>NC_133328.1:318577954-319177954 GCF_042186555.1 Aquarana catesbeiana
GAGAGCTTCACATAGCATAAAATCCTTAAATTTATTATATGTTAAAAAAGACAAATTAACACTTACAAAAAGGTAGAAAGTTTAGGCATAAAAACAAGACGGCCGGCTTCCAAACAGCCCGAAGCTTCCGGGACTGGACATGTAGCGGTGACGTCAGTGCGTCGTTCCTCTTCCCAAAATTATTTTTAGACCTACCGAGTGTGGTTTATTGTCACACTATTTTGAGAGCTACCAATCAATATAAGCTTATTGGGATTTTTTACCAAAAATATGTAGCAGAATAAATATTGGCCCAAATTGATGAAGAAATTCGATTTTTTACATTTTTTTATTGGATATGTTTTATAGCAGAAAGTAAAAAATATTGTTTTTTTATAAAAAATACCACCAAAAGAAAGCTCTATTTGTGGAAAAAAAGGACATTAATTTTTTTTTGGGTACAGTGTCGCACGACTGCGCAATTGTCAGTTAAAGTAACACAGTGCTGTATCACACAAAAATGGCCTGGTCATTAAGGGGGTAAAACATTCCGTGGCTGAAATGGTTAATGAATTAAAAAAACACAATATATAACCCAATTTTTTTCTTTCTTATGAAAGATAATGTTACGCCAAGTAAATAGATACTTTTGTATTTGCAAAGGATCCGACCGTGGACTCAAAATACCATCTATATACTGCACAATGAGCCTTTCTCTTTCTCTGATTCATGAGCTTCACAACATTGCCTGATTGAGGAACACAACTGATTTGAAGTGTGTACATTTGGATCTTCATGTGTCGAGGCTGGGTGGCTATATCATTATACACTAGATCCAGAATGGGCTGCTGCTGAGACGGAATTAGCTTTCTGTGAGGAGTCCTATGTGTTCAACGCTTTTCATGATCTCCTATCATTTAGAGATCATGAACTTCTAGTAAGAGGCTATACTTTTATATTTCTTTGCACGTGTAGATTATCGCAATACTCGATTGTGTCTAATTTACCATTTGAAAAATGCACCACACATTTTGGGACTTATAGGGATACTTTATTGGTTATTTTTTAACACTTGATTGTGTTTTCACCATTTTAAACAGTGCGCTTTATATTTTGGAACTTTGTACGGACGTTTTATTTTTCATTTATTGATTTTATGCACATATGCTCTGGTTGAAACTGTGTAACACTAAATATTTTTGTATTGATAGATCTGGTACGACATTGTTTTATTATATCACTTCACTTTAATGTTAGGGTGGAGATAGCAGACAGCGTAGTCTTTTACAACTTCTTTTAATTATATTTTATTTATATTTGTGTCTTCATTCGGACAGTTATAAGGGCAGCAGTCTGCCTCACGTATTTATTTTTATTATTGTTTGTATCTTCTGAGCGTGAGGTTCACTTGTACATTTTTTTTTTAAATAGATATTAAACATGTTATGCTTTAAAATTGCTCACACTCGTGGAATGGCCCCAAACTACGGTACTTCAAAATCTCCATAGGTGACATTTAAAAATGTTACCAGTTTAGAGTTACAGAGGAGGTCTAGCGCTAGAATTATTGCTTTTGCTCTTGTTGCAATACCTCACATGTGTGGTGAGAACACCGTTTACATATGTGGGCGTGACATAGATATGCGTTTATTCTGTGCGCAAGCTTGGGGGGACAGATGCTTTAAAAAATTTTTTTTATTTATTTTAATACATTTTTCTTATTTTTACACTGTCCTTTTATTTTTTTTATATTTTTAATCACATTTATTGCTATCAATATGTAAACATCTCTTGTGACAACAATAAAGCATTACAGGTATTCTTTATGGAGAGATCTGGGGTTAAGGTGGTTGTACACCCTGTACAACCACTTTTACCTACAGGTAAGCCTATATTAAGGCTTACCTGTAGGTGCTGGAAATATCTCCTAAACCTCCACGGTTTAGGAGATATTTACAAAAAAGCCATGCGCCGATGTCTACGATTCATGCACACTTTAGAAAGGGCAGATCGTGCCGTTTCCAATAGGGGTTATGCCGTTTCTGGAGGCTCCCGCGCGCATGTGCGGGAGTGACGTCACGCGACTCCGGCCAGTCACAGAGCCAGAGTTCGCAGCCCCGGAAGGAAGAGGGGTGAGTATGGACGCTCGCTGCTAGTGGGGACAGAGGTGACATCGCAGGCTTCGGTTTCAGGTAAGTGACACATAATGGGCTACTATGCAGTGCATAGTAGCCCATTATGCTTTACCTTTGCAGGGAAATAAAGAGGAAGTAAAACCCATCAGAGTTTACTTCCTCTTTAATAATACCCTACATCTCTCCTCTACAATGGAAAGTATCAGATAAAAAAAAGAAAAACATTGATCTAATGCTTTAAAAAAAAAAAATGGTCTTGTTTACATCGGCTGTGAACCGAAAGTGATGTCATGACATTGCTCCGGTCCTCCTAGGTTATAGAGATGCGAGGAGGACATATTTTCTCTGCTCATCTCTATGGCCATCCGCTGCCACCACTGGATCAGTTCTTGGGCTTGCCGATAAGTCAGGTAAGCCCAAAAACCACCGAAAAGTGGCGGAATAGGGGACCTTTCCTGACGCTTCTAAAAGTGATCCAGCGGCTAATCAGCCATTCAGATCACTTTTATTGGAAAGATCAGTGGCTGAGGAAAATTTTAAAACTGGGGTTATGGCATCTAGCTGCAGCCATAACCCCGGTATTAAACGTCAAGTAATGATGTATTTTACCAGTTGGCAAGTTTCATCTGGTGATCCAGCCAGTAAGTCTGGTATTTTTCAACTTCCTTTAACAGACCAAGCCATCCAGACAAAGTGGCAGTTGGAATGTTGAGACAAACCCTTGACAGAGATGCTTACAATAATCAACTTTTATGCCCTGTACACACGATAGGATTTTCCGATAGAAAATGTGTGATAGGACATTGTTGTCGGAAATTCCGACCGTGTGTAGGCTCCATCACACATTTTCCATAGGAATTTCCGACACACAAAGTTTGAGAGCTTGCTATAAAATTTTCCGACAACAAAATCTGTTGTCGGAAATTCCGATCGTGTGTACACAAATCCGACGCACAAAGTGCCACGCATGCTCAGAATTAATTAAGAGATGAAAGCTATTGGCTACTGCCCCGTTTATAGTCCCGACGTACGTGTTTTACGTCACCACGTTCAGAATGATCAGATATTCCGACAACTTTGTCCGACCGTGTGTATGCAAGACAAGTTTGAGCCAACATCCGTCGGAAAAAATCCATGGATTTTGTTGTCGGAATGTCCGATCAATGTCCGATCATGTGTACAGGGCATTATTCATATATGTTAAACCTTTATCACATAAGGAAAAAAAAAGCTGTCATATAACCGATTTTGCTGGAGTGTTTGCTGACTTGTTAGTCAAGTCCATCTAAATCTGCTAGTCTAGCATCACTCTTCCCCCAGAATGACAATGCTGCTGTCCAATAGTGTCTGCTTTATTACTTTATCCTGAAAGCAGTGACATGCAGTGCTATCTATGCAGTGTGGAAAAATGTAGATGTCCTGCAACACGCCACGCCAGCATTGCAGTGTGAACAGGGCATTTAGAAAACAACTGTGCACTAGTGATGACCTGCATATATACAGAAGAAAAATCGCAGGTCATTGCACATAGTGTAAACGAGTCCTGAGTGTTCTCTGATTACAGTACACTGGGTGTGCTTCACATTCTCATTCATGCGTTCTGTTCTGACCCCAGATACCCTATCTCTCCACTTCCTCCTCCTGTATTTGCTGATTCTCGAGTATCCATTTCAATATGTGCTTTTTTTTTTTTTTTTTTTAGCACTGACCACTATGTTAATATCCCTGGTCCCCAAAAATGTTAGTTAGGTGCCTGATTTGTCGGCTGCAATATTGCAGTCCCCGCTATAAGTTGCTGATTGCCGCCATTACTAGTAAAAAAAAAAAAAAGAAAGAAAAATATCCCATAGTTTGTAGACGCAATAACTTTTGCACAAACCAATCAATATACGCTTATTGGGATTTTTTTTACCCAAAACATGTAGCAGAATACACATTGGGCTAAACTGAATAAGAAATTAGATTTTTTAAAACATTTTTTTGGATACGGTGCCTTGAAAAAATATTCATACCCCTTGAAATTTTCCACATTTTGTCATGTTATGCCGTATACACACGGGCGGACTTTTCGACCGGACAAGTCAGACAATCCAATCGTGTGTGGGCTTCATCGGACCTGCAGCGGACTTTTTCGGGCGAAAATCAGACGGACTTTAGATTTGAAACATGTTTCAAAACTTTCCGATGGACTCAAGTCCGGTCGAAAAATCCACTCGTCTGTATGCTAGTCCGACGGTTGAAAACCGATGCTAGGGCAGCTATTGGCTACTGGCTATCAACTTTCTTATTTTAGTCCGGTCGTACATCATCACGTACGAATCCGTCGGACTTTGGTGTGATCGTGTGTAGTCAAGTCCGTTCGTTCAAAAGCCCGTCAAAAGTACGTCAGAAAGACCGTCGGACCTTTGATGCCGAAAAGTCCGCCCGTGTGTACACGGCATTACAATCAAAAACGTAAATGTATTTTATTGGGATTTTATGTGATAGACCAACACAAAGTGGAACATAATTGTGAAATGGAAGGAAAATAATAAATGGCTTTCAAATTTTTTTACAAATAAATATGTGAAAAGTGTGGTGTGCATTTGTATTCAGCCTCTCTGAGTCAATACTTTGTAGAAGCACCTTTTGCTGCAATTACAGCTGCAAGTCTTTTTGGGGATGTCTCTACCAGCTTTGCACATCTAGAGAGTGAATTTGTTGCCTATTCTTCTTTGCAAAATAGCTCAAGCTCTGTCAGATTGGATATAGAGCGTATGTATACAGCAATTTTTAAATGTGAACCTCCGCCCCAGTCTCAAGTCTTTTGCAGACTCTAATAGGTTTTCATCTAAGACTGCCCTGTATTTGGCTCCATCTATCTTCCCATCAACTCTGACCAGCTTCCCTGTCTCTGCTGAAGAAAAGCATCCCCACAACATGATGCTGCCACCACCATGTTTCACACTGGGGTTGGTGTGTTCAGGGTGCAGTGATAGTTTTCTGCCACACGTAGCTTTTTGCTTTTAGGCCAAAAAGTTCAATTTTGGTCTTATCTGAAAAGAGCACCTTTTTCCACATGTTTGCTGTGTCCCCCATATGCCTTCTTGTAAATTACAAACGTGACTTCTTATGGATTTTTTTCAACAATGGCTTTCTTTTTGCCACTCTTCCATAAAGGCCAGATTTGTGGAGTGCACGACTAATAGTTATCTTGTAGACAGATTCTCCCACCTGAGCTGTGGATTGCTAAAGCTCCTCCAGAGTTACCATGGGCCTCTTGGCTGCTTCTTTGATTAACCACTTCAGCCCCGGAAGGTTTTATCCCCTTCCTGACCAGAGCACTTTCTTTATCGTACATCACAGGACACAGAGCCATAGTAGTTACTATGTGGGTTATAGGCCACCTTTAGGTGATGGACACTGGCACACCCTAAGACAGGAAGTCCACTCCCTATATAACCCCTCCCACTACTGGGAGTACCTCAGTTTTTGCGCAAGTGTCTTAGGTGTTGGTCACGAGTAAAGATGTGCTATGCTGAGCTCCACTGGAATATTCCTTGCTGGGGCAAGCTATGCAACCGGATCCATTCAAAGTGTCTTTTCAGGTCAAATTGAATGGTACCCGGGCCTTGTGGTGGAAGAAACAAGGTTTAGCCCGTAATGCTCTTTTTGGAGGGCTAGACCCCAGGATCCAATGCTTTGTTTTTTTTCAGCCATAAAGTTTCCTGGTGGGGTGTTTTACAGGTCCAGGAGTGTGGATCCCCCAATAAAAAGGGGCCCCGGTCCCTGAAGGTTTTTTAACAGAGACCACCGTGAGGGGTGAAGATTGGGTCTGTTGGTTTTACCACAGAATCACTGCACCGGGACAGGTACGTGGAGATTTCTAAGGAATTTTAAATTCTCTTATGAATTGTCTTCTTTACAAAGTAAATGTTGTCATGCCTAAAAGTCACCACTGGGGGCTGTGTAGAGCACGTACCTTGTCATGCTTTCCTCAGATCACGCTGTGTCAGCAGAAGCTGCAGACTTCTCCCTGGATTGCAGTCCCAGAAGCAGAACGATTGGCAATGCTGCTCCATTCGTCCACCGCCGCTGTATGGTGGTTTGTCACCAGCTCCTCCTCGCCACCCCCCCACACACATGCCAATCCCCTCGGATCGGAGGCCCCCACCCTCACGGGAAAACGCTCTTTGAAAAGAGAGGGGAGGGGCGAGTTGTTACGGAGGGGGTGTGGCTTAGCGTGCGGAAACGTCCAGGGCAGGAGTATGTTTTAAAAAGCTCAATTTTGCTAGCAGCAGCTGTCGGAGGGACACAAGAGCAAAGGGGGGCATGTAAGTGGTGACACAGGCATTCCCTTGGCAGATTTACTGAAGCACCAGGCTGAGCACTAATAGCAGCGGCAGTTGCTGGACTATTTGCCCAAGCAGTGGATGCAATTTCTTCTGGTAGTACCTCTGCATTTGTGCATCGGGCTATGGTCAGAAGGGGGGGTGGAAACACCCCAAAAAAGGGCTCAAGAGGGACTCCTTCAAGCTCAAGAAAGCCTAAACTCATCTCTACAATGGCACCCTCCCCTGCGAGATTTGAGGTGGCTGGTCAGAGTGAGCCATCAGGGCCCTCAAGTGTTGCAACTGTTTCCAACACTGCAGCCCCTATCTATGTTACTGAAGAGGTTTTTTCCTCAACCATATTAGGATTGGAGCAAAGGTTAGAGGCTTTAATCGCATCCCAGAGTGGGACAAATCGCAACAGGTCCCCGTCCATTACCCAGTATCCTCAAACTGAGAAACTGGGTGCAGGAGAAGACAAATTTCTCTCAGGGGACCGTGAAGAGGCTGATGACTCCTCTTCTGGGGGGTCAGATGCGGAGGGATCAGCTTCACAATCTGAAAGATTGTTGGTACAATCTCTTACTGAATTGGTCCGCTCCACATTTATGATACCCTTAACTGAGTCGGTTGATAAGCCCACTTCTTGTTTGGGTTCGCTAAAGCCTCCCCAAGCTGTGCATGCCTTTCCTGTCCATTCGTTGCTGGAAAAACTTATGTATTCTGAGTGGGATCACCCAGATAAGCATTTTTTTGCTCCTAAAAAGTTTTCAGCACTTTATCCTATGGAGGAAAAAATTATAAAAAAATGGGAAATACCAGCAATTGATGCTGCTACAGTATATCCTCTGTGAATAAAAGTTTGACTTGTCCTGTAGACAATGCTCAAATGCTTAAGGATCCAACTGATAAAAAGTTGGAATTCCTATTAAAAAACACATTTTCCCTGGCAGGTTCAGTGACTGCGATGGCAGCAATTGGTGTATGTCAATCCTTGAGAGACCAGTTTAAACAGGTGCTCAAGGTTATTCCTGATCAGCAGGCCCAGGATTTGGCAGAACTACCAGTGGCGTTATGTTTTGCAATAGACGCCATGAGAGATGCTATTCTTCAGGCCTCGCCTCTTACGCTTGGGCTGGTGCATATGCGTAGAATACTATGGTTGAAAAATTGGTCAGTCGAAGCGCCATGCAAAAAGCTCCTGGCTAGTTTTCCTTTTTACAGTAAGCGGCTGTTTGGGGATGATCTGGATAAATACATCCAAAGAATTTCTAATGGAAAAAGTACCTTTTCGCCAGTTAGGAAAAAGAGCAAGCGTATTTCGTTTAGACAAGCTTCCTCTCCAGTGTCAGGGGCATCAGCCTCCAGGCAGCCATGACGGCGTCCGCCGTCAGGCTCAAGAGGTAAACCTCAGGGTCAACCCCAGGGACAAAAGTCCTGGAGAAGGAAACCTACAAAACAAAATACTATCCCAAGGATCCAGTGGTGGAATTATAGGGGTCGCTGAGATCGCCATGGCGACCGGGCCCCTTGCTGCAGGGGGCCCTGAGGGCCCCCTGTACTCTTCGATAGGAGGAATGGCAGGGGTGGCTGAGACCGAGCTCCCCGATCGTCAGCCCAACTGTAATCGGCACTGACTGTGCAGGGAGCTTGTCAAAGTGAAAGTAGTGTGTGCTGTGCTCTTTGTATCCCCCTACAGTGCAATACCCGGCAGGAAGAGCTAAGGTAAAGAAGGTCTGCTGTTTTTTTATAAGACTATCTATCTACTGTATGTTTGTGTGTGTGTGTATGTATGCATGTGTGTGTGCATATGAATGTGTGTGTGCATGTATGTATGTGTGTGTGCATGTACATATGCATATGTATGTATGTGAGTGTGCATGTGTGTATGTATATATGTATGTGAGTGTGCATGTAGGTATGTATGTATGTGAGTGTGCATGTATGTATGTATGTGAGTGTGCATGTATGTATGTGAGTGTGCATGTATGTATGTATGTAAGTATGCCACCCCCATATTAAGGTGTCCGGCCCCTTTTCGGGTGCCAGGCGCCTGAATTACAGTGGCGGGGGGGTGTTTTTTGAAGCACCTGATTAGAGCCATAGGCTCTAATAGGCGTCAAAATAGGTGAACTGCGAGTACCATGCTTGGCGCTCACAGTCCACCCAGGTGTGTTAGAAAAGCAAATTAATATTCACTTTCCTAACACTGAACCACCTTTCCGCCAATCAGGTGTGTGGGTCTGTTACCCGTCTCCTGATTGGCTGAAACGATAGGCGCGGATATTGGACACCTATCAGGAGGAGAAGAAGGGAGATGAGGACGGCAGGAGACGCATGGAGGACCCCGCTCGTGGCCGTCACCTGCTGCCCCACTGAGACAGGGTAAGTGCTGGGCAGACAGCGAGCGGGCGGGGGGGGGGGGATTCAGTGGCAGCATTCGATGGCACAGTTGCAACATTTGATGGCACACTGGCAGCATTTGATGGGCACACTGGCAGCATTTAATGGGCACAGGGGTGGCATTTGATGGGCACAGTGGCAGCATTTGATGGCACAGTACCGGCATCTGATGGCACAGTGGCAGACTTCGATGGGCACAGTGGCAGACTTCGATGGGCACAGTGGCAGCGTTTGATGGACACACTGGCAGCATTTGATGGCACAGCGGCAGAGATTGATAGGCACAGTGGCAGCATTTGATGGGCACAATGGAGATATTTGATGGCACAGTGGCGGCATTTGATGGGCACAGTGCTGGCGTTTGATGGCACAGTGGTGGCGTTTGATGGCACAGTGGCGGCATTTGATGGGCACAGTGGTGGCGTTTGATGGCACAGTGGCAGCAATTGATGGGCACAGTGGATGCAATTGATGTTTTATTTTCTAAATTTCTCAGTTTGCTTGCGCCTCCCTAAAAACTTTGAGCACCAGCCACCACTGGTTTATATGTGCGTGCATATGTGCATTTATATATATATGTGTATGTTTTTCTATATGTGTGTGTGTGTGTTTATACATGTGTGTGTGTTTACATGTATGTATGCACATTTTAGGTATACGCTTTTAATCCTGACCTCCTATATGTGTACAATCAGGACCGTTTTTTTTTTTTTTTTTTTTTGCTTGTTCATAGTACCAGCAAAAAAATGCTGTTCCTCCGAAAAGCGATCCATGCTCAGTTCGCTTTTCAGAGGCATTTGACAGCCGGTAAAGAGGCAATATGTTGCCTACTGACCGCCTGTTTTAACTCCTTAAATGCATCATCACTATCCACACAATGCACACAGTTGCAGGGTGGTTGCAGTTCTGCCCCATTCACCTAGGGGTATACTTCAAGGGTTCCCTGACTGGAAAAAGATTGAGAAACACCGACCTAGAGGAACCCATCTCTCCATTTTCCTCCTGCAGCCGCTGAATACCTGTGGGAGGGAGGGGAGGAGAAGCAAGGGGAAATTGAGAAATCGATTCCTTTATATGCAGCCACCCACTTGTGACCGGGCCCTGTTGTTCCGCCAAAGGACTCGGAGAAAAGAGCCCTGTCAGGGGGGCCCTTCATGGTTTCTTGCATCGGGGCCCTGAAGGTTCTAGTTACGCCACTGCAAGGATCCAGACAAAAAGAAGTCTCTCTTTCAAGCATTGGACCATCTTTTGTCTCATAGGTGATATCGGTGGTCCCCATAGAAGAGCAGGGATTGGGGTTTTATTCAAACCTTTTCATGGTTCCAAAACCAAATGGAGACGTCAGACCCATTCTAGATCTCAAAGATCTAAACCGGTTTATGAATATCCGTTCTTTTCGCATGGAGTCAATCCGATCAGTAGTCTCCATCCTACAAGGTGGAGAACTTCTGGCGTCAATTGACATCAAGGATGCATAACTCAACTCCATGTGCCTATTTTTCCCGCTCACCAGAAATATCTACGTTTTGAGCTAGAAAATTTTCAGTTTGTGGCTCTGCCTTTCGGTCTAGCTACTGTACCTTGAGTGTTTACAAAGGTCCTGGCCCCTCCTCTAGCCAGATTAAAGGCCCAAGGTATAACGATTATAGCTCACCTAGACGATCTGCTCTTGATAGACCAGTTGGTAAACCGCTTAGACCAAAGTATGGTCACCACAGTCAACTACCTGGAATACCTAGGTTGGATTCTCAACCTAGAGAAGTCTTCCTTAAAACCATTAAGGAGATTAGAATACCTGGGTCTGATCATAGATACAGCCCAGAAAAAAGTATTCCTGCCACCGGCGAAGATCAGTGCCATAAGGGAACTGATTCAGGTTGTCAAGGCAAGGAAGAAACCTTCCATTCGACTTTGAAGAGGTTTTTGGGTAAGATGGTGGCTTCATTCCAGGCAGTTCCATATGCTCAGTTTCATTCGAGACTGCTGCAAAACAGTATCCTATCAGGTTGGAACAAGAGGTCCAAGCTCTAGATTTCCCAATGTGCCTGTCTCCGAGGGTGCACCGAAGCCTCAGTTGGTGGTTGATAATCTGCAGAAGGGAAAATCCTTCCTACCAGTTACCTGGAAGGTGGTAACAACAGATGCCAGCCTTTCAGGTTGGGGAGCAGTCCTGGAAGAGGCGACTGTCCAAGGGAAATGGTCCAGATCAGAAATGACCTTGCCCATCAACATTCTAGAGATTCAGGCAGCGCGCTTATCCCTTAGGGCCTGGCCATTCAGGTTATGGAATTGTCCTGTCAGGATCCAATCTGAAATTCCACAGCAGTAGCCTATATCAATCACCAAGGGGGCACGAGAAGTCGTGCAGCACAGAGAGAGGTGAATCATATACTAACTTGGGCAGAAAACAATGTACCTTGCCTACCGGCAGTCTTCATTCCAGAAACAGAAAATTGGCAGGCGGACTATTTGAGTCGTCAGCAGTTGTTCCCGGGAGAATGGTCCCTTCACCCTGATGTCTTCCTGACAATATGCCAAAGATGGGGGGTACCAGATGTAGACCTGTTTGCGTCCAGGTTCAACAAAAAGATCAACAACTTTGTGTCAAGAACAAGGGATCCGCTAGCGTGTGGAACAGATGCCTTGGTGTTCCCGTGGAATCAGTTCTCACTGATTTATGCATTCCCTCCTATTCTGCTGTTTCCATGACTTCTTCGCAGGATCAAGCAGGAAGGGAATTTGGTGATTCTTGTGGCCCCAGCATGGCCCAGAAGATCCTGGTATGCAGAGATCATAAGGATGGCGGTAGGGGACCCATGGACCCCATCACTACGTCCAGACCTTCTCTCGCAGGGTCCAGTATTCCATCCTACCTTACAAACGCTAAATTTAACGGTTTGGCTATTGAGACCCATATTCTGAAGAAGCGTGGGATATCAGGTTCAGTGGTATCTACCTTGATCAATGCAAGGAAGCTGGCCTCCAGAATCATATATTATAGAGTCTGGAAGGCATATGTCTCCTGGTGTGAATCCAGGGGTTGGCACCTCAGGAAGTATGTCATAGGTAGAATCCTTATCTTTCTGCAGATGGGGTTAGAAACAAAGCTGGCCTTGAGTACTATCAAAGGCCAGGTCTCGGCCTTATCGGTATTATTCCAACGACCACTTGCTTCACATTCTTTGGTTCGTAGCTTCATTCAGGGGGTAACGCGGCCTAATCCTCCGGTTAGGCCACCCCTGAACCCTTGAGACTTGAATTTAGTTATGTCGGCATTGCAGAAACAGCCTTTTGAGCCGATATGGCATATTCTCTTGGTCCTTTTGACAAGGAAACTCATTTTTCTGGTAGCCATATCTTCTGCAAGAAGGGTATCATAGTTGGCATAGTCTTAGTCTTTCTCGTAAAGAGCCATATTTAATTATTCACAAGGATAAGGTGGTATTGCGTCCTTATCCTAACTTTTTACCGAAGGTAGTGTCAGGTTTTCATCTAAACCAGGATATTGTTCTACCTTCATTTTTTCCAGATCCCTATTCTACAGAAGAGAAGTCACTACATTCTCTTGATGTGGTGAGAGCAGTCAAAGTCTACTTGAAGGCGACTGCTCAGATCCAAAAAACTGATGTTTTGTTTGTGTTGCCTGAAGGTCCTAGAAAAGGACAGGCGGCATCGAAATCTACTATTTCTAAATGGATTTGGCAAGTAATTGTTCAAACTTATGGTTTGAAGTGGAGGATTCCTCCCTCTCAAATCAAAAGCACACTCCACTAGGGCTGTTAGTGCTTCGTGGGCAGTACATCACCAAGCTTCCATGGCTCAAATCTGTAAGGCCTCTTTCACACGGACGATCCGTATGTCCGTTTTTCATCCTTCCGTTTTCGGATGAAAAACGGACATACATTCATCCCTATGGAGCGTCGGATGTCAGCGGTGACATGTCCGCTGACATCCGACCCGCTCCGATCCGAAAAGTGTAACGGAGGAAAAACCTACTTTTCCATCCGTTTTCGGATCGGATCGGGTGACGACGGACACTGCGGTCCGTCATCATCCGATCCCCCCATAGGGGAGAGTGGCGCTCTGACAAGTCCACCGCTGCACAGCGTGCAGCGATGGACCTGTCATCTTCCTGCTCAGCGGGGATCGGCGGAGCGATCCCCGCTGAGCAAGCGGGTGTTCACGGGGCGGATCATCACTGATCTGCCCCGTGTGGAAGAGCCCTTAGGCTGCAACTTGGTCTTCAGTCCATACATTTACCCGATTCTATCAGGTGGATGTAAAAAGGTGTGAGGATATCGACTTTGGACGTGGTGTGCTGCAGGTGGCAGTATAAGTCCTCTAGTCTCATGGTGCCCTACTTTTGTTGTATCTCCCTCCCTTCAGTTGGCATTGCTCTGGGACATCCCACATAGTAACTACTATGGTTCTGTATCCCGTGATGTACAATAAAGAAAATATGATTTTTATAACAGCTTACCTGTGAAATCCTTTTCTTGGAGTACATCACGGGACACAAAGGTCCCTCCCTTCTTCTAATACACGTAATTGCGCGATCATGCAATGCTGTACCCAAACAAAATTTGTGTCCTTTTTTTCACACAAATAGCGCTTTCTTTTGGTGCTATTTGATCACCTCTGTGGTTTTTATTTTTTGCGCTATGAACAAGAAAAGAGCGACAATTTTGAAAAAATAAAACTATATTTTTTATTGAATGGTTTGCGCAAAAGTTATAGCATCTACAAACTATGGGAAAGATTTATGGCATTTTTTTTTACTACTAATGGCAGTAATCTGCGATTTTTAGTGGTACTGCGACTTTGCAACGGACAGATCGAACAATTTTGACAAATTTTTGGGACCATTGTCATTTATACAGCAATCAGTGCTATAAACATGCACTGATTAGTGTGTAAATGTCACTGGTAGGGAAGGGGTTAACACTAGGGGGCGATCAA
Source organism: Aquarana catesbeiana (assembly GCF_042186555.1). Classification (NCBI taxonomy): domain Eukaryota; kingdom Metazoa; phylum Chordata; class Amphibia; order Anura; family Ranidae; genus Aquarana; species Aquarana catesbeiana. Next base: position 318,591,741 of record NC_133328.1, read on the forward strand.
GGGGTTAAATGTGTGTTCCCTCAGTGTGTTCTAACTGTATGGGGATAGGACTGACTAGGGGAGGAGACGTATCGTTGTTCCTACTTACTAGAAACAAATAATGTCTCCTCTCCCCTGACAGGACAGGGATTTGTATGTTTACACACACAAATCCCCGTGCTGGCTCTCATGCACGCGATCGCTCATGGCCGGTAGCTTCGCAACTGTCGGCCATGTACATCGGTTCCCCCACCCTGTGGCGGCTCTTAAAGGGGTGCCATTCTGGCCCCGTAAAGACATGAGCCGGTTGGGAAACGGTTAATGTTCTCCTTGCCCGGCCTGTCAGTTTAGGTGGACAGCCATGTCTTGGTAGGCTTGTAGTTGTGCCAAATGCTTTCCATTTTCTGATGATCGATTGAACAGTGCTACATGAGATGTTCAAAGCTTGGGATATTTTTTTATAACCTAACCCTGCTTTAAACTTCTCCACAACATTATTCGTGACCTGTCTGGTATGTTGCTTGGCCTTTGTAATGTTATTTGTTCACTAAGGTTCTAACAAACCTCTGAGGGCTTCACAGAACAGCTGTATTTATACTGGGATTAAATTACACACAGGTGGACTCTATTTACTAATTAGGTGACTTTTGAAGACAATTGGTTCCACTATCAGTGGGTATCAGAGTAAAGGGGGCTGAATACAAATGCACGCCACTTTTCAGATATTTATTTGTAAAAAAATTTGAAAACCGTTTATCATTTTCCTTCCACTTCACAATTATGTGCCACTTTGTGTTGGTCTATCACATAAAATCCCAATAAAATACATTTATGTTTTTGGTTGTAACATGACAAAATGTGGACAATTTCAAGGGGTATGAATACTTTTTCAAGGCACTGTATGTTTTATAGCAGAAAGTAAAAATCAATTGTTTTTTTTTTTCAAAATTGTCGGCCTTTTTTTGTTTATAGCGCAAAAAATAAAAAACGCAGACTTCATCAAATACCACCAAAAGAAAGCTCTATTTGTCGGGAAAAAAAAAGACAAACATTTTATTTGGGTACAGCGTTGCATGACTGTGCAATTGTCAGTTAAAATGACGCAGTGCCAAATCATAGAAATAGGTGCCTGGGGTCACCTCAGATGTGCCCCTGGAAAAAGGGAGAAAAAAAATTGGATTATCTCGGTACCTCAAGGACGTAGACAAGGATATGTATAGTTTTATATAAAATAAATTTAATAGTATATAGAATATAAAAACATTGTGGGACAAAACCACATTGACAAAATAGTTAGATACAGTTGATAATTACAGACTTTTATGCTGCTTCAAACAATTATACAAAAAATGAAATGAAGGTGACCCCCAGTGTTGAAGTGGGGTGTCGAATATGATGCGTCTTGGCGATAGTCCTTAACTTGTTTTGCAGCAATTGCTGCTTCTTCAGAAGGAGCCAGTCATAAGCATCTATTGAGATAAATCATAAACATAATTTCATGATTAAACCATTATTTATGACATTGATATATATTTCAAAACACGAAGGTTATTTTCTTTAATATCATATAAAACTGATGTGAGTTCTGAGAGGGATACATAGGCACTGCTTACCTAGAGAGGGGGGAGACTGCGGCAGTGTGGCAGCATTAACAGAGGCACCCAAAGGCAATTTTCCCCTCACGGGGGACAGGGGAAGCACCTAGGACCACTGAATTTTACATTTATATAGTTTATAGATAGTAAGGTATACTGTATCTTCTGACAATCATCTATAAGGTGTGTGGTTCAAGGAAACACAAGAGAAAAAAGAAAAGGTGGGAAGAGAAGGTGAGAGGGGGGAATTTGGGGGGGGGTGGGGTGAGGGAGGGGGCGAATGGGGATGACCCCAGGTACCTATTTCTATGATATATGGATGATGGTACCCACCCCTATACCAGAAAAAAAAAACAAATTGAGCAATATCCTACTGATAAAGCACAAAAAATGGCCTGGTCATGAAGGGGGGTAAACCTTCCGGAGCTGAAGTGGTTAACTATCTAGTTGTTCTGCAAAGCACAGAGAAGAAACAGACAAATCGCTGATCACAATACATAGAGTTCTGTGCTTGTGACTGGGCACAACCGATCAGCTGACTGAGAGGAGACACTGCAAACATGCAGGAAATCCAGAAAGTTGTGGAAAGAGATGGCCAGCAGACAGACACAAAACTCACAACATAAAAGGAGTAAGCTCACAGTATGTTGGATTGTCAAATATAACTACTATTTATCTTACTATTAGGCCTTGTGCACACTGGTTGCCAGTAACGTTCGCTGTAGCTGTAGAATGAGTTTTGCAGCGTTTTTGCACTAGCGGTTTTCAGCGTTTTTTTTTTTTATTTTTTAAAATTTTTTTTATTTTATTTTTTAGCAAAACTATTCTCCCACAAAAGCTTATGGCTCAAAAACGCTGATAAACGCAGAACAACTGTGTTTTTAAGCTTTTATCAGAGTTAGAGAGTTTTTACAGCTGAAAAGCTCCTCTCAAAATCCACTAGTTCTGGGTTTTTTTTTTTCCAGCCAGAGAACGCCCCTGACAAAAAACGCTGAAAACAGCCTGTTTACTGGCTGCAGAAAAAAACGCCTGAAGCCAAAAACAGAAGCTGTAAAAACGTCCAGTGTGCATGAGGCCTTGCTGATGTGATACAATGAAATTGTATACTGTGATCATAGAACTTATTTTTATGAACTATGTATTTAAAATGATTCAAGAGAAAATAAGAGGGGGAAAGGTAAAAAAAAACTAGATTACCATGTTAAATGATCCATTTTAGCCATATTTTTGAATGGTAGGAGATATGAAAAAAGAATAGTCTTACAGTGACATCTAGTGGATATTTGTGATATTAGTGAATAGACTAGCAGTATAGTAATGTAAAAATGTGGAAACATGTAATGATAGGAGTGTAACCTGTCTTTTTTTAAACATCAAGGGGATTTTAATACATTTAGTAAATGTTGGGAATGTGCAAACTCCAGTGCAAATCACAAAATTAATTTGATATAAACTGGTTCCTATATTATACAGAAGCTCCTTAAATGGAGGAACTGAATATTATTTGGACCACCTAATAGGTACCGAGCATTGGCATACCACATTTCACATATCGAGCACCAGTCAGATGCCACTCTTAAGAGCGGTGTTTGGATATCCAACTCCTACACTAGACCTGAGGTGACCACTTAGCGGCTCTTACGCCTCCACATTAAGTTTTAGATGGCCTGACATCATACATCTACTATATTTGGAATCGGAAGGAGCACCCTACTTCACATCAATCTGGTTGCCCTGCTTACCACATATCCATCTTGCATGCAGCTGCTTATCCATCCATCCATCCATCCACCCCACGCCTGTCATCCACAGTGTCCTGTCCATATGGCCTTCACTAGCCAACGCATGACTAGCAGAGATCACTAGTACTGGTGTTTTGTTACAACTAATTACCATTTGATGAACTGTGACTGAAACTATTCTATCAGATTGTGGTTAAGTAGCTACTGGCTAAATGCATTTTTTTGGACATGTGTTGTTGTGGCCCATGCAATTTATTAATTTTCCGTAAACGGTGGTGGACGGCCTGGGATCAGCTGGTCTAGCTATATGCACTCCATTCATCCACTATCATACCTTCCAACTTTCTGAGATGGGAATGAGGGACACCTATTAGCAAAAGTATGTAGACATAGGTCACGCCCCCTGACACGCCCTCCTTAACCCCTTGCCGACCAGCCGCTGTCATTATACTGCGGCAAGGTGGCACAATCCCGCAAATCGCCGTAGGTGTACGTCGGCTAGGGAACTCGCTTCTGTGGGCGCACTCCCATTGGCCAGAGGGGGAGCCAATTAGCGCCTCTGACAGACTCGATGTCTTCCGGCCACCCGCAGTGACAGAATGGGGATCTGCCTTTGTAAACAAGGCAGATCTCCATTCTGACAGGGGAGATCACACAGATCCTGTCTTTCTGCTAAGCAGGAAGATGGATCTGTGTGTTTCCCCAGTCATACAGTCCCCCATACATTTAGAACACACAGTGAGGGAACACATTTAACCCCTCGATCGCCCCTGTTAACCCCTTCCCTGCCAGTGTCATTAGTACAATAACAGTGCATATTTTTAGCATTGATTACTGTAATAATGTCACTGGTTCCCAAAAAAGTGTCAAAAATGTCAGTTAGGTGTTCGATCTGTCCGCCGCAATGTCGTCGTCCCTCTAAAAATCACTGATTGCCGCCGTTATCAGTAAAAAAAAAAAAAAAAAAAGATGCCATAAATCTATCCCCTATTTTGTAGACGCGATAACTTTTGGGCAAACCAATCAATATACACTTATTGGGATTTTCTTTACCAAAAATACGTAGCAGAATACATATTAGCCTAAACTGATGAATACTTTTGTTTTTTTAAATTGTTTCTCTTTTTTCGTTTATAGCGACCACAGAGGTGACCAAATACCACCAAAAGAAAGCCCTATTTGTAGGGAAAAAAAGGACATCAATTTTGTTTGGGTACAGCATCACACGATCGCGCAATTGTCAGTTAAAGTGATGCAGTGCTGTATAGCAAAAAAATGGCCTGGTCATTAAGGGGGTAAATCCTTCTAGGGCTGAAATGGTGAAAGGAGAATTCTACAAAAAAATGATTGGTTAAACCCACAAGTGCTTTTTTTACCTCTACTATTCCTTTATATTGGCTTTTGGAATTTACAAATGCAGCAATTTAGAAATTGGATGAAAGGTTTAGCACTGGAAAACCCTTTTTGAAAGATACAAAGTGCATTTTATAAACAACTATATAGATCAGACCAAAATCAGTGACAAATGAGCAGGAAAGAGGGACAGAGGTACTTTATTCCGAATGAGGGGCAGTCACTCAAAATTTAGAGACAGTTGGGAGCTATGCATTGTGTTTTTAAGGTGAAAAGCTATCTAGGGGTAGTCTATGCCCCAGCACCTGCAGAAAGGATTGCACTATAGATTAGAGAGAGTGGGGGTCTGAGGTGACTTTGTGTGGGAGGAGCCTGGGGTTGTAGGAGGTTTGGTTTCCATCATGGGGGCGAGGGGGGATTCAGGACTTGTGATGCTGTTTTATTTTTTTCGATAATTTATGATGTTAATAAACTGATTATGAGGAGGTAGCTTCTGGGTGTGTATACCTTCTTTATTTTGTTTTTCTATTTTTGGTTATATGGTTCTTTGTGATTACACCCACTCTATATGGCACCACCTTCATGTTAATACTATTGCAGGGCTCCCAAGACCAACAATTGCTTGGAAAGTTATTTGGGCAACCAAACTTTGTGGCCTTAAAACCTAATGTAATTTTTTCCTTACTTGTAATAGAAGATTATGTTTATTAAAGTGGTAGTAAACCTTTTTTTGATCTTGTACCTAACAGGTATGCCTATATTATAGCTTACCTGTAGGTACAGTAAATATCTGCACGGTTTCGGAGATATTTACACTGCATCTAGGTGGTGACGTCACCAGCGCATGCGCTCTGAAGGGATGGCATACCTGTGCTGTCCCTTCAGAGCTCTGTCCCGCGATCAATGTGAGTGACGTCATTGCGACACAGCCGGTCAGACGGTCGGATATTATGCCATTGTCTTACAGGGTTAAAAAAATGCAGTTTACTACCGCTTTAATAGAAAATATTACTAAATAATGTTAAAAGCAAAAAAACTTGCAAAAAACTTGAAATAAAGCAGAACTAAAGGCAATCTTTTTTTCATTTTTTTTTATAGAGAACGGGACGACTATAACTCCTGTCACTGGAGAGATTTTTCTTCACTTCCTGTTCCATAGCCACAACAAGAAGTAAGAGGGAATCCCACCAGAGTGGGGCATCCCTGGTTATCACCAGGTTACAAAACTGGTGTCCCCGTTGGAAGAATTCCTCTCTATTACTGTTCTGGGGACAAAACTAAATTTGGGATTTTATTTTACTTTCACGTTCGATGATAATGGCAAACATAACAAAGAGAGAGGGTTAATCTCCCTATAGGGGCACAGACAAAAATAAAAACCTAACAGGTGTTCTAATCCCTCTCCAGAGTACTGCTGCCTTTTTCCTGCTTTATTGCAGCTTCACATAACAAAACGAAATGTTCTGGCCAATGACAGTTTCAGTTTTACAATCCTTTAGAAAGCTTGTAAAATTCATGTAAACAGTAGACGGACAGATTTTTTTTTAGCTGTGATATGTGAAGTTATAGAACTGTCCTGGGTCTTTTTTCTTGAAAAACACATTTTGTAAAACTTTAGCAGCTGCATTTAAATGTAGCTCCTTGGTTAGTGACAAACACCTACTTGTGTACTGAAATGGGAGCTCACTGTGTAATTGTCAAAGTGATATTTAATGCAAAAGCAAAAATGTCTTATATTGCAGCTTACCAATTCTTAGGCTGGTGGCTGCATTCGTTTTCATTTTTCTTTTCCCTTTATTTTCACCTGGTGATCCTGCCAGTAAGTCTGTTATTTTTGAACTTCCTTTATTGGCGTAAGCTGTCCAGCAAAAGTGGCAGTTCAAGGGTTGAGACAAAATCAATTAACACTGACAGGGGTGCTTAGAATGGTCGGCTTTTATTTATGTAAAACATTTATTCCTAAAGAGGAAAAAAAGACAGTTGCAGCCACCACATCTAATGATTGGTAAGCTGCAATATCTTCCATTTTTGTTTTTGGGTTTAACACTGCTTTAACTACTTGGGACTTGATCACTTGTTTTAGCCGCAGTGATGAATTCAGTCATGTGTTACAGTATATGTCGAGATATATATATTTTTTTTGGGTGAAGTTCCGCTTTAATGGAACAGAATCCAATAGGAGATCTGATCCTTCTCCACCGTCTTCAAAACTAGGAAACCTTTTTTTAGCTTAAAAACCACTTCCCAACCGCCTAACTGGGAATGTATGTCATGATTTTGATGTCAAATACCATTGTTATGGCAGCAGCTAGTATTGTTTTTTTCCCTTAGGCAGCTGGCTTTCAGATAAAAGTTATCCCAGTGGCAGAATTGCTGCGAGATCACTTTTATAGGCGGTGGTAGAGGTGCCCCCCTCCTGCTGTTTCCCGGTCAATTCTGAGCTTACTGAAGCTGTTGGTAAGCCCAGAACCAATCCTATGTGGCCGATGGCTAGGCAGGAAGTCGAGTCAGAGCAACATAACCCCTCACTCGGCTCTATGCCCTTGGAGGACTGGAATGACCTCCGACATCACTTTCAGTTCACGGACTTAGACATGATTTTTTGTTTTTTAAAGTCAAGGTGTCAAACAAAATATTTTTTTTCTTTTGCTTTTAAAGGTACATGAGAGATCTGGGTTCTTTTTGACCCAAGATCTCTCAATAAAGAGGACCTGTCATGTTTATTTCTATTACAAAGGATGTTTACATTCATTGTAAAAGGAATAAAAGTGATCAAAAAATAAAGGGACAATGAAAAAAAAAAAAGTAAAATAAATAAGAAAAAAAAAAAAAGAGTAAAGCGCCCCATCCCTCCGTGCTCACACGCAGTAGCGAACTCATACGTAAGAGTGAGAGCAATAATTCTAATGCAGGGCCACCTCTGTAAATTGAAACAAGTAACCTGTAAAACATTTTAAAGCAATGCCTATGGAGATTTTTAAGTACTGTAGTTTGTCCCCATTCCATTTACTCGGCATAACATCATCTTTCACATTATACAAAAAAAATCTGGCCAACATTACTGTTTTTTTTTTTTTTAATTCATTAGTCTATTTTTTTCCCAACAATTGTGTTTAAAAGACCCCTGCGTAAATACAGTGTGACATAAAATATTGTAACAATAGCCATTTTATTCTCTAGGGTCTCTGCTAAAAAAAACATATAATGTGGGGGTTGTAAGTAATTTTCTAGCAAAAAAAAAAATTTTTTTACGTGTAAACAACAAATGTCAGAACTAGTCTAATTTTTATTTCTTTAAAAATAACAAACATGTTATATTTGCCTTGGGTCTTCTTGGGTCCCTCCTCGGCGCTCCTGGCCCCTCCCTCCTGTCAAGTGCCCCCACAGCAAGCAACTTGCTATGGGGGCACCCGAGCTGAGCCGCGGCTCCGTGTTTGCATACAGACACGGAGCCCCGGTTCGGCCCCGCCCCCCTCTCTCCTGATTGGGTAACTAACTTTGCAGGGGGGGTGGCAATGGTGCCAATGCTGTGTCTCAGCCAGTCAGGAGGGAGAGTCCTGGATGGCCAAGGCAATCGTACAACATTTCTGGATTGAGATGGGACTCAGGTAAGTATTGGGGGGGCTGAGGGGGGCTGCTACACAAAGGTTTTTTTTTTTATCTTAATGCATAGAATTCTATGCATTAAGATAAAAAAAACTTCTGCCTTTACAACCACTTTAATTTTAGAGCAGGTAGCTGTCATTAAAAGCAGGGGCATAGATACGGGGTGGGGGTCGGGGGGGTGAAGAACCCCCCCGGAGCATCCATCGGCGTCACAGCTGTTAGGCAGGGCGGCCCAGAAGGGAGACTGTACATAAGTGTTGCCACTGTCCTCCCCCTTTAACACAGTATTGTCCCATAATATATGTGCTCATGATTCACCCCCCTCCCTGACCCCCCCCCGGCCGCCCGGCCACCTGGTAAACGCAAGCTGGAATTTAAGAGATCCTGGGTGATGTCTGTGCAGGATAAAGCAGCTCCTATATCCCAGAGAAGCTTCCAAACAAGCTGTTGAACTGCATGCATTATAGCTCCTGCTTGACCAAGGTGAGGGAGAGATTAGAGAGGAAGAAACTGTTTTGGTAATAAAAATGAAGGAGAAACAGGGAGCTGCTAAAAGTGCCTGGACACTGTCACTGCATAGCCTGTTCCCAACTTTAATAACAGTCCTTATAATGCCACCCATATTCCTGTCCTTTTATTAGGGTGACAGCAAGCTGACACCTGTGCAGCATAAATGTCAGCTTACTGTCACCATGTTAAAAGGACAGGAGTATGGGTGGCATTATAAGGACTGTTATTAGGCTGGACAGCTGCAATCCAGTAGCCTCCCTTAATACACAAAAATTCCTTAAAGGAAGTATGCCAAAGCTTTTTTGGCCATACTTCTCCTATGGATCGCAGGAGTGCACTTCGTTCTGCACTCCTGTGACCCATTTTCAGCCGACAGCGAAATAAAGTCCCCTATTGCCTGATGACACTCAGCCACTCCAGGTGCTGGATCAATCCCAACTTTCTAGTAGGCATCGAGCCAGAAGCCTGAGCTGGCAGCTGGTTCAGCCTCTCAGCGAGCCGCTGAGAGTCTGAGCCAGCCCCTTCCGCCCCACAGCCTGGTGCTCCAGTGAGCGCTGGAGGAGAGAGCAGAGAGCCGGTGACTGACAGTCACATCTCTTTGCACAGAGCGGAGGGGGAGAACTGAGTGATCAGCAGTGTTTGATCACTCAGTTCTCAGAGCATTGCCGGTGGGGGACAGATGCAGTATCCACCTCGGTGAGTATAATTTTTTTTTTTGGAAACCCCATACTTCTCTTTTAAAAATACAGCAACTCATAATGTAGTGTGTAATGGATGTGTTATGAGTAAGTGCTACTTCAGCGTGAAACACATCAACAGTTTTTTCCCCCCTACAGGGGTATAAAAAATAACCCCCCCCCCAATTTAAAATAATCACATTTTGTTGCTTTGCAGCCTGAAATGAAGACAGACACAGCTTTTGTTTTATACAACTGTATTTACTAGTGCAACTTATAACATCCAAGTGAAAGATAGAACACCAATATGTCAGAAAAAAAAAATCAAAAACAGAATCACTGAGTTGAAAAAAGGATCACCCCCTTGTGTTAGTATTTTGTTGAATCGCCTTTTGCTTTAATTACAGCCTTTAACCTGTTGGGCTTTGTCCCTACTAACTTTACACATCTAGACTTTGCAATATTTGCCCATTCATCTTTGCAGAACTGCTCAAGTTCAGTTACATTTGATGGTGACCGTTTGTGGACTGCAGTCTTTAAGTCATTCCAGAGATGTTTAATGGGGTTTAAGTCTGGGCTCTGACTAGGCCATGCAAGGACATTCACCTTTTTCTTCTTCAACCACTGTGTGGTCATATTTGCTGTGTGGTTTGGGTCATTGTCATGTTGGAAGGTAAACCTTCTTCCCATTGACAACTTTCTGGCAGAGTGCAGCAGATTTTTCTCAAGAATTTGACGGTATTTTGCCCCATCCATTTTTCTTTCTATTCTGACAAGTGCTCCAGTTCCTGCTGCAGGGAAACACCCCCATAACAAGATATTACGACCCCCCATTACAGGATATTACCATCTCCACCTCCTTTACTGTAGGAATGATGTTATATTCATGATTAGCTGTACTGGATTTCTGCCAGACATATTGTTTGGTGTTGAGGCCAGATAATACAATTTTAGTCTCATCTGACCATAACATCTTTTTTCCATGTAGCCTCAGACTCTTCAAAGTACATTTTGGCAAAGCTCAGGGGTGACTGCATGTGGCCTTTCTTAAGGAGTGTTTTTTTTTTTTTTTTTTTGCAACCCTCCTATACAAACCACATTTATGAATTTGTGATATTGTTGTCACAATGACCACTCATTGTCACAAATTCCTGCAACTGCTTCAGAGTTACTGTAGGCCTCTTGGTAGTCTCTCTGATTAGTTTCTTGCTGACTCTTTCATCCAGTTTGGAGCGACGTCCTGATCCAGGAAGGGTCTGTCTGGTACGAAATACCTTCCACTTCTTAATAATAGATTTCACTGTGCATTGATAAAGCCTTTGAAATTGTTTTGTGTCCATCTCCTGACTTGAGCCTGTCTACAACTTTCTTCTGGAGATTCCAGGGGCAGTGTAATTGATTGTTTGCTTCAGTTGCACTACGAGGGACTTAAATGCTCCAGGAAAGCCTTTTTCATTCTGAGCTAATCAAAATAACCACAGCTGATCACAGCTGAAAGTCAAATGGCTTTGTGTGCCATTGAGAAGGTGATTAGCTACACCTGACTGAGTTGTCATTTTTAGGAGTTGGTGATCCTTTCTCCAACTCTGATTCTGTTTCAGATTTTTTTTCATTATTTTCTGACATGTTGGTGCTATATCTTTCACTTGGATGTTACCGCTGGATAAAACAAAAACTGTGTCTTCATTTCAGCCTGCAAAGCAACACAATGTGATTACTGGATGTTTTTTTTCTATACCCACTGTACTTTGCTTTGTTTTTTAGGATTGTTTTTTTGATTACTATAGTGCAGCTGTCCAGAGTTTCTGTTTTCCTATACTACACAGTTAACAGCTGAACTGGCACCCAGTAAATATAAGCAGCAGATTGGTATGGACCAACCTAGAGGTGTGGCATTCATCTTTTTACTATTAGGCTAGATTATTTTGTCTTTTTAGGTTCACAGTTGCCAAAGCTCTGAAAAGTGATCTGCGGATCGCTTTTCAGAGTTCAACCTAGTCGCTGCTATCACCCTCTGAATGCCTGCTTTTTTCCCCCAAAATGCCAGTTTTTAATGGTGCTAATGCACCACAACCACAGGCCAGGTGTTTGGCTCACAGTTGTGGGTCAACCTCATTCAGTTGAATAGTCAAGTTTGATAGTCAACTCAAAATGCCGTGTTCGATTTTCCATGGCTGTGATGCCAGGGCATATGAGCAGCCTTCTCCAGTTGTATTTTAGATGGGTGTCCACGGGACAGTAAAACTGGGGCTCATTCACCTGTTTTAATTGACCCCAGACCACCCATGTGAAAGGGGCCTTAAAAGGGGCAACATTATCTGTCTACAAGTGCTGACCCTTTAAATACCAGTAGATGACCATGAATTTTGTGCCCTCTGCACTCCTGACCCCTGTCCTCTGTATATTGTGTATTCCTAATCTCTGCATTCTGTGAGTTACACAATCCTGACCTCTGCACTTTGGACTGCTGAGGCAGAGGACCACATGGACACCAAGTTTGAGAGGGAGGCCCAGAGAATTGCTGGTTACCTCTCACTTGATTAGGACAGAGGATGTGAGATTTTTTTGTTTCATACTTGTTTGCTGACGCAAGGATTGGCTGCGGCCAGTAGAGTTTTGCCTAAAGAGGATTGCACACACTATTATTATTATTATTATTATTATACAGGATTTATATAGCACCGACAGTTTACGCAGCGCTTTACAACATTAGGGCAGACAATACAGGGCGGCACAGTGGTGTAGTGGGTAGCACTCTCGCCTAGCAGTAAGAAGGGTCACTGGTTCGAATCCCAACCACGACACTACCTGCTTGGAGTTTGCATGTTCTCCCTGTGCCTGCGTGGGTTTCCTCTGGGTACTCCGGTTTCCTCCCACACTCCAAAGACATGCTGGTAGGTTAATTAGATCCTGTCTAAATTGTCCCTAGTATGTATGAATGTGAGTTTAGGGACCTTAGATTGTAAGCTCCTTGAGGGTAGGGACCGATGTGAATGTACAATGTATATGTAAAGCGCTGCGTAAATTGACGGCGCTATATAAGTACCTGAAATAAATAAATAATAAATAAATACAAGTACAATACAATAGCTGTATATGACCACTATTTATGCTATATTGTACAGATGCTGGTTGCTCAGTAGTCACTGTTAATGTAGTTCATGTTCAAGGTAAGCAGTGTGCAGAAAATCATAGGTAATAGTAGAGTTGCATGTTTTACAAATCAATGTGCTGAGGTGTTGTATAAGTATGTTAGACATTTGCTTGTAGCACAGTAATTAACCATCTCAATACCGAGTACTTTCACCCCCTTCCTGCCCAAGCCATTTTTCAACTTTCAGCGCTGTCACACTTTGAATGACAATTGCGTGGTCATGCAACACTGTACCCAAATTAAATTTTTATCATTTTTTCCCCACAAATAGAGCTTTCTTTTGGTGGCATTTGATTACCTCTGCGGTTTTTATTTTTTGCGCTATAAACAAAAGAAGAGTGACAAGTTTGAAAAAAACTCAATATTTTTTACTTTTTGCTATAATAAATATCCAATTTTTTTTTTAAACAAATTTTTTACTCAGTTTAGGCCGATATGTATTCTACATATTTTTGGTTGAAAAAAAAAAAATTGCAATAAGCGAATATTGATTGGTTATAGCGTCTACAAAATAGGGGATAGATTTATAGCATTTTTATTATTTATGTATTACTAGTAATGGCAGCGATCTGCAATTTTTATTGTGACTGCGATATTGTGGCGGACACATCGGACACTTTTGACACATTTTTGGGACCATTCACATTTATACAGCGATCCGTGCTATAAAAATGCACTGATTACTGTATAAATGTCACTGGCAGGGAAGGGGTTAACACTAGGGGGTGATTGAGGGGTTAATTATGTTCCTAGGGAGTGTTTCTAACTGAAGGGGGAGGGGACTCACAAGAGGAGGAGACCGATCGGTGTTGCTCTATACTGAGAACACCGGGTCTCCTCTCCTCTGACAGGACGTGGATCTGTGTGTTTACACACACAGATCCACGGTCCTGCCGTGTTACCAGGCAATCGCGTGTGCCTGGCAGACATCGCGGCCGCCGGGCACGCGCATCGGGTGACTCGGCGGGCGCGCGCGATTGCCGCCGCCGGCGCGAGCGTGCTCCCTGGTGGGCCGGGAAGGCGAGGGCGTCATATGACGCCCTCCCAGAACGAGAGCCGCGCTGCCTGGCCGTCATATGACAGCCAGCGGGCTGCAAGCAGTTAAAGAATAAGTTCACAAAAAAAAAAATTATAAATTTATAATAAATTTATACATATTATATTATAAAATATTTATAAATTTATAAATAAATGCACATTATTTTGCAGGTAAAAAATGTGCATTTGCTATTTGTTTTTGCAGAGCTTGGAAAGCATTGCACGTGTGATCAGCAGATTATGGGTGCCATGCAGGACTCTTACAGACTGTCAGTGTAAGCTGTCTGCCCTTACATCATTGTACGGACAGGCAGTTTCACACTGACAGGAATAATCAATGAACTACCCAAGCGCTCAACAGTACCCTGGTAGTTCATTTAGAACTACAAGCCCACAGCCACAATTTCGGTGAATGTAGTCACACCTCCCAACTTTTTGAGATGGGAACGAGGGACACCTATTTGCAAAAGTATGTAAGCATAGGACACACCCCCCTGCCACACCCCTTAAAGGAGAATTATAAAAAAAAACATGATTGGTTAAACCCATAAGTGTTTTTTTTTTTTTACATTTAGAAATTGGATGAAAGATTTAGCACTGGTTAACACTTTTTGAAAGATTAATAGTGCATTTTATATACAACTATATAGATCAGACCAAAATGACGGATAAATAAGGAGGAAAGAGGGACAGAGGGACTTTGTTCCAAATCAGGGACAGTCCCTCAAAATCAGGGACAGTTGGGAGCTATGCTTGTAGTTCATTCATTCACGGAACTCTGTGAATGAATGACACGGCTGTGCAGGGCTCCGCTTTTTTACAAATATTGACAGCAGGTATGGGGAGATAATCCCTGGCCTGCTGTTTCTGTCACAGAATGGGTGGGACATGTAACATATTCCTGAAGGTGAACTTATCCTTTAAGAGGCATACAGTTCCTTGAAAAAGTATTCATACCCCTTGAAATTTTCAACATTTTGTCATGTTACAACCAAAAATGTAAATGTATTTTATTGGGATTTTAATGTAAAAGACCAACACAAAGTGGCACATAATTGTGAAGTGGACGGGAAAAGATAAATGGTTTTCAAAATGTTTTAACAATAAATATCTGAAAAGTATGGTGGGCATTTGTGTTCAGCCCTCTTTACTCTGACACCTCTAACTAAAATCTAGAACCAATTGTGTTCACAAGTCACCTAATTAGTAAATAGAGTCCACCTGTGTGTAATTATATCTCAGTATAAATACAGCTGTTCTGTGAAGCCCTCAGAGGTTTGTTAGATAACCTTAGTGAACAAACAGCATCATGAAGGTCAAGGAACACACCAGACAGGTCAGGGGTAAAGTTGTGGAGAAGTTTAAAGCAGGGTTAGGTTATAAAAAAATATCCCAAGCTTTTAACATCTCACGGAGCACTGTTCAATTCATCATCCAACATCACAACTGCAAACCTACCAAGACATGACCGTCCACCTAAACTGACAGGCCGGGCAAGGAGAGCATTAATCAGAGAAGCAGCCAAATGGCCCATGGTAACTCTGGAGGAGCTGCAGAGATCCGTGGCTCAGGTGGAAGAATCTGTCCACAGGACAAATATTAGTCGTGCACTCTACAAATCTGGACTTTATGGAAGAGTGGCAAGAAGAAAGCCATTGTTGAAAGAAACCCATAAGATGTCCCGTTTGCGGTTTGCAAGAAGCCATGTGGGGGACACAGCAAACATGTGGAAGAAGGTGCTCTGGTCATATGAGACCAAAATTAAACTTTTTGGCCTAAAAGCAAAATGCTATGTAGGGCAGAAAACTAACACTGAACATCACCCTGAACACACCACCCTCACCGTGAAACATGGTGGTGTCAGCATCATGTTGTGGGGATGCTTTTCTTCAGCAGAGACAGGGAAGCTGGTCAGAGTTGATGGGAAGATGGAGCCAAATACAGGGCAATCTTAAAAGAAAACCTGTTATGCTGCGTACACACAACCGGTTTTGCCGTCGGAATAAATTCCGAAGGTTTTTCCGACGGAACTCCGACGGAATTCCATTCAAGCTGTCTTGCCTACACACGGTCAACCCAAAGTCCGACCGTCAAGAATGCGGTGACGTACAACACTTACAACGGGACTAGAAAAATTAAGTTCAATGGCCAGTAGCCAATAGCTTCCGTCTCGTACTTGCTTCAGAGCACGCGTCATTTTTGGTCCGTCAGAACAGCATACAGACGATCGGTTTTCCCGATAGGAATTGGTTCCGTCGGAAATATTTAGAACTTGTTCCATTTC
Organism: Aquarana catesbeiana; assembly: GCF_042186555.1. NCBI lineage: Eukaryota > Metazoa > Chordata > Amphibia > Anura > Ranidae > Aquarana > Aquarana catesbeiana. Next base: position 318,607,679 of record NC_133328.1, read on the forward strand.
TAGGTCTGTCAGAATTTTCGAAAAAAAAAAGCTCCAATGAGGCCTACACGCAATCGGAATAGACGATGATAAGCTTCCGTCGGACTTTTTCTGTCAGACATTCCACTCGTGTGTACGCGGCTTTAGAGTCTGCAAAAGACTTGAGACTGGGGCGGAGATTCACCTTCCATCAGGACAACGACCCTAAACATACAGCCAGAGCTACAATGGAATGGTTTAGATCAAAGCATATTCATATGTTAGAATGGCCCAGCCAAAGTCCAGACCTAAATACAATTGAGAATCTGTGGCAAGACTTGAAAATTGCTGTTCCCAGACGCTCTCCATCCAATCTGACAGAGCTTGAGCTGTTTTGCAAAGAAGAATGGGCAAAAATGTCACTCTCTAGATGTGCAAAGCTGGTAGAGACATCCCCAAAAAGACTTGCAGCTGTAATTGCAGTGAAAGGTGGTTCTACAAAGTATTGACTCAGGGGGGCTGAATACAAATGCTCACCACACTTTTCACATATTTATTTGTAAAAAAAAATTGGAAAACCATTTATGATTTTCCTTCCACTTCACAATTATGCCACTGTGTTGGTCTATCACATAAAATCCCAATAAAATACATTTACGTTTTTGGTTGTAACATGACAAAATTTCAAGGGGTATGAATACTTTTTCAAGGCACTGTATTTTTGGGTACAAGGACTGTAAAATAGATCACCATGTACACAGTGATTAGGGTCAAATTTTAAGCCCCTCCCACTGTTAACGCAATTTGCCACACCCACAGCTCTCTGGGTACCCAAGGATGAATTCCCGCAGGAAGAAAAATTATCTATAGCCCTGATTAAAAGTAAGTCTTGATGCACACAGGACATTATTACAGCTGCTTTTAGCAGCTTCAGATGTTTTTTTTTACAACTTAAAAACGCCTCTCTGTTATTCTATGTGTCCATGCCCGCACAGGCTTAGCTGTGGCAAAGGCATTTTCAAGCTGCAAAAGAAACAGCTGTAAAAATGTCTGATGCAGGTAAAAGCTGCTAAATGCGGCTTACCGCTGAATACAGTCGCGTTAAGCCTCGTCAAGCATTCTTTTTTCATGTCAAAATCAATGGTTCCCTATGAGAGCCCATTGATTTGAATAGAGGTCTCACCAGAAGTCGGATCATGATGTGTGGCTTCTGCACTGAGGATCTTAAAGGGGAACCCTCACCAAAATGAAAAAGAAAAAACTGGTGTGAGGTTCAGCGCCCCTCCCCCTCCTGGACCATACCAGGCCACATGCCCTCACCATGGGGGTTGGTGATGTCACAAGGGGGTGGCGCCTCTGGATGACATCACCGGGTGGCTCCACCCCATGGCTATATAAGTAATGGCACACGGCGGCCCTAGCATTACAGCGAGAGAGAGCATCGAGAGAACATCAGAGGAAGAAAAGAGGGAGAAGACAGCAGAGAGAGGAGACCTGGCAGAGGGAGAAGACAGTGGTGAGAGGAAAACTACCAGCGTAAGAAGACCTCAGCGGAGGGAGAAGAATGGGAGGATGAAGACATCGCCGGAGGGAGAAGAAATCTGAAGTAGAAGATGCCAGACATGCTTCAATAAAAAAACCTGTGTACTGTTTATATTTTTGACACTTTTATGGGTGAATGGGTAGGGGTACAATGTGCCCCATACTCAGTCACATAGGGTGGGGGGCCGGGATCCTGGGGTCGCCTTGTTAAAGGTGGCTTCTAGATTCTGATAAGCCCCCCACCCGCAGACCCTGACAACCAACCGCCAGGGTTGTCGGGAAGAGGCCCTTATCCCAATCAACATGGTGATCTGCGACTTATAGTGGGACTGATAGTGTGGAGGGCAATCTGATACTAACCGACGCTGGCTGGTGGGTATACTAACTAACACTGACATCAATAGTGACACTAATACAATGATCAGTGGTAATACTATACACTGTCACTGTACTAATGACACTGGCTGGGAAGGGGTTAACATCTAAGGACAATCAAGGGGTTAAATGTTTACCTAACAATGTGCAATGTGTGTATTATGTGCTTCTTTTACTAAGCAATCTCGCTGTTTTCTTCCCTGCTTTGCAGGGAATAAAAAAAAAAAGAAGCAAGATCGCCTGTCAGTGTTCAGATCCCTTCCCTGAATGGCGGAACCAATCAGCGGGTCCCGGTGATCAATACAGATGATCAGCTTGTGCTGTAACAAATCAGAGCACAGCCATGGTGGTGGGTGCGCCCGTGAATATCCCCTACCCAGAAGCGCTGATCACTTACCAGATACATGATGCATCGCAAAGCAGTCACCCTGCACAGGAAATCTACGTGGGGCAGTTAGGAAGCAGTTAACCAGTTGACATCCATAAGATTTATCCCCCTTCATGACCAGGCCATTTTTTTGTGATACAGCACTGCGTTACTTTGACAATTGCATGGTCATGCAGCACTATACCCAAATAAAATGTATGTCCCTTTTTTACCACAAATAGAGCTTTCTTTTGGTGGCATTTGATCACCACTGCATTTTATATTTTTTACGCTATAAACAAAAAAAGACCTGTAATTTGTGAAAAAAAACCTAAATGTTTTATTTTCTTCTTTAAAACATATCCAATTTAAAAAAAATGTCTTTATAAATTTAGGTCAATCTGTATTCTGCTACATATTTTTGATAAAATAATCCCAATAAGTATGTGCCCCCTACCCTGAAGTGCTGGATCACGTAACTAGTACGTACTCTGGCACAGGAGAGCCACCTTGCCGCCATATATAGTACTATTTCTGACATCTGCTTTTTCTGTGAGCTCTGACAGCCATCTTTTAAAGTGGAAGCTAAGACTAACTATAAGTATTCTTAAAGTGGAACTAAACCCTCCTATCGTTTTCAGCCAAGGAAGCTGCCATCTGGAATGGAAGAGCTGGAGCATACATTAACACGCATGCATGTGGCCATTATGGATGTGTGCGTGTGCAGGGATCTCTGTATACAATGCTGTTTTTAACTTTTGGATCCTGTAAGTGCAATTTTAATAGATTAGACTGTTAATTTTCGGTATTTACACTATGGAGAGGGTGTTTACTCTTTGCATGTCTGGTTGGAACCTATTGTGAGTCTGAGATTGATACTGGAGAGCAAGCGGAATACCCATCGTGATAAACCTGGACAGTTATGCTGCGTACACGCGATCGGACATTCCAACAACAAAATCCTGGATTTATTTCAGACGGATGTTGGCTCAAACTTGTCTTGCATACACACGGTCACACAAATGTTGTCGGAAATTCCGAACGTCAAGAATGCGGTGACGTACAACACGTACGACGAGCCGAGAAAAATGAAGTCCCATAGCCAGTGCGGCTCTTCTGCTTGATTCCGAGCATGCGTTGAATTTTGTGCATCGGAATTTTGTACACACAATCGGAATTTCCGACAGCGGATTTTGTTGTCCGAAAATTTGAGAACCAGCTCTCAAATTTTTGTTGTCAGAAATTCCGACAACAAATGTCCGATGGAGCCTACACACAGTCAGAACAAGCTCACATCGAACATTTGTTGTCAGAAAATCCGACCGTGTGTATGCTGCATAAGAGTTAGAGAACGAGGGGGTAACTTATCGTGGCAAGCCTGGATGGTTGCATAAGCCAGAGTGATATTCAACATTGTGCTGTTCTTGACCGCTCTATAATTTGAGTGTCAAACTAATCTGGTAAGCTCCCACTGAGCACTCTGTGTGTGGTGAAGCACCTGCATGAACAAGAGTTAAAGAGGTTGTAGCCCTAAAAAAAAAAAAAAAGAAGAAGAAAAGAAGAAGATCATGTTCCCTTATAGCAAGATAAACAGCATAGTGCTTGTGCTGTGTAACCTGTCCCTTTCTATGCTGTAAAAAAACTGGTTGATCCTGCCTGTTCCTGTGTCCCCTTAGTGTACCTACTATGGTAATGATGGCTGCTGATCTAGGATACCGTGGTCAGTTTATGTGCCTCTGTCATCTTGCTGCTCTCCCCCCCCCTCCCCCTCCCTCCCTGCCTGTCAGCTCCTGTGTGTGAGTGATCTCTTCCCCGCCCCTCCTTTCCTGCCGCTATAAGTCAAAGAAGGATTACTGTCAGCCCATCTGTTCTACCAAGATATAATACATAGTGTAAATGTTTGTATAAAATTATGCCTCTAAATACCTTATTTCAGATTTTCAGTTTCTGTACGGTCACGTGACCTTCAACTGCTCTCCTCCCCCGATCCAAGGGCTACAGTGGGAGGGGCTAAGGGTAGCACAGCAGTCACGTGACCTCCCGCCTGAGGTCAGAGGGGGATCTCAGCCCCTTGCACTGTAGCCCATAGATTGGGGGAGGAGAACGGCCGGAGGTCACGTGACTGAACAGAAACTACACGAGAAATCTGAAATAAGGTATTTAGAGGCATAATTTTATACAAACAGTTACACTATGTAGTATGGCTTGGTAAAACAGAAGGGCTGGCAGTAATCTTTCTTTGACTTTACAACCACTTTAACATCACTTATTGGTGACATTAGTGAAGAATATTGGAGCTGGTATTGTTTTCATTCACTTGGATCTGGGACTTCTTCTGTATGAACTTTTTTTACATATGGTTATTTTCACTTTTTAAATGATGCTAATATTTTTTGATGTGACATGTTTACTTTGAAGAGCTTTGCACTTAAATGCAAAAATATATATATTTATTTTTTTCCAGTTTTTTTAAATTAACACATTTATATTAGCACAGGATATACTACGAATATTGCACTTATTCGTCTTTGTTTACTTTGAAGTGGTAATATCTGGCTTTGCGCTTGCATGCTGCGGCTGCAGGGGAGGGGTGCCAATAACAGAGGGGCAATGGGAGCTGGGAATTCAAAGCTGTTTCAAGTATTCCCTTACATAGGGGAGCCAGACCTGCTGAATCGCAAAAGCTCACTGGAGCAGATTGAAAAAAGGTTATAAACTATTTTTTTTCTTTTTTTTTTTTTTCCACAGGCAACGCAACATAGGTAGGAGGAGGGGGGAGGCGGCATTTTTAAGCATACTTATAGTATATAGTTGCTAGCACTTTAGCAGTTTTTTTGGGAAGACATGATCACCCCAGTTGAGCATCAAATGCAATTTGCAATTCTGTAAAGAATTGGTGCATTTGCAATTCTTTGTGATTGTGGTAAATCCCGTCCGTGCAAACTGATTTCGAGAAGTATTTTAAAAAATTGTAAATGTGACATTCACCAAACATTCGCTGCGGTTATTTCAATCAAAACATTTGTACTAGGATAAACCTGCTCTGAATGTTTGGTGAATGTCATATTCTGCTTTAGAAATATGCCCACTGATCTTAATTTCACATTTACAGTTTACAAAAGCAGATGTTTTTTTTCTTGTGTGTTGTGATGCAACCTCAATGGCTTTCAGCTTAATAATTCTGCTGCCACTTATGTGATATCCTTTTTGTCAAGACTGTTAATTATATTTTGGATAAATACACATGACTGTACTGATTATATAAATATTGTGCTGGTCAAAATTACAAGAAAGTCAATTGAAATAAAATTTCTCCCTTTTGGACAATACCCCTTTTTGCAGAATTCAATATATTCAAAATACTAAATGGATAAATGTTGTGGCTCCTTAATTACGATTACTCTATCAACCCAATTTTTGCATTCACATTTCTTAGATGGCTAATAATGGACTTGTAAAGAGCCTCTTGCCTGTAGGATTCTAATTGAAGTTTAGTGACTCTTTCTTCTTTTGTATCTTGACATCTACAAACCTGAATTCATTTATGTTTTTTTATTTTTGTTAAAGCTTCACGTTTGATTATTTGCTTCCTCTTATCTTTGTTGCTTAGTTGCCTACATAAGTTGAAAAGAGATAACAAGATTTTTGTAATATTCCACATTTTTTATTAATGTTTTATGGCTATTCAGTTACAAAAAAATGTAATGGAATATTTATACTGTATGTAGCGGTACCCCCAGTGAGGGCTGCTAATAGAATCTGTACCCCACTGGTTGCCTCGACTTCATCACCTCTGACACCCTGGGTTTTAGCATCCAACTATACTAATAATAAGAGACTCCCACAATATTAAGGAAACAGTTCAAGTTTGTTTACTATATTAGTGAGAACACAGAAATAAGTAGATTTGAACACTGCAACAAGAAAAGGTACACTTATATGAACTCTATGGCTCTATTTATAAGAAAAAGCAATATAGTGGTTTAAAGTTCTTCAACTGTAAGTGAACACAGATCAACACAGTATGATTCAAATTCAATTAGATCTTGACCCAATCACAGAAACCTGTGAACAGATTAGCAGAAGGGTAGGGAACTGGCACCTTATTTCCTATGTCAGGCTCACTCTGTTTCCTCAGCCCACAGGTCATCAAGAATTTCACAACATGAAAAAAACAATATGCAGACTATTAGATTCAAATTGGCTGGCTCCCTTAAAGTGGTGTTCCACCCTAAAAAAAAAAAAAAGTCATGATTGTGCCTAAAAAAAAAATAAAAAAAAACATTTGAATATTGCCTAAATGCCTGTTGCTAGGGGGTCCCTCATAGTCTGCCTCTTCCAGTGCCTGGGCTGGTGACATCACTTCCCCCTTGGCACAGGAAGGGCTCAGCTCTGCTCCCTCCCTCCTGTCAATCATCTGGGACCCATTACAAGTCCCAGGTGACTGAGCGGCCAATCACGGCACGCGGCGCTGCTCGCGCATGCGCAGTGGGTGCCAGGCTGTGAAGCCACAGCCCGGCGCCCACAGTTGCAATGCTGGCGCCGCTGAACGGAGGGGGAGATGAGCGGGGCTTCGATCCCCCGCATCGCCGGACCCTGGGACAGGTAAGTGTCCAATTAAAAGTCAGCAGCTACAGTATTTGTAGCTGCTGACTTTTCTTTTTTTTTTTTTTTTGATGGGCCCTCCTCTTTAAATGGAGTCCAAAGGAACTAGAGCAGATGAAGCAAGGATAAAAAGGGGTGGAAGGGTTATTCCTTAAAATCCTGAAGTCTTCAGCTAGCTTTGATGTAATGTGATTAAGGTAATCCTTGGTAATAGGGTATAGCAAATTTGGCAGATCTTTAGGGTATCCTTATTTTACTTTAAACTCCTCCTGTATGATTCTAGCAGTGTTGTATCCAGTAAGCCTCGGTTCACACCAGAGGCGGCACGACTTGCAGGTCGCCTCACCGAGGCGACCTGCACACTACTGCCCGGGCGACTTGCAAAACGACTTCTGTATAGAAGTCTATGCAAGTCGCCCCAAGTCGCCCCCAAAGTCGTACAGGAACCTTTTTCTAAGTCGGAGCGACTTGCGTCGCTCCCCTTAGAACGGTTCCATAGCACAGAACGGGAGGCAACTTGTCAGGCGACTAGGTCGCCTGACAAGTCGTCCCTGTGTGAACCGAGCTTAAGACTACAAGAAGCAATAATGTGAACAAGGCATAGATGTCTGCAAACAGTGTTTGTTATAATGTAGGAACTGCCTTCCAGTGGCACTACAAGAACCACCATGCGGAGCTGAATAAATTATGTCTGTAAGCATTGTCGTATAGCATCTAGATGGGCTATGCCCGCTCATCACACTGGACACAGAAACAGCTGCTGGCAATGATGTAGGTGATGAAGAAGACTCTTTCAGAAACTCTATCTCTGTATTCTGGCTCTGGGAAATGGCATCTGCCGCACCACACTTAGGCCTACCCAGATCTGAAGTGCAGCCATCACTAGATAACCTGGAATAACCTCCGGTCCACTGTAGGGAAGCAGCGATGCTGTCCACAGAGGTCCCTCTGGGTATAGCTGAATGGCTCCCTGCTGTCAATCCGGCATCCCAAGAGAGCGATGCAGACCGCTCCAGCCCTTTTTATATCCTTTCCCAGCAGTCTGTTCTTCTATTCCCAGCACTCTGGATGTTGTGCTTCAAGCCAGTGCCGCTGGAATGGAACTTCAGCGTTCTGCGTTCTGAACTACACATACCACAATGCTTTGCTCTGAGTTTTGTCACATGTAAAAGACACAGAGTCCAGCCAACCCCACATGAATAACACGGCACTATGTCTCTGAGCTCATGGCTACATGTAATAGTACTACCCCACAACATGCAGCAAATAAAAATGTCATAACTCTATACTTTTGCGAGCCAGGGACTCAGAATGCTCTGAAGCGAAAGCATCAACAAAACAACCAGGCAACAATGAATATGGGTCTGCATATGACACTTACCAAGTTGTGGAGCATTCAATGCAAGTATAAATCAAATATCAACTACCACCATTAAAAGCTTTGCCATGTTTCGCACCTCAGTTTGCCTAATTATACTGTAAAATGGAAAATTCCTATCAAAATACTTACCGTAATTTTCCTTTCCTGATGGACTCCATGGCAGCAACGTGTGGGTTAAGTCCCGCCTCTACTACCCTATAGGACACTACTCCCATAAATCTTTGCTCCCTGCCCATGGCCGTGTTCGATAACTAGCCTACTCCAGCCATTTGGGAGGGAAGTCCTGCTGCCATGGAGTCCATCAGGAAAGGAAAATTACGGTTAGTATTTTGATAGGAATTTTCCATTTTCCTGACAGACTCCATGGCAGCAATGCGTGGGAAATAATTCGCCATACACACCCGGGTGGGCAAAAAATGCTGAACAAAGATTTATTTAACACCGTCAACCGACAGTACTTTCAAACCAAAATTGACAGAAGATAAAGTAGCTGGCTCAACACAATAATGAGACATAAAAGTATGAATTGATGACCAGGAAGCTGCTCTGCAGATCACTTCAGGTGTAACATGACGTGAGGCTGCCCATGAAGTTTGAGAGACTTCTGGTAGAGTGCTCTGTAACTGCATCAGGAGGAGCCAAGCCCTTCTCTTTGTAAGCCCATTGGATAGCTGGAACCACCCATGCTGTAATGGATCTGACGGAAGCCCTGAGGCCCTTGTTTTTTCCGTGAAACAGAACAAAGGTAGACAGATTGTCGAAAATTAGCTGTAGCCTCCAAGTATCGCTTCAAGTAAACTCCCATATCGAGAGGATGTGGCTCCAGACTTCCAGCAGAATTAAAGTTAAGAAGTGTGATTTCCTGGTTTTCGTGGAAGACTGAGGTGACCTTGGGATTTGTCCCTAGCATTGGGATTAGGACCACTCTATCCAGAAAAAAAGTGAGAAAGGGTTCCTTAGAACCTAGAGACTGAATTTCAGAAATTCTCTGGCTATCAGAAGAGATGTCTTGAGGGTAAGCTCTCTGACCGAGAGTGGCTTGTCAAGTTGCGAGAAGAAATCAAGAACTAGTGGTAGATCCCACGTGGGAAATCTAGGTTTCCTCCATGGTCTGAGCCTGACTGCTCCCTTGAAGAATTGTTGGACCAAAGGATGTTTGGCCCATGACACCCCAGAGAAAGCTGAAATTGCTGATACTTGCACACGGAGAGAACTAACAGACAAAAAGATATCTAGCCCCGTTTGCAGGAAAACTAAAGACATCCTGAACTGTTGGATCGCTATCAGAGTTGGACCTGGAGGACATGTGGTTTGTGAATTTAGCCCAAATCCTTTCATATACCCGATTGGTACTTCTTCTTCTTGCACTCATGAGAGTGGGGGTGACCTCCTTGGGGCATCCTAAAGCCTCCAACCTTCCCCTCTCAAGAACCAGACCCTTAGGCGCAGGTGAGGCGGGCAGGGATGTAGTTTCGAGCCTTGAGATAGAAGATCTGGACTGAGTGGTAAGGGGATCGGGACCCGGATACTGAGAAGCATTAGTGGGGAAACCAGGGTCTGTTGGGCCAGTAAGGTATTATGGCTATCACCTCCGCTACTTCTGACCTGAGTCTCCGCAGGAACTGGAGAATAATGGGGGTTGGTGGAAAGGCATAAGCTCTGCGGAACCACCATTGCTCCATCAGGGCGTCCACCCCATAGGCCTGAGGATCCCGGAACCTTGAATAGTACCTCGCCAGTTTCTTCTTGCAAGGGGAGGCAAAAAGGTCTACTGGGGAGATCCCCAAAGTCAAAATCCAACTGAATACTTCCATGTGGAGTAACCATTCGTTGTTGTCTAAAAGGACTCGAGATAGGAAGTCTGCCTGGACGTTCTGAATCCCGGGTACATATGTTGCTGTTGTATTGACTAGGTTCCTCTGGGTCCAAGTCATAATTGGTTCTTCCTCCTGAAGTAGGGACAGACTCTGGGTATGCCACTACCGTCATGTTGTCTAGTCTGAGTAGAACCGAGGCTCCGGATATTACATGGCGGAATGCCAAAAGTGCCTGAAATGCTGCCCTCAATACCAAGATGTTCAACACTGTTCTTCTGGAAGGAAAACCCCCAGTGCCCTGTGCCACTTCTGTCAAACAGTGGGTGCCCCAGCCCTTGTTGCTGGCATCTGTTATCGTTACCCATGTGATGGGAAGAATGGAATGACAGTTGTAAAGATTTTCCTGCTGGAGCCATCAAGGGAGGAAGGGAGCTTCTCATTGTTGAAGTAATGTGAATGAGCTGGGTTTTGCTGCCTGACCATTGATGAAGAAAACCTTTTTGGAAGGGCCTCATCTTCCACTGAGCCCACTTCACCATTGGAATTGTGGCCACCATGGTGCCGACGATCCTCAGACATTGGAGGGCCAGGAGATGGGAAGCAGAAGGAGCCGGACGAATTCTGTCCCAGATTACCGAAATCTTCTCTTTGGGTAACGAGATGGTGCCTTTTACTGTATTGAAGGGGGCTCCTGGGAATACGAGAGTTTGAGATGGAATTAACTGACTCTTCTCCAGATTCAGGATCCGTCCAAATTCCTGGAGGGTGGAAATAACCTGGCTCCTGTGTACTACAAGTCGGTCTCTGTCTTGAGCCAGTAGCAGAAGATCGTCCAAATATTGTTGGATACGGATCCCTTTGGTTCTCAAGAGAGCCACAACGGTTAACAATACTTTTGAAAATACACGTGGAGATGTCGATAGCCCGAATGGTAGGCACGTGAACTGTAAATGAAGCTTGCCCATGGAGAAGTGGAGAAATTGTTGAAAGTCCTCTGCCACAGGGACATGAAAATAAGCATCTTTTAGAACTATGGAGACCATCCAATCTTCTGAATGGACCGACTGCTGGATTGTGGACAGCAACTCCATCTTGAACTTTTCTTCTTTGATAAAAACGGTTCAGATGGGTTAGATCTATGACAGGCCTCCATGTCCCGTTTTTCTTTTGGACCATAAAGAGAGGACAGTAAATTCCCATGCCTCGAAGTTTGTCTTTGACAGGGATAGCAGCGCCTTGAGCCAATAAAGATTCTATGTAGGCTAACAGAATCAGCCATTTTTTTTCTGAGGCCGGAAGAGAGGTGGGATCACACCTGAGTCTGGGAGCGCTGGTGAAGGCCCAGGCATGGCCTGAAGAAACCGTCTTGATGGTCCAGAAGTCCTGATCTAAGGCCGCCCAGACATGCCGAAAGCGGAGAAGGCGTGTCCCCACCTGGCCTGTCTGAGCGGGCCCAATCTCAAAAACACTTGGACGGCTCTCTCTCCCCAGTCGAACCGCCCTTGGCGGGTTTCTTGAAGGATAACTGCCTTGCTTTCCATGACCTGAAGAATTCATGGCCTGATCTGTAGCTAAGAGCTTCACTAGCTCATTCCTGATACGGTTTCCTTGGGAAAGATCTTCTCTGACCTTGCAGATGCTTATCCTGAGGAAGGAACCCTGACTTGCCACCAGTGGCCCGAGTTAAGGCACTATCCAATTTATTGCCGAAAAGAGAAGACCCTTCAAAAGGAATCCGGCACCACACTTGTTTTGATGCTGGGTCAGCCAGTCAAGGACGGAGTCACAAGGCATGTTTTACAGTGACTGCCGAAAGCATGACCCAAGCCACCAGGCGGATTATATCAATTGAAGCCTCACCCAGAAAGGCAGATGCTAGTCTCAGCTTCTGCCAGGGTGAAATCCTTGCTACGTCTTCTGAGACGTTCCTGAGTGTCTCGTCCACATTATCGGTCCAGACTTCCATGGCCTTGGACATTGGGGCCAGAGCTAAAGCTGGTTTGCAGGCCATACCTGCTGTGAGATAAACCCTCTTTAGATCAGAATCGATCCGTCTATCTAAGACGTCTTTAAAGGAGACCGTATCCTCCAAGGGAAGAGTCATGTGTTATATCAGCCTCAACACAGCTGCATCCACCAGTTGAGCTGATTCCAAGTGCTTGAACTCTTCCTCCTTAAAAGGATAAAGTTTTAGAACTTTAGAAAGCATGGAATTTTTCATCTCCACCTTACCCTCAGCTGCTGGTCCGTACCACCTCTTTCGCCAACTGCCTTGGCAAGCAGAGGTCACACAGGGATTTTCCCACAGGTAACTGAGACCTGCACCCCCAACAGACACAGTCGGAAGAATGGCTGGAGTGAGCCGTGGAAGTCCGAGACACGTCTTTTACCCCGATCTTGAGGGTGAACCATGGCGATTAGATCAGGAAGAGGAGTGCCGATGAGATTTTTGAAGAATCACTTCCACTGCGTGAACTGCGTTGATGGATGGACCTAGAAAGGCTGACAAAAAGACAAAAGAAAAATACATCTGTGTAAAGGGAGACAACAGAAACTGGTGCTCCACCTATCTCCCCCCCTCCATAAGCAGGCATACCAATGTGCCCGCTGCGAGAGGGCTGGCCACTAGCAGGCGGTGACAGGTCCATAGTCCTGGAAGGCTCCATCAGGGCTAAAAAGTAAGCAGCTCGATTAGAGGAAAATAGAGCAGCAAAAACAGGCTAAAACACCTGTCCCATAGAAGTCCCTTACCTTAAACCACAGAATAAGAGCCAGGGGAAGTACTGCTATAAGCCTGCAAGCATTCCCAGGCTTGCAGACTATTTTCCTCATTTAAAAAATAGCGCCCCTGTGACCTCAGCACCGCGTCAATCATGGTACTAGTGCGCATGCATGATTAACGTCACGCGCGTGAACCAAGCCTTGCTTTTGCGCCGGACTTGCGCATGCGCAGAGCGGCCGCGAGGATGAACCAGGAAGTGAACGGCGGCTGAAACGCAGAGGAACCAGCCGCCATGCCAGCCAGACACACTGCACCCGACAGCGTGTGGGGAAAACACAGGAAAACAAAAAGGAACAAAAACAACAGACAGAGAACTGATCACAAAAACTGCTGCCATAAGGGAAAAACATGGAACGAACTCACCCCTCCTGCCGCGATCAATACCAGGCTGAAGGTAAGCCAATACACAAGCCGGACTTGTAGGGCAAAAGGCCACCTGCTAGTAGCTAGGCTGAACGACCAGTGCACGGCTTTGCCCGCCAGTGGCTAGGACTACAACTCTTCAGCGCCTCTTCCATATGCCCATTCCATACCCTGCTAGTAGCTAGGGCTTATTGGAATAATGCAACTCCTATCCAAGAACGGTCACTCGGCCGGTCCTGATCGTAGGAGGAAAAAATCTTCGGGTAGGAAGACCAATAGCTAGGTCCTTCGGAGGAGGACAAAAAAAGAACACGGCCATGTGCAGGAAGCAAAGATTTATGGGAGTAGTGTCCTATAGGGTAGTAGAGGCAGGACTTAACCCACACGTTGCTGCCATGGAATCTGTCAGGAAATCCAAATTGTCCATATGTGAAGGAGGCCTTAGATTTACCAAAACCATGTAATATGAGGGCCTACCTTATCAATCAATTCAGTCTGTAATTTTTCATTCAGGTAGACCTTTGCCTGAGTACAATAATTCCTAAACACATTTCATTGTAAAAAAGATTTTGAATCCAATTCTCTACAATAAATGTTAAGATTAATATCGCATGTATAAAATGTGTCAGAATAAAACATGCTTTAGAATTTTATATTAAGTTCATTTTGTCTACTTAGGACATCTAGTGGTGCCAAAGATAAATTACATCCCCATTATTTATACATGGTTTCCTACTTCAATGTTAAAAGTGGATAGCTGCGCTAATATCAAATATATCAAATATATATATATTAAATAAAATGAATTAAATTAATAATATTAATTAATAAATATCAAATGCAAATCCCCTTTATTTGGACAAATTAAACCAATAATGTAACTTATGTGCAAATAATAAACCGCTTGTGCAAGAAAAATAAACAAAAGTTGGGTCAAAAAATCATATATAGTCCATGAACACTCCTTAGTGATTCTGATTCAGTGCCAATGATTCTGTTTCATACTGCTGTGAGAGAATCCTTCACCATAAACACCACTCACTCACCAGAACTCCTCCAATAGAGAGCGTGTCCATCCATTCAACCAGGGATGTTAGGATAAGTATGTTGCTCAATATACCCTTGATCTTTAAACCATCCAGGAATCCTATGCATCCACTCTGTTTCACTCATATGACAAAAGGTACCATCATAGCACGACATATTTATTAAAAAAAAAGTGTAAAAATACATTAAAAAAATGCCCACTCACATTTAAAAGTGCCCTCTGACAGGCACTAAGTCTAGCCAGCAAACAGATGTATGCTCCGACCGCTGCTCCGTATACTGCAGCCAGGGTGCGCTCCAGTCTCAGCTGTTCAGAGGCATAGTAACGTGACCAGCATGCAAGTTCCTGCCTTTGGTAATTTGAACAGCTGAGATTGGAACACACTACTTGCTGTAGTGCACACCAAGTATCACAATGGGGAAAAAAGGAGATTTAAGTGACTTTGGACGTGGCATGGTTGTTGGTGCCAGACTGGCTGGTCTGAGTATTTCAAAAACTGCTGGTCTACTGGGATTTTCACACACAACCACCTCTAGGGTGTACAGAGAATGGTCCGAAAAGAAAAAAATATCCAGTGAGCGGCAGTTGTGTGGATGGAAATGCTTTGTTGCTGTCAGAGAGAATGGTCAGACTGGTTTGATATGATAGAAAGGCAACAGTAACCCAAATAACCACTTGTTACAACCAAGGTATGCAGAATACCATCTCTGAATGTACATCACATTGAACCTTGAAGCAGATGGGCTACAGCAGCAGAATATAACGCCGAGTGTCATTCCTGTCAGCTAAGAACAAAAAACAGGTTACAATTTGCACAGGCTCCCCAAAATTGGACAATAGAAGATTGGAAAAATGTTGGCTGGTCTGATGAGTCTCCATTTCAGCTGCGACATTCAGATGGTAGGTTCAGAAATGGGCATAAAAACATGAAATCATGGATCATCCTGCCTTGTATCAACGGTTCAGGCTGGTGGTGGTGGTGTAATGGTGTGCAGCATATTTTCTTGGCACACTTTGGGCCCCTTAGTAACAATTGAGCATCATTTAAACTCCATGACCTACCTGGGTATTGTTGCTGACCATGTCCATCCCTTTATGACTACAGTGTACTCATATTCCAATGGTGGCTCCTTCCAGCAGGATAAAGCACCAAAGCTCAAATAATCTCAAACTGGTTTCTTGAACATGACAAGGAGTTCAATGTACTCCAATGGCCTCCACAGTCACCAGATCTCAATCCAATAGAGAACCTTTGGGATGTGGTGTAATGGGAGATTCACGCCATGAATGTGCAGCCAACAAATCTGCAGCAACAGTGTGATACTATCATGTTAATATGGACCGAAATCTCTGAGGAATGTTTCCAACACCTTGTTGAATCTATGCCACGAAGAATTAAGGCAATTTCGAAGGCAAAAGGGGGTTCAACCCAGTGCTAGCAACGTCTACCTAATAAAGTGGTCTGTGAATGTATATTACATACTAAACAGGCCTTCTAAGATCTATTAGCAGGTCTAAATTGAGGGGAACCTGTTTTATTTTTTGGCCTTTAATTAGTCATTTACATTTAGAACCCTTGACAGGTTTCAGGTTATCAGGGTTCTGCTTATTACAGCCATCAGCAGTTTATGACGGCTAATTAATGTTCTTTAAGACTTTGCAGACTCTGGGACAAAAAGTTTATATTCCACTTGAGCTGTGTAAAGCCTAGTACACACGGTACGATTGTTGGCAGGGGAATGTCTGTTGACAGACTGTTGTCCTAAATTCTTACCGTTAGTACGCTCCTTTTGACAATTGTTGCCCAATTTTTGGCCAACAAATGTTGGATGACAGGCTAATAAATTTTCGGTGGACAGCGGCTCCACATCTGATTTTCAGATGGTCTGTACACAAAACTGTCACACAAAAGTCGAAAGTACAAACACGCATTCTCCGAATCAATGCTCACCAAACAAGAAATTAGCAGAAGGGGCCCAAAGGGTGGCGCTCAAGAGCTGAAGTTCCTGGTAGTACGTCACTACATTCGTGTTTGTGGCACAACAATTTTGTACTGTTAGTATGCAAGACAAGATCCTGGCACATACCCTTTTGACAAAAATCAGACGCTCGATTGGCCAACAATCGTACCGTGTGTACGAGGCTTAAGAAATACTTTGCTTAATAATACTCTGGCTTATTGCTGATAACATCAGTTTATTACCGGCAATGGAGATGCACTTATGGGTTTGGGGGAGGGTCACAGGTTGCCCATGTGGCTAGAAGCCTGCTCTGTGTTTTCTTTAAAAAATACTGTCACTGCTTGCTTGCGAATTTAAATGTTTTGGGACTCTCTGATCTCATTATCATCACAAGGGGTAGCAGAACTGCTTAAGGGAACCTCTCCCCAAGACCCATATTTTGGAGTCTGTTTTTTAGGGGGCAATTACTTGAAAAATGTTCTGTACTGGCACAGCGAGAACACAGAAACTCTGTTCAGCAATGAGTGTTCTCTTCAGAGTTTTATCTGGTTAATTTCCATAAATTCTGCAACAGGTGAGACCAGCAACTTCTACATTCTGGAAGCTGGGTAAGGCATATGCATGTTGCATTTGCATTCCTGATCCCTATCTTGAAAATGAATGTGAAAATGAATGTGCACTTAGTTGCACCAGGACATTAGATCATCCGGGAAGGGAAGAATACCAACCCAGCTAGCCTTTGCTTTATGTGTTCTGACAGGCCTTGCCAAAAGATAGCCACAAATGCCTCATTATTTACATGGAAGTCGAGAAATGTACAGTGGGGACGGAAAGTATTCAGATCCCCTTAAATTTTTCACTCTTTGTTATATTGCAGCCCTTTGCTAAAATCATTTCAGTTCATTTTTTTTCCCTCATTAATGTATACACAGCACCCCATATTGACAGAAAAACACAGAATTGTTGACATTTTTGCAGATTTATTAAAAAAGAAAAACTGAAATATCACATGGTCCTAAGTATTTAGACCCTTTGACACTCATATATTTAACTCAGGTGCTATCCATTTCTTCTGATCATCCTTGAGATGGTTCTACACCTTCATTTGAGTCCAGCTGTGTTTGATTATACTGATTGGACTTGATTAGGAAAGCCACACACCTGTCTATATAAGACCTTACAGCTCACAGTGCATGTCAGAGCAAATGAGAATCGTGAGTACAGCCATGAGTCTTTTTGGGAAAGATGCAACAAGTTTTTCACACCTGGATTTGGGGATCCTCTGCCATTGCTCCTTGCAGATCCTCTCCAGTTCTGTCAGGTTGGATGGTAAACGTTGGTGGACAGCCATTTTTAGGTCTCTCCAGAGATGCTCAGTTGGGTTTGCACAGCAAAGGGTCTGAATACTTAGGGCCATGTGATATTTCAGTTTTTCTTTTTTAATAAATCTGCAAAAATGTCAACAATTCTGTGTTTTTCTGTCAATATGGGGTGCTGTGTGTACATTAATGA
The DNA here is from genome assembly GCF_042186555.1 of Aquarana catesbeiana. Lineage (NCBI taxonomy): Eukaryota > Metazoa > Chordata > Amphibia > Anura > Ranidae > Aquarana > Aquarana catesbeiana. The sequence goes on from NC_133328.1 coordinate 318,625,390, forward strand.
GGAAAAAATGAACTTAAATGATTTTAGCAAATGGCTGCAATATTCCAAAGAGTGAAAAATTTAAGGGGGTCTGAATACTTTCAGTCCCCACTGTATATGCCAAAACATTTTGCATACTGCACCACAGATTAGGATCCTTTTTTCCAGTTGTATGATATTTAAGGCATTAGAAGACATTTAATAAATATATATAAAGGGTGCAAAGGAAACAATACAAAAATCAAATATCAAAATATTAATATAAAATGTGTATCTGATTAATAAAGTGCACAATAAAATAAACCTTCAAAAATGTCCATAATCATCATATGTGAACAAATCTTCTTGTGTATGCTCCAACACCGTGAAAATAAAGTGCACATGTGCTTCAGTAAACTTGCTAAAAGTGTTTCACCTGAAGTGATAACAAAATGCGCTCACCAGATCGCCTCGGCCACACAGTGACCGCAAAGCATGACTAATGGGAAGGACTCCTTAGTTCAATGCTGTAGCTCCTTTATGCATCCCATTCCAATCAAACAATCATATATGGAGGAAGCTGGATCCCAATCCACTTTGCAGGTATACAAATGTAGGTGTCTTCACCTTATAACATATCTCCACTGCATATGTCAACTTGCATCGAGTAGGTCTGTGAAATAGCTCCCCTAAGCCTGCTATCCCCATCTCTTAAAGGGGACGTACAGGTACGCCCATTTGCCCACTGCTGCCATTGTGCCAACGTTTATCGGTGTGTGGCGGTCGGTCAATGAAGTGAAGTTCTGATGTCTTCCATCATCCAATTGTGTGCAGGCAAAAATGCAGTTTTCTATTTTCCTTGCACATGATTGGATATTCTTTGAAAAATAAGGATTCACAACATTCACAATGCTCTGAGGAAGATTGATATTCCCTTGCAGACTGCCACTGCCTTTGACAAGTCAACAGCACATTTGCCTTCAGCAAATCAACCCTACTGAGTACAGAAAGAAAAATGACAAAAGTCAAAGATTAAGCATGTACCTGCATTACACTGGCAAATACTGTGGGAGGACAAAAATGTTGATAGTAAAAAGGCTAAGGCAGGCCATACATGGGTAGAATTTCGAAATGTTGAAAATCTTATTTATTTATTTTATTTATTTATTTCAGGTACTTAAATAGCGCTATCAATTTACGCAGCACTTTACATATACATTCTACATTCACATCGGTCCCTACCCTCAAGGAGCTTACAATCTAAGGCCCCTAACTCACATTCATACATACTAGGGACAATTTAGACAGGATCCAATTAACCTACCAGCATGTCTTTGGAGTGTGGGAGGAAACCAGAGTACCCGGAGGAAACCCACACAGGCACAGAGAGAACTTGCAAACTCCAGGCAGGTAGTGTCGTGGTTGGGATATCTAAGAATTTTAGTTCGCATTTTGCACCATTAGTGGGCCGCAGCAACAGCCGATTTTCATGCGGCCATCGAATTTGAGTAATTGGACATATTGGAAATTTTTTGAAAAATGAACGATTTTCTAATCAATGATGGGAGAACTGTGCAAGACTTCGAAATCGAAAAAGAAATGCATATGTGCAATAGTAGTTCAATAAAAACGCATACATTTGGTATTTGGATGCAGGGAACATTGACATACTCACACAGCACTCTTAAATTGTCCTTCCATGCTCCCAAGTCCTAGGCTTCAGCCCTACAGTCCTTGCCAGCCCCTCTTCTGAAGGGGAGAGCACACAACTCCCTCTCTGTTGTTCTTCGTCTCCCTTTTTTGGCTACAGGCTGTTTGCTGCAATCTGACTCCACCCATACCTTAAATAGGCAAACATAACAGCTCATCCCACCAGGAGGGGTAATAATTAAAGAGGATCTAACCCCTGCCTGCAGGTTTACTATAAAGCTCTACTCTAGGATAATCAAATATTGGCCAGATACAGGAGGTATGTGTAGTCATACTTGAATCTTGGTGTACTTTGTGTATTTCTTCCAGATCTGTGCAGTAATCCAGTGTAAAACTTTGCCTCTGTGCAGGAGCTTTCTATAATAAAGACCGCACACTGCTGCTCTATTTCTTCTTCTACAGGGTGACTGGTCTTGACTCTGTGAGTTTTGAGGAATACAATATATACAAATGAAAGTGTATGTGCCTGGAGTTCAGCTTTAATTTTTGAAATACAGTCGCTGTAAGCTATAGCACACAGTTTATGAATAAATAAGAATGGATGTTTAGCATGCTTGTTATGCAAAGCAGGATTACATTAACACAACTCCCACACATCTTATCTAGACAGGTGTCAAACAAAGGCTGATTTCAAGACTTCTTTGACAATGCATTTGGTCTAATATGTTTTTGTTTGAAAATAAAATGTCAATCTAAATCTTCCAGACCTATAATATGCAGAGCAAGATTTACAGTACGTGAGAAGCTGGCATTCTTATGTTGAAATGTCAAGGTAATTACCAGAGAGCTGTAAATAGGAATGACCATTTTATCTGGAATTTCCAAGGAATGCAACCTCCCTAGAAGAATCTATTAATGTGCAATTACCAGAAAATATTGTGAAAAATGCTTTGCAGGGTGAAGAAAATGCCTTTATAAAGTGTAAATGGATTGTTTCCATGAAGGTCACAAACAGAAATGGATTTTAGAAGAACAAAATTCATTTGAAATAACTTAGTTAACCCATGCTTTGCATTTTTTCTTGCAGTTGAGCGTTGCCAAGTTTCCTACCTTATCTAAAAAGTCTTCATTTCAAACCGAGGACATGAGTTTTTGAAAAGGAATGGTGAACAGATTCCTACAGTGTGACAAGCACTCCCTTTCTGCATTGTTGAATTTGTGTACAGGATTATATGCCTAAGGCTGGCCATACACTATACACATTTCTTATTCAATTTCCCTTAGATTTACCTTCAACTATGTAGTGCAAGGGCCTGCCTGATTGCATACAATTTGAAAGGGTTTAGGTTTAACCTCATATTATATGGTTTTGATAAATCTGAAGGAAAGTTGAACATGAAAATTGTATAGTGTATGTCAAGCCTTTATACGCACAAAAGTCCAGATTGCTTTGCAATTGCGTATTCACTTCAAAGGGGCAGTCCACCCAAAAGGTGGTAATTTAGTTATAGGAGGACCCTGGTGGGCTTCATCTCCTGGTCTCTTATGTCTTGGATAATCCAAAAGGAAGATCTTATTGACACAGATCCCAAAAGGTCTTCCAGCTAGATGTTTGTCAGTTCCTACCCACACTTATGTGTTCTTGTAGCATCCTGCACAATAAAGTGCAGTGCATATAAATCAATAAATGCAAAAATCCCACCAACAGAGTTCCCAAGAGATATTGGAAGCTTTTTAGGTGTTTTAACATTTGGCATCTATCAAGAACTGAAATATGAGTTTTGAATTAAAGGATCTTTTAAAAGAGTTGACCTAGGCTGCCGTCCATGATCAGATGACCTCTTGTGACTTTTTACACCAGTACTAAATCAATAGAAAGGGGTTTCAGTGGCTTCCAAGACCTTACCTTGTTTCTAAGAAGCCTATAGGACATGTAGCTTTCTTATGCCATACTTTATTATCCATTTTCCAATATGCACTGTTTTAATTTTTACAAACACTTTTTGCAAAACTAATCGCCACAATATTTTGACTTACATCTTTAAGAGCCCTTTCACACTGGGGCGGTTTGCAGGCGCTATTGCGTTATAATAATAGCGCCTGCAAACCGACCCAAAAGTGCCGCTGCCTTAATTCCAGTGTGAAAGCCCCGAGGGCTTTCACACTGGAGCGATGCGCTGGCAGGACGGTAAAAAAAGTCCTGCTAGCAGCATCTTTGGAGCGGTGAAGGAGCGGAGTGTATACCGCTCCTTTACCGCTCCTGCCTATTGAAATCAATGGGACGGCGCGGCTATACCGCCGGCAAAGCGCCTCTGCAGAGGCGCTTTGCGGTGGTTTTTAACCATTTCTCGGCCGCTAGCAGGGGGTAAAACCGCCCCCGCTAGCGACCGCATACCGACGGTAAAGCGCCGCTCACAATAGTGGCGCTTTACCGCCAACGCCCGCCCCATTGTGAAAGGGCTCTAACTCTGGAGTGAGAGTCAGCTGATGTGTCACTATACAACTACACTTTAGCTTTGACACTTTGGGGTTGATTTACTAAAGGCAAATTGGCTGTTCAGTTTGAAAGTAAATTTTCCCCAGAACTTGTGAAATGGCACTTTTCAAACACTATCCAATCACAGGCATGGAAAATAAAATGTGAAAAAACAACTAATTTGCTTGCACAAGATTGGGTAATGGAAGTCAGCATAGCTTCACCACATTCGCTAGGTTTTGGGTAAAAATTCCCTGGCAAAGATCAACCTCCTTTGGAAAGTCAACAGTCTGTGTACCTTTAGTAGGATAGGGATTTTGTTGTTGTTAGAAGAGGAGTTAAGAATTTGGCATTAATGATTTTTCTCCACCCTAAAATAAACAGCTCCTCTTACTGTCGATGCTGTCCTTTTCACTTCGATACCTAGCCCAATGTGACTTCTAAGTCTGGTGGTGTTTTACAATTTACAATCTCATATATCATTTTGGCAAAAAACATCAGCATCATATACATAGCTGTTCAGAATATATCCATTTTTATTTACACCCATTATATACACCCAATTAGCAATTTATTTTAACACCTATACCGTACACCTGCTTGTTAATGCATTTATCAATTCTGCAAATCATGTGGCAGAAGTGCAATGCATAAAACATGCAGCTACAGGTCAGGAGCTTCCCTTCACATCAAACACACAAATGGGGTAAAAAATATGATCTCAGTCATTTTGACAATGACATTATGGTGGTGCCAGATTGGACTGGTTTGAGTAATTCTCTAACTGCATTATATTCTCTAATATGCGTTACACAAACTGAAACTGCATATTTTTGCATTTCTGCCCATTTCTCTGCTTATTATAAAAAAATATTCTTGAAATAAATAAATAATAAATAAATGTTAAAAAAAACAAAAAAAAAAAAAAAAAAAAAAAGATTAATTAACACCCCATTTGATTTAAGAAAAGGATGAGAAAATCATTCTGGTGTACAAAATTACAGACATATCGTAAAAGTGATACCAAACACACACTGTTAATTTACATTGTCCCTTCTATTTCTGTATGTGGATTATTGTGATGTAATTACTTTAATGAAAAAAAAAAAAAAAAAACACATCTATGTGCCTTTTTCCTAATCGATATACAGTTGTCACATGAACCAGATCGTTCCCAGTCTTTCTGCAGGAAAGTATAAGCAGGAGGAGCTTCTAGTACTCTGCTGCCAGTCACATGTTATAAAAAAAAAAAAAACAAAAAAAAAAACAGCCTTTGCAATACAGAGTACAAATAAATGATTAAAATCAATAAACTGTTTTAAATTGTCATACAAATATATATTTGAAATACAATCTTTATTATTTTTAGGCAATAACATGATGTGGGTGAATTTCTACCAGTCACAGGCTGTGCCACGCCCCTCCAGCCTGTGTCTTAGAATAAGAGGGAGGTAAAGTCTCCATCAATCTACATGTAATATCCTGCCTCACTGTGTTTAGCTGGTTAGTGGGCATGGAGGAGGAGGGAAGGAGTGGGCTGTAATTTATCATTGTGTACACGCCCACACATGTGACTCTATAGTCACATGTGCTGCTCAAATGTGATAGAGAGGAAATGCGCAGCATAAAAACTCAGTGAAAATTGAGCATGTGCAGAGTTGCCACTACAGCTGCAAAATCCCTAGCTGAATTGGGGACATGGATGGGAGGAGAGATAGAGAGCAGCAGGATCAACCAGTTTTTTTGTAGAATACATAAAACAAATCTCATAGGGGTTTATTTACTAAAGCTAAAGAGGGCAAAACTAGTCACAATTCTGCAGAGAAACCAATCAGCTTCCAGGTTTTATTGCTAAAGCTTAATTAAACAAGCTGAGATTAGAAGCTGATTTTGCCCTCTCTTGCTTTAGTAAATTAAAAACCCCATAGTGACTGCAACTAAAGGTTAAATTGTAAACGTAAAAAAAAATTAAATAAAATAAAAAAAAAAAAAAACACTGACACCGTCCACTCCCCCCCCCCAAAAAAAAGAAAGCTTTTTAAAAAATAATAACAAAAATATATAAATTGTAAAAAATAATTAAAAAATAAATTGTAAAAAATAAAATTGTATAAAAAAAAAATACAAATAAAAAAACTACTGACACAGTCCATGCCTCATCAGTGCTCATCACTGCCACCTATTAGTGCCTATCAGTGCTGCATATTAGTGCCACTGTCACATGACATTAAAAAAAGTATCGGTAACAGGTATTGGCGAGTACTTGAAAAAAGTATCAGTACTTGTACTCGGTCTTAATGTGGTATCGGTGCAAACCTAGTTTCAAGTATGTTGGCGGTTCTTCCCTGAGGAAACTCCTTTGGGTGAAACATGTCGGGATTAAACAACCTTTTTAGCTCTTTAAATAATAACAATGATACCGTGTAATATGTAATAATGTTTTATTAGACTAATTTTAATGTATTTACAATAAAATTGTTATGCCTTCAAAGTGTTGCCAAATTTTTGCGCATGAATAGCACCATTATAGTCCCATCATGTTGTAAATTTTTTTGCTAGCTTGTTAATTGGGATGTGGTGTTGATTTACTCCTCATCATCTACCCGTACAACTATCTTATCTTGGTGACAGAACTATATCTGTCTAATGCGCAGAGTAGACTAGCTGACTGTGAGTGTCAATTCCACACCATGGTTTCTATGTGTGAGAAGCTGCGTTCCAGGCTGGTTGAACAACAGCTGGAAGGTCTCCCCATCTTCGTAGATCTTGTCTTTAGGTCTCCAACAGTAAGATAATCACCGCATGATCTTTCTTGGGGCTCCTGCAACTGGACTTGGCTGCAACATCCATCTGCAGGTATCTCTATTACTAACAATACAGTATATACACAGGTATTTGTGCATAAATCTCCCAGAACTCCTATCAGTTGCTTTGCTAATAATACCTGTTTGTACATTAGTCATAGTACATACAGTACATCCAATCTTTTTTTTATATAAAGCCTGTATTATTTCTATTCTGGTGTGCATCTATCTACTTATGTTTAACCGCTTGCCGACCAGCCGCCATTACTAGTAAATAAAATTGCAGATCGCCGCCATTGCTAGTAAATAAAATAAATAATAATAAAAATGCCATAAATCTATCCCCTATTTTGTAGACGCTATAACTTTTACACAAACCAATCAATATACGCTTATTGCAATTTGTATTACCAAAGATATGTAGAAGAATACATATCGGCATAAACTGAGAGAAAAATTCGCTTTTTTAAAAAAAAATGGGGATATTTATTATAACAAAAAGTACAAAATATTGTGTTTTTTTCAAAATTGTGCCTCTTTTTTTGCATGTAGCGCAAAAAATAAAAACCACAGAGATGATCAAATACCACCAAAAGAAATCTCTATTTGTGGGAAAAAAGAGGACGTCAATTTTGTTTGGGTACAGCATCGCATGACTGCGCAATTGTCAGTTAAAGCGTCGAAGTGCCGAATCGCAAAAAATGCTCTGGTCATTGAGCAGCCAAATCTTCTGGGGCTGAAGTGGTTAATGATATATGCTGGTTACGGTAGTTTCTCTGCTCCAAAATATGTTGATTAGACTACTGGTTCCCTAGAAAGGGAGGGCCATTTGTCATAATCCTCACTTCCAAAAGAGGACCACGCAATTATTTTAAAATATTAGCACATATCAATGAGATTGTTTGCGTCAAGCCAAATTTGCATGTAAAAATAAAAATACATTTGAGAAGATTATACATTTCCTTTAGGCAATTTTTAACATGTAATTTTATATTTTTGTATCTATTATAATTTTGTTAAACTTATTAATTTTTTGCAATTTTTTTAAATGTACAAAGTTAGGAGGGGAACCTGTTTACCAATTAGTCATTTTCTGGTACTCTAATTAGATAAACAGTATTTTTTCCATGTCTGCTATCTTTCCTTTATAGTGTAGTCTGCAATACTCAGAACGCTGCTTATGCTTTTTAGAGCTTGTGGCTCTGTCTCATTTTATTGTTAGTCTGATTTATCTGTTTTTCAAGTTGGTATAGCACATTGTCATAGATCTCATGTTGCTGCAAAGGCTTGTTACTCTAGTGAGATCTTTTTTGGCTTAGGTGTATCACATTGCTTGTGGATGAGGCTTTTTTCTGCCAGTTACATCTTTTTCACTCCATTTCTTTCATGGTTCAGCTTTTTTCCCTTCATAATCCCTTCATAATGTAATCTACCAAGTAGTTCTGTTTTTACTGCTTTGTATTCCCTTTCTTCTTCTTACTGTTTTGTTTCAGAAAAAATCGTAAAAATAGCTTGTTCCATCAGTCTATGTTACAGCTGCCAGTCACACCTTTATTTGATGGATAGATGGAGGTTTATTGTATTATTCATAGATGAAATCCTCGCACTGTTTATGAAAAATCTCATATGACAGAATGAGAACATTTCGCTCTAGCACTAGATGGCACATTCTGCCTGCATCTTCACATCAGTGACATAAATCGAATGGAAAAGGCGTCAAATAAATACATAATTGAACTGGATAAATCAAGCATATTAATTATGTAATTGTTGAAGTTCAATAATGCAGAGCACAACCTGATGCCATTACATCTGATTTGGAAATCATTGACTTACATATACATTCCCTGTGTTCAGAGAGCTTATATAAATCTTATTAACATTCTGTTTCATAGGAGCAAAACAAGATCCGAAAAAATTCATCTACATATTAACTCTTTTGAGCACATTAAGTTCAATGTGGACTGAGTGGAGGGTTTAGTTAAAAGGCAGCTATCAAGAAGGCAACCCACACATGTGTAACCATAAGATACCTGTAAATACGAACATCCATTTTTACTTTGATGAAAAAAAAAAAAATAATTAAAATCTCCTGTAGAAGTAAAAGACTTTATACTCACCTGTCCCAGTGCCTGTTCATAGAATCTTTGTTCTATTCCTGAGCAAAGCTGTCAGAAGAGTCTTCACATTCTACACACTTCTGGGTATATATATATATATATATATATATATATATATATATATATATATATAAAGCATCCCCACCATGCTTTGTGGTTCCTCCCTCTGGTCACTACAGAACAAAGGGACAAAGGGACAAAGAAGAGCTGCAGAGAGAGCACCCCAGGGGCCCCAGGCATCTAATACACCTGGAAGTGTGCCAGATGTGATGATCCTTTAGGCAGCTTTATTCGGTAACAGAGCAAATATTCTATGAATGGGCACCAGGAAAGGTGAGTAGAAGGTTTTTTTCTTTTAAAGAAGCTTCTTTACATTTATATTTTAGCATATTGAGCCATTTTAAGGAAACATGTACTGAGAGTAAATTGGGGCGGCCATAGTTCACTTCTGAAAATGCTACTTGCCTGCTGCCATGCAAATCCAATGTCTTCCATACTTTCTGAGGCACTGGCCTAGAACAACTATGTTGCTCAGAAGTTGTGACATCACATTGACATTCTTGTTCCAGGTCATTCAGAAAGACAGTCAGAGATTGCCAGACAACTGGTATTCTTAGCCTGGATTCCCACTTGAGCAACATGTACATTTGGTAAATTTTGAAGTGTTTTTTCGTGTGTTCTTGTGCGCAAAGATGCAGGTTCTTAAAGCCTTTTACAAGCTTTGTGCAAGCTTTTGCACATGTATCTTCAGGTGCTTGTTTTCTGGGCTGGGCAAGGGGAGGAGAGCATGTGGGTGGATGCAGCGGCAATAACACACACACTCAGTCCAGGTTCAATTGAAAGAACTTGTATTGAAATAGAGGCTGAAAAGTTCACAACAAGCTCGGCAGAAGGAAGCCCAACCAGGAACACTCACTGATGACAACAGCATATAGCGAAGCATGTGTCAGCCAAGCTGACAGCGTCTGTCTGGAGGGGGCAGAATACAGCCTGGCTGGTCCGAGCCCAAGTGGGCTTTCAGTAAGAGAAGTGGATCCCTATGTGTTCTCTACTCATTTGGAACCCTTCCCTGTCGCTAGTACTGTCCCTGACAGATGGGGGACCTGTCCCTAAACTATCCATATGCTAAAAACGTGCTAAACCCAGGGTCTTAAAAAGACTCTGCCAGACTCAAGTTGGCTGTCAGAGTCACATGGGCTTCCACCATCCAACCAAATCGCTACCCCAATGACCAAGGAAACCATAACGTAACCAGGTTCCTCCTGAAGTGTTTTACAGTGCTAAACCTTTCATCCAATTTCTAAATTGTTGCATTTGCAAATTTCAAAAGACAATATAAAGGAATAGTAGTGGTAAAAAAGCACTTGTGGGTTTAACCAATCATTTTTTGTATAACTCTCTTTTAAGGGAGGCGTGGCAAGGGGTGTGTCCTATGCCTACATACTTTTACTAATCGGTGTCCCGCATTCCCATCTCAGAAAGTTGGGAGGTATGCATCTGCACTGGAGAAAGCAGACTGCACCTGCCTACAAGCAATTCTAGAGGTGGATATAAGTTCTTCAAATTCAAAAAACACATGCAGAAACATGTGTGCGGTGCATTTACAAGTGATCCCATTAAAGTCTATGGGCCAAAAATGCCAAAGAACATGTACTTCTTTGAACATAGGGCATCAAGCAACTGGGTATTGAAATGTAAACAGGCCAAGTAAAAGCAATGAGATTCTGCATGTGGAGCATAATCATGCATGGAAGGAGGTCTGCCCCTGTATTTCCTGCAGTACAGGTTTCCTGGGCTTGACCAATTCTATTTTTTCCAGTAACATAAATTATATTACCTAACTTATCAAAACTTATTTTCCAGGCCAGGGTTTCTCAATCAGGGCTCCTTGAGAAGTTCCCAGGGGTGCTGCTAAGATTCACTATTGCGGCTGATGTTTATCCACACAACAGTGCCTTCAATGAATGTGTTTTACTGAGTATCACCAGGGCGTATTGAAATCCAAGGGTACTTCTAGAGTTCTAGCTCTTGGCATCATAGAAGAGGGTGGTACGGGATGAGAGGAGCATTATACACAGCCAGCAGTGCGTGAAAGCAGGATTACAATAGGTAGGCAATTATGGGGTTATTATATTGTTTTCACGTTCTTCTATATATAGTATGTGTCCTAATTCTCTGTCAGCTATGTGAACTGTCAGCATATACAACATATGTATTGCTAAGCCCCAGGTATAAAACATTTTATATACCCAAGGACATATTGCACGACTGGCTGCGCTAGACATGGGATAATTGCAATAGAATCTCATTATATGTGATGCTGTTTCTCTGAGGAATAAATTATAACTGTAAACAACCTGTACATGTATGTTCTCTACAACTACCTGCCATTGCACTAATTGCAACAGAGACCAACAGGGTCTTCTCTTAATTGACTGTAGCTTGTCACTGCCATTTATAGTGTGAATATGCATGAGATGAAAACAACCAATATTTAGCACTTGTATGTCATTTATGGATCTTACAGTACAATTGTGGCATAATAGCATAATATTTATAGATCTATCATACCACAATTGGACTGCATGATATCCAAAGTTTAATATAGACTATTATTTAGTTGCAATGAAACATCCACTAGCATATACTGTATCTGTTTCCTTTTTAACTATCGCAAAGGATTAATATAGCTTTGTTTGTTGGGGTTCAGATGTCATGATGAAACCAATACATACAGGTTTGATGACACCATTATACTGTACATAATCAGGAAATTTACTTAAATGTAATAAAGTGGACCTGAAATCAAAAAATAAATTTTTCTATCTAACAAGGAACATTGAGATAAGTTAATTGGGCCTAAACTAGAACTGCTCGTGAAAAATAGCTAAGCCTGAAAACTGCATGATCCTATTTGCTCCAGCAGGGGAACACATTCCTTCCTGAACCCCTGAGAGGCAATCGGATATTCCCTGGATTAACTTTACCTATACATATTAGTATCCAGTTATACTATGTGTATCTATGAAAGAATCCAGGTCTTTCTTCAAACAATCTACTGAGTTGGCCAGAACCACCCCGTGAAGGAGTCTATTCCATATTTTCACAGCTCTTACTGTGAAGAAACCTTTCCTTATTTGGAGATTAAATCTCTTTTCCTCCAGACGTAAAGAGTGCCCCCTTGTCCCCTGTGATGACCTTGAATAACTCAATACAAGGTTAACTATATGGACCACTTATGTATTTATACATGTTGATCATATTCCCCCTTAATCTCCTCTTCTTAAGAGAGAATAAATTCAGTTCCTCTAATCTGTCCTTATAGCTGAGCTCCTCTATGCCTCCTATCAGTTTGGTTGCCCTTCTCTGCAGGTTTTCCAGTTCCCCGATATCCTTTTTATGAACTGGTGCCCAAAACTGAACTGCATATTCCAGGTGAGGTCTTACTAATGATTTACAAAAGATGCAGCGCTTGTTAAAAAAATTCAATCCAGAAAGAATCCACAGATCCTAGGGGGCAACCAGAGTGTAAGACAGAAATAAATCTGCAGGTGAAATGATGATCCTCCACCAACACTACAGAAAACCGGGCCTCTTACCCTCAGCAGTGGACCACTAGATTATAGGTGGTCTGACAGCGTTCAAACAACCATCAGGCTTGTTTCTGTTCACCATAGACTGCACAAAGGTACAGATGTGAGCTTTTGGTCGGAAACTCCGACCGTGTGTATGCTCCATCAAACTTTTACTGGCGGAATTTCCGCCAGCAAAAGATTGAGAGCAGGTTCTCTATTTTTCCGACGGAAAAAGTTCCGATCTGAAATTCTGATCGTCTGTAGCAATTCCGACGCGCAAAATTACTACGCATGCTCGGAAACAATTCGACGCATGCTTGGAAGCATTGAACTTCATTTTCTCGGCTTGTCATAGTGTTGTACGTCACCGCGTTCTTGACGGTGGAAAGTTCAGAGAACCTTTGTGTGGCTGTGTATGCAAGCCAAGCTTGAGCGGAATACTGTCGGAAAAACCATCCAAGATTTTTCCGGCGGAAATTCCGCTCGTGTGTACGGGGCATAAGGCTCAAATACTGTTGTCCTCTCTGAGAGCATCTCTCCACAGGTTAGATTACCATACAGATGTGCCAAAATGAGAACAAAGACTGCTTCATAGTAGGGATGAGCCCGATGTTCGAGTCAAACGTAAGTTCGACTCAAATATCGGGTGTTTGCCTGTTCGCCGAATAGCGAACAATTTGGGGTGTTCGCTGCGAAAGGGGAACACCCATTAAAAGTCTATGGGTGAAATAAAAAGTACTAATTTTAAAGGCTTATATGCATGGTATTGTCATAAAAAGTGTTTTGGGACCTGGGTCCTGCCCCAGGGGACATGTATCAATGCAAAAAAAAGTTTTAAAAACGGCCGTTTTTTCAGGAACAATGATTTTTAATAATGCTTAAAGTGAAACAATAAAAGTGAAATATTCCTTTAAATTTTGTAACTTGTGGGTGTCTATAGTATGCCTGTAAAGTGGCACATGTTTCCTGTGTTTACAACAGTCCCTGCACAAAATGACATTTCTAAAGAAAAAAAAAACATTTAAAAGTACTCGCGGCTATAATGAATTGTCGGGTCTTGGCAATACACATAAAAGTCATTGAAAAAAACGGCATGGGATTCCCCACAGTCCATTACCAGGCCCTTTGGGTCTGGTATGAATATTAAGGGGAACCCCGAACCAAAATTGAACAAAAAAAAATTGCGTGGGGGTCCCCCCAAATTCCATACCAGGCCCTACAAGTCTGGTATGGATATTAAGGAGAACCCCGCTCCAAATTTTTTTTTAAAAATGGCGTGGGGGTCCCCCTCAAAATCCATACCAGACCCTTCAGGTCTGGTATGGATTTTAAGGGGAACTCTGCGCCAAAATTTTTTAAAAAATGGCGTGGGAGTCCCCTCAAAAATCCATACCAGACCCTTATCCGCGCACGCAACCTGGAAGGCCGCAGGAAAAGAGGGGGGACGAGAGAGCGCCCCCCCTCCTGAACCGTACCAGGCCACATGCCCTCAACATGGGGAGGGTGCTTTGGGGTAGCTTGTGATTTGTGATAGGGAATTGTGATAACATGCTCGATTTTTACTTATAATATGTGAGTATATTGGATATGTTTTAATAAATACCTGAATGCTTTTACAAACTACACTATGAGGCAGTCTTTGTTCTGATTTTGGCACATCTATATGGTAATCTAACATGTGAAGAGACTCTCTCAGAGGGGACAATAGGATTTAAACCATAAACTTTGTGCAGTCTATGGCTCAGTATAACCAGATTTCAAAGCATCAACATCATGGAAAGAAAGTGAAAATCTCAGCAGGTACAAAAAGGTTTATTGGATATATGCACTTACAATTAGCAGAGGATAAACAAGCGCTTCTTTAATACAAATGGATTCCCTTGCCAGGATCAAAGATGGCTCTGGTGATTCGCTCATGCGCAGTAGCTTGTGTTCTGGCTCAGCCCACACATCTATAGGGGCCCATGTGTGAGGGTCTACAGCTTTCTAAGGGGCAGACAGACTCCTGAGCTGGGCTGTGTGCACCCCCCATGCTCCCTCCTCACAGGATTTGACTGACAGTGGCTCCCGCTGCTACCTCTGCGTTGCGTGGAAAGGAACACAGACAATCGGAGGGCACAGCGCTGAGACTCAGATAAGCATTTAGAGGGGCGAGGGGGCAATACAACTACTGGGACATTGTTTACCTCAATGCAGGGAATGCATTAAGGAAAAAAAAATGTCCTAGCATTTGAACCTCTTTAAAAAGTATGTAAACCCTAACAATAATCTTATCCTATTTGTTTTCTCTTGGTCTGTTAAATATACTATTGAAAGCAATTTTATATATCTGTTTGGTAAGTGAAAATATACCAGTTGATCCTGTGAGCTGATAACTTCCTGTGCTCTTTGCCTCTGTAATGCCGCGTACACACGACCGGACTTTACGGCATACTTGGTCCGTCGAACCTGAGTCCTTCGGACAATTCGATCGTGTGTGGGCTCCAGCGGACTTTTTTTACTCAAAAGTTTGACGGACCTAGAAATGAAACATGTTTCAAATCTGTCCGATGGACTCGAGTCCGGTCGAAAAGTCCGCTCGTCTGTATGCTAGTCCGACGGACAAAAACCGACGCTAGGGCAGCTATTGGCAACTGGCTATGAACTTCCTTGTTTTAGTCCGGTCGTACGTCATCACGTACGAATCCGTCGGACTTTGGTTGATCGTGTGTAGGCAAGTCCATTCGTTCAGAAAGTCGTAAAGTCCGTCGAAAAGTCCGCTCGTGTGTACGCGGCATTATTGGGTACATTGTTCCTAGGAAGTGCTGTGGAATGTGAACTACAGACCACCTCAGAAGGGAGGTGGGGTGTTCTGTAGTCCTTTACTAAGAATGAGCATTGTCACTCTACTACAGGAAGTGTGTTACTGTCAGGTTCTTTAGGTGAAAATAAAGGAAATAAGGGGGAAAAAAAGCCTGAATAATAAAACTATAGACCCCTATTTAAATTCTAGTAATTTGCAATATATTATACAGTATATATTTTTGCAATTGCGTTTACATATGTTTTAATGCAGATACATGATGAAATGACTGTCTATACTATTCAGTTCAAATACCTCACATAGCCATAAAAGTAAACGCAAACTGCTATCTGTGAAATGAGGACATAATGGCCAGAAGCCGGTAATAGCAGAAATATCGACATAACATAAGAAATGAAAGCATTGTCACTGCTAGGCTGTACTGTGTGACATTATCTGCCTGAATCATACAGGTGCTGCTTGAACTTTCGAGCCGTGCCCAGGTGTTTATTTTTGCTCTGCTCTGGTAGTCTGAGTCAGTGTTCTGGAGCACGAACTATATGGCAATTGGCTTCCACTTCCATCTCAAACCACTTTACTCACTGGAAGCACTGAAGTGTCTATGGGGACTGTTAGGAGATAATGGCTGCAAGTTGCACCTGAATATATACTGAAGCGCAGCAAGAGATTTAGCAAACGAGATAAACCCTCTGCCATTTGAGGTAAAACTAAGTCATATCTCTGGATACAAAAAAAAAAAAAATCAAATCAAATGTTTTACAGGATATATCAAGGCCGTTTTTTCACTTGAAGTTGGCTTTCAAGTCTAAAAAGATTTGTTTTGTTGCTATAATGGTAAAGTTGTAATAGATGTAGCGTTTTAGTCGATAAACATGAATAAATCTGACCACTATGCTAAAAAGATCTCTTTCAAACCATTCAGTCTTAAAATAGAGTTAAAAGGTGCTTTGACAGATACAATTGAGATAAATATATGTTGCCGTGGAAAACATGCTGCAACTGCTAAATTTAAGAGGATAGTGGACCGCATACAATTCGTTCTTAGAACATAATAATCCAGTTGAAATTATATGTTCAAAGTATTAAATGGGTTACTATTTCTTTTCAGATTTGGTCTAATATGAAGCCTTGGAAGTAATATTCTGTATATTCCATTTACTTTGCTGAAATTATTTTTTTCCCTGTGCTCTGATTCTGTTTCCAAGTATTAATACTGTTAATTGGATCTGTATTAAAGTCCAACTCCAGCCAAACCATATAAATATATTTTTTATTTGACGAGAGAGGAGACGACTTAGGCCGGGTTCACACTGGTGGGGCCCATTTTGGGTGCAGCCGAGTGTATGCGCAAGTTTTTACACTTTTTTAAGCTGCTGTTCCATTGACTTTAATTAGGTTTTTGCCATGTTTCCTGAAAGCGCATCAAAAGTCCTGCTTGCTGCGCTTTTAGAAAACACAACAAAAAAGCGCAACCTAATTGAAGTCAATAGGACCACGGCTAAAAACGTGCGTAAAATGCACCTAAACTGCACATACATCCAGGCTGTGGCTAAAATGCAGCACACCAGTTTGAACCTGACCTTGGAGCTCTGTCAGATTCTTATTTCTTACTGTGTCTTCAGTAAGGAAATTTCTGTGTCAGATTTTAAATGTGCCTCCCTAATCCCCAGCTGCTGTAATGTAAACCAATTATCTGGGAATCCTAGGTGATGTCATTGACCAAATTTACATTGCTGAACTACATGATTGATGATGAATTGACATCAGGGCACAATAATGAGATTTCTTTTTTTTTTATTATTATATTTTTCATCTAATGTGTTTGAAAGAATTTTACTAAGGTGCTGGTGTGTTTATTTACATTTAACTCTTTGTGCAGCTGAATAAATAAGGGGTACTGAAGTACCATTCCGCCTTTCAATCTCGTCCAATCATGAATACTTTATATTTATTCGGAAAATGTAAAGCAACCTATAAAATAATCATACCTGGAATTCCTTTTTAAGCATATTTTTTCTATTTTAGCCATGTAAATATGAAACAATGCATATAAATATATTGTATTTTCATCTTCAGCCAGGAGGTGGATCTGTTGGCTTCCTCTCTCATGTTCTCCAGAATCTTGTTACCTTCATTGTTGAGTGTTGAAAATAGCCTGCTGTTTAAAAATGTTAAATAGAGAAGGAGTATTAGAAAGGAAGCAACTTCTGCTGCTTTCTCGTTATAAAACCCATCATGCTTTCAGAATCCTTCCTCATGGATATATGCAAACTAAAAACAGATATAAACCCCATATTAAAAATGTATAAGCTAATAAAGGCTTTGTCACTTTGCCTTTTCAGGTCATACAGTCACCACCCTCCCCCATGAAGTCTTCAGCATCTCCAAGTGTCAGGGATAATGACTCCGACTTGCTAAGAACCCTATTCCAACTTTGGTTCCTTTGACACCAAACTATCCACAAGGAATAAGAGTGTGAGAGAGGGCTGAATCCAGGATGCAGCATTAGAGGGGGTATACAGGGATATGCATTATACAGTGGTAGGAGGGTTTGATTCATTCCTGATCACCTGATTGTCCCCTAGATTTGTGACCTGAGAAGCCCATGATGCTGGTTGCTGGGGAGGACAACAGAGCAGTTTGTTTGTGATACCTGATATTGTAGTATTGGAAGAACATTGGTTTAGTCATAAGGACCAGCTACTGTGATTTATGTATGAACTGATTGTACAGAAGGCTCTATTCACACCTGAGTGTTTGAGCAGAAAACCAGCGACAAAATGCTCAGGTCAGGCATTTTCATTGAAGTCTATGGGACCAAAAATGCTTGTTATGTGCCATTGTTTCTAATTTTTAGGGACTTGTTAATGACTGGAATGGTACCACTGGATTGGAATAGGGCCAATGTGGTGACCATATTTAAAATTGTTTAATACAATATTACTTTCTACCTCATATATTTGTGTTTTTTCACAGATATTTAATGCATTTGCCCCTGAAGAGTGAAATAAATTCACAAAACGTGTAGGGCTTATTGGATGCATCTCATCTTTATTGGATGTTATAGACCAGTTTTATATATACAGATTTTATCTTTATACTGTCTCTGAGGTGGTCCGTGTCAGCTAGGATGGCTGTTATATATTTACCCTACTATGTATTATCTTGATGCAGCGGTCATATGTTTATTATACAATGTATCATTTATTGTTGTTGCCAATTTTCTACATACTTTGTATGTCACATGTTGTCATTATGGACACAAACCTAAGAATGAATTTTCTTGTCTTACATGCTATGCAATTATTATGTAGCAATAAACATTGTGTGTTTTTTATATTGACTGCGTTTGTTACCGCACATACCTCATATAAAGTCCCACTCTAGTTCTCCTTTATTCATATTTAAAAAGGGATCAAAGTTTTTACCGAGTAACTGTAGACGTGTTATTTTAACTTCTATAGTTGGGAAGATACTGGAGAGTTTAATAAAAGACCACATAGATGAGTTCTTGCTGGAAAAAAATATTTTAAGCAACAGACAGCATTGATTCATGAAAGACAGAAGTTGTCAAACAAACCTGATTTCTTTTTATAAGGAAGTAAGTAAAACCTTGGACAGAGGGGAGGCTGTGGACATGGTATACTTGGATTTTGCAAAAGTGTTTGACACAGTTACCCACACACAGTCAATGTGTAAGGTAAAGTCTGCAGGCTTGGATAGATCAGTTTGTAAATGGATAGAAAACTGGCTAAAAAAACAAATTCAGAAAGTAGTTGTAAACCCACTCTTATAATTTCTAAATAACTTCCATAGTGCTGCTCTATAAGTATATACATGCTCCTGCATGTATCCTTACCTGTCAAATATCTCCCCTTTAGCTGTTTGGAGCCCTGCAACACTCTGGATTCTGTGGGTGGGTGGAGTCGTGATGGC
Source organism: Aquarana catesbeiana (assembly GCF_042186555.1). NCBI lineage: Eukaryota > Metazoa > Chordata > Amphibia > Anura > Ranidae > Aquarana > Aquarana catesbeiana. Next base: position 318,644,712 of record NC_133328.1, read on the forward strand.
AGTAGACTCCCCACCTACCTCTACACTCCCCTTGGCCAGGCGTCAATGTTTCCTACACTGAACTTCTGCTGGTATTGTGGATTATGCCCCATGATCACTAACATCCAGTCAAAACCCAGGAAGGTCACCACATAACTTCAGCATGCCCAATCATGTTGAGGTCTGGAGCAGCCAATCCTGGGAGAGCTGGAGAAGAAAGGAGGGGGGATGTGAAGTACACAGAATGCCTCTCTCACACTGGTGCATGAAATAAGGAAATCACCTGTCACTCACAGCAAGGGGGAAAAAATGGACACCTATTTCTCTGTGTGTCTGTTTTTTATCTTAATGAAGAAAGATAAAAGGATTGCTCAGGGCTGGATTAACTCTCTGTGGCAAGACTGGGCACAAATGAAATGACATCCTCTGCTGTAACAGATATGTCTTAATTAAAAAAAAATGTTTTTGGATTTACATCCACTTTAATAATTCTTACTCTAAATGGTCTAAGGTTATCAGTGGTGTACCTAGAAGTTCAGTGTTGGGACCCTTACTTTTTAACATCTTTATAAATGATATAGGGTCCGGGATTAAAAGTACCATTTTAGTGTTTGCAGGGAACACCAAACTATAGAGTGGAATAACGTCCTTACAGGAGGTCTCCAATTTACAAGCTGACCTCAATCCACTGTCTAATTGGGCAACCGTGTGGCAAATTAGGTTTAATGTCGCTAAATGTATAGTTATGCACTTGGGGGCTAAGAATATGCATGCATCATACATACTAGTGGGAGTACAACTGGGGGAATCCATAGTGGAGAAGGATCTGGTGGTTTTGGTAGATCATAAGCCTAACAATAGCATGTAAAAAACACAAACAGTTCACAAGTTCATGTGCTGGTCAAGATAACTCCCAAGTCCAGCTGTAATCCTGATCAAAGGAAACTCATCTTCCATAAATAAAGGCGCTGCAGCTCTCTTTTAGTCCAATGGGTGGTGGACATGGATCTATACAAACAGAGAAAAGGAAAAGCGCTCACGGGCGCCCTAGTGTAATACTGTTTAATGAACAATTAAAAAGAAGTTTCTCATAAATTGCATTTGCATTGTGGAAGTACAAGTAAGGCATGTACGGCTCATGTTGGCCCTTGATCCTTGATGGCCCCTGTAAGGTTTACTGATGTACAAGGAACATCCAACCTCCCCACACGGCAGATGGCAGCTCACAAACCAACCAACATCAGCTCCTACATGAACTGCGGACCGCTCATGCGACCGGACCAGCCGGTGTCACGCTGCAGTGCGAACACCCACTACAGGGAAGAGAGCTGATGAAGACAGAGAGAGAGGGAGCAATACGTCAGCCTGCAGAGTTGCTAAGATGACGTTTTGGAGGCGTGGCCTCCCTTATCAAGTCATGCCCATACCTCACACATACGGCTATTTATTGGTTGCATCACCTGCCATTAATCCCATCTTAAAGGGGCCGTACCCAAAGAGGAAAAAATACATATAAAAAGATATAAATAGCAACAGATGGGGCTAATAGCAGCCTTATCTAAGCTCTATTATTAAAAACAATTGCACACACAGAAGACTTTACATATATAGATAATTGTACATTAAAAATCATCTAATAAATCTATATATAAAATTCATGATCAAATAGTATATATTAATTCTTATCTATGTATAATGTTCTTGGATTAAGTAAAATAGATTGGATTTTTTAAAAAAATGTATTCCAATTCATTGTACTTACCATATTTATCGGCATATAACACGCACTTTTTTCCCCTGAAAATCAGGGGAAAATCGTGGGTGCGTGTTATAGGCTGATCCCCGCCAATTTTGTGTGATCGGAGCGATCGCAGCCATTGCCGCGATCGCCGCCGACATACACAGCCGTGTGTAAATTCAAATATGGCGCCGAGACTGCAGGGACTCAGCGGAGCCGAGATACACATACCCGAGAGTCCTCGGCTTTTCTCGGCGCCGCTTACAGTCCCGCCCAGTCCCGCCATTGGACCTGTGTGATGTCTATCACTGGGCGGGACTGTAAGCGGCGCCGAGAAAAGCCGAGGACACTCGGGTATGTGTATCTCGGCTCCGCCAAGTCCCTGCAGTCTCGGCGCCATATTTGAATTTACACACGGCTGTGTATGTCGGCAGGGATCGTGGCGATCACACAAGGCTGCACTGGGGCAAGGCTGCACTGGGGCAAGGCTGCACTGGGGCAAAGCTGCACTGACATGGCTGCACTGACAAGGCTGCACTGACATGGCTGCACTGGGGCAAAGCTGCACTGACAAGGCTGCAATGGACACTGGGGCAAGGCTGCACTGACAATTCTGCACTGGGGCAAAGCTGCACTGACAAGGCTGCACTGAAAATTCTGCACTGGGGCAAAGCTGCACTGACAAGGCTGCACTGACAATTCTGCACTGGGGCAAAGCTGCACTGACAAGGCTGCAATAGACACTGGAGCAAGGCTGCACTGACACTGACAAGGCTGCAGATGGACACCGATAACGCTGCATTGATGGGCATTTTAATGTAAGTTTTTCTTTCTTAAACTTTACTCCTAAAAGTTTTTTTCCTTAACCACCTCAATACAGTGCACTTACACCCCCTTCCTGCCCAGACCAATTTTCAGCTTTCAGCACTCTCACACTTTGAATGACAATTACTCAGTCGTGCAACACTGTACCCATATGGAATTTGCGTCCTTTTTTTCACACAAATAGAGCTTTCTTTTGGTGGTATTTAATCGCTAGTGGGTTTTTTATTTTTTGTGCTATAAATAAAAAAGACCGTAAATTTTGTGAAAAAAATGCCTTTTTCTTTGTTTCTGTCATAAAATTTTGCAAATTAGTAATTTTTCTTCATAAATTTTGGCCAAAATTTATACTGCTACATATCTTTGGTAAAAATAACCCAAATTAGTGTAAATTATTTGATCTTTGTGAAAGTTATAGAGTCTACAAACTATGGTGCCAATCACTGAAAATTGATCACATCTGATCACACAGATGTACTGATGGTCTATCTCATTTCTTGGTACACTAACAAGTCAGAAAAGTACAAATACCCCCTAAATGACCCCTTTTTAGAAAGTAGACATTCCAAGGTATTAAGTAAGTAGCATGGTGAATTTTTTTAAGTTGTAATTTTTTCCCACAATTCTTTGCAAAATGAAGATTTTTTTATTTTTTTTTATTTTTTTACAAAATTGTCATATTAACAGGTTATTTCTCTCTCAGAGCATATGCATACAACAAATTACACCCCAAAATACATTCTGCTACTCCTCCTGAGTATGGCGATACCACATGTGTGAGACTTTTACACAGCCTGGCCACATACAAAGGCCGAACATTGAAGTAGCATCTTCATGCATTCTACGAGCCTAAATGACACATCTCATTTCTCAACCACCATTTACACTTTTGAAGGCCCTGGAGCACCAGGACAATAGAATTGCCCCCAAACTGACCCCATTTTGGAAAGCTAACACCCCAACGTATAATCTATGAGGCATAATGAGTCTTTTGAACGGTTCATTTTTTTCCAGAAGTTTTTGGAAAATGTGGAAAAAAATGAAAACGCATTTTTTTTTACACAAAGTTGTCCATTTATCAGATATTTCCAACACATAGCATGTACGTAGCAAAGATGACACCCCAAAATACATTCTGCTACTCCTCCTGAGTATGGCGATACCACATGTGAGACTTTTACACAGCCTGGCCACATACAAAGGCCCAACATTGAAGTAGCATCTCCATGCGTTCTACGAGCATAAATGACACATCTCAGTTCTCAACCACCTATTACACTTTTGAAGGCCCTGGAGCACCAGGACAATGGAATTGCCCCCAAAATGACCCCATTTTGGAAAGCAAACACCCCAACGTATAATCTATGAGGCATAATGAGTCTTTTGAACGGTTCCTTTTTTTCCAGAAGTTTTTGGAAAATGTGGAAAAAAATGAAAACGCATTTTTTTTTACACAAAGTTGTCCATTTATCAGATATTTCCAACACATAGCATGTACGTAGCAAAGATGACACCCCAAAATACATTCTGCTACTCCTCCTGAGTATAGCGATACCACATGTGTGAGACTTTTACACAGCGTGGCCACATACAGAGGCCCAACATTGAAGTAGCACCATCAGGCGATCTACGAGCATAAATGACACTTCTCATTTCTCAACCACCTATTGCATTTTTGAAGGCCCTGGAGCACCAGGACAATGGAATTGCCCCCAAAATGACCCCATTTTGGAAAGCTAACACCCCAACGTATAATCTATGAGGCATAATGAGTCTTTTGAACGGTTCATTTTTTCCAAAAGTTTTTGGAAAATGTGGAAAAAAATGAAAACGCATTTTTTTTTTACACAAAGTTGTCCATTTATCAGATATTTCCAACACATAGCATGTACGTAGCAAAGATGACACCCCAAAATACATTCTGCTACTCCTCCTGAGTATGGCAATACCACATGTGTGAGACTTTTACACAGCCTGGCCACATACAGAGGCCCAACATCAAAGTAGCACCATCAGGCGTTCTAGGAGCATAAATGACATATATAATTTCCTGGCAACCTATCATTTTTGAAAACCCTTCATATTTCTAACACATAGCATGCACATACCAAGAATTACAATCCAAAATAAATTCTATTGCAGAAAGGGTAAAAAAAAAGCGTTACCTGTGCTTTTAGTAGTATCCACAGAGGAGAGCACTGGTCCAGGCAGCAGGCAGGGAGGTGCTTAGCGACAGCAATATTAACTATCCAGGCAGCAGGCAGGAATATTGTCTATAGTCGGCACAGCACAGTCCATAGAAATTGTCCAGGCAGAGACAGCCAGCACAGCCATAATATTGGTCCTGGTACACTGTTAACTGCAGACACTCATTATTGTACCGCTCTCCAGCCCTTCATAAACATACTGCCTCCTGCTACAGCTAATTATTTGCATAGTCCAGGTAGCAGTGTGGTCCATTCATGCAACAGACATGGGCATGGTGGCAGTAAGTCAGCAGCAGGCTGAGGGCCACAATCAGGTAAGACCTGTGCACAGGGGCACAGGGGTAGAGGCTTCGACCCACCCAAATCTCTATGAAGCCTCCGGACTCCAGACCCTAATTCCGAAACCCGGAGAAAACAAAAATAATTGTTTTCTCCAACCGCAAAAACAATTCTGGAGCCCCTCACATATGTGAGACCCCTGTGTACTACAGTAGTAGGGCAACAGATCAGTCCAAGCGGTAGGCAAAAGCATAGTCCATAAAACAGGCCAGGGTCAGTTCACATGTAAGCAGTCCAAGCGGTAGGCAGTAGAGTAGTTGATAAAACAGGCCAGGGTCAGTTCACGTGATGGCAGTCCAAACAGTAGGCAGAGGCATAGTCACAAAACAGGCCAGGGTCAGTTCACATGAAAGCAGTCCAAACGGTAGGCAGAGGCATAGTCAAAAAACAGGCCAGGGTCAGTTCACATGGAAGGCAGTGGCATGGTTATTTGGGAAAGAATGGAAAATGGTCAGCACAGATGATGAAAATGGGGAAATGGTTAAAAATATGGGCTAATATTTTATGGATGTATGATAAAGTTGGAAGCATTCACCAATGCAAAGGCCAGGTTATGGTAGCTGGTATCTTTTCTAAATCCTCTTTTGGTGCACACGCGACATTTTTTTTGCCGTCTTCGGCCTGCTTCAGATGGTGGAATGCTGAAGAGGAAGTGGCGCTCATGGAGTCGGCAAACAGCCTCAGAGCGAAGGTCTTCTGGGGGGGTCTTTGGTGATAGATGAGGGACGTGACAACTTCTTCTATGAATTTTAGGAAGGGGGCGGGGCTTTCAATGGATTTGGTGTAGACTACGTAGGAATTGTAAATGGCCAAATGAATGAGATAAATTGCTACCTTCTTATACCAGAATCGGGACCTCCCTATTGACAAATAGGGCTGAATCATTTGATCGTTAAAATCTACCCCCCCATGTAGAGATTATAATCTTGGACACATGTTGGCTTTTCAATGGGACCTTGTCTTCTTTGTACCACAATTGCAGTGTCTTCATGGATGGTGGACATCATGTGCACGTCCCTCTTATCCTTCCACCTCAAGGCCAGCACTTCGTTGCATCTCAGTGATGCTCTTTCCCCCCTTCGCAGCTTTTTGTTCACTAAAGATTGCGGGAAGCCCTTTCTATTTTTTCTGGAGGTTCCACAGGCCAGGGTTTTTGCAGTGTATAAGTGTTTGAAAAGGGGCAGGCTGGTGTAAAAGTTGTCAATGTAAATGTGATATCCTTTGTTTAGAAGTGGGTATGCCAGGTCCCATACAATCTTTCCAGTTGTGCCCATGTAGGCCGGGCACTCAGGGGGCTGGAGCTGGGAATCTTTTCCTTCATATATGCGGAATGCATACAAATATCCCGTGGCTCTCTCACATAGCTTGTATAACTTTACTCCGTATTTGGCCCTTTTGCTAGGAATATACTGCTTTATTCCTAGCCGGCTTGAAAAGGGTACCAGGGACTCATCGACGCAAATTTTCTGATCGGGGACATAGAGTTCTGCAAATTATTGAGAAAAGAAATTTATCAGTGGGCGAATCTTGTATAACTTGTCGTAATTTGGATGATTGTGGGGAGGGCACTGGGTGTTGTCGCTGAAGTGAAGAAAGCGCATTATCATCTTGTATCGGGACCTGGACATTAGGGCAGAATAAATGGGCATATTGTGGATAGGGTTGGTGGACCAATAGGCATGTCCTTCATTTTTTTTTGTAATCCCCATGTTTAGGGTGAGGCCCATAAACTTTTTGAACTCCTCCAAATTCAGATCTCTCCACTCAAAAGGACGGGCATAGGATGATTGGGGGTTGTTGGCAATATATTGCTGGGCATACAAATTTGTCTGGTCCACAATAAATTGCTGCATAGTGTCGGGCAAAAACATATGAAAGAAATCAATCTCTGAGAAATTTTGGGTGTTGGTCTGCACACCTGGCAGTGCTGTGAACGGGGGAATAATTGGCGATGCCGAGTTGGAAGGCAGCCATATTGGGTTGGCGAGACCATCTGGCATGTATGTAGAGGCCCTGGCTCTTGGGGGGTGTGACACTCCAGTAGTTGGATTGGAATTTCCTGTGCTGGTACTCAGGCGTGATGTGGCAGGACTGGTACTGGGTCTGGGCATTTGTTCCTGGGGCCTATCGCCGGCGGCAGCGCTGGTACTGGGCATTTGTTCCCGGGGCCTAACGGTGGCGGCAGCGCTGGTACTGGGCTTGGGAATTTGTTCCTGGGGCCTGTTGGTGGTGGCAGCGCTGGTACTGGGCCTGGGAATATAATCCTGGTTTCCAGAGTGCCGTGCCCTTTTGGGAGGGACCCATTCTTCCTCCGAATCATTTGACGATTCACTATTTGGTTCAAATGCCGAACTTGAATCAGAATCCAAATTGGAATCTGATGAGAACTCCCCGTTGCTCTCATCAGTCATGGAGAGGATGTGGAACGCCTCCTCACTGCTGTATACTCTTTTGGACATGACGCGGTGTGACAGGTGGCAGGTGACGGTCACTGATGGGCTGTGCGATGGGTGGCAACTGACGTTTACTGATCGGTGATGACGGTGTGACAGGCGATGGTCACTGATGGGTGACAGGCCACGGACAGTTACTGGTGATGGGTGACGGTCACTAAAAGGTGACAGGTGATCGGTGATGGCTGACGGTCACTGATGGGTGACAGGTGATGGGTAACGGGTGATGGCTGGCGGTCACTGATGGGTGACGGGTGATGGCTGGCGGTCACTGATGGGTGATGGCTGGCGGTCACTAATGGGTGATGGGTGGTGGTCACTGATGGGTGACGGGTGATGGCTGACGGGTGACAGGTGCACCGCTGATGGTCACTGATTTGTGACGGGTGACAGGTGCACCGCTGATGGTCACTGATTTGTGACGGGTGACAGGTGCACCGCTGGCGGTCACTGATGGGTGATGGCTGGCGGTCACTGATGGGTGACGGGTGATGGCTGGCGGTCACTGATGGGTGACGGGTGATGGCTGACGGGTGACAGGTGCACCGCTGATGGTCACTGATTTGTGACGGGTGACAGGTGCACCGCTGATGGTCACTGATTTGTGACGGGTGACAGGTGCATCGCTGGCGGTCACTGATGGGTGATGGCTGGCGGTCACTGATGGGTGACGGCTGGCGGTCACTGATGGGTGACGGCTGGCGGTCACTGATGGGTGACGGGTGACGGCTGGCGGTCACTGATGGGTGACGGGTGATGGTTGGCGGTCACTGATGGGTGACGGGTGATGGCTGGCGGTTACTGATGGGTGACGGCTGGCGGTCACTGATGGGTGACGGCTGGCGGTCACTGATGGGTGACGGCTGGCGGTCACTGATGGGTGACGGGTGATGGCTGGCGGTCACTGATGGGTGACGGGTGATGGCTGGCGGTACTGATAGGTGATGGGTGATGGCTGATGGGTGACAGGTGCACCGCTGATGGTCACTGATTTGTGATGGGTGACAGGTGCACCGCTGACGGTCACTGATGGCAGTCCCTTATGTGACAGGTGCGCTTTATTGGGTGACACTGGTGACTGTTGGGTGACAGATGACAATTGGGGGGGGGCGATGGGACAGGTGTGGTGTTGGTGCAGACACTACAGAACACAGATCGGTAACTCACTGCTTCTGGCTCTTCTCTCCTCACACTGGAAACGGTGTGTGAGGAGAGAAGAGCTGGTAACAGCTAGTTACCGCTCTGTGTTTACACTTATGATCGGCTGTGAATGGATCACAGCCGATCACGTGGGTAAACAGCCAGCCAATGGCTGTTTACCGGCGTCGGTGACGAGTAGTGTTCCCGGGAACACTCCGTCACCGACGTGCATGCGCAGCGCGCTCGCGATCGCGCGCATGCGCCATGCACAATGGGGTGGACCTATCTGTGATCGGCCGTGACTTCATCCAATGTCCAATGGCTGTTCACCCCCCCCCCGGTGGCGAGCGGTGTCTCCGTGACATGCCGCCACCGAAGGAACAGGGATGCGCGCACACGATCGCGCGCATTCCCTTTTTAAATGGGAGGACGTCATATGACGCCCTCCCGCAACAAGAGCCGCGCCGCCTGGCTGTCAATTGACGGCCGGCGGTCGGCAAGCGGTTAAAATTCCCTCCTAAACTTGGGGTGCGTGTTATATGCCGGTGCGTGTTATACGCCGATAAATACGGTAACTCATTATCATATCAATCCAATTTATGGAAAACTTTTTAAAAAATTATTCATTAAACAGTATTACACTAGGGTGGCTGTGTGCTCTTTTCCTTTTCTCTGTTAATATAAGCATGTAATGCCAATCTGCGGTTTCCAAAGCGATCAAAGTCCTTTCTTGTATTAAGAGAGGTATGGACTCCACAGAGAAAGATATAATTTTGCCCCTGTACAAATCATTAGTAAGACCGCAAATGAAATGCAAATGCAGTTCAGTTTTGGGCACCAGTTCTCAAAAAGGATATCGGGGAACTAGAGAAAGTGCAGAGAAGGGCAACCAAACTGTTAGGAGGCATGGAGGAAGTCAGCTATGAGGAAAGATTAGAGGAACTGAATCTATTCACTCTTGAGAAGAGGAGAATAAGGGGGGATATGATTAACATGTGCAAATACATAGGTGGTCCATATAGTGAACTTGGTGTTGAGTTTTTCACTTTAAGGCCATCACAGAGGACAAGAGGGCACTCTTTACGTCTAGAGGAAAAAAAAAATAATCTCCAAATACGGTAAGGTTTCTTCACAGTAAGAGCTGTGAAAATATGGAATAGACTCAATAGATATAACTGGGTACTGACATTTAAAGGTGAAGTTGATCCAGGGATTGCCTCTCGGGGTATCAGGAAGGAATTTTTTCCCCTGCTGTAGCAAATTGGAGCATGCTTTGCTGGGGTTTTTCACCTTCCTCTGGATCAACTGTGGGTGAAGGATTGTGTATTTGGGATTATATGATATATTTTTTTTTTTATTGGTTGAACTAAAATTACTTTTTCAGCCTGACTAACTATGTAACTTTGTGCCAAAAAGAAGCTCTTTACTTTTTTGAGCTTCAGGCATTTTGCTTCAGGCGACAGAATGCTCAGATCTGAACAGGGGCAATTGAAATTAATAGAATTTGGCTTGTTGAGCATGTTAGAGCTACAAGCTTCAAGCAGAAAATCGCTTAGGTGTGAACAGGGCCTTATTGATTTAAAAATACTTTTGCCCTTTTTTTTTTAACTACACTGCCTTGAAAAAGTATTAATACCTCTTGAAATTTTCCACATTTTGTCATGTTACAACCATAAATGTGAATGTGTTTTATTGAGATTTTATGTGATAGACCAACACAAAGTGGCACATAATTGTGAAGTGAAAGGAAAATCATAGTTTTCAACATTTTTTACAAATAAATATGTGAAAAGTGTGGTGAGCATTTGTATTCAGTCTCCCTGAGTCAATACTTTGTAGAACCACCTTTCACTGCAATTACAGCTGCAAGTCTTTTCGGGGATGTCTCTACCAGCTTTGCACATCTAAAGAGTGACATTTTTGCCCATTCTTCTTTGCAAAATAGATCAAGCTTTGTCAGATGGGATGGAAAGAGTCTGTGGACAGCAATTTTGAAGTCCTGCCACAGATTCTCATTTGGATTTAGGTCTGGACATTGACTGGATCATTCTAACACATAAATATGATTTGATGTAAACCATTCCATTGTAGCTCTGGCTGTATGTTTAGGGTCGTTGTCCTTCTGGGAGTTGAACCTCCACCCCAGTCTCAAGTCTTTTGCAGACTCTAACAGGTTTCTTTTTTAGATTGCCTTGTATTTGGCTCCTGCTGAAGAAAAGCATCCCCACAACATGATGCTGCCACCACCATGTTTCACGGTGGGGATGGTGTGTTCAGCGTGATGTGCACTGTTCGTTTTCCACCACACATAGCGTTTTGCTTTTAGGCCAAAAAAGTTACATTTTGATCTCATCTGACCAGAGCACCTTATTCCACACATTTGCCGTGTCCCCCACATGGCTTCTCGCAAACAGGACTTCTTATGGCTTTCTTTCTCCAGTTGCTTTCTTCTTGCCACTCTTTCATAAAGGGTAGATTTGTGGAGTGCACAACTAATATTTGTCCAGTGAACATATTTTCCCACCTGAGCTGTGGATCTCTGCAGCTCCTCCAGAATTTCCATGAGCCTCTTGGCTGCTTCTCTGATTAATGCTCTTCTTGCCCGCCCTGTCAGTTTAGGTGGACGGCCATGTCTTTGTAGGTTTGCAGTTGTGCCATACTCTTTCCATTTTTTGATGATGGATGGAACAGTGCTCCATGAAATGTTCAAAGCTTGGGATATTTTTTTTATAACCTAACCCTGCTTTAAACTTCTCCACAACTTTATCCCTGACCTGTCTGGTGTGTTCCTTGGCCTTCATGATGCTGTTTATTCACTAAGGTTCTCCAGCTGTATTTATACGGATGTAGCGCTGGTAGATTTGCGATCTACCATATGTTAGGTAAGTTTAGTAACTTGTTCGCTAAATAGGTTAGGTTTGCCTCTGTTCCAGCTTGGCTGACGTTGTGTGTGTTTCCATACTGACCGGTGGGTGTCGCTGTTATCACTGGCCAGTGTTGGAAAGGCAACGTGTTGAAGCGTATGGATGCTCTTCTGTCCCGGAGACAACTCGGTGGAGATGGTCCTCCGAGTTGCATTCTGGGCGAGGGTATTTATGGGACAGACGCCATATTTTGGGGTTCGTTTTTCAGCCACCTGCTGGCCCTCCTGGCCGACAGGTATGCGTTAGAGAGCAATCTCGTGGTCCTCAGTTCCGTAGGCCCACGTTGCTGCAGCGCAGGGGTGGGCCCAGAAGCTTGTCTGGGGCCTACCACAGCAGCCGAGGAATGGTCCTGAGCTGTCTATCCAGAAGGGAAGAAGCTGGACAACTGAGGAGATCCCAGGGGAGGACCCGTTATGGAAGGATCACGCAGCGTGCTGGTCTGGAGAGGGGCCTGGTGACTTGGTTGGAGGACGTATCCTAAAAGTAACTATACTGCATAGTGTTGCCGGGTTGGCTTAAAGGTTCAAGCACTGTGACTGACATTCACCGTAAAACCCATACATCCTGTGGCAGAGGATCGTACAGGTTTATCCCAAACAAGTCTGTGGCAGAGACTTTTGTTCGTGCTACGTACTGGCTGCTAGGCAAGTGAGAGAGGACTATCCAGGCGAGCAAAGAGTGTGTCCCACAAGGGGAGCGCATTCCATTGTAATATCCAAATTCTACCAGGACATTTGTCAAGAATCCTATAAGAAGGTGTTTGAGTTTCTTCTGCAGTTTCCCTTCTGCCTCTTTCCTGCTACTTCTTTAGTAAATTGTTTAATAAAGCATTGAAAACATACTCAAGTGTTGGTGCGTGTGTCGTCCAGAGGTAAACTCAACGGAACCCTAGACCCGGTGTAAAACAGAGGGAAGGAGAGTGAAGGTAACAAGCCCGGTTAAACCAGCAGCTCCACCGAGAGTTAGTGCTACACAGAGATTAAATTACACACAGGTGGACTCTATTTACTAATTAGGTAACTTCGGAAGGCAATTGGTTCCACTAGATTTTAGTTAGGGGTATCAGCATAAAGGGGGCTGAATACAAATGCACACTACATTTTTCACATATTTATTTGTAAAAAATGTTGAAAACCGTTTATCATCTTCCTAATGCCCTGTACACACGATCGGACATTGATCGGACATTCCGACAACAAATTCCATGTTTTTTTTCTGACGGATGTTGGCTCAAACTTGTCTTGCATATAAATGGTCACACAAAGTTGTCAGAATTTCCGAATGTCAAGAACGCAGTGACGTATAACATGTACGATGAGCTGAGAAAAATGAAGTTCAATAGCCAGTGCGGCTCTTCTGCTTGATTCCGAGCATGCGTGGAGCTTTGTACGTCGGAATTGTGTACACGTGATCGGAATTTGCGCGAACGGATTTTGTTGACGGAAAATTTGAGAACCAGATCTCAAATTTTGTGCGACGGAAATTCCGATGGAAACTGTCCGATGGAGCCTAAACACGGTCGGAATTTCCAACAACAAGCTCCGATCGCACATTTTACGTCTGAATGTCCGACCGTGTGTACGGGGCATTACACTTCACAATTATGTGCCACTTTGTGTTGGTCTATCACATGAAATCCCAATAAAACACATTCACATTTATGGTTGTAACATGACAAAATGTGGAAAATTTCAAGGCACTGTAGTTAAAAAAAAAGGGCAAAAGTATTTTTAAATCAATAAGGCCCTGTTCACACCTAAGCGATTTTCTGCTTGAAGCTCGTAGCTCTAACATGCTCAACAAGCCAAATCCTATTAATTTCAATTGCCCCTGTTCAGATCTGAGCATTCTGTCACCTGAAGCAAAATGCCTGAAGCTCAAAAAAGTAAAGAGCTTCTTTTTTGGCACAAAGTTACATAGTTAGTCAGGTTGAAAAAGTAATTTTAATTCAATCAATAAAAAAAAATATATATCATATAATCCCAAATACACAATACTTCACCCACAGTTGATCCAGAGGAAGGTGAAAAACCCCAGCAAAGCATGCTCCAATTTGCTACAGCAGGGAAAAAAATTCCTTCCTGATACCCCGAGAGGCAATCCCTGGATCAACTTCACCTATAAATGTCAGTACCCAGTTATATCTATTGAGTCTATTCCATATTTTCACAGCTCTTACTGTGAAGAAACCTTACCGTATTTGGAGATTTTGGTTGTAACATGACAAAATGTGGAAAATTTCAAGGGGCATGAATACTTTTTCAAGGCACTGTATATAACATCCTTCTTTGAAGAAGCAGTTTTACTACAAAATGCGTTAACCACTTAAGGACCGCCCACCACATATATACTGCAGCAGGGTGGCCCTATTGCATGAAACGACATACCTTGTTCAATGAGGGAGCTGATGTGCAGGTCCGGCGCCCGCATTGTCTCCCCGGCCGCTCGCGATTGCTCCTCGGAGAGGCAGTACTGGGATCTGCCAGTGTAAGCAAAGGAGATACCCATTACGACAGGAAAGTTCAGTGAGATAGTCTGTTCCTAGTGATCAGGAACAGCGATTTCACTCCAGTTCCAGTCAGTACACTCCCCCCACAGTTACAAACCTCTCCCTAGGACACACAAAAAAACCTGCAAGACAAAGGCATAATGAGCTAGTATGCATAGCATACTAGCTCATTATGAATTACTTACCTGAGATCGAAGCCCCCGCAGCCATCCTTGTAGCCCACTTCAGAGGTCGCCATCACTCTCGAAGTTACTTCCCGGCATCACGAGCTCTGGCGCTGTGATTGGCCGGAGCCGCGATGGCGCGTCATCTTGGCTCTGGAGCCGGAGCCACATGCGCGCAGGAGCCATCGGTAGCGGCACAGTCTAACTGAAGCAACAGCACGTACATGCCATTGCTTCAGTTTGCTTCAGTGCGCATGTGCCGATGACGTCAGCACATGCAAATACAGGGGATATCTCCTAAACCATGAAGGTTTAGGAGATATCCAGTGTAGCTACAGGTAAGCCTAATTATAGGCTTACCTGTAGCAAAAAGTGGTTGTAAATGGTTTACCAGCACTTTAACCACCTGATCGCCCCCTAGTGTTAACCCCTTCCCTGTTAGTGTCATTTATAAAATGATCCGTAGCTATTTTTAGGTCTGATCATTGTTATAATTTCACTGGTCCCAAAAAAGTGTCAAAAGTGTCCGATCTGTCCTCCGCAATGTCGCAGTCCCATTAAAAATTGCTGATCATTACTAGTAAAACAAAAAAAAATAATAATAAAAATGTGATAAATCTTTCCCTTATTTTGTAGATGCTGTAACTTTTGCGCAAACCAATCAATATATGCTTATTGCGATTTTCTTTACCGAAAAAATGTAGAAGAATACATATTGGCCTAAACTGATGAAGAAATTTGTTTTTTAAAATTTTTTGGGAGGGATATTTTTTATAGCAAAAGGTAAAAAAGATTTTTTTTTTCAAAATTTTTGGTCTTTTTTGGTTATAGCGCAAAAAAAATAAACTGCAGAGGTAATCAAATACCTCCAAAATAAAGCTCTATTTGTGGGAAAAAAAGTACATAAAATTTGTTTGGGTACAACATCGCACAACCACGCAATTGTCAGTTAAAGCGATGCAGTGCCGTACCGCAAAAAGTGGCCTGGTCATTAACCACTTCAGCCCCAGAAGGATTTGCCCCCTTCCTTAACAGGCCATTTTTTGCGATATGGCACTGAGTTGCTTTAACTGACAATTGCGCGATCATGTGACGTTGTACTGAAACAAAATTTATGTCCTTTTTTCCCCACAAAAAGAGCTTTCTTTTGGTGGTATTTGATCACCTCTGCGGTTTTTATTTTTGCGCTATAAACAAAAAAGAGTGACAATTTTGTAAAAACACAATATTTTGTACTTTCTCCTATAATCAATATCCCCCCCAAAAAAAAATCAGTTTAGGCCGATATGTATTCTTCTACATATTTTTGGTAAAAAAAAATTACAATAAGCGTACAGTGTATTGATTGATTTGCGCAAAAGTTATAGCATCTACAAAATAGGGGATAGATTTATGTCATTTTTATTATTTTTTTTTTTTTTACCAGTAATGGTGGAGTTCTGCGATTTTTATCGGGACTGTGACATTGCAGCATACAGATCGAACACTTTGACACTTTTTTGGGACCATTGACATTTATACAGCGATCAGAGCTAAAAATAGCCACTGATTACTGTATAAATATCACTGGCAGGGAAGGAGTTAACACTAGGGGCGATCAAGGGTTAAATGTGTTCCCTCACTGTGTTCTAGCTGTGGGGGGATGGGAATTGTTGTTCCTACTTAGTAGGAACACACGATCTGTCGCCTCTCACCTGACAGAACCGGGATTTGTGTGTTTAAACACACACATCTCCGTTCTCGTTCTGTCACGAGCGATCGCGGGTTCCCAGTGGACATCACGTCCGCCGGGCACGCGCATCGGCTCTGGGAACACTCTGCAGGGTGCCTGTAATAACGTCTTAAAGAGCCGACGCATACCTATGGTGATTTGCGCAGCCGCGCCAGCCTGCCGCAGTATAACTATGGCGACAGTGGTTAAACAGAGTACAGAGGTGCTTTGGCCAAATTCATTGTGATAATGTGAGAAATAATCCATAATTATGTATACAGTATATATCATCATGTTATGGCTCTAAAGACAACAAAATAACAAGGCGCAAAAAGGCATCTTTCTCTGATGTATATGGTGTGTTGAGTATAAAATGTGGGCTTCTAGAGCCCCTGGGTTTATTATATAATTTCTTGATAGGTTGTATACATTTTAGGACAAAAGAAAAGAATTGTGCTAGGTGCGTAAAAAATGTGAATAAAATATGAGAAAAAAAAGTGGTCCTGCTGCTATGCACTGTAACCCCGATATAAAGGCACACAAAACAAATACAACTCTAAAAAGTGCAGCGCTGGACTAATTGATATGAAAATATAGTGATAAATTCTGTTAAACCAACTAATATAAATGAATAGTGATAAATTCTGTTAAATCAATATACCAAAACATAGTGGCAAAATTGCAATAATTCGTGATTAAACAATGTATAAGGTGCTCCAAAGTATTAGTTTTAAAGACACATAAACACACAAACTATAAATAAAAATCATAAATAAAATCATAAAAGTCCAAAAAAGTGTGTTTGTTGTATAGATATTCTATGCAGATTCAGGGATGTAACTCCACCATTCAGTGTTTGCCCACCACCGGATAGATAAATTGAAGGCTTACCAAAAAGCCTGTGACCGCCCTTATTCAGGGGGGTCAAAACAAGCTTAGTAGATGTAAGTGGACCACCACAGGGATACTTCAAAGGACACCGCTGAGCCAAAGCATCAGATTCCTTTCTGGGCAGCCAGCCGACAGCAGCTATGGATGCCTCCCACGATCCTATCCCGGGATATCCTCTCATAGGGCAAATATTGATAACTCCCACGGATCCAGCACAAAAATGGTATTAGGTGCTGAAAAAGAAACAAAGGGAGAAGCTCCACTGGTGCAAAAAACTTTTGGCTTGGTTTATTAAAAGTATTCGGCAAAATAAGGAACAAAACGTAAAATTTGATAAAAAAATTAAAAAACGACACTACCGCCGTTTAAAATGAAGGCGCGCATGCGCGGTGCGTTCGATGTTGTGACCCTACGGCCGTTTCGTCACAACTGACGTCATCAGACCACAGGACATGGTTCCGGTAATCCATGTCCTTATTCTGCTGGTCTTCAGCAAACTTTAGAAGAGGCTTCCTTCTGGGATGACAGCCATGCAGACCAATTTGATGCAGTGTGCGTATGGTCTGAGCACTGACAGGTTGACCCCCCACACCTTCAACCTCTGCAGCAATGCTGACAGCACTCGTACATCTATTTCCCAAAGACAACATCTGGATATGATGCTGACTCAACACTGAGCATGTGCACTCATCTTTGGTCAACCATGGCGAGGCCTGTTCTGAGTGGAACCTGTCCTGTTAAACCGCTGTATGGTCTTGGCCACTGTGCTGCAGCTCAGTTTCAGGGTCTTGACAATCTTCTTATAGCCTAGGCCATCTTTATGTTGAGCAAAAATTCTTTTTTTCAGATCCTCAGAGAGTTCTTTGCCATGAGGTGCCATGTTGAACTTCCAGTGACCAATATGAGAGAGTGAGAGCGATAACACCAAATTTAGGACACCTGTTCTCCATCCACACCTGAAGCTTGTAACACTAACGAGTCACACAACACCGGGGAGGGAAAATGGCTAATTGAACCCAATTTGGAATTTTTTACTTGGGGTGTACTCACTTTTGTTGCCAACAGTTTAGACATTAATGGCTGTTTGTTGAGTTATTTTGAGGGGACAGTAAATTTACACTGTTATACAAGCTGTGCACTCACTACTTTACATTGTAGCAAAGTGTCATTTCTTCAGTGTTGTCACATGAAATGATATAATAAAATATTTACAAAAATGTAAATGTGAGGGTGTACTTACTTTTGTGAGATACTGTATGTTTCCACATTAAAGTGATTGTAAAGCTTTGGATTTTATTTAAAAAAAATAACAAACATGTCATACTTACTGTACATGCTTTGTGCAATGATTGCACAGAATAGCCCCAATCCTTCTCTTTGCTATAGGGGTACTCGTGTGTGCTCGCTCCCGAGCCAGCTCTGTTTGTCCATAAGACACATAAAGCAGGGCTTGGCCCTGCCCCTTGCTTCCTCCTCGCTGGCTGTGATTGACAGCAGAGGGAGCCAGTGACTCTCACTGCTGTGTCTTAGCCAATGAGGAGGCAGCGAGCCAAGAGAGCCTCTGCTCTTGTGCACATCTCACATTGCTCAGGTAAGTTTAACGTGGGGCTGTTTGGGGAAGCTGCATGCAGAAGGTTTTTTACCTTAATACAAAGAATGCATTAAGGTAAAAAAACTTTCTGCCTTTAGAACCACTTTAAGGTCTTTAAAGTCCATTTTTTGGGTTAATGGTTATTCTCTACAAATTTTAATTTTGGCAAACTTGCTCAACAGGATAGAGCAGAATCTCGGAGGCCAAGGGAATGTAGCTTATTGAGAAGGAGCGGGTGGTCAACAGTATCAAAGGCCGCAGAGAGGTCAAGTAGTAGGAGTATGGAGTACTGGCTGTTGGTTTTAGCAGTTAGTAAATCGTTAGTGAGTTTTAGTAAGGCAGTTTCCGTGGAGTGCTGCGAGCGAAAGCCAGACTGTAAGGGGTCAAGAAGGTTATTTTCATTGAGGTAGGAGCTAAGACGGTTGTAGACTAAGCGTTCTAGAAGTTTAGAGGTGAATGGGAGCAATGAGATGGGTCTTAAGTTGTTCAGGTCGGTAGGGTCCAGTGAGGGCTTTTTAAGAATGGGAGTGATCTGCGCATGTTTTAGAGGGGAGGGGAAGATGCCACTAGAGAGGGAGAGATTGAAGATGTGGGTGAGGGAGCATAGGATAGAAGAAGAGGGTGACCGTAGTAGTTATGAGGGAACAGGATCCAAAGGACAATTGGTTGGGTGGGCATCCGAGAAAATTTTTGTAACCTCTTCCGTAGTAGCCAATTCAAAAGAGGAGAGTGTTGAATATGCTGCTAGGCAAGGTATGTTGGGTGGGGAAGACGTACGCACAGTGGAGATGTCCTCACGAATTGCATCGATCTTGTCTTTGAAGTGATTGGCAATCTCTTGGGCAGTGAGTGAGTTAGTGGGTAGAGGGGGTGGTGGACGAAGCAGAGAGTTAAAGGTTGAGAAGAGCCGACAGGGACTGGATGACAAGGAATAAATAAGAGAGACAAAGTAGGCTTGTTTGGCAGCATGGAGGCATGAATTGTATTTTAGGAGGGCAGATTTATATAGGGTGAAGTCTTGCAGGCATTTGGTTTTACGCCACAGTTGTTCAAGAGCACGGCAATGTCTCTTGAGATTTCTAGTGTTGTCAGTTTGCCAGGGTTGTAACGGTCGGGGCCTGATTCTGCGTGTGGTTCGAGGAGCAAGTGCATCTAGTGATGATGAGAGTGAACTGTTGTAGACAGAGGTGGCCAGGTCAGGACAGGACAGGGGAGAGATTATGTCATATAGGTGGTCAGTAGCAGAATAGAGAAGAGAAGGGTTAAAGTGGCAAAGGTTTCTACAAGTAATTGTTTGCTGCTTGGAGGGATGGGTGGTTGGAGGCAAGGATACAGTGAAAGTAATGAGGATGTGATCAGATAGAGGAAGGGGGTGTTGGTGAGGTTGCAAGGGTTGCAGAGATGGGAGAATACAAGGTCAAGGGTATTACCATTGGAGTGAGTGGAAGTATGTGTCCATTGGGTTAGGTCAAAAGATGAGGTTAAATCGAGAAGTTTAGCTGTAGTTGGGCTGTTAACATTGACAGGAATGTTACAGTCACCAAGAATAATGGTGGGTATTTCAGAGGAGAGAAAGTAGGGTAGCCAGGCAGCAAAGTCATCAAGAAAGCGCAATACCGGTCCTGGAGGCCAATAAATTGCTGCAATCCTCAGAGAAATGGGAGAAAACAGACAAATACAGTGCATCTCGAAAGAAGAGAGGGATAGAGAGGGAGGGGCAGGAAGGACTTGGAAGGTGCTTTGTGGGGATAGAAGGAAGCCAACTCCACCTCCTTTCTGTCTATTGGGTCTGGGGCAGTGAGTCCAATGGAGACCACCATGGGAGAGGGCAGCAGGAGAAGCTGAGTCAAAATTTTGAAGCCAGGTTTCTGTTATGGCGAGTATGTTCAAGCCATGAGAGATGAAGAGGTCATGTATAGATGTTAGCTTGTTACAGATGGAGCGGGCGTTCCAAAGGGCGCATGAGATTGGTGGGGGGCTTTGAGGAAGCAGGGGGATAGAAATTAAACTGAGTGGATTGCGGTGGTTGCCAGAGGGGGAGGGGTATTGAATATGTGGCTTGTATTTGGAAAATGGCGGACCAGGGGAGAAGGAAAAGGGTGAGGAAGGCAAGGTGGGAGTGGGAGTGGGATGTGCATGAGCGCACGTGTCTAGTGGCCCTGGTGTTTATGTCAGCATGTGGGTGCAGCAAATGCAGGAGATGATGGGTGCCATAGTAGGGAGAGGGTAGGAGTGAGGGTGATATGTGCATGCTGCAGGGAAGAGAGGAGGGGTAGAGTAAAGATAATTTGAGGATAGAAGACACCAATGTGAGAAGGAAGAGAATAAGGAGCATGTTAGTGGATAGAGAGTGGGAAACGAACCTAATGTAAAATGTCAAAGCTGGTTTGCTTGTTGTCTTGCAGAGTGGAGCAGAGTTCTTGTTCATGCAGCTTTAGTTATCCTGCTTTCGTTAAACTGCGTCGGTGAAACTGCGCATCACTCATGACAGAGCCATGATGTCTGCGCCTTGCCCCTGTCTGCGCCACCCCATAAGCTGCCATAAATTTATAGACAGCCTAAGCTGGGATGCATTTCTCAGTTGGTCATTATTGGGTCTGATGTGAGACACCTGAATATGGGGAGGAGATGGCCAGGGCCAGGCCAGACACAGGCTAGGGTCGTAAAGCTAATTACCTCTCTTGATCACTCAAGCTATATGGAGTTGAGAATCAATCACCAGTAATATTGCTATGGCAGTGTGTTTGTTATAGAGCTAGCAGTAAATATGGAAGTTTAAAGATATGGCAGCAGGAGACAATTACCAAAAATATTTCACAGCAAAGTCAGCAAAGTCAGTTCAGTAGGGATGTGCAGATGGATAGGAGACAATTACCAAAAATATTTCACAGCAAAGTCAGCAAAGTCAGTTCAGTAGGGATGTGCAGATGGATAGGAGACAATTACCAAAAATATTTCACAGCAAAGTCAGCAAAGTCAGTTCAGTAGGGATGTGCAGATGGATAGGAGACAATTACCAAAATATTTCACAGCAAAGTCAGCAAAGTCAGTTCAGTAGGGATGTGTAGATGGATAGGAGACAATTATTAAAAATATTTCACAGCAAAGTCAGCAAAGTCAGTTCAGTAGGGATGTGCAGATGGATATTAGACAATTACCGAAAATATTTTTCACAGCAAAGTCAGCAAAGTCAGTTCAGTAGGGATGTGCAGATGGATAGGAGACAATTACCAAAAATATTTCACAGCAAAGTCAGCAAAGTCAGTTCAGTAGAGATGTGCAGATGGATAGGAGACAATTACTATAAATATTTCACAGCAAAGTCAGCAAAGTCAGTTCAGTAGGGATGTGCAGATGGATAGGAGACAATTACCGAAAATATTTTTCACAGCAAAGTCAGCAAAGTCAGTTCAGTAGGGATGTGCAGATGGATAGGAGACAATTACCAAAAATATTTCACAGCAAAGTCAGCAAAGTCAGTTCAGTAGGGATGTGCAGATGGATAGGAGACAATTACCAAAAATATTTCACAGCAAAGTCAGCAAAGTCAGTTCAGTAGGGATGTGCAAATGGATAGGAGACAATTACCGAAAATATTTTTCACAGCAAAGTCAGCAAAGTCAGTTCAGTAGGGATGTGCAGATGGATAGGAGACAATTACCAAAAATATTTCACAGCAAAGTCAGCAAAGTCAGTTCAGTAGGGATGTGCAGATGGATAGGAGACAATTACTAAAAATATTTCACAGCAAAGTCAGCAAAGTCAGTTCAGTAGGGATGTGCAGATGGATAGGAGACAATTACCGAAAATATTTTTCACAGCAAAGTCAGCAAAGTCAGTTCAGTAGGGATGTGCAGATGGATAGGAGACAATTACCAAAAATATTTCACAGCAAAGTCAGCAAAGTCAGTTCAGTAGGGATGTGCAGATGGATAGGAGACAATTACCAAAAATATTTCACAGCAAAGTCAGCAAAGTCAGTTCAGTAGGGATGTGCAGATGGATAGGAGACAATTACCCGTAAAAGAGCAGAGAAGACATGATCAGAATTGATGACTGCGTCGGTGAAACTGCGCATCACTCGTGACAGAGCCACTCAGGACAGAGCCATGATGTCTGCGCCTTTCCCCTGTCTGCGCCACCCTATGATGATATCAGTGTGGACTTAAAATAAATGTAAACCCTCACCTTGTAAAACAGCCCATTCAGTTGAAAATATAAATGAAAGGCAAAATATTTGTGTATGCATATAACAAAAAAAATTATAAATATATAAATACCATTTTCAGGACAAGTATGATCATTAGAGGAGAGAGTTCTCAGAACGTCTAGAAAACTGACCAGGCTGTGCTCTCATGCCTAGTGTGGTCAGTTTGTAATAAAAAAGCAGACGGACTGGCAGGAACCTGGTATTTCACACACTTTTTCATACAAGTACATGGTACAGCAGGCACATATTAGGAAAAATAAATGTTGGTTTTGCATATTCTGTAATGCACTATTGGTTTTGCATAAAATATGCATAAAAATAGCTATCGTATGTCAAATAGTCCTAAAGCATTACAGAAAAGTCCCTTTTTACTTTACATACAGCACCACTTAGCTAGTGTGCATTTAGATGCTGGAACATAAACTACTCAGCAAACCACTTTTTTTAGGGCATTTGCCATATATAAGCTGTAACAGATGTGTGTACCTCTGTACGTATTATTTTGTGCGCTACATATAGTTTATGCACAAAATACAAAGATATCAAAAACCAGCAAGAAGCATATACCGTATATTCTTATTTAAATCTTGGTGGCCTTATCTGGGATTGCAAAGGCATTTGGTGCACACAAAATAGTTTTTTTTAGCCTTTGTGTCAATGAGGAATATACTTTTTGTGTCCAGACTTCAGCTTTAAAATGATACCTAAAGTCTTACTAAACTCACAACAGTAAAATCAGTCTGTATATGCAGTAAAGCATGCTTGTTATACTCACTGTGGAACCTAAGGGGTTAATCCTTTGCATTGTGTAAAAGGCTGTTTTGTCCTGTATGCACAGATCCTCCCCTTCTTGCATTGCTCCAAAACATGTCCGAATAAGACACGGTTTCTGGAGTTAGGCTGCACATGCTCAGTTTGGTGTGTATTGCTAGGGAGTTTTTTTTTTCTTGGGAGAGTGCATGGGATCAGCACAGGGCCAATCAACGCTGTACAGAGGGTCAGGGGTCCTGGATCCTGATAGGACAGCCGGTGCAGTATGAAAATTCCTCCTACAAGCTTTAACCAGACACTGACAGAAGTCACAAGACTGCTGTATACTGCTGATGAGAAAAGGTATTTAGCAGTTTACTGCTGGGAAGTAAATCTAAACTTGAGTTTCTGGTATTTAGGAATTGTTTTTCTACAACTGTTGGCCTCAGTTAGGCTATCTTACCATGTACTGGGATTATCAATCTTTATCATGGTGATATTGAATATTTGCTATCTTCCTCACAGACGGACCTCTAGTAAGCATATCTGCCTCTCTCTATGGTTTTACCAATTGATCCAACTGATCCATCCCTATGACTCTGGAGGCTGTAGATTTTGTCAACTGTATCTATTGACTATACAGGTAACTATCGGACCCAATAAAAAAGGCAGTACAGCGCAAACAGATAAAACAAAAATAAAATGAATAAAATCTAATCAAAAATCAAGCTCAAGAACAGTCCATGTTCTTCTTCATGAAATAATCTTTAG
The DNA here is from genome assembly GCF_042186555.1 of Aquarana catesbeiana. Taxonomy (NCBI): domain Eukaryota; kingdom Metazoa; phylum Chordata; class Amphibia; order Anura; family Ranidae; genus Aquarana; species Aquarana catesbeiana. Next base: position 318,668,911 of record NC_133328.1, read on the forward strand.
TTGATCGAAAAGACACCAGCGAATATCCAGGGGGAAAAGTGGTATGACAATCATATAAGGTGACTTATGTGACAACCTCCACCACCAAGAGAAATGGCCACTTACCGCTTACCACGGAAGATGCCGGTGATTGGCAATTTCACATGGTATTCATTAACTCCAGGACAGGTACATAGAATATACGGTGATGAAGTCCTGTCCCTTAGGGACGTTACGCGTATGGAAACAACATGACCTTGATCATGACGTCACCCGCGTCCTACACGCTGATCCTCATGGATACACATTGCTACTATATGCCATTCATCCTTAGCACTGGATAACAGTGCATGATTTGTAAGCTTTTCATTCAATGTTAATAAATATGTTCCAATTACTCAGAGACCACTAGATATTATTACTTTTATTCTATGTACCTGTCCTGGAGTTGATGATGAATACCATGGGAAATTGCCAATCACCGGCATCTCATCCGATACCTGTGTGGGATCTTGCTGACTTACTACCCTTAAAGGGAACTGCTGTTTTGACCTGACTGATTTACTCAGGGGTCCATCACGTGAGGCGAGCGGCCATTTCTCTTGGTGGTGGAGGCTGTCACATAAGTCACCTTGTATGATTGTCATACCACTTATCCCACTGGATATTCATTGGTGTTTTTTTTTCGATCAACTAAAGATTATTTTATGAAGAAGAACATGGACTGTTCCTGTGCTTGATTTTTTATTTGATTTTATTCATTTTATTTTTGTTTTATCGGTTTGCGCTGTACAGCCTTTTTATTGACATTTTGGGGATTTGATAATTTGACCCTCAGTATTTCAGCTGCTGTATTAGGTTATATGTTGTGCTGATTGATTCTTCTTATACTTAACTATCGGACCCAAGATTTGCTGTTCAGGCCCTGCCCCCTTTTCATTTTTGTCGATTCAGGAAGTTATAATATAAAGGTGTATTTATGTGTTTAAAATTGTAAAGTAATATATTTTGTGTCTCCAAAAAACTTTATTTATTTTTTGGCTTTTAGTGACTATATATATATATATAGTGCCTGATTCTCCTGAAGAAGCCGTTGATGTGGCGAAACATGTAGAGATTTAATCAGTCTGCATTTGTCTATGTATTGTATGGCCATTTAGGACATTTTTATGTCTATATACTGATTTTAATGTTTCTTAAATAAAATTGTTATACTTTTCTAAAAAATTATTTTGTATTTCAGCACCTTTAAAATCCCAATCCTTTAAATTCTTGATATATTTAGCAGTTTATATTTACTAAAATAATCGCATTTCCATGTCCTGTGTACTGTGGCAGATCAGATATAGTGAATGCGGGATCCTGGGTTTAGTAACACTTTAACAATAGTCTACACACATCCACTACTTAATGACCCTCTAATGTATTTTTCATAGAATCATTTCTTATCATGTTTTTCTGCCTTGTAACAGCCTTCATGAGCTTGTGAACCTCTCCTTTACCTGTCACATCCATTTGTTTGGACTGAACAGCGCACACTTGTTACGGTCATGTGCATTCCTCTATGCACACTACAAATTAGAGAGTCCTTAGTCCCTAGTCTATCTTGAAAGTGAGTAAGAGAGGAAGGCTATGTTCCTACATACAGTGGGACCATGGAGAACAAACATAGCCACCCTCTAACAGGAGGGTGAATCACAGCAACAACAACAAAAAAAGGGAATTTGGAAATTTGGAGGCTGCAGAGCAAAATACATTTTTTTATTCTATTGAAATATACATACTTAAATAGATTTTTTTTAAACCAGATTTAGTATGATTTTATCTTCTGCACAGGTGTGTTTACTTTTGCATGTATTGTTTGTGAATGTAACAAATGGCCCTCCTACAGAAACTCACCTTTTTAGATTATTCACCCCTTACAGGGTCAGTTTATCCCATGGGTAGGCAACCTTAGAGAGGTGGAGATCTACCTGAACAACACGTGAGAAGTCAAAGATCACCGGGCATATTGTCGCCTCCTCACACCTGATTTAAACCTCTAATTGCAGGACTACCATAGCACTTGTGCTCGTTCACACGTAAAGTTAACGGGTAGTAAAACAACAGGATATAATAGAAGTCTTTGGCTAAGGGCAGCAAACTCGCAGGAAAGCTGCAGGTACACTGCTCCCACGGTGTGGGTAAACCGCAGCACATCAGTGTGAAAGCAGCCCTATATTATTATGCCCAGTGTATTGCTTCACATTGACCTGAAGATCTCTTCTTTCCTGCTACTGGCACCACTCTAGAGACAGCTAGCCAGGATAAGAGATGGAGTGCAGTTGGTATCACTACACATGGGAGAGGAACCAGTACTACAGAGGAGGCATCAGCTTATGTCGCTCTTGCTCCCTACTACAGCTCCAACTTTACAAGTAGTTCCTGTGCATTGCACTCTGATGATCTGGAATGGCGGGTCAGAAAACCCAGACCGAAACCTACCAGCCACCTGTCCACGATCTACCGGTAGATCGTGCTCTACAGGTTGCTGACCCCCAGTTTATCCACTAGTGATATTTTAATTATAAGTGAAGTCTGATGGGTCAGCCTCTGTTTTTTTATGTCTTATATTCTACAGCAGTGAGATTTCCTTCAAAAATTCCAAAGTCTCTTAATGTCCACCTGAGAGTTCAGGTGTTCCTACTGACCATTTCATGTTCCAGCAATTGTGCAGACCCAGAAACTTAAAGTGTTTGTTACCCCAACATTTCATGTGTCTGCAGTACCATGTACTTGTATGAAAAAGTATCCTGTTCTCTTTGTATTGCTTCCTTTGTGTGAAATCCCTGGTGTTCCTGACAGTCCCTCTGCTTTCCTATTAAAAACTGACCACACTAAGCAGGAGAACACACTGTGGTCAGTTCTCTAGCTATACTGGGAACTCAGCGTGCTCTCCCCTAATAATGAGACTTGCCTGTACACACGCCCCCTGCACAGCCTTTTACTGGGAAGCTCAATGTACTTTTTCTACTCCTCCCCCAGCTGTTATGCAGCAGAGAAAAGAGGGAATGTGATCACTTATAAAAAAAAAAAAATAAATAGTAAAAAAAAGGTAATTATAATGTTTTTTTTTTTTTTTTAATATCTATACACAGATGTTTTGCCTTTCATTTCAATTTTAAACTGAATGGGTTTTTTTACAAGGTGATCGTTTACAATTACTGTAAGCATAATGGTGTCTCACTATTAGGCCTGATTCACACCTATGCATTTTTAGTGCTTTTTGCATTTTGCAGATTTGCACTACAGTCCATTTAACATGGTTTTCTATGGAACACGTTCTGTAGTGCAAATCTGCAAAAAGCACAAAAAATGCATAGGTGTGAATCAAACCTTAACCACTTAACAACCGGCCCATAGCCGAATGACGGCTTCAGGGCGGTTGCTTAACTCTGGGAGGACGTCATATGACGTCCTCCCGGAATTCCCCTCTCGCGCGCCCCCTGGGGCGCGCACCCGAGCACATCCGTGACCGCCGGGTCCAGAGGACCAGGCGCATCACGGATACCGGTAAATGGCCGCTGATCGCGGCCGCTTACCATGTGATCGCGCCGTCAAATGACGGCGCGATCACATGTAAACAGACCGGCGTCATCCGATGACGCCGGTTCCTCTCCTCCCCTCCTGTGTACCGATCGGTACACTGTGGAGGAGAGGGAGATGGGTGGATGGCTGCAGCGCTGTGGGCTGCATGTGTAGTGCCCACAGCGCTGCACAGAGACATCCAGCCATCCATCCATCCATGCTCAGCCATCCCTTCTGCTGTGCAATACTCTGCAAAGCCCACAATACTCTGCAAAGCCCACATTACTCTGCAATACCCCCACAATACTCTACAATACCCCCACAATACTCTGCAATACCCCCACAATACTCTGCAAAGCCCACATTACTCTGCAATACCCCCACAATACTCTGCAATACCCCCACAATACTCTGCAAAGCCCCGCCATACCCCGCCATACTCCGCAATACCCCGCCATACTCCGCAATACCCCGCCATACTCCGCAATACCCCGCAATACCCCGCTATACCCCGCCATACTCTGCAATACCCCGCCATACTCTGCAATACCCCGCCATACTCTGCAATACCCCGCAATACCCCGCCATACCGAGCCATGCTCTATTTCGGGGTGTCATTTTTGGTATGTACATGTTATGTGGTAGAAATATTGTATAAATGGACAACTTTGTGTTAAAAAAAAAAATGCGTTTTAACCACTTCCCGCCCGCCGGCCGTCATACAACGTCCTTGACTTTGTGCGGGAATATCTGAATGATGGGTGCAGCTACAGGCATCATTCAGATATCAGCTTTTTCAGCCGGCGATTCCCTACACCATAAGAATGATCATAGCGGCTGTTACACTGCTTGATCGTTCTTACGGGAGGCGAGAGGGGATGTCCCCCCCTCCCATGCTTCTACCGACTCACAGCTACGATCGAAGCCAGGATAGTTTTTTTTTTTTTTTAAATTTCAGGCTTCCCAGCCTAGAGGTGAGATGTGGGGTCTTATTGACCCCATATCTCACTATAAAGAGGACCTGTCATGCCATATTCCTATTACAAGGATGTTTACATTCCTTGTAATAGGAATAAAAGTGGTCAATTTTTTTTTTTTTTTGGAAAAAAGCATCAAACTAAAATAAATAAAGTAAAATGAACAATAAAAAAAAAAATAAAAATTTTAAAGCGCCCCTGTCCCTGTGTGCTCGCATGCAGAAGCGAACGCATACGTAAGTCCCGCCCACATATGAAAACGGTGTTCAAACCACACATGTGAGGTATCGCTGCGATCGGTAGAGCGAGAGCAATAATTTTGACCCTAGACCTCCTCTGTAACTCAAAACATGTAACCAGTAAAAAATTTTAAAGTGTCGCCTATGGGGATTTTTGAGTAGCAAAGTTTGGCGCCATTCCACAAGCGCGTGCAATTTTGAAGGGTGACATGTTAGGTATCTATTTACTCGGCGTAACTTCATCTTTCACATTATGCAAAAACATTGGGCTAACTTTACTGTTTTGGTTTTTGTAAAGCACAAAACAGTTTTTTTTCCCAAAAAAAGCGTTAAAAAAAATTGCTGCGCAAATACCATGCGAGATAAAAAGTTGCAATGACTGCCATTGTATTCTCTAGGGTCTTTGCTAAAAAAACATATATAATGTTTTGGGGTTCTGTGTAATTTTCTAGCTAATAAATGATGATTTTTACATGTAGGAGAGAAATGTCAGAATTGGCCTGGGTGCTCCAGAACGCCTGAAGGTGCTCCCCTGCATGTTGGGCCTCTGTATGTGGCCACGCTGTGTAAAAGTCTCACACATGTGGTATCGCCGTACTCGGGAGTAATAGCAGAATGTGTTTTGGGGTGTAATTTGTGGTATGCATATGCGGTCTGTGAGAAATACCCTGCTAATATGACAATTTTGTGGAAAAAAAAAAAAAGTAAAAAAAAAACCTTGATTTTGCAAAGAATTGTGGGAAAAAATGACAACTTCAAAAAACTCACCATGCATCTTTCTAAATACCTTGGAATGTCTTCTTTCCAAACAGGGGTAATTTGGGGGGTATTTGTACTTTTCTGGCATGTTAGGGTCTCAAGAAATTAGATAGGCCGTCTGTACTTCAGGTGTGATCAATTTTCAGATATTCGCACCATAGCTTTTGGACTCTATAACTTTCAAAAAGACCAAATAATATCCACCGATTTGGGTTATTTTTACCAAAGATATGTAGCGGTATAAATTTTGGCCAAAATATACGAAGAAAAATTACTAATTTGCAAAATATTATAACAGAAATGAAGAAAAATGTATTTTTTTACAGATTTTTCGGTCTTTTTTCTTTTACGGCGCAAAAAATAAAGAACCCAGCGGTGATTAAATACCACCAAAAGAAAGCTCTATTTGTGTGAAAAAAAGGACAAAAATTTCATATGGATACAGTGTTGCATGACTGAGTAATTGTCATTCAAAATGTGAGAGCACCAAAAGCTGAAAATTGGTCTGGTTAGGAAGGGGGTTTAAGTGCCCAGTGGTCAAGTGGTTAAAGTCCCTTGGAAATATAAGAGGTTGTCTGGATGTTCTGAAAGCTTGTTTGGCTGGACTTCTCCTATGGATCACAGGAGTGCAGTTCGTTTTGAACTCCTGTGACCTGTTTTCAGCAAAGAACAGACTTTAGCCAGCTGCCTGCTAATGTCACAGAGCTAGTCCAGGCTCGGGCAAGACTGTGGAATCGGGATCTGCCCACATGCATGGACCGGCACTCAGCCTCTGAGCGAGCCATTGAGAACCTGAGCCGGCCTATCCCGCCCCCTCCACAGCCCAGTGCTCCAATGAGCGAGGAGGGGGCAGAGCAAAGAGCTGTGACTGACAGCAGCACTCTGCCTGGGGAGCTGTTAAAACCGAGTGATCTGCGGTGTTAGATCGCTTGATTCTCAATGTTAAAGCCAGCAGGGGACAGATTTAGCATTGGACCGATGCTGCATCTACCTGCTTAAGTATAAATCTTTATAAGTATAAAACCCCAAACTTCTATTTTAACACTACAGCATTTGATAGAAGCTGAAGGATCAGCTTTGGGTGCACTTACCTTTTTAATGATGCAATGCACATGAGCAATGATCATTTTCAAAGCACAATGATCTATAGTACACAAAAGCTTCACATTTGATCCTTATATAGCAGTCAGAAAACTGCAAAAAGGATTAATGCACTCTGAATGTTGCTATTTGCTTTACTAAATAAGCCCTATTACCAAGAAGCTTTTCTAGCTTCAAACATGTCAGAAGGGAAATTGGGCATAATAATAAATTCAGTGCTGTAGACTACAAATATATTGAATGTTTTCTTCCAATACCCTTATTTATGGAGGAAAGTCCACAGGTTACGCTTATTATGGTAAAAAGTAGATTAAAAGAGAAACATATTTCTGCACAGCCCTAGATGTGCAGCCTGGCAATTTCACTATATGACCCCATTGGTATTACTGCTGTTGAAAGGAGGCAAGTTGTTTTAACGTTTGACATGAAAAAAAAAAAGCTTGTGGTGAATTTTCTGCTAAGAGCAAATAGCCTGAGCTGTCTGGATGTCACTTTCCTGTCTGCCATCTCATATTTTATTCCATGCTGTGCAGCTTTCTTAAATTGGTCTGTATGCCACTCCATCTGCCCTGCAAGTAGCTATTCAGTTTATTTTCACACCTCAACACAGGAAACGAATGGTGATAATAGTCTATATAGAAACAGTAGCACTAGATTAAGGGATATAATTGGATGTGCTTGTATAGTTACACACACATACTGTACAATGTAAATATAGATATATCTATATATAGATATGTAGATCTCTCTCTCTCTCTCTCTCTCTAGAGAGATATATATATAGATATAGATATCTATAGATATAGATATCTATCTCTCTCTCTCTCTATATATATATATAGAGAGAGAGATATAGATATACTGTATATATATATATATATATATATATATATATATATATATATCTCAACAGTATACTATATGGGTTCAATCTAAAATAAAGAACTCTTGCGAGCCTCCACTTGTAAAATAACTATTGCGTGGACAGCTGCTGGCGTTGATCACATCTCATAAATTCGTGCAAAGCCAAAGTGTTTTAAATATATACTATATGGGTTACTTGATTGCTTGGTGTATTACTTCCTTGCACTGTAGTAATAGTTTAGCCGCTTCAGCCCCGGACGATTTGGCTGTTGAATGACCAGGCCATTTTTTGCAATTCGGCACTGCGTCGCTTTAACTGACGATTGCGCGGTCGTGCGATGTTGTACCCAAACAAAATTGACGTCCTTTTTTTCCCGCAAATAGAGCTTTCTTTTGGTGGTATTTGATCATCTCTGCGGTTTTAATTTTTTGCGCTATAAACAAAAAAAGAGCGACAATTTTGAAAGAAACACAATATTTTGTACTTTTTGCTATAATAAATATCCCAATTTTTTTAAAATAGCACATTTTTCCTCAGTTTAGGCCGATATGTATTCTTCTACATATTTTTGGTAATAAAAATCACAATAAGCGTATATTGATTGGTTTGCGCAAAAGTTATAGCTTCTACAAAATAGGGGATAGATTTATAGCATTTTTATTATTATTTTTTTTTTACTCTTTACTGCGATTTTTGTCAGGACTGCGACATTATGGTTTCATTACGATTTCAGTCTGGTTCAGTTGCGATTTCTAATCTCATACACTACAATTCGCATTGGTATCACACCTGAACTGCTTAATCGCACTGCACACCGGCCCAACATATGTAAACCGAGTCGGAAGGTATCAATTCTAGTATTGGAGCATTTGCACGAGTACAAGTATTGGCACCAATACCGGTATCGGTGTAACGCTAGTCATAATGCATCTTCATGTTTCTTTGGAGGTTGGGTGCAGGAGGGTAGGTAAATCCTGGATTTCTGCTTTAACCGCTTTAGCCCCGGAAGATTTTACCCCCTTCCTGACCAGAGCTTTTTTGCGATTCGGCACTGCGTCGCTTTAACTGACAATTGCGCGGTCATGCGACGTGGCTCCCAAACAAAATTGATGTCCTTTTTTTCCCACAAATAGAGTTTTCTTTTGGTGGTATTTGATCGCCTCTGTGATTTTAATTTTTTGCGCTATAAACAAAATAAGAGCAACAATTTTGAAAAAATGCATTATTTTTTACATTTTGCTATAATAAATATCCCCCCAAAATATATAAAAAAACATTTTTTTTCCTCAGTTTAGGCCGATCGTATTCTTCTACATATTTTTGGTAAAAACAAATCGCAATAAGCGTTTATTGATTGGTTTGCGCAAAAGTTATAGCATTTACTAAATAGGGGATAGTTTTATGGCATTTTTATTAATAATTTTTTTTTAACTAGTAATGGCGGCGATCAGCGATTTTTATTGTGACTGCGACGTTATGGCGGACATGTCGGACATTTTTGACACATTTTTGGGACCATTGTCATTTATACAGCGATCAGTGTGATTAAAAATGCACTGATTACTGTGTAAATGACACTGGCAGTGAAGGGGGTTAACCACTAGGGGGCGGAGAGGGGTTGAGTGTGTCCTAGGGGAGTGATTACTAACTGTAGGGGCTGTGTGTGACATTACTCTGATCACAGCTCCCGATGACAGGGTGCTGTGATCAGTGACACTTATTACTAGGCAGAACGGGGAGATGCTGTTTACATCAGCATCTCCCCGTTCGTCCTCTCCGTGAGGCGATTGCGGGTATCCTCGCGGCGATCGAGTCCGCGGGACCCGCGACCCGACTCACGGAGCTCCTGACTGCAATGACACGGCGGGGAATTCAAATGGACGTACAAGTACGCCCTTTTGCCCAGCCATGCCATTCTGCCGACGTACATCGGCGTGCGCCGGTCGGAAACCGGTTAAGGTGTAGCTTTTGAAAAATCAAAAATTACATAATGTATAGAGTATGATGCAGTCTGCCACTAGCATTAATGCAGCAGTATTATTACCTGTTAAATCTGCCAGTAGATTTGATATTTTTCCACTCACTGCAATGAGGTGACAGATCATTTCTTCTGTTTATGCACAGCAGGCGTGTCACCTTACGGGACAGGGTAGTCATACAAGGTCATTTTCCACAGCCTTTAAGAAAAAAAGCAAATTAAATTAGCTCTAGCTAGCACTTTATAAGCAGCTAGAACAACAGTTTTTTTCTTTTGGAAAAAAATGTTTAAGCCAAATCAATAAAAGATGATCATTGTAAACATTCCTGATAGTGTTAAATGGGTTGATATAACCAGGAACTTAAAGTGATATTAAAAGAAATAACAAACACGTCATATTTACATGCTTTGTGCAGTGGTTTTGCAAAGAGCAGCCCCGGTGGTCCTGGCTGCTTCCTCCTGCCAAGTTCCACTAGAGCAAACAGCTTGCACCCAAACAGGCCTGTTGCTGAGTGGCTGGTCTGCGTGTCCATTTACACACAGAGCCGTGACTTGCCCCTTCCTGTCCTTATTGGTTAACTGGCTGTGATTGACAGCAGTGGGAGCCAATGGCTTCCGCTGCTGTCTCAGCCAATGAGGAGGGAGAATCCCCAGAGAGCTGTGGGTCTCATGCACATTGCTGCTGCACACAGAATGTTTTTTACCTTCATGTATAGAATGCATGAAGATAAAAAACCGTGAGCCTTTAGAACCACTTTAAACTTTCATTGGACAGCTGTTAAAAGAAGTGGAAAAATAAAGTCAGGATCAGGAAAAAAACAGTTATGTTATTGTTATTGACAAACTGCATAAAATATATTTTAGATTTTGACCATTGCTTCACTGTAATGCCGCTTACACACGATCGGACATTCCGACAACAAATGTTCGATGGGATATTGTTGTCGGAAATTCCGACCGTGTGTAGGCTCCATCGGACATTTTTTGTCGGAATTTCCAACAACGAAAATTTGAGAACTGGTTCTCAAATTTTCCTGACAACAAAATCCATTGCCAGAAATTCTGTTCGTGTGTACACAATTCCGACGCACAAAATTCCACGCATGCTCGGAATCAAGCAGAAGAGCCGCGCTGGCTATTTAACTTCATTTTTCTCGGCTCGTCGTACATCACCGAGGTTCTTGACGTTCGGAATTTCCGACAACATTTGTGTGACTGTGTGTATGCAAGACAAGTTTGAGCCAACATCCGTCGGAAATAAATCCAGGATCTTGTTGTCGGAATGCCCGATCGTGTGTACGTGGCATAAGAAGGCAGTAGAGATTTTGGTAGATGACAGTTGAGTAACAAGAGCTGAGAGTTAATCTCAACTTGGGCAGAAGTAGAGGACCTACAATATGTACAGTCAGAACCTAGGACACAAGGGGCTTTATAGAGATGCAGTGTTAAATACAAAAGCTGACCATAGATGGTTCTTTTTATTTATTTTTTTTGTTCAGTCAGGAACACACAAGCGAAGTGGATGGAGGAATCCTTCCCCGCCAAGATATTGTACTCTGTCCGCAGGACTCGCTGGTTTCAGAATACCCCGATCAGCGACTGCAGCCACTGGTCGACAAGTTTCCCCACAACGATCAATTTCTGTTGAGCAGGGACGGCCACACACTATTCAAAATAAAACTAGTCCCTGCTGAACTGGCTGAATTTCGATCAGTGTATGATCAGCTTAACTTAGCTACTTTATTAACTTAGGTACATTTCTTTATATCAAAAAACAGTTGTGCAATGCATGATGTTGTCTCTGTGTTTGCTTCAATGTTTGCATTCAGGCTTAGGGTTTCAGGTCATCTCAACGATTGGCTGCTTCCCTAGGGAAAGTTTTGACACTTCTCTAATTACTGGTCCAAAGGAGAAGGAGGCATTATTAAGACTCAGGTAAATAAGATACAGGTCTGTAGTGTGATTGCATTGCTATTAGCAAAATGGATAATTATGAATATTTAATAATAGAATGCTAAACTTCATAGAGAATGAAATATTGTTGCTTTGACTTGTCAGTTTTTAGTGTAGGTGTACACTTTTCTGTAATGGAAAAATATTGACAAGGGTTCCTTTGACTTGTGCATCTCTAGTGTAGGTGTGCACTCATTCCTACTGAAAAACGAAATATAAAATGCAATACATACAAGTCTTTCTTCTTTTAGTAAATAAACAGCAATGTATTCAGAAAAATATATTCAGAGAAAACATTGAGAGACACAGTGAGCATGGAGGTGCAACGTGGTCTATGGAATGTGTTAAAGTTAATGTTTTAGTATTAATATTTAGTAGAAAAGCTAGAACATAGCCTGTAGGAAAAAAATATAGTGGGAAAACAACTACCTAAAGGTACGAAAGCAAGAAACTATGAAAAATACATGAAATTTAAAAAAAAATTTGAAAAATATCTAGGCATAATAAAAAAAGACCTGATCTCAGAAACACTATGTTGCAGTTCTCTTCTTGAGGGGATATCTAGTGGTAGTTGGTCACGTTCAACTGGATTTATCTGGTAATGTTTTAATGCCTATCAAAGCAGCTTCTAATAAGTGTTAGGAACATATTCCAGCATTTCTAGACATAGGTAACTCAGCCATCTTAATACAATAATTATGGAATTGGGGTGTTTTAGCGCCGGGCACCCTGGGCACATGTCCCGCATCTACTGAGGGGTGTCCTGGGTCTCTACTGCTGCATTCCCAAGTTACTGCAGCAACCAGCATCTCTCCTGGGGGGATTAGAAGGGGGGGTTGTGCTAGGAGGAAGTATTTGGGTGTAGGATTTATGCTAGGTAGAGGGATTTTAGAGGAGAGGATTTGTGCTGGCCAAACAAAATGGAGAGGATTTGTGTTAGAAAGGGGATTTGGGGAGGATTATTTGTGATAGAAGAGCGGCTTTAAGGGAAAAAGATTTGTGCTTGGTGGGGGGAACTTGGGGGAGAGGATTTGTGCTAGAAGGGGGGTTTGGGGAATAGAAGATTTTTACTAGGTGTAGGGATTCGGGGGGAGAGGATTTTTGCTAGGATGAGGCGATTGGGGAGAGAGGTTTTGTGCTACTCTGATGCCGCGCACACATGATCGGACTTTCTGGCATACTTGGTCCGGCGGACCAGAGTCCGTCGGACAATTCGATCGTGTGTGGGCTCCAGCGGACTTTGTTTTCTCAAAATTTTGATGGACTTAGATTTGAAACATGTTTCAAATCTGTCCGACGGACTCTTTTTTCTAGCGGACAAACCGGTCGTCTGTGTGCTAGTCCGACGGACTCAAACTGAAGCATGCTCTGAAGCAATTACAAGACTGAAGCGCTCGGTCTGGTAAAACTAGCCTTCGTATTGAAGCTAGCACATTCCTCTTCTGTGATCTTTTAATACAGCGCATTTTTTTTTTTCTTTATAATGCGAGAAGAAGGAAGTTCTTTGGCTGCTTATATTCACACAGAGTTCTCGCAAACTACTTTCTTCATGATTTATCCTCATGCCATGACTAATATTAGATTTTTGAAAAGCCAGATCTCCAGAAATAAAGTAGCAAATTTGTTTTTGGACTCATCTTTATTTTTTACAGATTTCAACAATATAGATTTTACAATGTGTGCTAAATTATCCAAAATGTTTTTTTTTTGGATTTCGAGTTTCAAGTTACCACAATAACCTTAATAATTTGTTGGCGTGGCACCTTGGGCCGCGTTGCCTCTGCGCAGACACCACTGTGCGTCCAGAGCTACAACTAATAATATGATATTCATGGTTTATAATTACCCCTTTACATATTCACACCATTCATCACCGCTATCTCCCCAACTCATAGGTACCACCTCGGTATCGCTCCTGATGAGTGGCTATAAGGCCCCGAAACGACGTAACGACGTAGAGCTCAAATCTACCGCTAGGTGTATACTATATGAACTTATATGCATAATACGTTCCTACTTACATGAATCCACTTGTTTGTATTTGTTATTTTTGATGCATTAATTTTGATTATAGTTTTAATATCTTAGAGCTAAGTGCCAACATATGCAGAGCCATGTGCCTAATTATGTACTGTATGAATTTTTGTAAAACTATTTATGTACCATTCATGCTCAATTATGTACTGTATGAACTTCTGTAAAAACTATTTTTCCTTATTAATAAATTGCATTTTTTACCTAACTCATACCTCTGCTCCCATGTGCCTTGTTTAAAGTCCCACATCTGTTCTCCCCCTACTTTACTTAATAATTTTTATTGTTTTAATGAATCTTAATGAGGTTGGTGTCCCTTGTTAATTAGACATAGGGGGGTTATTTTAAAAAGGCAAAATCATTTTTCACTACAAGTGCAAATTGTACTTGGAATTGCCCTGAAAGAGCATTTGTAAGTGCATTCGCTGTGGATCCGAGGGGCACATGCAAGGAACCCCCCCAACAAAAAAAAAATACTCTTGCACATGATTGTATGATAAAATCAGCAGAGCTTCCCCTCATTTCAGATCTTCCCCTCAGATTTACAGCGACTGCACTTCCAACAAGTGCACTTGCAGTGCAATTTATCAAGTGCACTTTGCAATAGCACTTTGCACTTGAATTGCAAAATGATTTAGCCTTTTGTAAATAACCCACATATAGTCTTTTTGACCTGTACCTGCCTACTCACAAACCAAATGTCCTTTATGAATCAAAACACATAGTCAATAATGTAAGGTAATGAAAATATACATTTATTTGGGTCAAAACAGAAATGAGGAAGGCAACACTGGAGACACTTTTGGAATGTGGGAATCCTTTTGTCCCCCAGGACACACATCAAGTTAGAAGACAATAAAATTGGTATCTTGCACCTAGGGAGCACAGTCAGAAGTCAGACCAGACAGAAGCCAGCCAATCACTTTCGAGTCTTCAATGGAGCCTTCCCTGCATGCTGCCCTGCAGCCTTCCCTCCACGCTTCGCTGCAGCCTTCCTTGGAGCCTGTGCCTCTGGTGGTGTACTTGGGGCAGGAGGAGGAGGAGGAGTAGCAGGAGGAGTGGCTTCATCTGCTATATATGATTTTGCAGTAAGCTCCCCTCTCAAGCCCTTCCGATAGGCTTGAAAAATCAGACCCTCACAGAGGAGGCGTTGCCCCTTTTCGAGTTCCATCAATCTGGTGGCCATATAGGTTCCATACGTCTCTTCCGCATTGGGTGGTGTGCTGAGGATTTGGCTGGCTTCGCGAATGAGGGCTAGTGATTCCTCCTCTGTTCGGGTCATCTTTCTTGCCCTTTTGGTGGTAATGTGGAGGGGAGGCACCTGACACTCCGTGAGGCTTCTACTGGGCCCAGCCACGGCCTCCTCCTCTCTCCCACTGGGCAAGGCCTCCTCCTCTATACCTCTGGGCACAGACTCCTCCTGGCTGAGCTCATCCTGGGTTAAAAAAAGGGACATACCGGTATTTGTAATTTTTGCTTAGGCAATCACACACAATTTTCAGCTCATGACTTGCAAATATAATTCTAAACAAATATTAAAGGCTATCATTTTGACCCCACCATTATTCTAGCTGCTCACCAATATCTAAAGTCTATTTTTGTACTTATGTTTACTTATTAATAATTGTGATGAAGTAACTTTTGGTGAAGCACTTAAAACATTTAGAGGTTTACATCATTAATATTTACACAATCCCAAATTCACCAAAAAAGTATACCTGGCTGAAGCTGGGCGCATCCACCTCATCAATGATGAAAGGGCTCGGTTCTTCTTGGGACTCCTCAGCTGGGGTGAAGGGAAGGGTGGAGGTGGAGGGAAGGCTGGAGGGAAGGGTGGAGGTGGAGGGAAGGCTGGAGGGAAGGGTGGAGGGAAGGCTGGAGGGAAGGCTCGAAAGTGATTGCCTTGCTTCTGTCTGGTCATCCAGAAATCGCATTTTTTGGTAGTACCACAGCTTGGGGACATACACCTGGTCTGCTGCTGCTCCGGATCTGCGTGACTCCTGGATCTTCCTGTGTTCCTGCCTATACATGTTGCGCAAGATATCAATTTTAGTGTCCACAAACTTAAGGTCTGCCTGGGGGACTCGAGTCTTCACAAATTCCAAAAGTGTGCCCAGTGTTGCCTTCCTTGCCTCTCTATTGGAATATAATGGGTGCTTGACCTCCCACAGGTTTCTGTTTTCTTCATACAAATCAATAAAATGTGTCAAAAAATCTTGATCCTTAAAAGGATTCATTTTTGCTGAAAGACAAGACACAAGATAAAAACTGTAATGTCAGTCTAAACTCCCAGTATTATATTTGGCTCAATCTAGGGTACACACACACACACACATACACACCAAACACATTCACCAAACACACACCCACGTTTAATCTTACCTTCGTTTCTGACGCTCGCTATTTCCGCTCAGACAAACATAGGCCAGCGTAATAGCTTTATATACACTGCACATGTGTCATGCTACGCCTGCGTCGCCCGCCCCTGACGTTCTTTAGTACGATTTGTCCCCGCCCCTTCACTCTTCGTTGCACAGTGGGAGTATACAGAGAAAGATGGCGGAGAGATTTTCTGGAACTAGCGCGGAGGAAAGCCCGGAGCCACAACCATCCAGATCCAAGAGGAGATATAAGGCCACCAACATGGCCTTTGAAGAGATGGTGGAGATGGTGTCCATATTGAGCAGGGAGGACTACGATGGCAAAAAAGGACCGTACACCCGACCCAATATGCGGAGGGACAAAAACATGTCCTCAGTTGTCACCGCTCTTGAACATAAATTTGGCACTAAACAGGCTAAAGAACAATTGAGGTCTGACCTCAAAAGTAGGGAGCCTGAACAATATTGGCGAACAAAGAAACTGCTTAAAAAAAGTAAGTACTTGTGTGTTCCTAGTGAGTTACTTAACTTGCATGCTGATCCATATGCTTTTCGTTTATACAGCATCGTTCGTAAAGACTGTTCTTTATATAAAACATGATACTTAGAAAATGACTTTTTTTTTTGCAAAATACGATGGTACAGGGTTTGGACATACAATTAAGTCTTGATAATTTGTCGTATTCCAAAAATGTGGTGATGTTGCGTAGATGTGTTGGAAAATATAATGCTTCTTCAAAAATGATTCAGTGTAATGTAAGGACAGGACACAGCAGCTGAAACCCAGAGAAAATGTTTGTGGGTAATACACATAGGGGCTCCAGGGGATACTTGAGGTCTCTGCATCTGTGAAACTTGCATGAAAATGTGTATTGTTTGGCATTTTTGGGCAGAGTGAATGTAGATCCTGTCTTCAAAAGTTTTGTTGGAAAAAAATGACAATTGTCCACAACTTCTAACGAACGTTTCATATTCCTTTTTCAAGACTGAAATATCACTGTGTTTTAACTATACCTTTTGTCTAATAATTCTCATAGGGGAGAAAAGACTCAGACAACAGTCCAAGGATCCCAGGACCCCCAAGTCACCAGCCTGAAGCTGAAATTAGCCCAAGCCCCAGCCCAAGACCACACACACCCGACGAGCTGGAGGAAGGAGAGGTGGAGGAAGTGTGCGATATTTGCACCCCACCAAGTGAGTGACTGACACCCCAGCTTAAGTTAATCTATTTAGGCGTGCATATTTTACATAAATTTTTTTCCACAAATTTTAGGTGATGTTCTGGTTGTGGAAGGCCAAGCGGCGGAGCCATTTAGCACAGACAGTGCACAAAGACTCATTGGCCAGATAATGGTGTGGAATGGCCAAATTGATGGAATGCGTGACCAAATTGACAGCATGAGAAATCAGCTGGACAGCATGCAACAGGAAATGAAGAACATGATTGATGTTTTGGGCAGAATCTAATACATTTTTGCCTAAAAATATCAATCATGTTCTTCATTTTATTGTCAAGTTGTTTTGTTTTAACTTGCTAAATACTAATATCAAAATTTTGCAGATGCACACGGTGTGTCATCATGTGCTATCTTCCATCGGGGATAGCAATGTACTTGTTTTGTGTTTGCAACCCCTTCATCAGAATAATGTTAGTTTGTGAGAGGAACAAAGGGATTGCACACACAAAACACGTCCATTGCTCCCCATGATGGGAGATAGCACATGTTGACTTGAACCTTTTTTCAGTGGAAATTGTGATCATCTGCAATTTTTTTTGTTTTACATGGGTGACATCACCAGCACCGTTATTAACATGTTGAACTTTGTAAGTTCCTTTTATTTTTTGGTCTTATTATGGTTTTTAAAACCCTGTTGTGAAGCACAATTTTGTGAAAAACGTATATTTTCGATAAATATGCCGAAACTAAAAAAAAAAAAAATTGAAAAAAAAAAAAAATATATAAAAACAGGTTCAAACAAAATGCAACTTTCAATGTGCACACAGTAAAATGTTTTTACTACTACAATGTGTGTGGCTTCTTATTTAGTTATTTAGTTTAATTGTGTGGTTACAGTGACAAAGGGCCTTATTAACTAAAGGGAAATGCACTTGCCACTACAAGTGCACTAGGAGACAGACAAAACAGAATGCAAACAGGAATCAAAACAAGAGATTGTTGGCCAATTATTTTTTTTGCTAGAAAAAATTAACGATCTTGTGGCATTGCAATGGTGCCCCGACCATTAAAATAATTGACATATCTGTCACGCACTTCACGTGCGGTTTGGGGGGCCAAGCCAATACGGCCACTTTCCAGGCCTGTGAGTGGTACATCAACACCAAGTCCGGCCTCAGGCCCAACAGAACGTACATATGTTCAAGAATGTTTTCTCAAAAAATTATGCAGAATGCAGCAAGCAAAGATCACATGATTTATTTTGTATTCAGCTAGATTGATTGCGGAGAGGAACAAACAGAACCGGCTGGCCAGAATCCCAAAGGCATTCTCCACAACTCTTCTTGCTCTGGCCAGCTGGTAATGAAATACCCTCCTCTCAGGGGTGGGTGCTCTTTGGGGGAACGGCCCAATCAAGTGCTCGCCGAGAGCAAACGCTTCATCAGCGATAAAAACTAAGGGGAGTCCATCCACATTCTGGTCATCAGGTGGCAATCCCAGGCCACCAGTCTGGAGACGCTGGCACAGCTCGGTGCTCGCCGAGAGCAAACGCTTCATCAGCGATAAAAACTGAGGGGAGTCCATCCACATTCTGGTCATCAGGTGGCAATCCCAGGCCACCAGTCTGGAGACGCTGGCACAGCTCGGTCTGTGCAAAAAGTCCTCCGTCAGACATCCAGCCGTTCTTCCCCACGCCCACGAACATAAATTCCAATTGTGCCGAGACCACCGCCATCAAAACTACACTATGGAACCCCTTATAGTTGTAGAACTAAGACCCTGAATGGGGTGGTGGCACAATGCGGACATGCTTCCCATCAATCGCCCCGACACAGTTGGGAAAGTCCCAACGGTCAGCGAACTGGGAGGCCACAGTCTGCCATTCCTGTGTGTTTGAAGGAAACTGTGGCATCAAACAAGAAAAAAAAAATATAAGTACTTTTAAACATAACTTGAATATCAGATTACACAAAAACATTATTGAACAACAGCAGTTGAACATTATTAATATGTGTTATTTAAAAAAAAAAAAAAAAAAAAAAAGGGCCACTTATAACATTACTCACCCCCTCTGATGGACGATTGATCAATTTGTATGTGGGGGGAGGGGTACTAATTGGGGCCAAGAACACACCTGACAGTTGCAAACATTTGAGGGGGTGGGGGAGGGGTACTAATTGGGGCCAAGAACACACCTGACAGTTGCAAACATTTGAGGGGGTGGGCAAGGGGTGCTAATTGGGGCCAAGGACACACCTGACAGTTGCAAACATTTGAGGGGGTGGGAGAGGGGTACTAATTGGGCCAAGAACACACCTGACAGTTGCAAACATTTCAGGGGGTGGGGGAGGGGTACTAATTGGGGCCAAAAACACACCTGACAGTTGCAAACATTTGAGGGGGTGGGGGAGGGGTACTAATTGGGGCCAAGAACACACCTGACAGTTGCAAACATTTGAGGGGGTGGGCAAGGGGTGCTAATTGGGGCCAAGGACACACCTGACAGTTGCAAACATTTGAGGGGGTGGGAGAGGGGTACTAATTGGGCCAAGAACACACCTGACAGTTGCAAACATTTCAGGGGGTGGGGGAGGGGTACTAATTGGGGCCAAAAACACACCTGACAGTTGCAAACATTTGAGGGGGTGGGGGAAGGTAAAACAGTACAATGGAGCTGACAATATACATTGTTCAAGGGACTATAAGCTAGAGGTATAAATGGACCCAGGATTGCATGGTGGGGAGGTTATTGAAGGGAAATATGCATGTAGGCCAAAAAAATATTAACGTAAAAAAACAGCCATGCCTGAAGATAAAGGGGACATTCTCAGCATATTCCAAGCATGGTAATTAGGTAACGAGGACATTTAGACAATACATTAGCAAACATTAAATACATATCATGTAATGTTAAAGGATAAAACTTACCTTCATATAGTCCTTCTGCAGGACCTGAATAATGGCAGAACAGGTCTCTGGGATTATTATCCCCAGAGCCTGGGGGGAGATGCCTGTTGAGAACTTCAAGTCCTGAAGACTTCTCCCAGTCACCAAGTAACGTAAAGTGGCAACTAGCCTCTGCTCCACAGTGATGGCTTGCCTCATGCAGGTATCCTGCCTGCTGATATAGGGGGTCAGCATAGCCAGCAGACGTTCAAAAACGGGGTCCGTCATCCTGAGAAAATTCCTGAAATCCTCAGGATTATTCTCACGGATCTCACGGAGCAAAGGCATGTGCGAGAATTGGTCACGCTGGCGCAACCAATTCTTTGCCCATGAACTCCTCCTCGCCCTGTTCATGGACTGGACTCGGGTCAAAGTATTAACCCCAACACCAAGTCCCCACACAGCACTAACTCAAGAACGAGTACGTCCACGCAACATTGCTTCAAAACGGTCAGATGGTCAAACAAACAAACTTAGAACAAACGCACTGAAGAACAGCAAGGCCTATGAAGAGCGACCTGAAAATCAGGAACGAGCGGACCAGAACGGCCTGCTAGGCAGGTTACGAACTGACCAACACGCACTGAAAAGCAGATACAAACCTCACAAGCACAAACTGAACCGCAGAAAACGATCGAAATAAGCTGAAGTGTGAAAAGCGTGAATCGTCTCTAACCAAACTTCTACTAACACGAGATAAACACGAAATTAGCAGAAGGAGCCCAAAGGGTGGCATAGTGGGGCTTGAACTTCCCTTTTCTAGTCCCGTTGTACTTGCTGTACGTCACCTAGTTCAAAACCATCGGACTTTTGGAGGGATTGTGTGTGTCCAAGTCCGTCTGTTTTTAAGTCCGGCGCACCTAGCGTACAAAGTCCGTCGAAAAGATCGCCGGACCAAGTATGCTGGAAAGTCCAATCGTGTGTATGCGGCATTAGGGGGATTTTTACTATGGGGGAGATTGGGAGGGGAGAGGATTTGTGCTAGGAGGGGGTATTAGGATGGGGTGCTAGCAGGAGATTTTAGGGGAGAATATTTGTGCAAAGTAGAGGTATTTGGATGGAAGAGGATTTCAACTAGGTGGGTGGAGAGGAGTTGTGCCATGTGGAGGGATATTGTGTGTGTGTGTGTGTGTATGTGTGTGTGTGTGTGTGGGGAGGGGGGATTGTGCTAAGAGTTTGAATTTAGGGGGGGGGGGATTTGTGCTAGGGGGGATGATTGGGTGATAGGTGGGGGGAAGGATTTGTGCTAGGAAGTGGAAATTTGTGCTAGGGGGGTTTTCGGAGTGGAAGATTTGTGCTAGGTGGAGGGTTTTGGGAGTTTGAGGGAGATGAATTTCTCTAGACTGGGTGGATTTGGTAATGGGAAGGGTTTATGCTAGGAGGGGTATCTTTGCGAGCAGGGGTGATTGGGAGGAGAGAGGATTTGTGATAGAAGGAAGTATTTTGGGGCAGTAATTGATCTAGAAGGGGGTTTGGGGACACATGTGGGGAGAAGATGTATGCTAGGTTGAGGGATTTGTGCTAGCATAGTGACTTGGGGGGTTTTGTTCTGGAAAGAGTATTTGTGCTAGCTAGGACAGGATTCAGTGAGGGTGGGGGGATTTGTTTGACAAAGAAGAAATCAGAGCTAAAGGCCTTTGGGTGGGAGGAAGATTTGTGAAAGGAGATTTGTGCTAGGAGGGAGGATTTGGTGGCAGGAAAGGATTTGTGCTGGGTGGGGATTTGTGTTAGAGGGTTTTTTGGGGGGGAATGGGCGGAGGATTTGTGCTAGGAGGGGGGGAATTTGGCAGGGACAGGATTTGTGTTGGGACAAGGGATTTGGGGAGGGGCATTTCAGCAGGATGCTGCATACCTGCTTCTCTTGGGGTCCCCAAAGGTGCACCAGGTCTTTTAAAATCTTAGCAACACCCTTGATGTCAATGTAGATGTTAATTTTTAAGAACATTATTGGAGTTGTACAAGATTGTGAAACTACTCTGTTAAATTTCACATTCCAATCTAATAGTGCCAGGAAGTGTGGGGCAGATAATCTGGTGTTACATAGCTGAAAGTGTAAATTGTTATATCGTTTCCATTATATATGGGTGACAGATAGTGTTGAAAGCCCCCACACCTGTTTAGGAATGGTTGTTCCTATTTGCAGCAGATACAGGCCTTCAACACGGAGCAGACTGGGTTAAATGTCACTAACTACTACTAACAATACCATGACCTTGGAAAAAAAGGAGGACATTCACAGGCTCCTTTAGGGATATGTGTAAATTCATTTTTTTAATTAGTCCATTCATGTGCTACCTACAGTACTTAACAAGTGACAAAATATCACCCTTGAAAAATGACGATACTTATCACTGATTTAGTTCATGCTTTCATATAATTGCATATAAGATGGATTACATTATAGTCCTGAATAACTAATGTTATGGAAATTGATCACAAGAAAAACAGAGGCTAATATTGCTGATCTCTGCTTCCAAGAGTAACAATAATCCTCTGGCTTCAATACTTTACATTACTAATCAGAATAAGAAGTCGACAAGAACTTAGACTTTTTTTTTACTTTTCTGAGAATCTGATCTGAATACTTGTTCTAGGTCAGTGACTCACAAAGCAAAGCTAGTGGATCAGCACAACTGTCAGGCAACTGGGTCATCCAAAATACAGTCCCCATATAGATCTCATGACAGATTTACTTTAAACTTGCAAAGGAAGTCAGGGTTAGCAGCATTCACTATCCACAACTTTACTCACAAATAAAATGTATTTTGCACATAAGAGGCTATTTAATACATTCTTATTATAAGTATACCTATTTACTATGTAGGTTAAATGAAAACACAATTAGACAAAGTGGTATGGTAGTATATTTTACTTGTTGTGCAAGTGGAAAATGTATGTATATCACAAGATTAGCTGAACAAATAATTAGGCAGGAAATATATACAGGCAGTGCCCGAGTTACAAACATCCGACTTACAAACGACTCCTACTTACAACGGAGGGAGACAACAGGAAGTGAGAGGAAATCTACCCCTAGGAAGGGAAAGTCACTCCTGTAAGAAGTATAATGGGAAAAAGGTTCCTCCTCTGAAGCTTTATCACCAATTCTTGTTTCCACAACAACCTAAAATTTTCAAAATCCAATTGTCACAGGGACAGAAAGTGAGGAGAAATCTTCTGAACAGGGGCACAGAAAGTAACACAAATATTACAGGGGTTGTAACCCTTTCCTATGTTATCCAAAAAAACGTAAAAATTATTCTTTTTGGCTGGATCTACACTTAAAAAAATGTACCTGTTCCGACTTACATACACATTCAACTTAAGAACAAACCTACAGAATCTTGTTTGTAACCCGGGGACTGCCTGTATGTATTTCATTTGTTTATTTAGCTTTGTGCCTAGCAATGTTGTGCTTTTTTTTAAATGTGATGCTAAAAATTAATAAACAAAATTAAAAAAGTTTAAATATTAACGGGCTGAAAAATAGAAAAAAAAACAAGCAAAAAATATCAGCAGGAAAATAATAGCCTAGGGGAGAAGGAGAAGAAGGAGTTATTTGCGCAGCGATTTTTCAAACACAATTTTTTTGGAAAAAAAGAGTTTTTATGAATTAAAAAAAAACAAAACATTAAAGTTAGCCCATTTCTTTGTATAATGTAAAAGATGATGTTATGCTGAGTAAATAGATGACCAACATGTCATGCTTTAAAATTGCGCACATCCGTGGAATGGCGGCAAATTACGGTGCTTAAAATTCTCCATAGGTGTCGCTTTAAACGCCTTTACAGGTTACCAGTTGCACAGGTGGTCTAGTGCTAGAATTATTGCTCTCACTCTGACGTTCGGGACAATACCTCACACGTGTGATGCGATCACCATTTACATATGCCTGTGGGAGTATCGTATGCGATCGCACTTGCATGTAATCACGGTGGGATGGGGGCACTTTAATTATTTTTTTAAATTATTTATTTATACAACATTTTTTTTTTCTTTTTTTACACTTTTTTTTGTACTAACTTTATTGCTATCACAAGGGATGAACAACATCCCTTGTGACAGCATGGGCCATGACAGGTCCTCTTTATGGAGAGATTTGGGGTCTACTAGACCCCAAATCTCTCCTCTGGGCTCCTATGCAGCCGTTCAGACACAGATCGGTTTTATCGGCTGCTTCCCTGGCCGCTGGTGGCCAGATAAACAAAGAGGTGGAACCAGAAGTGAAGAACTACTCATCACTCCCAGTTTCCAGGGCTACAGAGATAGGGGAACAATGTCAGTTCCTCTCTCTCTGTACAGGGCAGCCATCACCGCCGGCCTCCACGATGGGACCGGATAGCCCGGGGGAGGCGGCGGCGGGAGGGGGTGGGGCCCCCTTCCTCCATCCACAGAAGTGATCGATTGGCTGATTAGCCATTCAGATCACTTCTGCAAAAAATAGACTCACCGGCTGCAAAGAATGATACCGGAAGGATGCCTGTAGGTGCAAGCATCATCCCGGTATAACCACTGCAAACCAAGGACATCCATTTACGTACCTTGGGTGGCAAGTGGTTAAGGGGTTAAATGGGAACACATCTTATGTTAAAAAAACTACTTTTTTTATTACCTGTCAGGTTGCTCTAACTGACATCATATGCACACTGAAGCTCATCTGATCAATCTGCAAATCAATGATACAGGGTTTCTAAAAATGGTCCGGAAGGTCTATTTTTTTGACAGCAACAGCTAGAATAGCTGTTGTATTTAGGCCCCCTAATACTCACCTGAGCCCCAACCTGAAGGTTGTCTGGTGTTAGTTCACCTTTACATTTTTTCTGTAAAGGTAAGCTAACCCTTTAAGGAAACTGATACAGTGAGGAATGATTAGCAAGCAAATAGTGTGCAGCACATCTGGGTTGTGTCCAGGTTCAGCTGCATGGTATTGCTACAGCTGGATGTCTTAGGTCTGATTGTGCTGTCTGGAAAATTTAAAACCCTATGCTATATAAAACAGCTCCCATACATGTATTTCTGTGTATTTAGCTGTTTGCCTGTAGTTCAACTTTAAACTCTCCTCAGGTGTTTTATGATTCTTTACACTTACATTTCATTATATGTACAAAGCATTTTACTGAATCACAAAACTGAGTAAAATACTTTTATATTTGGACTGAATGTGAAAAAAATGCACCAAAATTGTATGTTTAATGTTTGTAATTGATGTAACCACAGCAATCAGTTACTGTTCTTCAGCAGCCCTTAGGAATGTTTTATGTGCAAATATTAAAAGGACATTACGTTTCATCTCTAAAAATCTTCTTCTCAGATATTAAAGTAATAGAGCTAAAATTGCCAGATGAAATTACAGATGATATAGATGAAAACTGTTTGATCTCAGTCTAACAGATGTTCAATACCAAATAATAAAACCACTTTAGCACATCAGTCAACAAAGATGGCCACAGGAAGCTGTGACTATTGGGAAAACATGAAGCATGAGGCCAGGCAACTGGAGAACAAGCTCAATCTGCACTTTTGTTTGGCCACCTTTCCATTAACTACCAATACAGCAAACTCATTATCTATGACTGTTCGGACACAACTCTATTGCTTCATAGATTACATCAGGATCACTTGCATGAAACAATGCCATCTCAGACTGAACATCTGGCAATGACTGCTGGCTTAACTGACTGAAATAGCTGAGTACAGCAATATAGCTGGTCCAGGATCCATTCATCAAGCATAATTAAGCATGTGACTTCTACAATACAATATCTTTTTTTCAGGCAGTTAAAATGGGAAAGCCCTTTGTCATTAATACAGAAGGATCATGAATTTGAGAGAGCGGAATCTGGGTAAAATAACAGGAAAGCGGAGTTGTTTCTGAATACACAGGAGCAGCTCAGAGGTTTCCATGGTCTCAGTAGCAATATGAGAAAACATGACACTACAGAGGGGAATGCTGAAATCCATATTGAGCTGAATAAATTTCTTGCGCAATTGATTTTCTGCACTTCACGGCCTCAACAGCTTCCTCCTGAGGTTTAACCTGATGAAGCACACTGAGATTTGCTGATTTTGGGCTCTGTATTAGTCAGTCTTGCTGTTAGTCTATGCTTTCTATAGAAAACTGATACAGATTGGCCCAAAACTAAAGGAGCAGCTACAGCAGTATGTAAAGGTTTGTGACTATAGTCTTTTATATCCCCATAGCTCCCAACTGTAGGGATGGGCCAAATGGATCCCTGTTCGTTTCACACCAGAACTTTCGAACACCGCAAAAGTTCGGACCCGAATAATGAACCCGATTAAAGTCAATGATACCCGGACATCAAAAATCAAAAGTGTCCATTTTGAAGGCTTATATGCAAGTAATTGGGCATGCAGTGGTTATAGGGGTCCGGGTCCTGCCCTGGGGGACATGTATCAATAAAAAAAAGTTTGTGAAAAACATCATTTTTAAATGAGCAATGATTTTTTTTATTTTTAAAGTGAAAGCATAAAAAATAAAAAAAATCCTTCCAATATAGTCCCTGGGGGGTCCCCTTAGTCTATCTTTAAAGTGGCAGATCTGCACCATGTCTACAATCTGCTGCAGCAATAATTGCATTTATAAAGCCAAAAAAATGACATTTTCCCTGCAAGCTGCCTTTATTTTGCTCAGCAACAGCTGGGGAGCCAGTGTGTATGATGAGGTCACAATGTAGTGCACTGGGAACAAGATTGGGGATTTTTTGGATACATTCTGGTGTCACTTTGACTTTGGATAGAAGTAACGGGTGCGTAAAAATTGGTCTTTGGGTGTCGGTAGTGCCTTCACACCGTAACCCTATAGAGGTAATTTTGATGAAAGCAAGAATTGGCCTTGCTGTAAAAAATGGCAATGATATGCTCCTGTCAAACAGGTGCATAAAATGTACTATTTGGTTGTCGGGGGGTGCCTTCCTACCATAAGCCCATAGAGGTACTCTTGATGAAAGCAAGAATTGGTCTTGCTGTAAAAAACTGCAATGATATGCACCTGTCAAACAGGTGCTGGAAAATTGGTCTTTGGGTGTTAATTGTACTCATGAAACCTATACCAAAAACATTCTTCCAGATGAGTTCTGAGACCTTCCCCTTATAACAGTGGTCAAGGAGGGTTGCCCACCAGTAATCATCCTTCTCCTCTATGCTACGTATTCTTGGGTCCTTTCGTAGGCTTTGAAGCATGAGGTTACCCATGCGCCTCAAATTTGCAGAGGCTTGAGAAGCAGACTCCTCGGGGTCACTCAGGATGACAGCATCTGGAACTTCTTCCTCCAAGCCACGCACTACTACCAAGGGTTCTGGGGTTGGAAAGCCATCACTTACAGATTGATGCATGTCTTCCTCTTCTTCGAAGCCTATGAAAGTGCCAGAATCCTGCTCCTCATCCCCCCCTCTCCTCCTGTGTATTCTGTGACATAGGAATGATGGTGTCTGGATAAAGTGGACCTTGAGAGGAAAGGAAGTCCTCCTCTTCCTCCTGCTGCTCTGCCTCCAGTGCCCTGTCCATAATGCCACGCAGAATCTGCCCCAACAGGAACACAACAGGGATTGTGTCATTGATGCATGCACTGTCACTGCTCACCATCTTTGTGGCCTCCTCAAATGGTGACAATACAGTGCATGCATCCTTAATGATCAGCCATTGGCATCGTACTGGCACAGATACTTGTTGATAGCCCTCTGCTGCATGTATAGCCACTGCAGCATTCCAAAAGTTCAGGTCCACCTGGTGGGCATGTCACAAATCAGGTGGTTTACGGGCAGGTGGAATTCCCGTTGAATTTCAGCCAACCGAGCACTGTATGCCTACCGGAAATGACTACAGACTCTCCTGGCCTGTGTTAGTACATCTTGCAACTCTGGGTAAGTACTTAGAAAAATGCTGCACCACCTCTGCAATCAGGCTTCTGCCCAGGCCATGGAACAGAAACGGCACTCCTCAAAATATGGGACAACGCCCTCGAAGCAGCTGATGATGGAGAATCATGTCTCCTGGTACTGTTGGACCTCAGTGCAGCGTTCGATACAGTGGACCGCAATACTCTACTCATCCGCCTCACAGAAGTAGCAGGAGTCACAGGTTCAGATCTACAATGGTTCGCATCCTTCTTAGGGAATCGCTCTCAGACAGTGAAACTAGGAGAATTCTACTCTGAAACCCGCGCAATCTCTTGTGGAGTCCCTCAAGGTTCACCCTTGTCACCAGTGCTCTTCAACATCTACATCCGCCCACTCCTCAAAATCATCAGAAAATCGGACCTCTGCTTCCACTCATACGCTGATGATACCCAACTCTACCTCCGCATCATCGGAGAAAAAGACCACCTTCAGCAACTAGAAAAATGCCTCACTCTGATAGACGACTGGATGACTACTAGCTCTCTCAAACTCAACGGATCAAAAACAGAGCTTCTTCTCCTACACGGAAACCAAAATTCCAAAACTAAAACCCCATGGACACCTCCCACCATCTTTGGACAGACCATCTCGCCAAGCACCAAAGCCAAGAGTCTCGGAGTCATTTTTGACTCAGAAATGTCAATGGATGCACAAATAGGATCAGTAGTCAACGGATCTCACCATCTCCTCCGCCTGCTACGTAGACTCATCCCATTCGTGCCAGAAGAAGACAAAGCAGCAGTAGTTGGAACAATCATCAATTCCAGACTCGACTACGTAAACTCCCTCTACATAGGACTACCCCAATATCAGCTTGCGCGCTTACAACTCATCCAAAACACAGCAGCAAGACTGTTAACAGGAAAAAAACCCTGGGAATCCATCTCCCCTTCCCTGAGGAGCCTACATTGGCTAACCGTAAAGAATCGGATCACTTTCAAGACCCTCTGCCACACCCACAAATGTACACACAGAAACGCTCCTCAATACCTATGCGAGAAAATAAAACGCTACACACCCAATCGCAGTCTTCGATCCTCTAACCATAACCTCCTCCTAATTCCAAAAACCCGCTACAAAACAAAGGGAGAACGAAGATTCGCAGTCCAAGGACCACTGCTATGGAATGCTCTACCTACTCACATTCGCATGGAAGAAAACCATCAGGCCTTCAGAAAGAAACTCAAGACCTACCTCTTCTAAGAAGCTTGACAACACAGGACGGATCCAGTGCCTTGAGGCGATTCAGTTCGCAACTGCAGCGCTATTCAAATCATTCATTCATTCATTCAAATTGAGGCCAAATTGAGGGCATGGCACATGTGAAAACTTTCCCTGTCTAAGGGTGGACAGGAGTTTTGAGCCATTATCGGACACCACCATTCATGGCTCCAGCTGGCGTTGTGTGAACCACCTCTGGACCTGTCCCTGCAGAGCTGCAAGAATCTCTGCTACGGTGTGGTTCCTGTCCCCTAAACATACCAGCAGAAGCACTGCATGGCACCTTTTAGCCTGGCTCTGGGAAAAGCCCTTTGAACGCTTAGGGGGTACCTGATGTTCATAGGACACTTCTGCAAAAGAGGGCAGAAGAGGGAGGTGGCGGAGGAGGGGGTAGAGCTCACAGGTCTGGCATCTTCATCACCAGCTGCATAGAGACATGGGGGCACAACAAGCTGCAGCACCGAGCCCTGTCCTGCATCCTTTCGAGTTGCAAGCAGCGTTACCCAGTGTGCTGTGAACAAAATATATCGTCCCTGCCCATGCTTGCTGGACCACGTGTCAGCAGTAAGGTGGATTTTACGGCTAACTGCCTTACTCAAGGATGCCAGAACATTCCCTTCCACGTGATGGTAGAGAGATGGAACGGCCTTATGTGAAAAGTAGTAGCGACTAGGAACCTGCCATTGTGGTACAGCACATTGTGCGAATTCACGGAAGGGGGCAGAATCCACCAGGCTGAAAGGCAGAAGTTGGAGAGCCAACAGCTTTGACAAGCTTGCATTCAGACGCTGGGCATGTGGGTGGCAGGGATTGTATTTTTTTTTTCTGCTGCAGCAGATGGGGCAGAGAAATTTGCCGGCTACAGTCTACAGCTGGTGGTGTGCTGCTGGCAGATGTGCTGCTAGGACCTGGGACACCCTGTGCTATACCACCATCCCTCTCAGTGGAGGCTGCTGAAAGGTAATGACTCGGTATCGCAGGGGCAGACTGAAGTGGGTAAGGAGAAGGAGGGACAGATTTGTGCCCCTTTTGTGTGGCTTTTAGGTGCTCTTGCGTGGTTGGACGTTAAATGCCTTGTAAGACATGGTACCCAAATGGTTGGTGTTTTTGCCACGTTTGATGTGCCTGAGACACCGTTTGCAGATAGCAACAGTGCGATCTGCTGCAGATGTAATAAAAAAGGTCCACACATCTGAGCTTTGAGGAGTGGGCCGAGAGACAGCTGCTGAATGTGATGGAATAGGGTGGCTGCTCTCCACTCTTTCTTGATGTCGGCCTCCTTGTGGTTGTTCCGCCTCACCTTCAGTTTCCTCCTCTGCTCTGGCACCCAAGTCGCATCACTGACCTCATCAACATCATCATCATCATCTCCATCTTCATCATTACCACTGGAGACAACTTGGCAATACACTGCGGCTTGGGGAACATGAATGCCAATTTGTCTACCAGTATTCCTCCCTCTCTCTAGGCTCATGTTCCTGTCACCCTCAACCTCAGAACCAACATCTGAATCCAGTAATGGCTGGGCATCATCAAGGAGCAAATTGCTGACACTGTGGTCAAATAATTCAACTGACTCCTCAATGGCTGATGTTGGGGCTATGGCAGGAATGTGGACAAGGAGGCAGGTTTATCCACTCTGGCAACTGCAGGGGACTGCACACTTGTCTCTACTTGCGTGACGGAGGATGAGGAAGGTTTAGTAAGCCAGTCCACCACCTCCTCTGCATGCTGTGGCTGGATAGCATGGCCAAACTCACTAAACAGAGGAAATGATGCCCTGCCTGAGGACTGACCACCACGTCCACCTTTGCCTGTGGACACATTTGTTGCTGGCTCCCTTACAGTGCCAAGGGAGCATCTGCCTCTCCTTGTTGTCCTCTCAGACATTATTGGGAGGGAGGCGGCGGTGCTTATAAGCAAATGTAAAGAAGAAGTAAAAATCTGCACGTAGATGCACTTTAATTAATGTAAAGAGGTGTTTGGTGCACTTTAATTTGAGTACTCACACTACACAGACACACTCCATGCATACACTATAATATACTGCAATAAAATGCACCAAACGTACAGTGACACACAGAACTATATGGCGTTAAACTGGCAGTAATGCACACAAAACTATATGGCATTAAACTGGCAGTAACACATGCAAAACTATATGGTGTTAAACTGGCAGTAACGTACGCAAATACTATATGGCGTTAAACTGGCAGTAACGCACACAGAACTATATGGCGTTAAACTGGCAGTAACGCACGCAAATCGATATGGCATTAAATTGGCAGTAACACACACAAAATGATATGGCATTAAACTGGCAGTAACACACACAGAACTATGTGGCGTTAAACTGGCAGTAACGCACGCAAAACTATATGGTTTTAAATTGGCAGTAACGCATGCAAATTGATATGGCATTTGTTTTGGAACAAAGTCCCTCTGTCCCTCTTTCCTCCTCATTTGTCCCTCATTTTGGTTTGATCTATATAGTTATACATAAAATGCACTACTTCTCTTTCAGAAAGTGTTTCCCAGTGCTAAACCTTTCATCCAATTTCTAAATTGCTACATTTGTAAGTTTCAAAAGCCAGCAAAAAGGAATAGTAGTGATAAAAGAAAAAAAAAATCAGGTTTAACTTATCATTTTTTTTGTATAATTCTCCTTTAAGGAGGCATGGCAGGGGGTGTCCTATGCCTACATACTAATAGTTGTCCCTCGTTTCCATCTCAAAAAGTTGGGAGGTATGTATCTCCTATATATATATATATATATATATATATATATATATATATATATATATATAGATAGATATATCTATATCTATAGATATAGATATATCTATAGATATATATATCTATATCTATAGATATAGATATATATATCTATAGATATATATATCTATATCTATAGATATATATATATCTATATATATATCTATATATATACATATATATAATGTGGACTATTGGAGGAGTCATTTGCAGTTTATATTTGAGTAATGTGAAGAATATAGTGTTGGCAACAGCATACGTGCGCAGGAACGAGCCCTGCTGTGAAATACAGTATTAAAGAAATATTGTAATTACATGCTCCTGTTAAACAGAGGCAGAGAAATTGGGCCTTAGGTGGTGGTGGCACAACACTGTAAAACCTCACAGATACTCTTGTTGAGAGCAGGAACGGGCCCTGCTGTGAAATATTAGAGCAAATATTGTAATTACATGCCCCTGTTAAACAGGGGCAGAAAAATTGGGCTTAGGCACTGGTGGTGGTGCTGCCACAACACTGCAACCCCTCACAGATACTCTAGTTGAGTGCAGGAACGAGCCCTGCTGTGAAATATTACAGCAAAAATTGTAATTAAATGGCCCTGTTAAACAGGGGCAGAAAAATTGGGCCTTAGGCACAGGTGGCGGTGCCACAACACTGCAATCGCTCACAGATACTCTAGTTGAGCACAAGAATGAGCCCTGTTGCGAAATATTATAGCAAAAATTGTAATTACATGCCCCTGCTAAACAGGGGCAGAAAAATTGGGCCTTAGGCACTGGTGGTGGTTGCACAACACTGCAACTCCTCACAGATACTCTAGTTGAGCACAGGAACAAGCCCTGCTGTGAAATATTACAGCAAAAATTGTAATTACATGCCTCTGTTAAACAGGGGAAGAAAAATTGGGCCTTAGGCACTGGTGGTGGTGCCCTGAAAAATTGAGGAGGAATAGGATAGTCACTCAGCATAGGCAGTCTTCAAGGGATCTCACATTCATAGAAAAATGAATCTGTTACATCAGCATCAGGTGCTTGGTAGCTGGTGATCCAAAACTGATTAATTTTTATGAAGGTGAGCCGATCAACTGAGTCTGTGGACAGGCGCACTCTGTGATCGGTTACAAAGCCTCCAGCAGTACTGAATGTGCGTTCAGAAAGAACACTGGATGCAGGACAGGCCAGTAGCTCAATTGCATATTGTGCAAGCTCTGGCCAGTGATCCATCCTCAAGACCCAGTAACCCAGTGGATTTTCGGTTGGAAAAGTCTCAAAGTCTGATCTTGCCCCTAGGTATTCCTGCACCATGTAAATCAGACACTGGCAATGGTTGCTGGAACCAATCAGACCTTGGGGCTGCGGACTAAAGAATTGTCTGAACGCATCGGTCAGACGGCCACCTTCTCCACCACTCCTTCTGTGACTGACCGAAGCCTCAGCAACACGTTGTCCAGGAGGACCAGGAAATTGTAACCTCCCAGGCTCTGGAAACGAATTGCACAAACCTTTCTGCAAAGCCTCCTGAAGATGTTTCGTCCTCTGCTGCCTCTGCGAAGGCTGGATAAATTCCGCAACCTTACCTTTGTAACAAGTATCAAGAAGGGTTGCCAGCCAGTAATGATCCCTCTCCTTTATACCATGAATCCGAGGGTCCTTTCACAGGCTTTGCAGGATCAGGGAGGCCATGCAGCCAAGGTTTGCTGAGACATTTGATCCGGAGCCCTCTGGGTCACTAAGGATGACATGATCCACAGCCACTTCCTCCCAGCCACGTACAAGTTCATGGGTTTCTGGGGACTGAAAATGATCCCTTGAAGACTGCTGCTGATGTTGAGTGCTAGGCTCCACCTCCATGCTGACACAATCCTCATCCTCCTCCTTATCCTCATCTTCCTGTGTGATCGGCGGGCCTGCAGGAATACTGTCTGGATAAAGGGGGCCTTGAGAGGTAAGAAAGTCCTCCTCTTCCTCCCTCTGTTCTGCCTCAAGTGCCTTGTCCATTATTCCATGAAGCGTGCGCTCCAACAGGAAGACAAGAGGGACAGTATCACTAATGCATGCACTGTCACTGCTCACCATCCTCGTGGCCTCCTCAAATGGTGACAGGACAGTGCATGCATCCTTGATCAGTAGCCACTGGCGTGGCAAAAAAAAGCCAGGCTCCCCTGACCCTGTCCTGGTGCCATACCCACACATGTTTTCATTGATAGCCCTCTGCTGCATGTGCAGCCGCTGCAGCATTGCCAACGTTGAATTCCACCTGGTGGGCATGTCAAAAATGAGGCGGTTCTTGGGCAGGTTGCATTCCTTTTGAAGGTCAGCCAGCCGAGCACTGGCATTATATGACCGGCGGAAATGCCCACAGACTTTCCTGGCCTGCCTCAGGAGATCCTGTAAGCCCAGGTACCTGCACAAGGACCGCTGCACCACCAAATTAAGGACGTGAGCCAAACAGGCACCATGGGTCAAGTGTCCCTGTTGGAGGGTGGATAGGAGGTTGGTGCCATTGTCGCAAACCACCATTCTTGTCTGAAGCTGGCGTGGTGTCAATCACCTCTGAGTCTGCCCCTGCAGAGCTGACAGAATCTCTGCCCCAGTGTGCCTCCTGTCCCCTAAGCAGACCAACTCAAACACCGCATGGCATCTTTTTGCCTGAGTGCTTGCATAGCCCCTTGAACGCCTACGGAGCACCGCTGGTTCCGAGGACAAATCTGCAGAATAAGAGGCCATAGAGGAAGAAGAAGAGGAGGGGTGGAGGAGAGAGGTGTGGCAGAATCACCACTACTAGCATTTTGGAGGCGTGGTGGCGGAACAAGCTCCAACAATACTGCACCCTGTCCTGCATCCTTCCCAGCTGCCAGCAGAGTTACCCAGTGCACCGTGAAAGAAAGGTAACGTCCCTGTCCATGCCTGCTGGACCATGAGTCAGCGGTAATATGCACCTTACTGCTAACCGCCCTGTCCAATGAGGCCAAGACATTGCCTTCCACATGCCAATAGAGAGCCGGAATGGCCTTCCGTGAAAAGAAATTGCATTTGGGAACCTGCCACTGAGGTACAGCACATTCCACAAATTCATGAAAGGGGGCAGAGTCTACCAGTTAAAAAGGCAGCAGTTGGAGTGCTAGCAATTTAGCCAAGCTAGCATTCAGCCGCTAAGCATGTGGATGGCTGGGACCGAATTTCTTTCGACGGTTTAGCAACTGGGGTAGGGAAATTTGCCTGCTACAATCGGATGTTGGTGTAGCAATAGCAGATTGCCCGCAAGTACTTGGCACACCTAATTCTACATATTCATTCCTCTCAGTGCAAGTTTCTGAGAGGACTGAAGGTATAGTGGGGTTGGAGATCCTAGCTGATGAGGAGCAAGGAGAGGTCCGCCTTTTTCTTTGGTGTGGGTCTTTTAAGTACTCTTGCCAACAGACTGCATGGGAGGTCGACATATGTCTGGTCAAGCATGTGGTGCCCAAGCAGCTGCTGTTTTGGCCACGTTTGATACGCTTCAGACATATGTTGCAAACAGCAACGGTGCGACCTGCTGCACACGTATCAAAAAAGCCCACACCAAATAACTTTTCAAAATACACAGGGAGTCAGCAGCGCCCTGCACATGCAGAGCTCTGCAGTGTGATGCAGTCGGGTGGCTGCCCTTAAGCTGGCCCCTGGAGGGCATCCTGCCTCGTTGGAGATTTGCCTCCTCCTCCTCTCTTCTATCAGGCACCCACGTAGAGTCAGTGACCTCATCATCCCCTCCCTCCTCATCACTGGAGCAAATCTGGCAGTATGCTGCAGCTAGGGGAACATGACTGCCAGTTTCTTGTCCTTCTTGGGCACCTCCTCACTCTGGGCTCACGTAACTGCCTTCCTCAACCTGGGTACCATCATCGAAGCCTTCAAAATGCTGCGCATCCTCCAGCAGCATGTACCCGACACTGTGGTCGAACAGTTCGGGGGACTCCTCCGTGCATGATGGTGGGGCTAGGGAAGGAGTGACTGATGACATTGAGCCGATGGAATACGCCACTTTGGCAGCTGCATTGGCAGGCAAACTACTCTGAGTCTGGGTGACAGAGGATGAGGAGAATGAGGATGGCTTAGTTATCCACTTTACCAACTCTTCTGCATGTTGTTGATCAACACTGCCAGCTGCCGAAAAAAAGGACAAGCGTGCCCCACAGCCACGTGCTGAGGATGCACCATGTCCATGACCAGCACTGTTGGCTGTAGACACAGAGCCTGCTTGCCCTCTTTTAGTGGCCTGTGAGCGTCTGCCTCTCCTTGGTGGCCTTCCAGACATGCTGTAAAATTTTATTAGCAAAACACCGCCTGAAGTTTACTAGAAAAATACACCAGGAATGGCCTGCAGTCAGATATAGGCTTGGCTAGACTGGAATGCAGTGGATATATACATGTAGGAGACTGTATATATATTAAATGCACTGCAGATCACTGAATCCCCTGCCTGCCTGCCTGCCTGAAAGTGTATTTGAAAACGTACACCAGGAATGGCCTGCAGTCAGATATAGGCTTGGCTAGACTAAAATGCAGTGGATATATATGTAGGAGACTGTATATATATTTAATGCACTGCAAATCACTGAATCACCTGTCTGCCTGCCTGAAAGTGTATTTGAAAACGTACACTAGGAATGACCTGCAGTTAGATATAGGCTTGGCTAGACTAGAATGCAGTGGATATATATGTAGGAGACTGTGTATATATATTTTATGCACTGCAGATCACTGAATCACCTGCCTGCCTGCCAGAAAGTGTATTCAAAAACATACACCAGGAATGGCCTGCAGTCAGATATATTCTTGGCTAGACTGGAATGCCGTGGATATATATATGTAGGAGACTGTATATATATTTAATGCACTGCAGATCACTGAATCACCTGCCTGAAAGTGTATTTGAAAACGTACACCAGGAATGGCCTTCAG
The DNA here is from genome assembly GCF_042186555.1 of Aquarana catesbeiana. Classification (NCBI taxonomy): domain Eukaryota; kingdom Metazoa; phylum Chordata; class Amphibia; order Anura; family Ranidae; genus Aquarana; species Aquarana catesbeiana. Next base: position 318,705,722 of record NC_133328.1, read on the forward strand.
TCAGATATAGGCTTGGCTAGACTAGAATACAGTGGATATACTGTATATGTAGGAGACTATATATATTTTATGCACTGCAGATCACTGAATGACCTGCCTGCCTGAAAGTATATTTGAAAACATAAACCAGGAATGGCCTGCAGTCAGATATAGGCTTGGCTAGACTGGAATGCAGTGGATATATATATGTAGGAGACTGTATATATATTTTATGCACTGCAGCTCACTGAATCACCTGCCTGCCTGACAGTATATTAGAAAAAGTACGCCAGGAACAGCCTGCAGTCAGATCTAGCTACACTGGATACAGTGGATGTATAAATATATGAGACTGTATGTGTGTGTGTGTATATATATATATTTATATTAAATGCACTGCAGCTAGCTGAATCACCTGCCTGCCTGAAGTATATTAGAAACAGTACACCAGGAACGGACTGCAGTCAGATCTAGCTAAACTGGATACAGTGGATATATATATATATATATATATATATATAAATATATATATATGAGACTGACTGTATATACAGTTGTGCTCATAAGTTTACATACCCTGTCAGAATTTATGATTTCTTGGCCATTTTTCAGAGAATATAAATGATAACACAAAAACTTTTCTTTCACTCATGGTTAGAGCCCTTTCACACTGGGGCGGGGGCATTGTTGGCGGTGTAAGCGGCGCTTTACTGTCGGTATCAAACAACTGTGTTTACTCTTTTTAAATCATAATCACAACATAAACTACCCAAATAAACCTGATCAAAAGTTTACATAACCCAGTTCTTAATACCATGTATTGCCCCTTTAACATCAATGACAGCTTGAAGTCTTTTGTGGTATTTGTGGATGAGGCTCTTTATCTTCTCAGATGGTAAAGTTGCCCATTCCTCTTGGCAGAAAGCCTCCAGTTCCTGTAAATTCTTGGGCTGTCTTGCATGTACTGCATGTTTGAGATCTCCCCAGAGTGGCTCAATGATATTGAGGTCAGGAGACTGAGATGGCCACTTCAGTACCTTCACTTTATTCTGCTGTAGCCAATGACAGGTCGACTTGGCCTTGTGTTTTGGATCATTGTCATTTTGGAATGCCCAAGTATGTCCCATGCGCAGCTTCCTGGCTGATGAATGCAAATGTTTCTCCAGTATCTCTTGATAACATACTGCATTCATGTTGCCATCAGTGTTGACCACATTTCCTGTGCCTTTGTAGCTCACACATCCCCAAAACATCAGTGATCCACCTCTGTGTTTCACAGTAGGAATAATGCACCTATCATCATAGGCCTTGTTGACTCCTCTCCAAATGTAGCGTTTATGGTTGTGGCCAAAAAGATAAATTTTGGTCTCATCACTCGAAATGACTTTGTGCCAGAAGGTTTGAGGCCTGTCTTTGTGTTGTTTGGCATATTGAAAGTGGGATACTTTGTGGCATTTGCGTAGTAATGGCTTTCTTCTGGCGACTCGACCATGCAGCCCATCTTTCTTCAAGTGCCTCCTTATTGTGCATCTTGAAACAGCCACACCACATGTTTTCAGAGAGTCCTGAATTTCACCTGAAGTTATTTGTGGGTTTTTCTTTGCATCCCGAACAATTTTCCTGGCAGTTGTGGCTGACATTTTAGTTGGTCTACCTGACCGTGGTTTGGTTTCACCTGAACCCCTTATTTTCCAGTTTTTGATTAGAGTTTGAACACTGCTGATTGGCATTCTAAATTCCTTATATATCTTTTTATATCCCTTTCCTGTTTTATACAGTTCAACTACCTTTTCCCACAGATCCTTTGACAATTCTTTTGCTTTCCCCACTTTCTGACTCAGAATCCAGAAACATCAGTGCAGCACAGGATGAAAGATACAAGAGTCTGTCAGGAGTCCAGAAACTCATTGACCTTTTATACACACACACTAATTACAAGCAAACAGATCACAGGTGAGGATGGTTACCTTTAATAGCCGTTCAAATCCCTTTGTGATAGGCCAAAATCACCAGGGTATGTAAACTTTTGATCAGGGTCATTTGGGTAGTTTCTGTTGTGATTATAAATTAAAAAGAGCAAACACAGTTGATTGATAATCAATGACTTCAGCCAAACACTAACCATAAGTGAAAGAAAAGTTTTTATGTTATCATTCATATTCTCTGAAAAATGGACAAGAAATCATAAATTCTGACAGGGTATGTAAACTTATGAGCACAACTGTATATATTAAATACACTGCAGCTAACTGAATCACCTGCCTGCCAGAAGTATATTAGAAACAGTACACCAGGAACGGACTGCAGTCTAGCTAAACTGGATACAGTGGATATATATATATATATATATATATATATATATATATATATATATATATATATATATATATATATATATATATATATATTTATATATATGAGACTGACTGTATATATATATTAAATACACTGCAGCTAACTAAATCGCCTGCCTGCTCAATCTACATGAAATGACACTCTCTCGAGATCAACGCCAGCAACACACTACACAGGGCCGATGTGCAGGCGGCCTTATATAGTATGGGGCGTGGACTTAACCCCCTGAACCATAATTGGACAAAGGCACCATGCCTTTGGCCAATTATGGCTCTCTTTGATGACGGCGCTGTGACTGGCCAAAGCATGCGGGTCATAGTGCATGCTTGGCCAATCATCAGACAGCAATGCACTGCGATGTCGCAGTGCATTATGGGGCGTGATGCGCCACTCGAATTTGGCGCCAACGCTCCACAATGTTCGTATTTCGACGAACGCTCGAACAGCCAATGCTTGAGTCTAACTCATGTTTGACCCGAACATAAAGCTCATTCCTACCATTCACCCTCCCATTTTTATTTTTTTATTTTGCAGTCATGGCTTTATTGAAAGGTTTTGTCTTTGCAGCATTTAACCATTTCCCTGCCAGAGCCTAATTTTTTGCACACATATTTAAAAAATAATTTTACGCCTGAATATTAGTTAAAACCTCCAAGACATTTATAATTTTCTTAATAAGTCACTATTAACCCACGCTTTGGTATGCTCCTCCTTGTAAAGTGCAAATAATCACCAAATAAATAAATAAATCAGTGAATAGCAATGGGCTGCTGCTACGAGATATTAAACCAAAATAAGATGTTATGATGATTCATAGGACTACCCCTAATATCTGTTCACCCATACTCAATCACAAACATTTATGTGCACACAATATCCATTAAAAATAAAAACCAAAATATTACAAACCATATATTCAGTGTCCCAATAATACAACCACTGCAATCAAGTGCTGGTGCTCAAGTAAATAAATTAAAGCCATCCCATTACACAGTTTAATAAATAAAGCGCTGGTACTTATATCCTGTTCAATCTTATAATCATCCGTGTTGATGTGCTATACATTCAGCAATCTCAGTGCCGTGCTCCCCTTTGCTGTTCTCGCACCCACCAAAACTTGTGGACTCTCAAACAAGCGTTAAGAGGGTTATGCACTTTGTGATGTAAATTTCTCTAGCACACATATGTCCTCTGCATCCAAACTTCTCTGTTCTCCTCCATCTCCTATTATCTCTCCACTACATAGATAAAACTCTCACCATATGCACTTGTATTATAGCTCATATTTCAATGTAGAGTACTACTAGAAGGGAATAACAAAAAATTATTTTGTTGAATCAACATCAGCTGATCACCAGCACAAGAAGCAGCTTCTGAGGGAATAGAGCAGACTCGAAGAAACAAATGGGGTGGTTTACAATCTCATGGTGCTGAAGGGAAAACTCCAAGATAAAACATGGGGTAAGACTGAGCATGCTCACAACTGCAGAGTAGACTGTCCCACTGACGAAGCTCCAGTCCTGTCTGAACAAAGAGGAGACAAGAAATCAGTGCCACATACAGCTGGAGATAAACGCCTGGGAATATCAGACTCCTACCATTCCACAACACCCAGTTATAGCGCATTCCCTAAAAAGATCGCCTCAGCTCCCACATCAGCCCAGCCACCGCAGGAGATTCAATTAAAATTCCCACGCTGACAGAGTAGAGGCAAAAGTGATGCCAGCCCTGGAGTTCCAAGTGAATCTCCTGTGGTAGCCAGGCTGATGTGGGCGCTGAGGCAATTTTTAGTTTAGTTTTTCCACTAAACTTTATTTTTTATCACATGCAAAATATACAAACTATGTGGTATTTTTTTTGTGAATGTATCTCCATAATTAGACATCTGGGGTCTTTGATACCCCTGATGTCTCAACTGCCCTTAATTGAAGCTAACGGAGAGCAGATTGTGCTCCACAAGCCTCTTCCCAGGCCAAAGCATCTGGGAAAAGTGACAGCCTCTACTAGGTAGGGGAGATTAGGAAATGGACAAGACAGTCTCTATTGGGTTGGGGAGATTAGCGAACGGATGTTTGCTGGTCTCCCTCCCCTCTACTCAGTGGCAGCCACCATGCCAGTTCCAGGTCCGCTAATAGGAGTATGAAGCCAGAAAGGCAAAGCAGGGGTACATGTGTGGAGGGCAAATGTTTCCGGCATGTGTGGAAGCAATGAGGTGGCTATATATCTACCTGATTGCTTCCATCTGACAGCTTACAGTTGGCTTATCAGATTTACACACATTCCCTGCTGCTTTAGCCATATGACATACACTGTTGGCAGAGAAAGGGTAAATCAGTCCCTGTTTTTAACCTCTTTGGGTCTTGGCTAGTCAGATAGGTCCTTTGACTTGGATAGGTCATGCGACTGGGTTCCATAATTATTCAAGGCAAACTAAAAAACAACTACTTTCAGAGGAAGTTGAAAAGGACAAGATCCATAAGTGGGCCCTCATGCCTCAGAAAGTAAAGCAGATTTTCAAAACATCAATACAGAGAATCAGAAGACAACAACACCTAAATTGCAAAATCTGAAAGAAAAAAAAAAAAATTGCAAAATCTGGTGACACATTAAGGCTCGTTTCACACCTATGCATGTTGCTTTTGAGCGTTTCTGCAGTGTTTTTTGTGGTGCTTGCTGCGTTTTTGAGCAGTGTTTTTCCAGCATTTTTGCTGCGTTTTTTGCCGCGTTTTGCATTTTTTTTACAGTCTAAAAAAAAAAAACTGCCAAAAACGCAAAACCCGTCTAAAACGCGTCAAAAACACTGTACTTGCATTTTTGATGCTGGTCCATTGAATTCTATTACATGCAAAACGCTGCATTTTGCATGAAAAAAAAGTCACTGACCCTTTCCAAAAACGCAGAGGTACAAAAATGCATTGATGTGAACATGTTCCATAGGAACCCATGTTAAAAAATTCCCATGCATTTCTGCAAAATGCAAAATACCTCAAAAAACGCGCTATTGTGAATGGAGTCTAAAGGAACTTTAAAACCTATATTTTTAAATGAGCACTGCAATTGTTGTAACTAGTTATGCTAATTTGCTGTCTATGTTTCACAAAACTTATCTACATCTGACACTTCTGAGAGCAGCTTGTACAAACAAGCATGTATCCGAGCTGGGATACATGCTTGTTTGTACAAGCTGCTGACACATACAAGTTTGGAAGTCGTTTGGAGAGGAATCCTATGCTTAATGCTTTTATAGTTTGGTGTGCTGGAAGCACCTAAAATGTGTGAGTTCCCTAATGTTATGTTTTCTAAATACATTTTTAAACTAGCGATAATGCACTATCCAGCCTCTCTTGTTTTAAATTAGGGACAACTTTTCTGGATTTTCCTGTGGGATCCTGCTGAGCCAGTTTCACTTATGCCCCGTACACACAATAGGATTTTCCAACGGAAAATGTTCTATTGGAGCTTGTTGTTGGAAATTCCAGCCGTGTGTAGGCTCCATCGGACATTTTCCATCGGAATTTCCGACACACAAAATTTGAGATCTGGATCTCAAATTTTCCAACAACAAAATCCGTTGTCGGAAATTCCGATCGTGTGTACACAATTCCAACGCACAAAGTTCCACGCATGCTCGGAATCAAGCAGAAGAGCCGCACTGGCTATTGAACTTCATTTTTCTCGGCTCGTACGTGTTGTGCGTCACTGCAATCTTGACGCTCGGAATTCCCGACAAGATTTGTGTGATCGTGTGTATGCAAGACAAGTTTGAGCCAACATCCGTCGGAAAAAAAACATGGATTTTGTTGTTGGAAAATCCTATCGTGTGTACAGGGCATTAGAACCCAGGAGTGGTTCAACTGCTTATGTGGACCAAATTTAAGTGTGCGGTCACACTGTTGGAGGTGAACACATTCACACGGGGGGGGGCACGTGTGTGAAGTCACCCTCTTCTGACCAGGATTATCATCACTAGAGTCACCTTTTGGACATTAATACGTATAATACCCCAATTTACACTTTTGTCTCTGTGGATTGATGTAAATTGGAAGAACAAAATCCCTCTTTTTTTTTGGACACTTGATATTAAGGAATAATACTACATTTTTTTTTCACTGTGAGCTTGCTTGTTACACAAAAAAAATTTTTTTATTCATAGTTACATTTTTTTAGCAATATTGATTCTCATTGTTTATGGCACTATTTATGAATTTGTAAGGTTCAGTATCACACAGTGCTGCATTTTTTTTGTTTTTTGTATAATTAAAACCATTTTACTGTATACAGATTGTGGTTAAAATCAATTTGTCAAAAGCCTGGTGATGTTGCCAGCAGATGCTGGAAAACTTTGGTGAATTTTGTTTGCAAATATTTGTTGGCAAGACTCATATTCACCGTTTTATAGATATGCCCTTTAGTATACAATTAATACAAAATGCTTTTTAAGGGTTATGGATCAGTACATTGCTAGCCCTCCCACCCTTGCACAGTAGCAAGGGAGATTAATAGATAATTGTTTTGCTCCCCCTAAAAAGAAAAATTACTATGCAGGATGAAATCAGTTTTGAGCTCACAGGGATTTTTTGCAATAACTGAGCTTTTTTGCTTTTTTTTTTTTTTTTTTCAGGAATACAGAGGTGGCCTAATGCATCTTGCATTTCATGTTTAGCAATGGGACACCTACATTGTAAATTCCTTAATCTACAAATATAAATGTGTATTCTGCAATGCAAATCAGATGTGCTACATGACTTCAGTGTAATTAAAAGAACAAACTAACCATGGTATTTATGCAGCCAGCACCAATCTAAGTAACGGAAAAATAAGTGACGTGTGGGATGACAGAAAAATGATCACTTGAGCAAATTTGTATTCCATAGCTTTATTATGCAAACCCTGTTACTATTCTCCAGAACACACCTGCAAAATAATGCACAGCTGGCTAACATTCATAGAATGTCTTACTAAATTGATGTTCTACCAAAGGTTGTAAATTGTACTTCTGCTTAGGAAACCCATGTGCATGCACCCAGCCATGTTATAGGGAAAAAAAAAGAAAATATATATATATATATATATATATATATATATATATATATATATATATATATACGATTTTTGTTTAGCATTTCTTGCATTTAATTATAAGCTTCAAAATCTAGGTAAAAAGACAATTAAACGCTTTTTGTATTACTGCCACATTAGCAAAATCTATTCGCAATATTACATCTGAACATCTTTGCACTGGTCCAAATCATTTGGTGGAGGGGGGATTATGGTGTGGGGCAGGGCCGTCTTTGATATTGATTGGACCCTGGGCAAAGAAATGCCCTCCATGCAGTTTAGCTCTCCACCTGCTTTGAGACATACAATAAAAAGCAGCTAGACTCAAAATCAGATTACAGTGTATAATTACCACTCACTGACTGGTTGCTAGAGGTTACAGCACATCATTTCTGCTTGTTGATTGGTTGCTAAAGATTACTGTACATCAGTACTGCTCACTGATTGATTGCTATAGGTTACTGCACATCATTACTGCTTACTGATTGGTTGCTAGAGGTTACAGCACATCATCTCCTCACTGCCTGCACACCATGGACTGGGGAGGTGAGGAGGCCCATTACTAGACAGAAAACTCCTAGGGATCCTAGGACTCCTGGGATCAGTGGCAGTGCTAGGGGGAGGGAAGGGTGTGATCAATGGCAATGCTGATGCTGATACTGACTACCAATATAAAGAGGAGTTTCAACACTGGCCACCAATGTAATAGGGGTTTACACTGACCACTAATGTAATAGAAGCATTCACAGTAACCGCCAATGTAAGGAGGGATTTACACTGACCACCAATGTAAGGGGGACATTCACGCTGGCCATACCTCCCAACTTTTGAAGCTGAAAATGAGGGACACTTTAGGGAGAGAGCGACCTGTGGCACGTGTAATGCGTCGGAGCAAAAGTGGGTGTGGTTTAAAAGAGGGTGTGGTTAAAAGGTTGATGACCGGGAGGGGACAGTTGTGGCATGTGAGGATTAAAGAGGAAAATTAGGTGAGGCGGAGGCAATATAATGCTTCGTTACTGCCTGCCAAATGCTCTCTGAAGAGTAATCTGAATGTTGATCGCTCTTCAGGAACCAAGGTGTGACCAAACCATAATTATTTATCTGTTTAATTTATTTATGTTGGTTTTTTTGTTCTTTACATTTCTAACAGCCCTATTGGGAAGCTTTGGGGAAATAGCAGGGCTAAACCTATCTACTGCTCCAAGCCCCCCCACTCTCTATCCTGAATCCTCATCTCCTGTGCCCTGCAGCTGCTGCAGCAAACAGAAGGGGGTGCAGAAGGGCCGGCAGTGCTGCGGGGGCACACAGGGCAATCAGAAAATTAGAATGGGGGTGAAAATTAGAAAGGTGGGGGGGAAGAGGGCACCGGGTATAGACAATGTGATTTGATTTTGATGTTCCGGCTCTGGGATTTAGCCTGGATGTGCTGGATGCTGGGATTTCAATGACATTTTGGGATGGTCCTGTCCATTCTGGAACAGTTAGTAGGTATACAGTACCCAGCAGGTAAAGATAAGTTACTGAAAAGTAAGATGTGACTCATGGGACTAGAGCTTTAAACTCCCTGGTGTTCTCTCTGGAGCTGCAAATTAACACACAGATCTGAAGCCAGGCATAATCCAGTAAGCAATGCTACTGCGGGTTGAATGAAGTCCATCACCTGTAACTGTGGATGATGACAGCACTGCAGCTCAGTTCAGGAGAGAAAACAGAGGACCGGAGGTCACTAGGGTGTGTGTGCGGCAGTGGAGCATGGAGCCGAAGTCAGATCTACTGCAGAGAACCAGGGAGCCGCGGCTGTGGGCTTGTATAGTGTGCAGAGCAGGAGAGGTGTGGGGAGCGACAGTGGAAGAGAGGCTGACAGAGTAAAGAGAAGTGACCACCGTCCAAGTGCAGGTGGAGTAGCAGGATTTACTCACAGCTCATGGGTGCCCTCCATGAACCTGGTTTAACTGGCAGTACTGCACGTGGAATCTCCTTACCGGGCGGGAGACTGTTGACTGCAGGAAGCCGGAGTCAGGAGGCGGTGCTGGGAGGTCCTGTTCTTCCTTGTGTCTGTGCCTGCAAAGCACGTCATCAGTTGCTAGGACGCCGGGGGTCGTAGTAACTGATGAGAGAAAGAAAATTTGAAGGGGGGGGTAGACGGAGGTGGGTAGCGCACTGAGAGCATTTATTGCATCCAGTTAGAATACCCCGACTGAGTTGACCTAGCTGTCTGAACTTATTCCGGGACTCCACTTCAGATCCGCGGGACCTAGGGACAGCCTTGAAATCTCGGGACAGTCCCGCGGAATCCGGGACGGTTGGGAGGTATGACACTGGCCACTAGTGTGAATTAAAGGATTCTACACAAGCACCAAGTTAATGAGAAGATTTACACTGACCACCAATGTAACGGAGACATTTAGCCTACGTTCACATTTGTGTGCATTGGGAAAGCATGCAAAATCACTTTCTGGACACCACAGAAACATGCTGCCTTTTAGCAGATACACAGCAGTGCCATTAATTGTTAATGACACCCTCGCGCATCTGTGACATGTGCTTTGGCACCGTGTGATTATGGAAAAGGGTTTGGGAGTTTCTTCCGCATTTGTAGCGCATAGAGCAGTTCATTGAAATGAATGAGCTGTCCTACACATGACCTACATCTTTATCCACCCTGTCAGTACACCTTTGCATCCTTAAACCCATGCTAACCTCTGCATCCCAAACTTCCCCATCCTCCCCACTCCCCTTTAACGCTACCTGCCTCCTCTGCTCATCTTTGCACTTACCTTACTTACCTCCATACATCCCCTCCTTGCTTACCTGTTCACCCCAAACTGTAATTCCTTCTCTGCCTACCTCTGCACACCCCACACTACCTTCCCCCCACTAATTTGCTTACCTTTGCAAAACAGGCTGATGATAGGCTTAATGACCACAGTTGTGGGGAGGACTTTCAACCATGCCCCTTTACCTCCCCAGTGGGCAGCATTCAGTATAGGTGATGGTGGATATGACCTCAGGGCGGCATGATATACATATAAATACTGCCTCTATTTACATATGAATCCTGACGGTCAGCCTCTATTTACATATGAATGATGTCACTATTTACATATCAATGTCGGTATTTACATATAAACACAGGGTCTGCAAGTGAGTCATCTGTACACAACAATAGGGCAGAGCTGGGCAGCATTAGTAAAGAACTTCACATTAAGATATCAGGACACAGCATGGGACTAAAGCCTCAAGGGACAAGGGAATTTAAACTGGGATAGTTGCCAAGTATGAGGCAACTGCTTTGGGCCCCACAACAATGACAGGGCCCAGGGCAGCTGCCCCTTTTGCCCTGCCTTAAAAACGGCCCTGGTGTGGGGTTGTTTTTCAGGGGTTGGTTCCAATGAAGGGAACTCTCAAGGCATCAGCATACCAAGACATTTTGGACAATTTCATGCTCCCAACATTGTGGGAACAGTTTGGGGATGGCCCCTTCCTGTTCCAACATGACTGTTCACCAGCGCACAAACAAGGTCCATAAAGACTTGGATGAGCGAGTTTGGGGTGGAGGGACTTGACTGGATTGCACAGAGTCCTGACCTCAACCCGATAGAACACCTTTGGGATGAATTAGAGCGGAGACTGTGAACCAGGCCTTCTTGTCCAACATCAGTGCCTGATCTCACAAATGCTCTTCTGGAAGAATGGTCAAACATTCCCATAGACACACTCCTAAACCTTGTGGACAGCCTTCCCTGAAGAGTTGAAACTGTTATAGCTGCAAAGGGTGGGCCAACTCAATATTGAACCCTACGGAATAAGACTAGGATGCTATTAAAGTTCATGTGTGTGTAAAGACAATACTTTTGACAATATAGTGTATGTTGAAGATACGTGTAAGGCTGGCCGGAGGCCAGCCTGTATTTGTGGGAGGAGTCTGAGGGTACTTAATCCTCCTCCCCTGTCGGGTCCAGTGCTGGCTTTTCTTTCAGGGTTGACGTCATTTCCGAGTTGGCAGGGGGACCGCGTCACTTCAAAGTTGCGTTGTAGGTCGGCTGCTGGAGTCTCGTGGTGGTCCCCCTCCCGGTGCTCACACCAGGCATCATAGGGGGGTGCCTGCCTGCCTACTTGACCCGGAGCTCTCGCTGGGCATCATCGAGGAGGCCGCCTACCCACTTATCCCGGTCCTTACGCTGAGCATCAGGGGCAGGGGGGAGCCACTCACTGCCCAGTTCTCATGCCTGCTCCATCGGGGTGGGGGAAGCCACTCACCCACCAGTTCACCTCCCTGGAGCGGACGCCCGCACGCCGGCTCCATGGGGGGGCTCACCTCCCAGTACTCACGTGAAACATCATGGGGGGTACTCCTGCACGCCTCCCGGGCATTCACCGCTTTAGGTAAGCTTAGTCCTGGTAGGTATGGGCGGGGGGCGTTTCAGTCCTCAGGTGCTACTTAGTCAGACGCCACAGATCCCACGGCACTCCCAGCAGTCAGCTGTCCCCCACTGTCAGGTGTCCCCACCTTGCCACACAGCATTTATTTGGCACAGGCCAGTCATTTCATGCATGTCAGCAGAGGCTTTCTAGGTTCAGCGCGGTAGCTTGACTGCATGTGGTGTTAGCTGGTGGCCGCACAGCAGGAATACGAACACTGGAAGTGTCACCAGCCGCACATCTCGTTTATTACCTCTTCTTCCCACGGCATAGATTGCAGGACCCTCCTCTACAATTTCCTCCAGTTGATATACTTCTGTCTTTGCAGTCCAGGTCTGGGCTTTCCTTAGGTCACGGGGGGGGGGGGCGCAGCAGGCGTTTCTGTCATAGCGTTCTATCATAGCGTTTCTGCCCCAGGTTTTTCTGCTCCAGCTTTCTTTCTTAGCGTTCCAGTCATAAGCGTTTCTGTTGTTGCATTCTGCCCCAGCATCTAGTCTCAGCGGTTCTGTCTCAGCGTTCAGTCTCAGCATTTCTGTCTCAGAGTTCAGTCTCCGCATTTCTGTCATAGCGTTTTTGCCCCGGTGTTTCTGTCATAGCGTTCTGCCCCAGCATGTCTGTCATAGCGTTCTGCCCCGGGTTTTTCTGTCATAGCATTCTGCCCCGGCATTTCTGTCGTAGTGTTTTCTGCCCCAGGATTGCTGTCATAGCGTCTTCTGTCATAGCGTCTTCTGTCATAGAGTCTTCTGTCATAGCGTCTTCTGTCATAGCATTCTGCCCCGGCATTTCTGTCATAGCGTTTTCTGCCCCAGGACTGCTTTCATAGCGTCTTCTGCCATAGCGTCTTCTGTCATAGCGTCTTCTGCCATAGCATTCTGCCCCGGCATTTCTGTCGTAGCGCTTTCTGCCCCAGGATCTCTGTCATAGCGTCATCTGTTGTAGCGTCTTCTGTCATAGCGTCCTGCCCCAGCATTTCTGTTGTAGCATCTTCTGTCGTAGCGTTCTGCCCCAGCATTTCTGTCGTAGCATCTTCTGTCGTAGCATTTCTGTGGTAGCATCTTCTGTCGTAGCGCTCTGCCCTAGCATTTCTGTCATAGCGATCTGCCCCAGCATTTCTGTCGTAACGTCTTCTGTCGTAGCGTTCTGCCTCAGCATTTCTGTCGTAGCGTCTTCTGTCGTAGCGTTCTGCCCCAGCATTTCTGTCGTAGCGTCTTCTGTCGTAGCGTTCTGCCCCAGCATTTCTGTCATAGCGTTCTGCCCCAGCATTTCTGTTGTAGCGTCTTCTGTCCTAGCGTTCTGCCCCAGCATTTCTGTCGTAGCGTCTTCTGTCATAACGTTCTGCCCCAGCATTTCTGTCGTAGCGTCTTCTGTCGTAGCGTTCTGCCCCATTACATTTCTGCCTCTGCGTTTCAGTCTCAGCGTTTCTGTCATAGCGTTCTGCCCCAGGATTTCTGTCGTTGCATTTCTGCCTCATGGTCAGTCTCAGCATTTCTGTCATAGCGTTTTCTGTCGAAGCGTTGCTGTCCTTGCGTTTCTGCCCCAGGAGTTCTGTCATTACGTTACTGCCTCAGCGTTCAGCTTCTGCATTTCGGTCATAGCGTTCTGCCCCAGCATTTCTGTTTCAGCATTTCTGTCATAGCGTTTCTACCCCAGGATTCTGTCATTACATTTCTGCATCTGCGTATCAGTCTCAGCGTTTCTGTCCTAGCATTCTGCCCCAGGATTTCTGTCATTGCGTTTCTGCCTCAGAGATTCGGTCTCAACGTTTTCTGTCATAGCGTTCTGCCCCAGGATTTCTGGCATTACATTTCTGCCTCAGCGTTTCAGTCTCAGCATTGTCTGTCATAGCGTTCTGCCCCAGGATTCTGTCGTTGCGTTTCTTCCTCAAGGTCAGTCTCAGTATTTCTGTCATAACGTTTGCTGTCATAGAGTTGCTGTCCTTGCGTTTCTGCCCCAGGAGTTCTGTCATTACGTTTCTGCCTCAGCGTTCAGCTTTAGCGTTTCGGTCATAGCGTTCTGTCTCCGCATTTCTGTCATAGCGTTTCTGCCCCAGGATTCTGTCATTACATTTCTGCCTCTGCATTTCAGTCTCAGCGTTTCTGTCATAGCGTTCTGCCCCACGATGTTGGTAATTACGTTTCTGCCTCAGCGTTTCGGTCACAGCGTTTCTGCCTTTAGCGGGGGGTTCTGTCAGCGTGGGCTGTTACAGCATTTCAGTGCCACGCAGTCACGGCATATACTCCAGTAGCTGTTTTCATCTTCGTTGGTTGTCATGTCTCATCATATCTTTGTTCATGTTTGTACCTGGGTTAGTTAGCTAGGGCTCACATCTCAGGATCTGTCATGTCTACAGATCCATACAGGCTGAGGTTTTGTTTGTTAAATGATTGTTGGCCACAAATCTTCTCGCCCGTATACCATACGTCATATGATGCACGTTCATTCATTACACCTGTACAACCACCCACCACGGTCTGTGGGTACACCATTCCTGAGTGTTCAGTTAATTACCTGTCTCTGGCTGCAGGTTACACAGGCCCACTTACCACTTACACAAGGGGGTGGGGGGCCATAAGTTTCATTCACGCATGGTGGTCTTGACATTTCTGCTCAGGTTCTCATACTTAGGTAGGCCAGAGGGGCGTTGTTCTCATGTCTGTTTGTCATTTCTCTTTATTGTGTTTCTTTAGGTTGGGCTTGCCGCATGTTCCTGTAACGACTAGTTCACGTTCATCATTTCAACCATGGGGGGGAGGGTTTAGAGCAGTGTAGCACCCCGTCTTAAGGAGTCAGTGCATAATTCAGCTCTCGGCTGATTTTTGGCACAGGGGACGGCGGTCCGCTTCGGTTTGTTTCCAATTTCATCTCAGCCACTCATCCACCAGCAGGGTACATATGCTAGGCATTGTTCTTCAATGCAGATTCCTGTGGGCTAAGCATGCTCTCCACAACCTGGTATGGTTGCAAGTCAGGATGGAGGTGACTGAAGCTCACGCAGTCAGAGGCAGGGTGTCTACGCACCCCCAGCTCCTGCTCTTCTTCTATTCCTGCAGGCTAGGTCAGCATCCCCTTGGAATCCTTGGAAACCCTTGGAATCTCCCATCCCTGGTCCTCAGACAGCCCTGCTGGAAGTATTTCCAGGCCTGCACGTGGGCCTCATCACTATAACATCAGGTTTAATTTAAGTATCTTGGCTTCGGCAGTCAGTCATGCTTTCATTACCAATCAGGTTACTGGAGGCAGCAACTTCCAGGGGTGCTTGGTCTGGTTCTTTACCTATATTCTGAAGGTGGGGGGCCGGGCCTCCAAGGTGCCTAGTGGCAAGTCCCAGAATTGTTTGTAATGCCGCGTACACACGGTCGGACTTTTCGTCTACAAAAGTCCAACGGACGCTGACGGACTAAAGCTGGCTGGTAATCCGATCGTGTGTGGGCTTCTCCGGACTTTCAGCAGACTTTTTCAGCCTCAAATCCGACGGACTTTAGATTTGAAACATGCTTCAAATCTTTACGTCGTAACTACGACGGACCCCGAAATCCGCTCGTCTGTGTGCTAGTCCGACGGACAAAAACCCATGCTAGGGCAGCTATTGGCTACTGGCTATGAACTTCCTTATTTTAGTCCGGTGTACGTCATCACGTACGAATCCGTCGGACTTTTGTGTGGTCGTGTGTAGGCAAGTCCGTTCGTTAGAAAGTCTGCTGCAAGTCCGCCGAAAGTCCGCCGGAAGTCCGCCGGAAGTCTGTCGGACAGGCTGTCGGACTTTTGTAGACGAAAAGTCCGACCGTGTGTACGCGGCATTACTTTTGGCTGCTCTTTACTGCGAAGACTTTTTTCATCAAGGTGCTCGTCCATGCTCTGGCGATTCAGCACTTGCTACATTTGGGGGGGTTGTATTGGCATCCCCCCAGATTTCAACTATCTTTGCAATCACTTCCATCAGTTCTGCTGTTGATCGGGTAAGATAATTGGTGCATTCAGGACTCGGTTGTCAGGTTACAGGCAGAAGCACGAACCTATCGTCCAGGTGGGACCAGTGTTCTGTACCATAGTGCATTGGCCTATCCGCCTACTCCATCAGCATATCCATCAGATATCCATCACTTTAGACTCCTGCCAGTTGTCCATTTTTGCAAATCACCCACTCACTTCCCCATACCAAGCATGGGTAGGCCAGAGGTTGGGGGATTTTCTCAGAGCTACTTCACTGGTGTCCATTTGAAGTATTTCGTTCTTCTCGGCCATCATTTTGCAGGGGCTCCTCGGACCAGCCTTTGCTCCATTTCGCTCACGCATCCTCTCATCACAAGCGGTTCATTCTCATGTCTGGGTTGTCTCGGGCATCAGGCTCAATCCAACTTTCACAGGATGTTTAGTTAAGTTCTGGGCGGCTTCGCAGGTTCAATAGGGGGTTCCTGCAATCACAAGTCAGTGGGTTTCTCCTGTCATAGCGGATACTTACCGGATACATATACTGTTGCCATCCGGGCGTGCGCTACTCTACTTGACAGATGGTTACCTACCCTTCTTCACCTAAACATGTGTCTTTTGCTCTCTTTTCAGGCATACTGTCCAGCAAGGCCAAGGCACACCTCAAGCCTTGGTTGTTAGGGTTATCGCTTTCTTACTTGAAGACTCTGACTACAAGTGTAAGGCTGGCCGGAGGCCAGCCTGTATTTGTGGGAGGAGTCTGAGGGTACTTAATCCTCCTCCCCTGTCGGGTCCAGTGCTGGCTTTTCTTTCAGGGTTCACACCCACCCGTTTCCCCCAGCCTTCATATTTACTCATACCCATTGTACTTTTCTCATTCTTACATTCAGGGTATGCCCTCTTTTCCGGCATACTGTCCAGCTAAGCCAAGGCACACTTCAGGCCTTGGTTGTTAGGGTTATCGCTTTCTTACTTGAAGACTCTGACTACAAATAGTATTTATGTATTACAGAGTGTATAACCTTTGTTTTTCCTGGGGAAGAAGATTTATCTATGAAATGTGTAGAGGATTGGAATCCCAATCACGAAGACATCCCTGTGATCTGTTACAATTGCAGATATACACTCACCGGCCACTTTTTCTAGTTACAAATACAAGTAAAAGGCACAACACACTAGTACCTCAAAGGTGACTATACAATAAAAGCCCAGAAATGTGTATATGATTATTATGGATAATGGGTCTGCGAGTCAGGGCTGCCACCAAAATAGACCAGAAGCCAGAAATCCAGTAAAGCTGAGAAAGACAAGGAGAGGGGCGCCTCTGAATAAATAGTAT
This sequence comes from Aquarana catesbeiana, assembly GCF_042186555.1. Classification (NCBI taxonomy): domain Eukaryota; kingdom Metazoa; phylum Chordata; class Amphibia; order Anura; family Ranidae; genus Aquarana; species Aquarana catesbeiana. The sequence continues at coordinate 318,722,802 of NC_133328.1, forward strand.
ACACTTTAATTAAAAAAAGCAATATCAACTCACATGAAAGAAAGCAATGTTGCACATAGGTAAGCTGGATACCATCGAGGAGCAGGGTCAAAGTGGATGATAAGATCCACCGATGAGTTCCACTTCTCACTAGTATAGTGGAGTCCTGCTGGGACATCAGATATCCAGGAGAAGGTATGAAGGTGGTGAGCTGTCAAAGCCGGGGCACTCAGTGCTGCTGTACCTTGTATGTCCTCACTGATCACCGCTTGCAAGATGGAGAATGGCTGTGCGGTGTCAGATCTCATCCAGAGCAAGGCTTGGAAGGCACGTGGTAGTGCGGCACGGGGCTGTGATGTCACTAACATGTGACGCATTTCCGAGCTTTCGTGCTGCGAGTGGTGAGGCAGCCGTGCTCATTTTTCAAGCATAAAGGATAGAATAGGGAAGCAGTCTTAAATAGTGGGTCAAGGTGCGGAGTCAGTGGGCGTGCATATAAAATGATTGAAGGAGACATAAAGTGCATCACATACGATAAGGGGAGCACATAAAATTCCTATAAAAACAATATTACTGAACATAGAGAATATAACTGAACACAGAAAAAAAAAAAGAAAAAAAGGAAGGAGGCTCATGATAAAGTATGCAAGTGCAAAACTAACAAACTATAAATTAATTAATCAAAAAAAAATTCATAAAAAACCAAAAAATTAATCAATAGATCAAAAGATTATTACATGATTAATTATAGACTTAATAGATTCTAGTGAGCCCACTAGAAGGCGACTGTGGTCACCTGTCCAGTGTGTACCATACTCAATATAGCGACATATATACAAGCATATATAATCAGCATATATAAGCAATGATGTCTCTTCTTTTTTATTTCATGTTTCCTTGGTAATTGAGAACATTCGCCTATATGCCCTTTACTTTATACAGCAGTATAAGGGAACTTTGTGAACAGACTTAATTTTGGCATATATGGGATTTTGTTCAGCAGCCTATACAAGTGCAGCGTATAATCTTCTGTAATTAAAGTGGCGTTCCACCCACTTTTACAACTCTTCAGCATCCCTCACTAAATTGTACACTGTAAATGAATTGGATATTTTTTTTTTCTCAGCACCTACTGTATATCTGCTGTATTCATTTTTCACTTCCTCCTCCCTGGCCGTGGCCCATCGCATCATTTCCTGTTTGCAATGCCTACTGGGAAGGGGCGGCAACTTCCTCTGAAACTGCTGTTGCTATGGAAACCTGACCTGAAACCAATTACACTGCTTGTGCTGCACTGAACATGTGCGAGATCTGCAAGGATGAGATCCAGGAAGAAATACAGTCTGGCTTCAGATGCCCATATTTAAGATGGCCACGGCCTACTGTAAGTTTATAAAATAACAAACTACTGCTATAAACTAACAAAACAGTCCTTAGTTTACAGACTAATTTTACTAGAATACATTAAGCTTGTGTATTATAGGGGTATGTTTATTTAAAAAGTATAATTTTGGCCGGAACACCACTATAAGAACAGCAACATATAGCTTCAAGCTATAATAATATTATAAGAGGAGTTTTTTTGAATGGACTAGATATTGGACGGTATATATAGCAGTCATTAATTTTTTACAGGTGGCAACCTGTGGTTTATTCATTGATCTATTTATGGAGCATATGATTATGATTTAGTGGCTATGGGGGTCATTTACTATAGCGCCAAAAAATTCTCCTGCAGTACCAAAAAATAACTCTCAAAAAAGGCCAGGAAGACTTCAACTCTCAGAAAGTCAGCGCTAATGCAAATGGAAAGCAGCGCTATTGCGGCAATAATGCCTGTCAGATCACATATGCTGGAATAGTGGAAGTCAGTGGGGCTCGAACCTGCAAAATCCAAAGTTCTCACTGAAGGCTTATATGCAAGTTCTTTGCCATAAAAAGTGTTTGGAGACCCGGGTTCTGCCCCAGGGGACATGGATCAATGCCAAATTTTTTTTTAAAACCGGCCGTTTTTTCGGGAGCAGTGATTTTAATAATGCTTTGAGTGAAACAATAAAAGTGTAATATTCCTTTAAATTTCGTACCTGGGGGGTGTCTATAGTATGCCTGTAAAGGGGCGCATGTTTCCCGTGTTTAGAACAGTCTGACAGCAAAATTACATTTGAAAGGAAAAAAAGTTATTTAAAACTACTCGCGGCTATACTGAATTGCCGGCTCGACAATACACATAAAAGTTGATTGATAAAAACTGCATGGGAATTCCCCAAAGGGGAACCCTGAACCAAAATTTTAAAAAAATGACGTGGGGGTCCCCCTAAATTCCATACCAGGCCCTTCAGGTCTGGTATGGATATTAAGGGGAACCCTGGCCAAAATTAAAAAAAAAAATTGGCGTGGGGTCCCCCTCAAAATCGATACCAGACCCTTCAGGTCTGGTATGGATTTTAAGGGGAACCCCGCGCCAAAATTAAAAAAAAAAAAATGGCGTGGGGTACCCCCAAAAATCCATACCAGACCCTTATCCGAGCACGCAACCTGGCAGGCCGCAGGAAAAGAGGGGGGGACGAGAGAGCGCCCCCCCCTCCTGAACCGTACCAGGCCACATGCCCTCAACATTGGGAGGGTGCTTTGGGGGTAGCCCCCCAAAGCACCTTGTCCCCATGTTGATGAGGACAAGGGCCTCATCCCCACAACCCTGGCCCTGTGGTTGTGGGGGTCTGCGGGCGGGGGGCTTATCGGAATCTGGAAGCCCCCTTTAACAAGGGGACCCCCAGATCCCGGCCCTCCCCCCTGTGTGAAATGGTAAGGGGATACAAAAGTACCCCTACCATTTCACCAAAAAAATGTCAAAAATGTTAAAAATGACAAGAGACAGTTTTTGACAATTCCTTTATTTAAATGCTTCTTCTTTCTTCTATTTTCTATCTTCTTTCTTCTATCTTCCTTCGGTTTCTTCCTCCATTTTCTTGTTCTTCTGGTTCTTCTGGTTCTTCTTGTACTTCTGGTTCTTCATCCGGTCTTCTCGTCCGGCATCTTCCTCAGCGGCGCCGTCTTCACTTCATCTTCTTTCCTCGGGCCGCTCCGCATCCACGATTGGATGGGAGGCTCCCGCTGTGTGACGCTTCTCTTCTTACAGTTCTTAAATAACGGAGGGCGGGTGACCCCGCCCCCTCTGACGCAGGGCGGGTGACCCCGCCCCCTCTGACGTCACGGGGAATGCCACAGGGAAGTCCCCATGCGTCAGAGGGGGGCGGGGTCACCCGCCCTGCGTCAGAGGGGGGCGGGGTCACCCGCCCTCTGTTATTTAAGAACTGTCAGAAGAGGAGAAGCGTCACACAGCGGGAGCTTCCCATCCAATCGTGGATGCGGAGCGGCCCGAGGAAAGAAGATGAAGTGAAGACGGCGCCGCTGAGGAAGATGCCGGACGAGAAGACTGGATGAAGAACCAGAAGAACAAGAAGAACCAGAAGAACAAGAAGATGGAGGAAGAAACCGAAGGAAGATAGAAGAAAGAAGATAGAAAATAGAAGAAAGAAGAAGCATTTAAATAAAGGAATTGTCAAAAACTGTCTCTTGTCATTTTTAACATTTTTGACATTTTTTTGGTGAAATGGTAGGGGTACTTTTGTATCCCCTTACCATTTCACACAGGGGGGAGGGCCAGGATCTGGGGGTCCCCTTGTTAAAGGGGGCTTCCAGATTCTGATAAGCCCCCTGCCCGCAGACCCCCACAGCCACCGGGCCAGGGTTGTGGGGATGAGGCCCTTGTCCTCATCAACATGGGGACAAGGTGCTTTGGGGGGCTACCCCCAAAGCACCCTCCCAATGTTGAGGGCATGTGGCCTGGTACGGTTCAGGAGGGGGGGGCCCTCTCGTCCCCCCCTCTTTTCCTGCGGCCTGCCAGGTTGCATGCTCGGATAAGGGTCTGGTATGGATTTTTGGGGGTACCCCACGCCATTTTTTTTTAAATTTTGGTGCGGGGTTCCCCTTAAAATCGATACCAGACCTGAAGGGTCTGGTATCGATTTTGAGGGGGACCCCACGCCAATTTTTTTTTTAAATTTTGGCCAGGGTTCCCCTTAATATCCATACCAGACCTGAAGGGCCTGGTATGGAATTTAGGGGGACCCCCACATCATTTTTTTTTAAATTTTGGTTCGGGGTTCCCCTGTGGGGAATTCCCATACCGTTTTTATCAATGAACTTTTATGTGTATTGTCGGGCCGGTGTTCTGCTGAGAAAGTTCCTCTCGGCGGATAAGGACCCCCCTCTACTGCGCAGGCGCAGCGCCTGCGCAGTAGGAGCCGGCGGAAATAGCCGAAGTGAAATAGAGAAGAAATCAGCTGTACACGGCGCCTGTAAGAGGGTCCCCCGCGGGCTCGCTTCGCTCGCCACGCTTCGGGCACGGCCTCGCTTTGCTCGGCACTTTTTTATTCCCCCTCTAGGTCCACTTGGATGGTGGGGCTTCAGCCTGGACCCAGGGCGCAGGCGCCGTGTACAGACAATTGAAGATTTTCATCTTTGGCTATTTTCGGCGGCTGCTAGTCGTTGGTACTGCGCAAGCGCAGCACTTGCGCAGTACAGGGGGGACCTTATCCGCCGAGGGAACTTTCTCGGCAAGACACCGGCGATTCAGTATAGCAGCGAATAGTTTTAAATGACTTTTTTCCTTTGAAATGTAATTTTGCTGTCAGACTGTACTAAACACGGGAAACATGCGCCCCTTTACAGGCATACTATAGACACCCCCCAGGTACGAAATTTAAAGGAATATTACACTTTTATTGTTTCACTTTAAGCATTATTAAAATCACTGCTCCTGAAAAAACAGCCATTTTTAAAACTTTTTTGCATTGATACATGTCCTCTGGGGCAGGACCCAGGTCCCCAAACACTTTTTATGACAATACCATGCATATAAGCCTTTAAAATTAGCACTTTTGATTATTCATGTTCGTGTCCCATAGACTTTAACCACTTGCCTACCAGGCCAATTCTGACATTTCTCTCTCACATGTAAAAATCATAATTTTTTGGCTAGAAAATTACATAGAACCCCCAAATTTAGCAGAGACCCTAGAGAATACAATGGCGGTCATTGCAACTTTTTATCTAGCACGGTATTTGCGCAGCAATTTTTCGAATGCGTTTTTTTGGGGAAAAAAACAGTTTTGGGCTTTAAAAAAAAAACAAGAAAGTTAGCCCAATGTTTTTGCATAATGTGAAAGATGAAGTTACGCCAAGTAAATAGATACCCAACATGTCACGCTTCAAAATTGCACACGCTCGTGGAATGGCGCCAAACTTCGCTATTTGAAAATCCCCTTAGGCGACGCTTTAAAAATTTTTACTGGTTACATGTTTTGAGTTACAGAGGAGGTCCAGGACCAAAATTATTGCTCTCGCTCTAACGTTCACGGCGACACCTCACATATGTGGTTTGAACAACATTTTCATATGTGGGTGGGACTTATGTATGCGTTCGCTTCTGCATGCGAGCTCACAGGGACAGGGGCACTTTAAAATTTTTTTTTTTTTTTTATTGTTAATTTTACATTTTTTATTTTAGCTTGACACTTTTTTTCCCCCCAAAATTTTTTTGATCACTTTTGTTTCTATTACAAGGAATGTAAACATCCCTTGTAATAGGAATAAGCATGACAGGTGCTCTTTACAGTGAGATGTGGGGTAAATAAGACCCCACATCTCACCTCTAAGCTTAGAAGCCTGAAATAAAAAAAAAACCAAAAAACGATCTCTGCTTCCCAGCCGAAGCGGCGCCGTTTTTTTTTCAATAAAGAGGCCGGGCGTGACGTCATAACATCACGCCCGGCCTCCGAACGATCATAGAGATTCCGGCGACCATCTGGTCCACCAGAAATCTCTATGCTAAACATCCGGGGCTGGCAGATCCTGTGACCGACTCACCGATCGTAGCGGTAAGTCGGTACAAGCACCGGAGGGTGGCGGGAGGGGGGGGACGTCCCCTCTCGCCTCCTGTTAGAATGATCAAGCAGTGGAACAGCCACTATGATCATTCTTATGGTATGCAGATTCGCGGGCTCTAAAAGACGATATCTGGATGATGTCTGTAGCTACAGGCATCACTCAGATATCCCCGCTCAAAGCCGAGGACATCATTTGGCGTACGGCGGGCGGGAAGCCGTTTTAATGGTGTTCGCACAAATTTATTTAATTTATTTGTCTGTTCGCATGTTCTGCTGCGAACCGAACAGGGGGGATGTTCGGCCCATCCCTAGTTCTCATTAAGAATCATGGGGGTACAACTTGTCAAGCAACTCGGAAGTCCAAAGTCGCCCAACTGTGAAACAAGTCATATATATTTTAATAGAAAGGAGCTCTCATTTATACTTGCATTTACATCAGCAGAACAAATGCAGGAAGTGATGTGTGCACATGGGCCAGAAGCAAATGTGTGGGGATGCCAAACAAATCAATGAACCCCACCCACACCAAATCTAACTACTAAATCCACCCCCACATTGATTAAGCACAAGTACATATCATACCCTTATCCGGAAAATGAGCCGCACCTCCTCTTTGCTAAAGAGAGACCTCGCCATGTCCACCTAGATGGAGATCTTGACCAGCACAGGGACTTCTAGGTGATTACAATGACTTACTGTATTTATCGGCGTATAACACGCACCCAAGTTAAGGAGGGAATTTTAAGGAAAAAACTTTTAGGAGTAAAGTTTAAGGAAGAAAAACTTACATTAAAATGCCCATCAATGCAGCGTTATCGGTGTCCATCTGCAGCCTTGTCAGTGTCAGTGCAGCCTTGCCCCAGTGTCCATTGCAGCCTTGTCAGTGCAGCCTTGTCAGTGCAGCTTTGCCCCAGTGCAGAATTGTCAGTGCAGCCTTGCCCCAGTGTCCATTGCAGCCTTGTCAGTGCAGCTTTGCCCCAGTGCAGCCTTGTCAGTGCAGATATGTCAGTGCAGCTTTTCTCCAGTGCAGCCTTGCCCCCCCGTGCAGCCTTGCCCCAGTGCAGCCTTGCCCCCCCGTGCAGCTTTGTGGGATCGCCGCGATCCCTGCCGTCATACACAGCCCTGTGTAAATTTAAATATGGCGCCGAGACTGCAGGGACTCGGCAGAGCGCTGATACACATAGCCGAGAGTCCTCGGGTTTTCTCGGCGCCGCTTACAGTCCCGCCCAGTTCCGCCCTATGGGCGGGACTGTAAGCGGCGCCGAGAAAACCCGAGGACTCTCGGCTATGTGTAGCTCCGCTCCCCCGAGTCCCTGCAGTCTCGGCGCCATATTTGAATTTCCACATGGCTGTGTATGTCGGCGCCGATCGCGGCAATTGCCGCGATCGCTCCGATCACACACAATTGGGGGGGGGATCGGCCTATAACACGCACCCACGATTTTCAGGGGAAAAAAGTGCGTGTTATATGCCGATAAATACGGTATTTCTGGGTCAGAAGGCGAAACTACACTCTTTTAATCACTGCTGCAAATATTTGATCGCAACCACTATTAGAATTTTATTATTTTTGTTTATTTTCAGATATGCAAATTTGTATTTCTACTTATGATATTTAAAGGCGTTCGATAAGAAATGGTGTCCCTGGGTTAGCAGCAGGAGGAAATCGTTCAGCTGAAATCACACACTTTCATTCCCGCATGTCAGTCCTGACTGCAGGGGCAATTTCAGAGACATCTGTGCAGGTTTCTGCACTGATATCAATACAAATTGCACCCCAAAGTCACACCAATTAAAACAGTGCAATTGTCACCGCTTTGACATGTCAAATCGCACCAATGTGAACTAAAGCTGACACAAACACTGCCTATCCACCAGCTGAATTCATTACCTGCAATTCTCCACAGCCGTTATATATAAAGATTCTACCTTTATCATTTACTTGCAGGTGTGCAGAAGCCTAAGTTTACATTGGAGCAATTTGTCATGCAATTTGAGAGATCAAATCGCATGACTATTGGCAGCAATGGCACTGTTCCAATCGATGCAACATTTTTTTTGTGGCACCGCACCAATTTGCTATAGTAGTTCCTGCACTACTTTTGCCGATTTCTGGTGCGACTTCAATAGACATTTGTGTATGAAGCCACACGGATATCTATCAAGTAGCACCTAAAATCACGCTGACCTTGCTACTTTGAAATCGTGCTACTTCAAGTAGTGCGATTTCAAAGTAGCATCAGTGTGAACCAGGGCAAAGAGATTCGTTTTTTGGTGCACAAATACATATTGAAATAAAATATAAGAGATATTGCACTTTCCCAAAACCACCACCCACAAACTAAAGAGAAGAAAGTAGAAGAAAAAAAAAAAAAAAAAAAAAAAAACACAAAACACAACAAGGCTCAATAATGTACTTTTATTTTACCAGCAGAAACACAAAAAATTACATTTACTAGCTTCAAAAAATTTTGGACAGGATATATGGTGCTACATTTAGCAATGGGATTTTAAGGGCCCTGCTCATAGGAGCTTACAATCTAAAATTGGACAAAACCTTAGAGTGGACACAGCTTTAATTTCTGTGTATAATGGGCAACACATCACATTGTTATCTGCAAGATTATAGAAACATACTTAACAGTCATTCTTACAAAGCATTCCCACATAATATTACAATAGACTTATTCAAAACACCCACCACCAGCCCACAATCCACACATACATACATTGGTGACCATGTTCTGCTGGAAGCTGCATTTCGGTGTACACGATTAAACGAGATAAAAAAAAAAAAAAGTGTAGGTCAGCAGATGCTTCCAAACGATGTTTGCATGATCAGACAGGAACAATACACACACAACATTGACAGCATGGCCACATAAACCCACTTTTGATTGAAAAAATGCACAAGAATTTCATCAAATATCATTCCTTCTCCCCTACAAATCACAGCAAAAAACCTGACCTTCTCAGGCCAAACGAACCCCCTACTGCAGGCCTTTATATAAGAGAGGTTGTATTGTTAGCACACTGACACACCCAATAGAAGTACACGCCCACCAGTATCTTTCAATCTGTCTCTTCATGTATGTCTAAAGTGATTGCACCTGATGGGCAGGAACACATAATAGTGTTCGCAACTCTGTTAGCCCTTGGCTATGTGCATCAAATCTCCAACTACAGGACAAAGACCAAAGTCCATTTGCATCCACATCAGTTTTCTAAGCATATGTACCTGTGCAGTGTAAACCATAAAATTTGAAATGTCCAAGTCCCTGGGCATGATTAGTGCTAATAAACATTAACATCAGTCCCTGGCTGCAATGAGCTTCCAATATAAAGTCCAAAATTAATGTTCTTACATTAGAACCTATTTCGACAGGAGACAAATAAGATGCCAGCATGTCTTTGGATTGTGGTGAGAAACCCACACAGGGAGAACATATAAACTTCAACACAAGGATTAGCATGTTGGGGAATTGAACCAACATCTCAGGTGCTGCTAGACAGAACTGCTACGCACTAAGCCACCAGGCAACCCCACACATGTTCTCTGCATCTCTGTGGTGTGAACCAGCCCTAAGTCCATAGCCATGCTCAGTGTCACAAGCAATATACAGTTTATTGGCCTAAGTATTGGGATGCCTGCCTTTAAACACACATGAACTGTAATGGCATCCCAGTATTAGTATTGGGTTCAAAACTCATTTGGCCCACCCTTTGCAGCTATAACAGCTTCAACTCTTCTTGTCCACAAGGTTTAGGAGTGTGTCTATGGGAATGTTTGACCATTCTTCCAAGTGCATTTGTGAGGTCAGGCACTGATGTTGGATGAGAAGGCCTGACCTACAGTCTCCTCTCTAATTTATCCCCAAGGTGTTCTGTTGTGTTGAGGTCAGGACTCTGTGCAGGCCAGTCAAGTTCCTCCACCCCAAAATCACTCATCCATGTCTTTATGGACCTTGCTTTGTGCACTGGTCCAAATGATTTGGTGGAGGGGGATTATGGTGCGGGGTTGTTTTTCAGGGGTTGGGCTTGGCCTCTTAGTTTCAGAGAAGGGAACTCTTAAGGCGTCAGCATACCAAGACATTTTGGACAATTTCATGCTCCCAACTTTGTGGGGACAGTTTGGGGAAAGCCCCTTCCTGTTCCATCATGACTGCACACCAGTACACAAAGCAAGGTCCATAAAGACATGGATGAGCAAGTTTGGGGTGGAGAAACTTGACTGGCCTGCACAGAGTCCTGGCCTCAACCCGATAGAACACCATTTGGCTGAATTAGAGTAGAGACTGCAAGCCAGGCCTTCTCATCCAACATCAGTGCCTGGCCTCACAAATGCACTTCTGGAAGAATGATCAAACATTCCCATAGGCAGACTAAACCTTGTGGACAGCCTTCCCAGAAGCTGTTCTAGCTGCAAAGGGTGGGCCAAATCAAATTTTAACCCTACGGACTAAGACTGGGCTGCCATTAAAGTTCATGTGTGTGTAAAAGCAGGCGTCCCAATACTTTTGGCTATATAGTGTATCTGGAAAAGACTTACAATGGTGGTGGAACCCTCCTACACATAACTACTACATTTAGACATAATTATAGGACCTGGGAGATGAGACAACTTCTCCACATGCAGTAACATGGTTGGGATTTGAACCCAGACCCTCAGAGATACTAAGCAGAAGTTCTAACCTCTAAGCCACAGAGCTGCCATGTGTGAGAGCCTCCTACACATAACTACACATAAATACACATAAATACTGCATTTCTATGGACATACAGGTGATGGAATTACATTACTCAAGAGTTATTCTTCTTGATTTATTCTGTGATATTTGGTGTTTTTTTGTGGGTGAGAGTAGAATATTACCCTCAAATTTTTGGGAATTACATTTTGATTTCTGATGTTGGTACACATATCACATTTTTGGGCTCAAATTATGAATATTTGGAAATAATACAAAGCACAAAAAATTGTGATTCATTTTAAATTTTCATCAGCAATGGTATTGTTTGTGGATTATAAAGACACCTGTGTGAGTTTAGGTTAAAGATTGTTGTGAGATGAAGAGTAACAAGTGAAAGTGACAGAGAAAAATCTATTTTACCAAAACATCAAAACATTCCACATTGTAGCATTATAAAAATCAAAATATTTTAAGTAGAAGCAACAATGTTGCAGAGGAAAATTTATTTCACAGAAAGATACATTTCATCTCAACATTAAAATGTTTTTTTGTGAAAGTTAGAATTGTTCCATTAGAATCAATGACTGAAACTTCATTTGGACTAAATTAGAGCAGATTTTAACTCCCAAAAAGTGTTCTCTAATTAGCTCTCATTTTGGTATTTACTATAGCTCCGGGTAAAAAAGACACTTGAGTTAAAATGAGAGTTATTTTCAGGTCTGAGCATGCTCAGTTGTGTTGGCACCTAGTTGTCCAAAACGGGGAATTTTTCACTTCTCAGACTTTTAAAGATATTTCAGTGTAGAAATCACTTTTTCACACAGTTTAAAAGCAGATAATCTTTAAATAATATACCGCATATTTCAGTACCATTTAGGCAATTATATCATGCTCTAAACATTATTTCCATGTGCAATTCTCTAGGTTTTAGCAGAGTAAGGGTTTGGGCTCTATTTAGTTTCAGGGAGCTATAGTAAATTCGATTTTGGGAGTATTTTCTCACCAGCGCTATAGTGAATACCGTTTTAGCGCTAATTCGCGCTAAATTGCCGCGAATTAGCGCTAATTCGCGGCAATTTGCGCGAATTAGCGCCATAGCGCTATAGTAAATGACCCCCTATATGTTTACTGACCACACCATGGTTTATTCTTATTTTTATAATTTTATTGACACTTAAAGGGATTGATTTATTCACCATTTTTGCACTGGATTTAATATTGATTGGAAGGTTAATATTAGCGCAACACATTATTTCACAAGAAGTTGTGTTTGGCTGTGTGCTTGCAACGATCGCAAGAAGTTATGCTTGGATGCGTGCTTGCAATGATTGCAAGAAGTTGTGCTTGAATGTGTATGAAACTAATCCGATATGAATTGGTTGTAAGTATGAAATTAATACTTTTTTTTTTCTTTTTTTTTTTTTTTTCTACTTCAGTTTTTTTGGGGTACTTAAATCAATTTGTCCGTTCATTTTATTCCCCACTCAAATCACATCATAGTAGCTCTTTTTTTTCTTTTTCTCCTTCTCTATTACTTTTTAATATATATTTATTATGCAATCACCCCTTTCCCCCTTTTGTATATATTTTAATAATTTATGTCATATATGTAAATACATTTATTCCCCCATACCAACGCTGAAACTTATCCCTCCCGCCCTCCACCCCCCCCTCCCCCCTGTCTACCAGACACATTTCTGGTCCTTTCTCTCGATTACTCTTCTGTATTCCACTTATTAATTACTGCTGTTTTTCTTCTATTCCCTTAGTGCACTCGTTCTTCTGCTCCCTATGCTCCCATGGCTTCGGCGTATCTCATAGTTAGTTTGTATTTATCCCATTCCTGCCTTTTTTCCTCATAAGCTTCCAGACCTTCCCCATCGCTAAACCTTAAGTACTCTAGATTTTGGATCTCATTAACTTTATTACACCAGTTCCTCATTGTGGGTCTTATTGGTTCCTTCCAATGTCTAGGTATAAGACTTTTAGCTGCGTTTAAGAGTGGCGGCAATAGGCTTCTCAAATATTGTTTATTTGGCATGTTTATCCCGTGAAATAGACAGCACCACGGGTCGTCTGGGAGCATTATGTTAGTTATTTCCCCTATTATTTGCCTTTTCTCGTCCCAATATTTTTTAATTGCCAGACATTGCCCCCATATATGGGCCATCGTCCCAATTTCTTTACACCCTCGCCAGCAATATTGTGACTTTTCCTCTAGATATTTATGTGCTTTATCAGGGGTAATATGCCATCTGACTAAACATTTATAGTTTATCTCTATCATATTACTATTTACTGTGGTGGTGTATACCCGGCGCAATATTTGTCTGATCTCTTCTTTTTTCAGGGATGTTCCGAGTTCGTTCTCCCATTTTACAATATACGGTGGTATCTCCGGCCCTATCTTTTCCAAAAAGTGCTCTATATATCCTTGAGATCACCCTCTTCTTTCCCCTATCAACACAGATTTTCTCTAAGGGGAGCAGATTTTCTTCCGTTCTTATTGGCTGGGGCAGGGATTCTGTAAAATGCTTTAGTTGGTTGTATTGCCATTCATCTATCGATCTCCACTTCCATTTGCTCTTTAATTCGTGATAAGTGTAAATTTTGCCTTGCTCCGTAATATCTTTCAGTTGTGCATTTGCTAGTGTTATCCATTTCCCAAACCAAACTTCCATTCCCGGTATAAAATATTCTGTGTTTGTTAGTGGTATTAGTGGTGAGTTGTATTCCCATTTTTCCTTTCTGTGTATGTGATCCCATATTTTTAGTGCGTATCTGGTGATATTGTTTGTGCCGTTACCAAGTTTTCTAAATCGTGGAGGTATCCAAATTATTTTACCTAAATTAACTGTGCTTATTGTGCCATCCATCTTAACCCATCTCTTTTCTCTATTTTCTTTTGCCCATTCTACTATCCGTGACAATATTATGGCATTGTAATAATTTCTAACATCTGGTGCACCCCAAACCCCTCTTGCCCTTTCTTTAGTTAACTGTGCCATACTTATTCTTGCTTTTTTCCTTCTCCAAATGAAACTTAGGAAAAGCTTTTGTATTGTTTTAAAAAAGGCCTCCGGGAGTGGGATCGGTAGCATCTGCATTTTATATATGAATTTGGGTTTTATTATGAAATTAATACTATACGAATTGGTTGTACGAAATGAATCTGATGCGAACCGGTTGTAGAGTGTATGAAATTAATCTGATATAAATCGGACTGTGGAGAGTATAAAATGGATCCAGTACCAATCGCTGTGCCGCCGATGCGACTGGATTCGAACCGGGCTGTAGCTTGTATGAAATTAAACCGATACAAATTTTTTGTGAATTGTATGTAATAAATCCTGATACGAATCGGTTGTAAAGTGTATGAAATGAAACCATCATGAATCGGATTGTGTGATTATAAGGGGAAGTAGCAGTGAGGCGAAGGTTTTTAACAATGAATCAAGACCCTGACTGAAGTTCGAAGGAAGACGGGTGTGTTTTTTTTTTGTGTCGTAGAGGCGTCAGAGGTCGAACATCTGTGGAGTCATGTTTACGAAAATAAAAAATGCATGAAGGATTCGATATAAAGTGACTGCCCGGCTTGTGTGTGTGTGGGGGGGGGGTGGTGACAAGCAACATGCGAACGATACCTGTAAGGCTGAAATGACGGATGCGAATCAATGCGTTGTTGGTTTGAGTGGATTCGACTCAAGCGACAAGTGTGTGAAATAAAATGAGTGAAATGTTTTGCCTTGATATAGGCACGAATCGGTATATCGCGACTGTGATAAATGATGAGTCGGACGACAAGTTACGAGTTGAACTGTGGAGCATGGAATGAAATGAGACCAAGCCAACTGGGGCATACCGGGACGAATCGATGCATGGCGGATGCCATCGGATTTGAATCGGAGCGCGGTACGTGACAGTGAAATGAACAACATGTTTTGCCATGGAGTGAAATAAATGAAATGTTTTGCCATGACAGAGGCACGAATCGGTCATGCCGCAACTGTGACTGACAACAGACCGAACTCTGGAGCATGTACTGAAATGAGGCAAAAAACAACTAGTGCACACCGGAACGAATCGGTGCATCGCGGAATCAGAGCGCGATACGTAACAGTAAAATGAATGAGATGCTTGCCATGACAGAGGCACAAATCGGTTGTGCCACGACTGTGACTGACAACGAACCAGACTGTGTACTGAAATGAGGCCAAAACAACTTGGGCACACCGGAACAAATTGGTGCATCACGGATGCGACTGGATTCGAATTGCAGCGCGTACGGGACAGTGAAAGGAGTGAAAATGTTTGCCATGACAGAGACACGAATCGGTCTTTCCACAACTGCGACTGACAACGAACGTGACTCTGGAGCATGTACTGAAATGAGGCCAAAAATACCTAGGGCATGCCAGAACAAATTGGTGCATCGTAGATGCGACTGGAATGTGATACGTGACAGTGAAATGATATGCCATGACAGAGGCACGAATCAGTGAGCCGCAACCTGCGACTGACAACGAACGGGACTCTGGAGCATGTACTGAAATGAGGCCAAAGAAGCAACTGGGGCACACTGGAACGAATCAGTGCATCATGGATGTGATTGGATTCGAATCGGAGCACGGCACGTGAGAGTGAAATGATTGAAATGGTTTGAAATGTTTTGAAATGACCTTGATATGGCACCGATCGGTATACAGTAAATTCGCGAGTGACATCGATTTGTCTGTGGAGCATAAAACAGTGAGACACGCCTAAACGAAGTGGTGTCTTTGCGTCAGAGTGAGGTACGTAAAAACAAAGAAATGTTTGGTATGATAACGTTGCGGGTAATTGGCAGACGTTGCAGCTATGTGTAGGGTTCTACAAATGATTCGTAAGTTTGATATCAAGGTTTAGTGACAAGATATCTAACAATGCGTGAAATGAAAAAGTCAGCCGAAAACCCTACCTGCAACAGCCGAGCCAGACGCGCTGTACGTAAACTGCGAACGAAAACGAGAGCCTCGAAAAACTTTGAACACGGGAACTCACGGACGCTAATGAGTTTTCGAAGAGTCGGCCTAGTGACGTTGTATTGCGCACAGGAAACCAGCCATATCGTGCACAGGAAACCGACAAAGACCACAGGCGAGCGGGATGGTTAAATACCCCCCTGGCCTCCTCCCATAAATTCAGGCCACCATACTGGCCTTCTTATATATATCTATATCTATATATAGATATAGATATTTATACACACATATATGTACACATTTACAGTACATACACAGTAACTCACAAAAGTGAGTAGACCCCTCACATTTTTATAAATATTTTATTATACCTTTTCACAACACTGAAGAAATTACACTTTGCTACAATGTAAAGTAGTGAGTGTACAGCTTGTATAACAGTGTAAATTTTCTGTTCCCTCAAAATAACTCAACACAGCCATTAATGTCTAAACCTCTGGCAACAAAAGTGAGTACACCTCTAAGTGAAAATGTCCAAATTGGGCCTAATTAGCCACTTACCCTCCCCGGTGTCATGTGACTTGTTAGTGGTACAAGGTCTCAGGTGTGAATGGGGAGCAGGTGTGTTAAATTTGGTGTTGTCGCTCTCACTCTCTCATACTGGTCACTGGAAGTTCAACATGGCACCTCATGGCAAAGAACTCTCTAAGGATTTGAAAAAATAGAATTGTTGCTCTACTTAAAGTGATTGTATGGGTTCGTTTTTTGTTTTTTTTTTAAAGCGGAGTTCCGCTTAAGAAAAAAAAAATTAAAAGTCAGCAGCTACAAGTACTGCAGCTGCTGACTTTTAATAATCAAACATTTACCTGTTCAGGATCCAGCGATGCGGGGAACGAAGCCCCGCTTGTCTTCCCCTCCTCTGTGCGGTGCCGACATTGTAACTGTGGGCGCCTGGCTGTGGCTTCACAGCTGGGCACCCACTTCACCTGCGTGAACCGTGCCTCACACCATGACTCGCCAGGCAATCATCTGGGGCCTGTGACGTGTACCAGATGATTTTCGAGAGGGAGGGGGGAGAGGTGATCTCCCTTCCTGTGCCGCGGTGCGCCGGTAGGAAGTAAGAGCTGGGACCCTCTAAAATGAGGGTATCTGCCCCCCCTCCCCCCCAAAAAATGACATGCCAAATGTGGCATTTTAGGGGGTCACCTTCCCTTAAAGCGGAAGTTCCATTTTTGGGTGGAACTCCGCTTTAAATAACAAACATATCATACTTACCTCCACTGCGCAGCTCGTTTTGCACAGAGTGGCCCCAACCTTGTCTTCTGGGGTCCCTTGGCGGCTCTCCCGGCTCCTCCCCACATCAGATAACCCCCTAGGAGAAGCGCTCTCTCGAGGGGGTTACCTTGCGGGCGCGCTCCCAAGTCCAGCATTCAGCATCCATAGCCGCCAAATGTATCACTCGGTCCCGCCACCCGAGGCACACGTCATTGGATTTGATTGACAGCAGCGGCAGCCAATGGCTGCACTGCTATGAATCTATCCAAATAAGAGCCAAGAACCCCGAACAGAGAGACAGCGCGTTCCCACCAGGTCAAGTTCCAGGGCTCTGGTAAGTAAAATGGAGGGGCTGGGGGCCGGTCACTGTCAGGTGTTTTTTCACCTTAATGCATAGGATGCATTAAGGTGAAAAAAACATGAAGGTTTACAAACCTTTTAACCACTTGACTACTGGGCACTTAAACCTTCCTAAGCAGACCAATTTTCAGCTTTCGGTGCTCTCACACTATGAATGTGAATTACTCAGTCATGCAACACTGTACCTATATGAAATTTTTGTCCTTTTTTTCACACAAATAGAGCTTTCTTTTGGTGGTATTTAATCACCGCTGGGTTTTTAATTTTTTGCGCTATAAAGTAAAAAAGACTGAAAATTCGAAAAAAAAATAAAAAATTTGTTGTTTCTGTTAAAATTTATTATTATTGGCAAGTATTGGCAGAGTATTGGTGAGTATTGGCAGAGTTTTGCAGAGTATTGGCAGAGTATTGCAGTTTTGCAGAGTATTGGCAGAGTATTGCACAGTGTTGCAGAGTATTGCACAATGTTGCAGAGTATTGCACAGTGTTGCAGAGTATTGGCAGAGTATTGCACAGTGTTGCAGAGTATTGGCAGAGTATTGCACAGTGTTGCAGAGTATTGCACAGTGTTGCAGAGTATTGACACTGAGCAGCACTGTGGGCACTAAACATCCAGCCCACAGCGCTGCTGCAATCTCTCCCCCTCTCCCTGTACCCATCGGTACAGAGAGGGGAGAGAGGAACGGGCATCATGATGTGACGCTGGTTTGTTTACAAGTGATCGCTCCGTCATTTGATGGAACGATCACGTGGTAAACGGCCGCGATCAGCGGCTATTTACCGTGATGCGCCGGGTCCAGAGATGTTCCCGGGTGCGCGCCCCAGGGGCATTCTGGAATGACGTCCCAAGGACGTGCACCCAGAATAAGCAGACCGCGCTGTAGCCGTCTTTCGGCTATGGCCCGGTCAGTAAGTGGTTAAGGATGGCCTAGGCTATAAGAAGATTGCCAAGACCCTGAAACAGAGCTGCAGCACGGTGGCCAAGACCATACAGCGGTTTAACGGGACAGGTTCCACTCAGAACAGGCCTAACCAAAGAAGTTGAGTGCACGTGCTCAGTATTATATCCAGAGGTTGTCTTTGGGAAATAGACGTATGAGTGCTGCCAGTATTGCTGCAGAGGTTGAAGGGGTGAGGGTCAGCCTGTCAGTGCTCAGACCATACGCCGCACACTGCAAATTGGTCTGCATGGCTGTCATCCCAGAAGGAAGCCTCATCTAAAGATGATGCACAAGAATGCCCGCAAACAGTTTGCTAAAGACAAGCAGACTAAGGACATGGATTACTGGAACCATTTCCTATGGTCTGATGAGACCAAGATAAACTTATTTGGTTCAGATGGTGTCAAGCGTGTGTGGCAGCAACCAGGTGAGGAGTACAAAGACAAGTGTGTCTTGCCTACAGTCAAGCATGGTGGTGGGAGTGTCATGGTCTGGGGCTGCATGAGTGCTGCCGGCACTGGGGAGCTACAGTTCACTGAGAGAACCATGAATGTCAAAATGTACTGTGACATACTGAAGCAGAGCATGATGCCCTCCCTTTGGAGACTGGGCCGCAGGGCAGTACTCCAACATGATAACGACCCCAAACACACCTCCAAGACGACCACTGTGTTGCTAAAGAATCTGAGGGTAAAGGTGATGGACTGGCCACGCATGTCTCCAGACCTAAACCCTATTGACCATCTGTGGGACATCCTCAAACGGAAGTTAGAGGAGCCACCAGCTCTGTGAAGTCGTCATGGAGGAGTGGAAGAGGACTCCGGTGGCAACCTGTGAAGCTCTGGTGAACTTCATGACCAAGAGGGTTAAGACAGTGCTGGAAAATAATGGTGGCCACACAAAATATTGACACTTTGGGCCCAATCTGGACATTTTCACTTAGGGGTGCACTCACTTTTTTTGCCAGCGGTTTAGACATTAATGGCTGTGTGTTGAGTTTTTTTGAGGGGACAGCAAATTTACACTGTTATACAAGCTGTACACTCACTACTACTACAGGAAGGGTGGGGGGATGAGTCATAAGAGGGCCAATCTCAGAGCTTTATCACTACTTTAAATCACTACTTTACAGCAAAGTGTAATTTCTGCAGTGTTTTCACATGAAAAGATATAATAAATTATTTATAAAAATGTGAGTGGTGTACTCACTTTTGTGAGATACTGTGTGTGTGTGTGTGTGTATATATATATGTGTGTGTGTGTGTGTGTGTGTGTGTGTATGTGTGTATATATATATATATATATATATATATATATATATATATATATATATATATTCTAATTCCTCCAAGTGGCCACACCCCAAAAACATTTGGTAAAACCTTGTGACCAAATAAAGGGAACAATATACAATAGCTTACCCTTCTCCTCATACAGCCCAAAGATACAATGTATAGGTAAGTGATGACCACCAGAAAGTGATGGTGATCCTATCTCCTTTAAATCCTGTGAAAGTCTCCCAAAGGACCACCCCCCTGTGGGCAGGGTCTACTCACCCAGCACACGGGGGTTCCTCTTCTCGGATATGCACTCACCAATGGTCGGGACCAGGTGGGGCCACGGTCATGCAAACTCAACATTAAGGCAGAACCCCAGCTTAGAAGTGAGATGTACACCTTGTGCAGCTGTGTAACACCATGCAAATTCTTACTGTGAAACACTCTGTCCCACATTACTGCACACCTTTTCATGTAGCATTTAGAGGAGGACACTGCTGAGCTTGCTTCCCGCTCCACAAGTCCAACATTTCTCACTCCCTGTAACAGAATGGGGTCCCACCATGCACCAAGTGCGGACCTCTTGCATGCAATTAAATAACTCATTCAGTTCTCTCATACCTGCGGCTAGGTCCATGGGCTCTTCGTGCCACGGGTTTGGTCCCTAATGCTGTGGGGCAGCGACTGCTAGGGAGGGAGCCAGAGCACCAACCTCCTCGCTACAAGAGGACCCATCATCCATGCCTGGTACCACTCTCCGCTATCTAGCTTTTATTATATTGCCACCAATTCATGGTTACCCATAACAACTCCACAGTTCCCAACAACTCCTTTGCTGAGATCACCCTTTGTGATGGCCTTCCACTCCTTCTTCCTCACCCCTGTATGTGCTTACAGGCCCTGTTATTCCAGATATGCCATGTACCTCCATGATTTCCTTTTAGTAACTCCAGACCAGGAATAAAACAGTTAATAGAAATTTTACTGAAATTCTATACAATATATGCATTCATAATTTAAAATTCATTGTCAGTATGCTGCAGTTGATAAGGATTTTTTTATTGCAATTTCAAAAACAAGTTATACATAAACAACAATCAAGACAAGCAAATAAAGAAAAAGAAATAAATAGGTAACATAAGTATAAGGATAAAAGGGAGAAGGTAAAGAATAATAATATTAAATTAACGCCAGCTGTTGTTTGTTGAACTGATGAAGTCATCCTTGAAGTGATCCTATGGTAAAAATGATATACAATCATTTTCGGTTTATTTTCTGAAACCTTGAATTTTATATCTCTAGAAAAGCATAGTTTTATTTTGAAAGCAAAGCATGTAAGTAAGGTACATAACCTTGTGCAGCAGAGTAACTGTTTGTGTATACACTGAAAATGAGAAAGAATGAGCGAAAATACCTACCAGTCAATAAATGTCACTATGACTGATTAACAAACAAAATTAATGTTAAACCTAAGTAATTGGTGTTATTGGAAGGTTCCACCAATAACTCAGTGTAAGGACATGTTAGATCAATAACCTTTTTGTATGATTTGGTATCTAACAGGAGGGCAGCGTGGTGGCTAAGTGGTTAGTGCTCTTGTTGTGCAGTATTAGGTTCCTACCAAGGACACTTGATTTACCGAAGACCAGTGAAAGAAAAAGGAAAATCCATGAGATATGTTTATTACATGGCAGCACAATGGATACACTATTTAGGATTCCTGTATAACTATTGTAGAGTATATATACATTATGACCAAATTATTGTGTCTAGATATTTTTTGTAAACACTGATTATGAGCTCAGAGCTCAGCAGGGTTTAAAGCGATATTCAGCCCCAAACCAAAAATTGAATATATTGCAGCTTACCAATCGTTCGATGAGGTTACTGCATTCAATTTTTTTTTTTTTTTTTTAGGCTTTCTCCTCTCAGTTTTCACCTGGTGATCTGGTTGGTAACACACCTTCTGTATTAGAGTGCCCCCAGTCTGGATGAAGTAGCACAGGGGTTCCCTTAGCCACTTGGCAATCGCCTACCACAGATATATTGTGGCAGAGCCGCCCCTGGCTGTGCTGCCATTCGCTCCAGCACATGCCAATCAGCGGGGTCCTGGCCAATGATTTATTGCCAGAACCGGCTGATCGGTTTAGCAAATAACAGAAGAGAGCCCTGTGTTGGTACAAGGCTCTCTGCAGACAGCAGTGATGTGCTGTTTTTTTTTTTTTTTTTTGTTGCAAAGCAGGGAGTAAAAACCGGCACATTGCTTAGTGCAAACAGCACAGTATACACTGTTAGGCACACAGTTAACCCTTTGATTGCTCCTAAATGTTAACCCCTTCCCAGCCAGTGTCATTAGTACAGTGACAGTGTATAGTATTAGCACTGATTACTGTATTAGTGTCACTGGAGATGTCAGTGTGAGTTAGTGAGTCCCCCCCAGCATCAATTAGTGTTAGATTGCCCGTTGCACTATCACAGACCCACTATAAGTTGCTGATTGCCACCATTACTAGTATAAAAAAATATATATATTTTTCTTTCAAAATTCTTGTTTATATAATAAGAAATAAAAAAACCCAGTGGTGATAAAATACAACTAAAAGCTCTATTTGTGTGAAAATATGATATAAAATTCCCTTGGGTACAGCGTTGCATGACCGCGCTATTACCTGTTAAAAAATGGCTGTGCTGAATAGCAAAAAATTCCCTGGTCATGAAGGGGGTAAAATCTTCTGGAGCGCAAGTGGTTAGGATATAGCAGCATTGTTAATCTGGGGAAGGGGAGTGTTGGATGGACTAGCAGATGTAAATACACTAACAAACTGAAGCTAAACCCCAGCAAACACTTTATAGTTATACAGATACAGCAAACATTTTTTTTTTTTAAATAAATAATAGCTGATAATTGTAAGCAACCCCATCAGTGGTAAATGATTTGTCTCAACCCTTTAAATGCTACATTTGCAGAACACCTTGTTCTGTTGAAAAACAACAACCTGGCCAGATCACCAGGTGAAAATAAATGAAAGAAAGTCTAAATGAAAAAACGAATACAACCATCACAAGAATTGGTAAGCTGCAATATAATAAATGTTTGCTTTTGGAGTTAATACCACTTTAACCTCTTCCCATCCTGCGTATAGTCAAATGACGGCCGCAAGGTGTCTCTCTCATCCTAAATGGCTGTCATATGACGTCCTCGGCTACCCGGCCGCTAGGGGGCACGTGCCCACCGCGCCACTTGGGAGCTGATGCGCGTGCTGGCGGCCGCGATGTCCGCCAGGCACCCGCGATTGCTGGTCACAGAGTAGGGACGTGGATCTGTGTTTTTACACGTCCTGTCAGGGGAGAGGAAACCGATCGTGTGTTCCCAGTACAGAGGAACACCGATTGGTCACCTCCCCTAGTCAGTCCCCTCCCACCACAGTTAGAATCACTCCCTAGGTAACACATTTAACCCCTTGATCGCCCCCTAGTGTTAACCCCTTCCCTGCCAGTGACATTTATACACTAATCAGTGCATTTTTCTAGCACTGTTTGCTGTATAAATGTGAATGGTCCCAAAATAGTGTCAAAACTGTCCGATCTGTCTGCCGCAATATCGCAGTCCTGACAAAAATCGTAGATCGCTGCCATTACTAGCAAAAAAAAAAAAATGCCATAAATCTATCCCCTATTTCGTAGGTGCTATAACTTTTGCGCAAACCAATCAATATACGCTTATTGTGATTTTTTTTTTTTACCAAAAATATGTAGAAGAATACATATTGGCCTAAATCCCCATACTCAGGAGAAGCAGCAGAATGTATTTTGTGGTGTAATTTCACATATAACCATGGCATGTTTGAGCAATATATCATTTAGTGACAACTTTGTGTAAATTATTTTTATTTTTTGTAACTTATTTTTTTTTTTGTCATTTTTCAATCACTTGTGACAAAAAAAAAAAATATTCAATGAGCTCAACAAGTCTCTCGGAAAACTCCTTGGGGTGTCTACTTTCCAAAAGGGGGGGTTGTACTGCTCTGCCATTTTAGCACCTCAAGAAATGAGATAGACAGTCATAAACTAAAAGATGTGTAAATTCCAGAATTTGTACCCTAGTTTGTAGACGCTATAACTTTTTTTTTTGTTTACCTGAGACATGTGGCTGAATGCTTTTTGGCCTAAATTTATGACTAAAATTGAGTTTATTGGATTTTTTTTATAGCAAAAAGTAGAAAATTAGATTTTTTTAAAAAAAAATTCGGTCTTTTTTTCGTTTATATTGCAAAAAAATAAAAAATTGCAGATGTGATCAAATACCACCAAAAGAAAGCTCTATTTGTGGGAAAAAAAGGACGTAAATTTCGTTTGGGTACAGCATTGCATGACCGTGTAATTACCAGTTAAAGCAGCGCAGTGCCAAATTGTAAAAAGTGCTCTGGTCAGGAAGGGGGTAAATCCTTCTGGAGCTGAAGTGGTTAAAAAAAAAAAAAAAAAAATCTTATGAAATGTGTTAAATTAGAAAACAATCAGAACAGATGAGCAAGAATGTCCTGCTATTAAAATTTGAGGGTTCGATGGCCTGATACTTTGAAGAATTGGATTAATCTATTTTACAGTACCCACATGACAAGTTTAGAGCTAGTGGCCTCATGAATAGAAAATCTATCATATTAATGCTAATTTAGAGTAGCATAAATAGCATTGTTCTGTTCCTTGCTAAGATTTTCAAGATGTTTTATGAGAACTTAGATAAACAAACTGCAGCTTTTTTTCTCCTCATTTGCATGTTGCTTCCTAACAGAATATTTTTTCCACTTTGTGTGCAATTATAGGAAGCTTATTTTCTTCCCTATCAGTTTTTCATCAGTTGGTAATCAGCATTAACCGTTTATTGCTAGTGTAATGTTGCTTTATGAAATGCCAATTGTGTGATTAGCTTTCACAAATAGACTGTGCTTGATGCAATAACACCTAACATGCACGTGTTTTTTTTATGAAGGTGTAAAGAGGGAAGCAGGTGTATCAACATTTATAGTCTATTTTACAGTGCATCTAGGATATAATTAAAATATATGGTCGTCTCTACGTTTTATTTCACAATAAACCCTTGGCAGGATCTGAATATATAGAACAAGATAAACAAGCCAGAACATTAATAAATCATAATAATTTTAGAAATGAGTATTTTTTTTAATCACTTCTACTTACTGAAATATTATTGTGTTTAAAATAAAGAAAATGCAAAACAAATATGGTACAAATGACACTCATCACATTATTTTATTTTGGATAAAACACTAAAGTTGCTCTACTTTGCAGTATAGACAAAACTAGAGGTTTATGATCTTCAGTAAAAATCCAAAACCAGGATAGAACGAGCAACCTTCAGTGGTTCTGGTCAAGTGTACTGTACATGTAGTGCTTACCCCCAAAGGAGCCGCTAATCTATTTGTCCCCTGATTCCGCATGATAATGATCCTTCTGGCAATGCCATACCCTCTGGCACACCATGAGTGGAATAGCCCGAGCCCTAAATCTAACTTGGACAGGCCATACATGGTTCGAATCTCGAAAGTAGGAACTGGCCGAGATTCGAACAATGTATGGGCAGGCTGACTGTACCAAGTTGTTCGATCTATCAACTTGCGATTATCGCTTGTGGCTATATCAGCTTCCCCTGCTGGGAGAATACAATGGCTCAGCAGGAGGGATTCCCGCATCAACAGTTTCTGTGTAGATGGGGGAATGGAGAAAATTTGCAGGAAAAAAATTTGCACTGTATATGGCTGGCTTAACTTACTAAATACGGTAATAGAGGAAGTCTGACCAGGCCCCCACACTGGACCTTGGGAGGCCCTGATTAATTCAGTTGTACAGCTCTATAAAGCCACTTATCAATTTTCAGGCTGCCCCCATAAATTTAACAAAGCCTGGGACCTCTGGGTCAATTCAGACACCACCACTAATTCCTGTAGCCCCCTCAGTCCCTTAAGTAGAGTTACACCTTATATGTAGTGAAGGGAAGTTGTTATTTCCGTTCTGATGGAAAGACCTTACTAAGCATCTAGACTGCATCCTGCCTAGGGGAGGTGATTATTATTTGGAGGAGAGGTAATATTTATTTTTGGTTGCTGAGTTCTCTGTACAAAGCCAAAGTTGATTATTTTCTTCTGTGAATCTCCTTCATGTGGGTACTGAGCATTGTTTTGTTCTTTTCTTATGTTCTTTTGCTAAGTAATTGTAATTGATGATATTGCATTACCTCAAGCTGAGTATGCCCTAAGGCTCTGTTTTGTCAACTTACTTTTTCAAACCTAATAAAAAGAACTTAAAGTGGATGTAAACCCAATGTCATCCTTTCTAAACTACTGCCATAGGGGTTATCTATAAGGATATACATGCCTCCTGCATGTATCTTTACCTGTCAAATGTCTCCCCTCTGTCTGTTATTAGACCCGAAAAACTGCAGATTCTGTGGGTGGGTCTGTTGTCTGGAGCTCGATGGGTGGAGTCATGATGTCAGTAAACTCCCCGCCCCCTCTACACTCCCCTTGTCAATATGCATTTTCTCTGTGTATTTCTAACACTGAACTTCTGCTGAACTTCTGCTATGATCTCTAACATCCAGTGAAAAGACAGGAAAGTAACCACATGACTTCAGCATGCCAAATCATGCTGAGGTGTGGAACAGCCAATCCTTGCAGAGCTGCTGAAGAAAGGAGTGGGGGAGGGAATTAAAAAATAATGCCTGTGTCTTAGGCTGTCACTCACAGCAAGGGGGAGGATTTGGCAAAGTTTTTCTCAGTTTGTCAAGATTTTTCTCACTGAACAATAAAAGAGGATTGCTCGATTGCTCAGAGATGGATTAACTCTGTGTGGCAAGACTGGGCTCAAATGATAAGAAATCTTATACTCTACAGCAGGGGTCCTCAAACTTTTTAGACAGGGGGCCAGTTCACGGTCCCTCAGACTGTTGGGGGGGCCGCACTATAGTTTAAAAAAATATGAACTAATTCCTATGCACACATCTTATTTGTAGTGCAAAAAAAAACAGGAAAAAAACAGTACAATATTTAAAATAAAGAACAATTTATTTATTTATTTCAGGTACTTATATAGCGCCGTCAATTTACGCAGCGCTTTACATATATATATTATACATTCACATCAGTCCCTATACCCTCAAGGAGCTTACAATCTAAGGTCCCTAACTCACATTCATACCTATACTAGGGCCGATTTAGACAGGATCCAATTAACCTACCAGCATGTCTTTGGAGCAATTGTAATCAATATGAACTTATCAGTATTTCACAGACTCCCCTCATTACAGAACCACTCCCAATCACAGACCCCCCCTCCCCATCACAGACTCACCCCATAACAAAGCCCCCCATGACAGATCCCCCCATCACAAAGCCCCCCAACACAAACTCCTCTCCATCACAAAGCCCCACATAACAGATTCCCCCCATAACAGACTCCCCCATATCACATACTTCCCCCATCACAGACTTTACCCATAACAGACTCCGCCATCACAGATCCCCCCATAACAGACTCCCCTACAACAGACTCCCCCATCACAGATCCCCCCATATCAGTCCCCCCCATAGCACAGACTCCCCCATCACAGATCCCCCCATATCACAGATCCCCCATAACAGACTCCTCCATCACAGATCCCCCCATAACAGACTCCCCCATCACAGATCCCCCCATATCACAGATCCCCCATAACAGACTCCGCCATCACAGATCCCCCCATAACAGACTCCCCCATCACAGATCCCCAATAACAGACTCCCCATCACAGATCCCCCATAACAGACTCCCCATCACAGATCCCCCCATATCACAGATCTCCCCATCACAGATCCCCCATATCACAGACTCCCCCTATTACAGACTCCCCATATCACAGACTCCCCCATAACAGACTCCCCCATCACAGACTCCCCCATCACAGACTCCGCCATCACAGATCAGCCCATAACAGACTCCCCATCACAGATCCCCCCATATCACAGACTCCCCCTATCACAGACTCCCCCATAACAGACTCCCCATATCACAGACTCCCCCATAACAGACTCCCCCATCACAGAGTCCCCCATAACAGACTCCCCATATCACAGACTCCCCCTATCACAGACTCCCCCATAACAGACTCCCCATATCACAGACTCCCCCATAACAGACTCCCCCATCACAGACTCCCCCATCACAGACTCCGCCATCACAGATCACCCCATAACAGACTCCCCATCACAGATTCCCCCATATCACAGATCTCCCCATCACAGATCCCCCATATCACAGACTCCCCCTATCACAGACTCCCCCATAACAGACTCCCCATATCACAGACTCCCCCATAACAGACTCCCCATATCACAGACTCCCCCATAACAGACTCCCCCATCACAGATCCCCCATAACAGACTCCGCCATCACAGATCACCCCATAACAGACTCCCCATCACAGATCCCCCCATATCACAGATCTCCCCATCACAGATCCCCCATAACAGACTCCCCCTATCACAGACTCCCCCATAACAGACTCCCCCATCACAGAGTCCCCCATAACAGACTCCCCATATCACAGACTCCCCCTATCACAGACTCCCCCATAACAGACTCCCCATATCACAGACTCCCCCATAACAGACTCCCCCATCACAGACTCCCCCATCACAGACTCCGCCATCACAGATCACCCCATAACAGACTCCCCATCACAGATTCCCCCATATCACAGATCTCCCCATCACAGATCCCCCATATCACAGACTCCCCCTATCACAGACTCCCCCATAACAGACTCCCCATATCACAGACTCCCCCATAACAGACTCCCCATATCACAGACTCCCCCATAACAGACTCCCCCATCACAGATCCCCCATAACAGACTCCGCCATCACAGATCACCCCATAACAGACTCCCCATCACAGATCCCCCATATCACAGATCTCCCCATCACAGATCCCCCATAACAGACTCCCCCTATCACAGACTCCCCCATAACAGACTCCCCCATATCACAGATCCCCCCATAACAGACTCCCCATCACAGATCCCCCCATATCACAGATCTCCCCCATAACAGACTCCCCATATCACAGACTCCCCCATCACAGATCCCCCATAACAGACTCCCCATATCACAGATCTCCCCATATCACAGATCTCCCCCATAACAGACTCCCCCTATCACAGACTCCCCCATATCACAGATCCCCCCATAACAGACTCTCCATCACAGATCCCCCCCAAATCACAGACTCCCCATATCACAGATCCCCCCATATCACAGATCTCCCCATCACAGATCCCCCCATAACAGACTCCCCATCACAGATACCCCCCATATCACAGATCTCCCCATCACAGATCCCCCATATCACAGATCCCCCCATATCACAGATCCCCTCCATATCACAGACTCCCCCATATCACAGATACCCCATCACATATCCCCATCACAGATCCCCCCCATATCACAGACTCCCCCATATCACAGATCCACCATCACAGATCCCCCCCATATCACAGACTCCCCCATATCACAGATCCCCCATCACATATCCCCCCCATATCACAGATCCCCCCATATCACAGATCCCTCCATATCACAGATCCCCCCATATCACAGATCCCCCATCAGAGACTCCCCATATCACAGATCCCCCCATATCACAGATCCCCCCATATCACAGATCCCCCATCACAGACTCCCCATATCACAGATCCCCCCATATCACATATCCCCCCTATATCACAGATCCCCCATATCACAGATCCCCCATCACAGATCCCCCATATCACAGATCCCCCATCACAGATCCCCCATCACAGATCCCCCCATATCACAGATCCCCCATCACAGATCCCCCCATATCACAGATCCCCCATCACATATCCCCCCATATCACAGATCCCCCATCACAGACTCTCCCATATCACAGATCCCCAATCACATATCCCCCATCACAGATCCCCCCATATCACAGACTCCCCCATATCACAGATCCCCCCATCACATACCCCCCCATATCACAGATCCCTCCATATCACAGATCCCCCCATATCACATATCCCCCCTATATCACAGATCCCCCCATATCACAGATCCCCCATCACAGACTCCCCATATCACAGATCCCCCCATATCACAGATCCCCCTATATCACAGATCCCCCCATATCACAGATCCCCCCATCACAGATCCCCCCATATCACAGATCCCCCATCACAGATCCCCCCATATCACAGATCCCCCATCACATATCCCCCCATATCACAGATCCCCCATCACAGACTCCCCCATATCACAGATCCCCAATCACATATTCCCCATCACAGATCCCCCCATATCACAGACTCCCCCATATCACAGATCCCCCATCACATACCCCCCCATATCACAGATCCCTCCATATCACAGATCCCCCCATATCACATATCCCCCCTATATCACAGATCCCCCCATATCACAGATCCCCCATCACAGACTCCCCATATCACAGATCCCCCCATATCACAGATCCCCCTATATCACAGATCCCCCCATATCACAGATCCCCCATCACAGATCCCCCATCACAGATCCCCCCATATCACAGATCCCCCATCACAGATCCCCCCATATCACAGATCCCCCATCACAGACTCCCCCATATCACAGATCCCCCATCACATATCCCCCATCACAGATCCCCCCCCATATCGCAGACTCCCCCATATCACAGATCCCCCATCACATACCCCCCCTCCATATCACAGATCCCTCCATATCACAGATCCCCCCCATATCACATATCCCCCCTATATCACAGATCCTCCCATATCACAGATCCCCCCATATCACAGATCCCCCATCACAGACTCCCCATATCACAGATCCCCCATATCACAGATCTCCCCATATCACAGATCCCCCATCACAGATCCCCCCATATCACAGATCCCCCATCACAGATCCCCCCATATCACAGATCCCCCCATATCACAGATCCCCCATCACAGATCCCCCCATATCACAGATCCCCCATCACAGATCCCCCCATATCACAGACTCCCCTCATCAATATTACACTGCCGCCCCTTGTATAATGTCACAGCACTCCCACTCAGCATTAACCTGTATCACGCAGGATGCGAGGCATGGTAGGTCCGGACGGAGGGCGGGACTTTGGAAGTAAGGGGCAGGTGATTGGTTCCTGGGACCGTCCCGATGCCTAGTAACCAATCACCTGATTCTTAGCACAGAAGGTCCTTTGTCCGGGCCTGTCATGTTTCCCGTCCTGTGTGATGGAGGTAGCAGAGGGCAGGGGGAGTGCTGCGATGTTAAAGGGGCAGTCCGCGGGCCGGATAAAAAACGCTGGAGGGCCGGATTCGGCCCGCGGGGCGTAGTTTGAGGACCCCTGCACTACAGTATGATATAAAAAAAAAGAAAAAAATTTGGGTTTACATCCACTTTAAAAAAAAAAAAAAGAAATATAGTAATAGAAGCTAATAGGCCCTGAGTCTCTCCAAAACTCTCCTACTGTTCAGTGTGCTATTAAATGTTGGAGCCAAGAGTTCTGCTTTGGAGCACTCAGATCTATTTGTATCTCATGGTCAAGGGGTTAGTTTCCAAACTATGTCTCAACTTAGGGTGGCACTGCCCCTTTAGAGTGAGATTAGGGAGGTTGTGACCAGTGGCCTCTCACCTCTATGCAGTCTATTAAGACAATCAGCGCAAACAGATATTAAATCGCAAAAGTATGCAAGCTGAACATTTTAGGTAATCACATATGCCTAAAAACGTATAGTAAAAAATGGGGGTAAGTGCAGCGCAATGAATGGAAACTGGAAAACAATAAAAAGTCCAATGCACACCCGGAGTGTATTTACTGTCAAATGTCCTTATGACAAATATATGATGTGTAGACTCCAATGGTGTAATCGGTCACATTCAACTTCACCCAGATAAACAAAACCCCTCACTGACGAAGTCAAGCCAGGACGTAACGCCGCGTACGGGGGGAGGAGTTCACATACGGACATCACTCGCTGCCACACTATGTTCGCTATGCACCAGATCAGTGATTGTGCTGCTGCCCATTCATTTTAAAGTGTTGCGCTCTAGAGCGCTCGTTTTTTGCTTTTATCTTTTGCAAGTGACTTTTTATTATTAAATCTACGGAGTGCACTTAGATTGTGTCCTCATTTTTTTATATGCATTGGAGCAGTCATTACCCTTTTGATATACATCTCTGCTGACCTGGTCACATACACTTCTGACACCCCCCTGCTGGACAGCTGGATCATCAGGCTCCATTGAGGATTCCAGAGACGGCACCAGCAATTACCATCATCCTGTGAGGATACATGCCAATTTGACCTTTGCTTGCAGAGGTCCACAGAATCTGGTAAGCACATTTTTGTTTATCTGGGTGAAGTTGAATATGACCAATTACACCATTGGAGTCTACACATCATATATTTGTCAAGGACATTTGACAGTAAATACATTCCGGATGTGCATTGGACTTTTTATTGTTTTCCAGTTTCCATCCATTGCGCAGCACTTACCCCCATTTCTTACTAGTCTATTAAGAAGCCTCATCCCAAGCTCTGATGACTGGAACCTGTAGCGTTAGCAGTGACTCTGGACTCTGTAGCAGTGATCTCTCATGAAACCAGGGACCTTGCTTTCCTCCAGCCTGCTGGATCTCTCGGACAGCTGCAGCCTCCGCGCGAATGTGGCACAATCTCACTCCAACACTACAGCAAATTCTCATGACAGCAGCACTACCGACTAAACAGAATCCTACAACAGTCATTTCTCTCTCTCCACATGAGACTGCACAGAGCCCTGGTTGTGCAGCACACTATAATTCTGGAATTTGTAGTTCTCCATTTAATAAAGTTTGTCTTCTGGGGACTACAACGCCACAGTTCCAAGAGGCTCCCAGCAGTCTTTCGCTGCCCTTCAGCCAATGACAGTTTCCTCTGTATACTAGTCAGTGGGCAGGGCTCTCCCCTGTAGGCTGTGGCTTCCATTGCAAACCTATCACAGTGCCTGTGTCCAGGGCAGTACTTAAGGTGGTGGGGCCCCTGGGCTTGAGTCACTTTCGGCCCTACCTTCTATACATATGCACAGCTCTATAAAACAGAAATAGAAAAGGACAAGGTGTGCCAGACTCAGTGCAGTATTAAAGAACTTCTGTTTAATTAGACAAGACAAAACAGCCAAATGGCTACTCACAAAAGTAGATAATATATAAACGTATAAGTGGGGGATATTGTACTGGTATTCGTCCTGGGTCCACGATTAATAAAAGCAATAAAAATTGATAAAATGATAATTACCGCATTTATCGGCATATAACACGCGCTGGCGTATAACACGCACCCCAAGTTTAGGAGGGAATTTTAAGGAAAAAACTATTAGGAGGGAAGTTTAAGGAAAAAACTTACATTTAAATGCCCATCAATGCAGCCTTATCAGTGTCCATCTGCAGCCTTGTCAGTGTCATTGCAGCCTTGCCCCAGTGTCATTTGCAGACTTGTCAGTGTAGTCTTGCTCCAGTGTCATTGCTGCCTTGTCATTGCAGCCTTTCAGTTTAAAAATGGCGCCGCCGAGATACAGAGTTGGCTTTCGGCTGCTCTTTGCGGCTTTCGGCAGCTCTCTGCGGCTTTCAGAATAGGCGGGGCCAGCGGGGCCCCCTATTGGCTGGGGCCCATGGGCTTGAGCCCTGTCAAGCCCAATGGAAAGTCCGGCCCTGCCTGTGTCCCCCGGCTGGATCTCTCCTCGTAAAGCCACTCCTCTATTCACTAGCGGCCAGGGAGAGGTGACAGCTGCAGTGTGTGGGTGGCTTTAAGAGCTGTCACAACCAGGTCCAGGTGGCTGCAGTCCTAGGGGATCTGTGGACCAGGGCTATATGCATATAATCAGGGGCCTAAATAAAGGCCAGATAGCAGGAGAGCTGACAGCATAGTCAGCACACTACAAACTGAGGCATTATGAAATAGGGTATGTACATCACAGTGTTTAGGACAGTGTGGAATAAGGAATGTACAGCTCAGTGTACAAAATGGGATAGTGTAGATCATGGAATGTAAAGCAAATTGTACAGAATGAGGCAGTGCAGAACAGAGAATGTACAGCACAGCATGCAGAATGGTATAGAACAGTGTTTCTCAACTCCAGTCCTCAAGGCGCACCAACAGGTCATGTTTTCAGGATTTCCACTATTTTGCACAGGTGATTTGATCAGTTTTCACTGCCTTAGTAATTACCACAGCCGTTTCATCTGAGGGAAATCCTGAAAACATGACCTGTTGGTGCGCCTTGAGGACTGGAGTTGAGAAACACTGGTATAGAATATAGAATGTACAGGGTAAGCAGGGTACAGAGTGAAGAGGTGTAAGGCCCCTTTCACATTGGGCGGACTCCGTTTTGATCAGCAGGAGATTTGTCTGCTGATTCCCTGCTGATCAGAGCAGGCGGATGACAGGTCCGTGTCCGCTCAGTTTCTGCCGAGACTCCGCTGTTTGTTTAAACTCGACTGCCCTCTGATCTGATCTGCCTAGACTTTTTTTTTTTTTTTTAGTGGATCGGAGGTAGGCTGGTGTAAACGGATACAAGTCCATTTACATCCATTGGTCCACAGGGTTGAATGGACCATCCGATCAGGTCTGCCTGAAAAACTGACATTTGGACCTGACTGGACCCTTCGTGTGAAAGAAGCCCAAAAGAGGAAATGAACAGCAAAAGGATACTGAATGTGGTGGTTTGGATTAAGGAATGTACAGCACAGAGTACAAAATAAAGCATTGTGGATTAGGGAATATAAAACATTCCGCTACAGCGCGGTATTATATTTCCCCCCTGGTGCACCCGTTGGACATGCTCTGTGCCTGTTGTGTCCTTCGAACAGAGCTGATCACAGATTGGGGTTAAGGGCCAATCACAGCGGACCTTTACCATGTGATCAGCTGTATCCAATATCAGCTGATCACATGTAAACAGACTTGCTGGTTATCGGCAATCCTTTCCTCACACTTTGTGTCTGTGTGGGGAAAGGAGTGCCGATGACCAGCAAGGCTGTCAACAGACTGTTTACACTGATAATCAGTGTCCTGATTATCAGTGCAGCCCCATCAGTGCCAATAAGTGCAGATTATTAGTGCTCATCAGTGCACCCTATTCAATGCAGCTTACTGGTGCCCATCAGTGCCGCCTCATTATTATATCATTGTTTTGCATTTAGAAATGTGGAACTGCAGTTTCCACTGCTTTGACCAGACTGCCAGCAATGCCATACCATAATCATGGTGCAAATACCTCCAGGAATAAGAACCATACAGCTTGTACAACTTTTTTTTTATTCAGATCAGATTATTTAGATCATTATATGGAACCATATCAAATGCATTTGCTGAAATTATGATAGGCTATGTTCACAGTAAAACCCTGGTCCAATACATATAGTAAAAAAAAAAAAAAAAAAAAGACCACACTGAGGGTGCCATGGTGCTGCAGTGATTGTTGGGCATGGCGAAAGGTGCATACTCTGTAAAGAAATGGTTTATTGTGACACAACTTCTCACATCATCCAGCTTCAGCTTTCATTGCAGCTCTCAGCATTTGGACACTAGACATCTTAGAGCTGCAAAGGACGTTGGTTGAGGACTTCCTGCTACCTTAAAAAAACAAAAAACAGAAAAAGAAGGAGGGCGCACTAACCTAGTGCATTACCACTATAAAACTTTATTGCAGCATAAAAACAGCAAAGATTATACTCACAAACGAGCTATCGAAGCCAGCTTTAAAAAGGGCGCAAATGCGCTGTTCTATGGATCGACACACCAGGACCTATTGCCAAGAGAATCAGACCGGTGCAAATGGCCAATGGCTAACGCGTTTCAGGGGAGCACCCCCTTCTTCAGAGCCTGAACGGGCAATGGCTAGTCTCTCGAAATTGCCTCTCTATAGATATTGTAATGTTTGGGGTATTTAGCTCAAGCGATAAATGCGTTTTTAGTGCAGTGAGTCCACCTCAGACAGGCATTATAGTTAAGGGCCTGGTAGCCCACGTTTATTAAACCGAAAAACAAAAGCAAAAAGGTCCATTCAGGATTCCCACGCAGGGGTTTAACTTCATTAAGCACTCCAAAAATAAGGAAAACATACCAAGCCACCTGGCTCTCTTGTCAGCAGTTCCTCTGCTTGCTCTCAACAGATTTGGCAATTCTTTACAGCCCCCTGGACTCACTGGCTTCCTCAGTCTCCCCGACTCTCAAGGCTGGCCAGCCTTTCCCAGTCCCTGGGCAAAGAATCCCCTTTTCATCGGCTGCAGACTCCCACAGGGCAGACCACTCTCCAGACACAGGTCTGTCTTCACACCGCAGTAGCAACAAGCTGCACACACTCCACCTTCCTCCACCCTCTGCTCTCACTAGCCCCTCATTATATGGGCTGTGTGCACCTGGGCACACAACCTGCTGGCTCTCCATAAGACATGGACACAGGGTTAGAGATCCCATCCCTTTTCCCAGTGACAGGGACTATTACATATCCCCCCCCTTTGTTTCGATCCGGAGGGAGGAACACCAGCACCCGTCATGGTTGGGACACCTCTGTGCTGGCTGTCAGCCACGTAGGCCCAACCTTTTTTCCGGGTGCGCTTCCAGGTACGTCCCACCCTGGATCTTAACAGGGTCCTACATTTCCCTACACTCCCCCCTTGTTTCGCACCGGAGGGAGGAACACATAAACCAGTCACTAAGAATGGGACACCTCTGTGCCAGCCATTCGCTGCATAGGCCCATTTCTTTTTCCGGGTATGTTTCCACCAGCACTTCACCTTGAACCATGGGCTCCCACTAATCTCTCTATCCCTTCCACCTTCTGGCCACGGGATCCTCCTTTTCCCTCCCACAGACCTACTCTCCTGGGACTGTTGGGGACCCATTTCCATGAAATCTGTCAGGGACTGACCCCTCTCACTACCTGACGCAACACTAACCAACAACATCTGTTTATCAGGTTCACTAACCCCTGTGTGGTTACCCTTGGCAACCAAATCATCTGAGATCAACACCACATACTTCTGTTTAACCTCGATAGCAATGTTCCACAAGGGGTTATTTAATTCAATATTATCATCATCATCAAGACCTCTTGTCACCTGGTTTGCTAGGACAGGGTCTAGGGAGGGACCATCTACAGGCAAGCAGTTACTCCCTATGGGACATTCCCGCAGTTTCACATCGCTCCCGGTTGTCCAACACTCCAATAGCGACTGTCCTACCAACGCACATTTTTCCACACCAATCTCTTTAACCATTTCTGTGTCCATTGGTACCTCAACCAATACCTCTGAGTTGTCCGACAGTGCTCTACAGTGCTTCTCATACACTTTTTCATTACAGTTACCAACACTGCCATTTCCTGTCAAAGTGTCTCCGGGTACCTCAAACTGCACCTCCCTGCGAGTGATGGATTGAATTCCCACTACTGCTGCGTCTTTTCCGGGCCCTTCCCTTTCACGAGGTCTAGTGGGTGAGACAGCACACGCGCCATGTACCAACCACTGCTCAGCTGCACCTCGGATCGCACCAGCAGGAATGCACCTCATCACACCAGCATACGGAGAGACTTCTACTATGTCTATCATTTCTGATTCCTTTAGCAGTTCCCCTGAACGCCTTCCGCACATAACTGTCGCTGGAAGCACTCTCGCAGAGAACTGCGAGACCACTTTCTGCAAAAGTAACCAACATTGCAGTAACCAATTTTTATCAACATTGCTTAACATCGCCTGTACCACGTGTCTCCACTGATTGGTACTACGCAGTACCAGGTCGCCCATCTGCGGTGGATACATGCAGGTATACAGCGGAAAGATTTTCACCAATTCCAACAACATCTCAGTTATTTCTAGACATGCCACATCTAAACACAGAACTCTAGGGACTTTTCCCTTACTAACGACGTGGAGGGGCTCATTTGCTAAGGCTTGAGAGGCTGAGACACTCAAAGAGACCTCCACCTCAGAGGCCACTGACAAAACTTGCGGCTCCCAATGAGCACCGCTAAATGCATGCGTCACACTCATTGTCTCATTTTCAGCAACACTGAGCCCTTCCAAGTCCCTATCCATTATCCCATCATCCTGGCACTCAACATTACTCATCTCTTTTGCTGTGGACAAAACTTCTGCTATATATGCGCCCTTTTCCGATCCTTCCGCCTGGAGGGGGTTAAGTTCTGCAACAGCCAACGCACCTGTGTCTACTGGCTTTGCAGCCTCTCCATTTGTCACAGCAGCAATAGTGTCCAGCTTACTATTACCTTCAGAAATTTCTTTCCACCACGCTATCACCTTAATGGCGAGACTATCCCAGTCTATCCTGTCTGTGCTCCAGTCATCAGCACTCTGTAGTACTGCTCCCTCTGCCCATGGAGACACAGGTGGACAGAGTGGTTTAGCAGCAGACAATCTGCACCAGTCACTGTCAACCACATCAGATTGTGATAATACATACTCCCTCATTTGAGCTATTTTCCCATTGTTTTCCACCTGAGCAGTATCAGAGCTGTCCTGGAGCCCCGCCGGCTCCAACACTGGGAGTCCTCCTGAGATTTCCTGGGACAACTCTGCTGCACTACCGGTGGTTACCATGGGAGACACCAAACCATCAACATTGTCAGTAATACACTTTTCAACATCATCATTACTTTTGAATACATCACAATAAGTACATGTATCCTCAGCCATAGACATAGCAGTGTTATAAGCTTTAACAGGCTGTTTTTGGTCAGAACACACAGCACCCCGTGTAACGCTCAGCACACCACCCTTCCTCTCCAAAGGCATTCTTTTGCCCACTAGGGCGGCTCCACAGTTGTCCTGGGAAACCATGTGCCTCACCACTGCGGGCTCCTGGGAGGTTTCCCTGGGCATCTCTGTAGCACCTGTCACTAGGGAACCTGGCACACAAACTGTATTGGTCACCCCTAGGTTACCACTTCCAGCACTCTGGTGGATTACACCAGGTACATACAGAGTCCAGTCTTTTTGAGTTCTTAACCTTGCTGCAGGTTGAGCTTCAACCTGTGTCTCCCCACTACTCGGGGTAGCAAACTGCAGCAAGTCCATTTTTACCACTTCTGCTGATCTCCCAGCCGGATATACTCCCACTTCACTGGGATCAGTCCCGCAAACTGCAACAGTCTTACCATAATCTGTAGCAGGTAACTCTGGCTTCATTTGAGTACGTTGTCTATCCTTTATCGCACTTTTACTGACTAACTCTCCCTGGTGGCCATGGGATGAAACTGCAGCAGCCACTTCTGACTCCTTAGCACCCCCTGCAGGCACAACAGGTACTTCCTCACTGTTGCCAGAGGTGACTGAAAATAGGTTTGCACAAAAATCTGGGCTTGCAGACAAAGACTTCTGCCCAGTAACCACATCTCCAGGCATGTTCCATAACCTGGGACAAGAAAAAATTTCATGCCCCAGTTGACCACATTCCAGGCATGGTACATTTTTACACATATCTTTAATGGGATGCCGCTCCACATCTCCACTGTATCTCCTCCTTCCGGTTAACACCCGATCCCTTGTTGCTAAGGGAGATGGCACTCTTCCAGCTGTACTTTGCTGACTCTCCCAAAAGCAGCGACTTTGCGCTCCTTGAAGCATTGTTGCTTTAAACATGCCACGATCCTCTGTCGGCAATACGTTTCTCGCGTAGTCCACAGACTTGACATCACTGCCGTTGCTACGGGCAACCACATACTTGTCAAACTTCTGATAAGCCTTTTGGACACTCCTGGGACTTAAATCAGGCTTTCTAAACATTGTTGCAGACCTCTGTCTGGCCGTGTCGCCTTGTATTGGAGACTGAGACAAAGGGCACTTGGAGATAACATGCCCCCACTCTCTGCACCGAAAACAGCGCTCTTGCTTCAGAGCCTTGACAGGGCTTCCCAAATTGCATCCTCTTGTAAGCTTGGGACTTTGCACCTTAATAGCTGGCCTGCTTGCACCAGCGTTGCCAGGGGCAACAGCATGCACTTCCCCTTTAAGTGTAGCAAAAAACAGTCTGCAATATTCTCCGGCAGGCTCAAACTCTTGCTTCATCTCTGCAGTCACTCCACCACACTTTTGCGCTTTCCAGCAAAAAATGAAGCACTGTTACTTTAAAGCAAGTTGCTTTTCACTTCATGCAAGCTTTCCTCACCTGCACAGTGCACACACAGATTGTGCTGTCTCATGCACACAAACACAGTTCATCAATTTAACTTCTGCGCAATGCAGTTTGCCTGGCTGCCACACACCGCTAGCAGCAATTCCTGAAATGACTCACTACTGGCGCAGAGACCCGGACTTCACCGTCTGTCTGCCCGCATTCGAACACCACTTGTAATGTTTGGGGTATTTAGCTCAAGCGATAAATGCGTTTTTAGTGCAGTGAGTCCACCTCAGACAGGCATTATAGTTAAGGGCCTGGTAGCCCACGTTTATTAAACCGAAAAACAAAAGCAAAAAGGTCCATTCAGGATTCCCACGCAGGGGTTTAACTTCATTAAGCACTCCAAAAATAAGGAAAACATACCAAGCCACCTGGCTCTCTTGTCAGCAGTTCCTCTGCTTGCTCTCAACAGATTTGGCAATTCTTTACAGCCCCCTGGACTCACTGGCTTCCTCAGTCTCCCCGACTCTCAAGGCTGGCCAGCCTTTCCCAGTCCCTGGGCAAAGAATCCCCTTTTCATCGGCTGCAGACTCCCACAGGGCAGACCACTCTCCAGACACAGGTCTGTCTTCACACCGCAGTAGCAACAAGCTGCACACACTCCACCTTCCTCCACCCTCTGCTCTCACTAGCCCCTCATTATATGGGCTGTGTGCACCTGGGCACACAACCTGCTGGCTCTCCATAAGACATGGACACAGGGTTAGAGATCCCATCCCTTTTCCCAGTGACAGGGACTATTACAATATATATATGTGTGTGTGCATAAGTACCTGTGTTTGCCACACCCAATTGGTGGGGACGCCCCCTCACAAACAGCAACACCTACCCATGTAATAGAGAGGCCTTCTGGATTTTTTCCCTAGGAACTCTGGCCCCAAAAGGCCTGAATGAGGAAATCGAACTGCACAATGTTGTCTAACTCCTTCAGTTCCCAAAAAGGCCCCCGAGTCATTGGTGGCACTAGCCAGGTCAATTGGGGTTTGACCTTTCAAGTGTGCGTATTGCCACCAATGTGCAGGTTGGGGCTCAGTTTTGGGTCATATGGGGTACACTAGGTGTAGTGACCAGGATTTGGGGCAGATAGGTTTTTCAGATGTAGTAGTAGTCATACAGTTTTCAGTTCAATGTGTAGAAGCTAGTTACCAGACTGTGGTTGGTGTTTAGACAGTAGCTAATTTGATAACAATATGTAGTCCATGTCATTTTATGTACTTCACCGCCATTGGGGTATAGTGTTCATTTTCCATTAGGTGCAAACGGGCAATGGTCTCTCTCGTTTTTGGTACGCTAGTCCGCAGAGGTATCCTCCACGGCATTTGCTGGGGGGACGGTCACTATGGCCATTTGACATAGTATGTTATATCCTGCCATAGGTTATTTATTTTACTATATTTATTATATTTGTATCTATATAGAGTGGTGCGTAGTCTCTTAGCCGGTATTCTCTATTACTGTTTTTTAACGGTGTTATTAATGTTTTAGGCCGATGAGCATTTGTTTTTAGATCTTCTATTTATTGTTATTATATAATTTTTTTGATCAGTATTATTCAGGTACCATAGTGCACGGATCTCTTTTTGATTTTAATTTTGCTATGGATTTTCATGTTTTGACCGTTTCAAGATACTATATTTTATGGAAATATATATATTATATGCTGTCTAATCAACTGTGTTTCAAATTTATGAACCATACATATATTATGTGTTGTATTAACCTATTGCACCTTGGTAAGGATACCTCTGCGGATCACACCAACGGAATATTATCTATTAGTAATTTCATTTGGTATCGATTTTGATCCCCTCACCAACCTCTCCATTTGAGATTAATCTCTATTTTTTAGCAAATATATGTGCCGTCTACCTATTACATCTTTACCCTCTATTCTCATCCCATGAATGGTCCTTGTAGAGAGATTTGGGCTGCGAGCTGCCTGTGGCTGTAATTTGAATGCTGCCGTACTGTGCAGGCATTATCAGCCTAGGAGTTATTGGTGGGAGGCGCGCGGACCAACGGGGATGCGCGCGCACCGACTTTCCTGGCCACTCACAGGCAGCTCCATGACGGCCGGAAGCAGCGGGTGAAACGCAAACATACCCGCGCTTCCGGGCCGTGTCCCCTGCACGCAGCGTCCTCTGACGCTTGTAGAAGGGGAACTGACGTCACGATCGGCCGGAAGTTGCGGGTGGAACGCAGGAACGCCCGCACTTCCTGGTCCTTCGGGCGGCATGCGTTCCACACGCTGTGTGCAGTGTTCATATGGCTCCTGGGAGCCAGAGAAATCCCGTAGTATTTACTGCGGTTTGTCCACGGCATGGGGTTACCTATGGAGCTGTTTGTGGGATGAAAGGTATGTGTGGTCGGCGCCCCCCCCCCCCCCCCCCCCCACCACCACCCCCCCTTTTTGGTTTTTTTTTTTGGTTTGTGGTCCATACTGATTTTGCTACAGTTTTTGCTAGCTCCAAATACAGCAAGCAACATAGAGGGAGGCCTGTCGCTTGTTTTTTATCAGTACTATCTTTTGGCTGCAAATGGGGCTTGTACATAGAGGGAGGGGTGCAGGGAGAGTAAGCCCAAATGGGTAGGTGTTGCTGTTTGTGAGGGGGCGTCGCCACCAATTGGGTGTGGCAAACACAGGTACTTATGCACACACACATATATATATCTATAGAGAGGCAATTTCGAGAGACTAGCCATTGCCCGTTCAGGCTCTGAAGAAGGGGGTGCTCCCCTGAAACGCGTTAGCCATTGGCCATTTGCACCGGTCTGATTCTCTTGGCAATAGGTCCTGGTGTGTCGATCCATAGAACAGCGCATTTGCGCCCTTTTTAAAGCTGGCTTCGATAGCTCGTTTGTGAGTATAATCTTTGCTGTTTTTATGCTGCAATAAAGTTTTATAGTGGTAATGCACTAGGTTAGTGCGCCCTCCTTCTTTTTCTGTTTTTTCTAGCATGAATACCCATTGTTCAGAGGAGGGCTGCAAGACGCTAGGCAATACCTTGGTATAGGTGGTCGCACCACATGTTCAGTTCCTGGACACCTGAGCGCAGGAGAGATTTGTTTTGTGTTTGTTTAATTTGATTTGGGGACTCCAGCAGCCGGGTGGACAGCTAATGTGGTGTTAAGAAGGACCGA
This sequence comes from Aquarana catesbeiana, assembly GCF_042186555.1. Taxonomy (NCBI): domain Eukaryota; kingdom Metazoa; phylum Chordata; class Amphibia; order Anura; family Ranidae; genus Aquarana; species Aquarana catesbeiana. The sequence goes on from NC_133328.1 coordinate 318,765,626, forward strand.
GTACCTATCAGCAAGTATGGTATTATCCATAGAAGAAAGACAGCTAAGGAGAGCTTCGTTGGCAAAGGGATTTCTGAATAGTATCGACAATTATGAACAGCAACCAGAAGGACCAGAGGATATTGAGATTAATAAAGTTGCACCAAATAGAGAGGAAACTATGATATCAACTTTCTATAAACTGAAGCATCTTCTGGAGAACGAAATGACCCAATGGTGGGATGTTGTTTTATTGCAAAAGTATTTAGAAGTTAATAGAATCCCTAGAGGATTGAGAATAACAAAAGTGTGTGATTTTTTAGATGAGGATATTGGTCAGGATTGGATTAGGGAGATGCGGATTTTCAATAAATCCTGGTTAGGAATGATTATTAAACAGAGGGAGAGAAATCTAGTAAATGTGAAGTCAGATATCATTAGTATCCAAGAAAAACTAGAGGCATTTTCAGATTTAGAATCTTTCTCTACATGGGATACAAAAATCAATGAACAAACTACAAAGTTTGAGGCAGACTTAATAGTCAAGAAATCTGGGAAATTCGAAAGGGATAGGCAGGACTATATGGCAGGGCGGGAGTTTAATTGGAAGAAAGAAAAGACGCCTGGACCCCCTACCCATGTACAGGAAGGTGGTCCTGAGATAAGAGATCGCCCTGAGGCCAGCACTTCATTCAACGCTGGCAGTGGGATGAATAGTAAAAGAAATAGAAATAGAAATCGTAACAGGAACCACTTTAAAGATAAGAGCAAACATTGGGGTAGAAATAATAGGATCAGAAGTAGGAACAATGAGAATGGGGAACCTAATAAATGGTCAGACCTGGGCCCTTATAGATGTAGTGTGCACGAAGACTTTCCGCCCCTTCGAGATCAGAGGGGTTTATTTGGTAACTGTGATCACAATGAGAAAAGCAAGCAAGGCAATCAGAAGGCTGGAGATCTCATTGGACATGATCCTGCTACTGACGTGACTCTGCTACAGCAGAAGGAGATTACAATACAAGAGGAGAGAAGCGACCTAGCGATACCGATACAGTCCACGTTGAATGCAATTGAGAAACAACAGGAGTCCCCTCTAAAATCAAGATCTAATGACGTAGCGGGGATAGGTACGACTGGTACCAATACAATTAAATCTAAGGTTGAGATTCCTTTTTTTGTGCAAGGAGCTGCGGGAAGAACGAAACCCGCAGCGCAAAAAAGCATTGCATTCCGACCTCTATCACCCCCGAATACCAGGAGACAGTTAAAACAACGAGAAGAGGGTGTAGGGGAGGGCGGAAATCCAAAGAGAGATCAAAAACATCAGAGAGCCACTCCACTATAAAAATTTTCAATCTGTCGAAATGTGAGTTCCTTGACACGGAGCTCGAATTGCTTAGAAGGGGACTCAACTATGCCCCTGAGAGTCCTCCAAATCTGTTTGAGCTCTTTATCGATCTCAATAAGTTTGTGCGGAATCTTACTGTAAAGCGCCACTTTAGACTGAAGGAAATAAATGGAACAAGTGAGGGTCCAGAAACGACTATCCCCATTGCCCATGCTGAACCTCTAGACAAAGAGATATTGGAGATTTTGGAGGAACTATACCTGGAAGGAGGTCAAGAATCTGTGGAAGTCTCTCCTCCTTTAACCCTGGAGGGTGCGACGATCAATACTAACTTCAGACCAAAATCAAGTTTCTACCCCCACTGGAACAAGGGGAACTTCATACCCACGTTTTATGAAGTGGTGATGGAGGAATTCAGGAAAATCTGTGGAGACAATAAACGGAAGTATTTAAAGGGCCACGAAGTGTGCCTGGAGGGCCCTTTGGGTAGTCTAAAAAAGAACTCTGAAATAGTCATAAGAAAAGCAGATAAAGGTGGAGGTCTGGTTATCCAAGATAGAGATCAATATCTAGAGGAAGCCTACAGATTGATCGGCGATACCAACACCTATGAGAGACTTACCTGGGATCCTACGGTCAACTATAATGTCGAATTAAAAGCGCTCCTGGACAAAGCACTATCAGATCAAGTCCTGACTAAAAACGAGTATCATTTTTTGTATTCAAAGCACCCAGTGGTCCCTCACTTCTACCATATCCCAAAAATACACAAAGATATGGAGAAGCCTCCAGGAAGACCTATTATAGCAGGGATCGACAGTTTGACCAGCAATCTTGGCAACTATATCGATCACTTCCTCCAGGGACTGGTGGTCAACCTGCCATCATACATCAAGGACTCAGGCCACGCTTTAGAGGTACTTAGTGCATATACTTGGGAGCAGGGATATAGATGGCTATCACTTGATGTGACATCTCTATATACATCTATCCAGCACGAGTTCGGGCTTAGGGCCATTGAATATTATGTTGCAGAAGCCCACCTATTTGATCCCAGGCAAGCTCGATTCATTTACGAATGCATTGAGTTTACTTTGACTCACAATTATTTCACCTTTCTGGACAGGTTCTATAGGCAGGTAAGGGGTACAGCTATGGGTGCTAGGTTCGCTCCCAGCTATGCGAACTTGTTCATGGGCTACTGGGAGCAGAACTATATTTGGGCCAATAACCCTTATGGGAGGAACCTAGTGTTGTACTCGCGTTACATAGATGATATTCTCATCATCTGGAGCGGCACTGATGAGGAACTGAAGGGATTCCTGGCACATTGTGCAGGGAACCCCTATGGGATTTCCTTCACACATGTGGTAGACGATAAGTCCTTGATTTTCCTGGACTTAGAGCTACAGGTTGACGACACTGGGGCCATCTATTCAAAAACGCATTTCAAACCGAGCGCTGGTAATTCATATCTCCACGCCCGGAGCCACCATCACCCTAGATGGATTAGGAATGTACCTTTTGGTCAGTTTTGCAGACTCAGGCGGACCTGCACCCTGAAGCACGATTATGAAGAACAAAGCCTTGTCCTCAAGACTAAGTTCAAGGAAAAGGGTTACGAAGAGGAGCATATAGAGGAGGCGTTCCAAAAATACCTTGTGCTATATGACAACACTCGTGTTGGAGAGGAAGAAAAAAAGACAAATCCTCACATGGATGAACGACCACAAGTACGATTTTGCACTAGGTATAACAACAAGGCCCTCTCAATACAAAAAATCCTCAAAAAGAACTGGAGGATCCTCGAATCAGACCCTATCTTGAAGACAAGCCTTCCTTCGCACCCCAATTTGGTCTTTAGGAGACCGAAGGACCTAAGGAGCATTATTGCCCCAAGTAGAGTGAGAAAACAAAGAAATGGAGGGCTCAGTAGTATTTGGAGCACGATTTTTGACCAGAAGGGAAATTACAGATGTGGGAGCAACATTTGTGGGAACTGCGTGCATATGTGCCATAGAAAGAAAGAAGTTGTTGGAACAGACGGTAGGATCCACAAGATTAAGCAGTTCATTAACTGCGGTACCCCGTATGTCATCTATGGCCTTCTGTGTCCTTGTGGCCTCCTTTATGTAGGACGGACGTCAAGACCTATGAGGACCAGAATGAATGAGCACAGGAGCAGTATCCTTACGGAGAAGGACAACTATTCAATACCAAAACACTTCAAAGAAACCCATAGTAGCAGTACAGACGGCCTCAAAGTGTTCGGTATAGAAGCGATGCCGAGCGACTTGGATAGCGGTAAAAAACATCAAATGCTATGTAATAGAGAGGCCTTCTGGATTTTTTCCCTAGGAACTCTGGCCCCAAAAGGCCTGAATGAGGAAATCGAACTGCACAATGTTGTCTAACTCCTTCAGTTCCCGAAAAGGCCCCCGAGTCATTGGTGGCACTAGCCAGGTCAATTGGGGTTTGACCTTTCAAGTGTGCGTATTGCCACCAATGTGCAGGTTGGGGCTCAGTTTTGGGTCATATGGGGTACACTAGGTGTAGTGACCAGGATTTGGGGCAGATAGGTTTTTCAGATGTAGTAGTAGTCATACAGTTTTCAGTTCAATGTGTAGAAGCTAGTTACCAGACTGTGGTTGGTGTTTAGACAGTAGCTAATTTGATAACAATATGTAGTCCATGTCATTTTATGTACTTCACCGCCATTGGGGTATAGTGTTCATTTTCCATTAGGTGCAAACGGGCAATGGTCTCTCTCGTTTTTGGTACGCTAGTCCGCAGAGGTATCCTCCACGGCATTTGCTGGGGGGACGGTCACTATGGCCATTTGACATAGTATGTTATATCCTGCCATAGGTTATTTATTTTACTATATTTATTATATTTGTATCTATATAGAGTGGTGCGTAGTCTCTTAGCCGGTATTCTCTATTACTGTTTTTTAACGGTGTTATTAATGTTTTAGGCCGATGAGCATTTGTTTTTAGATCTTCTATTTATTGTTATTATATAATTTTTTTGATCAGTATTATTCAGGTACCATAGTGCACGGATCTCTTTTTGATTTTAATTTTGCTATGGATTTTCATGTTTTGACCGTTTCAAGATACTATATTTTATGGAAATATATATATTATATGCTGTCTAATCAACTGTGTTTCAAATTTATGAACCATACATATATTATGTGTTGTATTAACCTATTGCACCTTGGTAAGGATACCTCTGCGGATCACACCAACGGAATATTATCTATTAGTAATTTCATTTGGTATCGATTTTGATCCCCTCACCAACCTCTCCATTTGAGATTAATCTCTATTTTTTAGCAAATATATGTGCCGTCTACCTATTACATCTTTACCCTCTATTCTCATCCCATGAATGGTCCTTGTAGAGAGATTTGGGCTGCGAGCTGCCTGTGGCTGTAATTTGAATGCTGCCGTACTGTGCAGGCATTATCAGCCTAGGAGTTATTGGTGGGAGGCGCGCGGACCAACGGGGATGCGCGCGCACCGACTTTCCTGGCCACTCACAGGCAGCTCCATGACGGCCGGAAGCAGCGGGTGAAACGCAAACATACCCGCGCTTCCGGGCCGTGTCCCCTGCACGCAGCGTCCTCTGACGCTTGTAGAAGGGGAACTGACGTCACGATCGGCCGGAAGTTGCGGGTGGAACGCAGGAACGCCCGCACTTCCTGGTCCTTCGGGCGGCATGCGTTCCACACGCTGTGTGCAGTGTTCATATGGCTCCTGGGAGCCAGAGAAATCCCGTAGTATTTACTGCGGTTTGTCCACGGCATGGGGTTACCTATGGAGCTGTTTGTGGGATGAAAGGTATGTGTGGTCGGCGAGCCCCACCCCCCCCACCACCACCCCCCCTTTTTGGGTTTTTTTTTTGGTTTGTGGTCCATACTGATTTTGCTACAGTTTTTGCTAGCTCCAAATACAGCAAGCAACATAGAGGGAGGCCTGTCGCTTGTTTTTTATCAGTACTATCTTTTGGCTGCAAATGGGGCTTGTACATAGAGGGAGGGGTGCAGGGAGAGTAAGCCCAAATGGGTAGGTGTTGCTGTTTGTGAGGGGGCGTCGCCACCAATTGGGTGTGGCAAACACAGGTACTTATGCACACACACATATATATATCTATAGAGAGGCAATTTCGAGAGACTAGCCATTGCCCGTTCAGGCTCTGAAGAAGGGGGTGCTCCCCTGAAACGCGTTAGCCATTGGCCATTTGCACCGGTCTGATTCTCTTGGCAATAGGTCCTGGTGTGTCGATCCATAGAACAGCGCATTTGCGCCCTTTTTAAAGCTGGCTTCGATAGCTCGTTTGTGAGTATAATCTTTGCTGTTTTTATGCTGCAATAAAGTTTTATAGTGGTAATGCACTAGGTTAGTGCGCCCTCCTTCTTTTTCTGTTTTTTCTAGCATGAATACCCATTGTTCAGAGGAGGGCTGCAAGACGCTAGGCAATACCTTGGTATAGGTGGTCGCACCACATGTTCAGTTCCTGGACACCTGAGCGCAGGAGAGATTTGTTTTGTGTTTGTTACCTTAAAAAAACAAGGCACTGCAAAGTGGATGAACCAGTCACGATCCAGCAAAGAGTGAGTAGGGCTGGTTCATATTTTCATAAACATTTTTAATATCAAAATATAGGTCTGCCCTGATTTTCACAATAAAGTGTGCAGGGGGCAGCCAAATGTTTAATTTGTATTCCCTCACTGCACAATATTTGATGCATCTGTATTGGAAATTAGACCAGATAGATGTAAAGTTCTCATTTAGAATCTGAGGCACATGCATTTATTCCAATCTTTAACCAGTTGCCAACCGGCCCATAGCCAAATGACGGCTGCAGGGTGGTTGGATAACTCTGGGATCACGTACTATGACGTGATTCCAGAAAACTGTTCCCGCGCGCCCCCTGGGGCGCGCACACGGGAACATCCGTGACCCGGCGCCTCACGGATCACGGATCACGGATCATGGCCGTTTACCATGTGATCGCTCCGTCAAATGACGGAGCGATCACATGTAAACAAACCGGCGTCATGTCATGACGCCGGTTCCTCTCTCCCCTCTCTGTATCGATCGGTACAGAGGGGGAGGGATCAGATGGGAGCAGCGCTGTGGGATAGATGTGTAGTGCCCACAGTGACATCTGCAGTCACATCCATCCATCCATCCCTCCATGCTCAGCCATCCCCCCCATGCTCAGCAATACCCAGCACTACTCTGCAATACTCTGCAATTCCCTGTGCAATACTCTGCAATGTCCCCAATACCCCGCAATACTCTGCAATACCCTGCAATACTCTGCAATGCTCCACAATACCCCGCAATACTCCGCAATACTCTGCAATGCCCTGCAATACTCTGCAATGCCCCGCAATACTCTGCAATACTCTGCAATGCGCCGCAATACTCTGCAATGCTCTGCAATACCCCGCAATACTCTGCAATGCCCTGCAATACTCTGCAATACCCCGCAATACTCTGCAATACTCTGCAATACCCCGCAATACTCTGCAATGCCCTGCAATACTCTGCAATACCCCGCAATACTCTGCAATACTCTGCAATGCCCCGCAATACTCTGCAATACCCTGCAATACTCTGCAATACCCCGCAATGCCCCGCAATACTCTGCAATGCCCCGCAATACTCTGCAATGCCCCGCAATGCTCTGCAATACTCTGCAATGCCCCGCAATACCCCGCAATACTCTACAATACCCTGCAATACCCCGCAATACTCTGCAATACCCCGCAATACTCTGCAATACCCCGCAATGCCCTGCAATACTCTGCAATGTCCTGCAATACCCTGCAATAGTCTGCCATACCCAGCCATACCCAGCCATACTCTGCAATACTCGGTGATACCCAGCCATACTTTGCCATGCTCAGCCATACCCAGCCATGCTCTGCTATACTCGGCCTCTGTATGTGGCCAGGCTGTGGAAGTCTCACACATGTGGTATCGCCATACCCAGGAGGAGTAGGAGAATCTATTTTGGGGTGTCATTTTTGGTATGTACATGCTATGTGTCAGAAATATTGTATAAATGAACAACTTTGTGTTAAAAAAAAAATGTGTTTTAACCACTTCCCGCCCGCCGGCTGTCATACAATGTCCTTGACTTTGTGCGGGGATATCTGAATGATGGGTGCAGCTACAGGCATCATTCAGATATCAGCTTTTTCAGCCAGCGATTCTCTACACCATGAGAATGATGATAGCGGCTGTTCCGCTGCTTGATCGTTCTTACGGCAGGCGTGAGGGGACATCCCCCCCTCCCGCCGCCCTCAGGTGCTTCTACCGACTCACCGCTACGATCGAAGCCAGGATCGTTTTTTTTTTTTTATTTCAGGCTTCCCAGCCTAGAGGTGAGGACCTGTCATGCCATATTCCTATTACAAGGGATGTTTACATTCCTTGTAATAGGAATAAAAGTAATCAAAAAATTTATTTTTGGAAAAAAGCGTCAAACTAAAATAAATAAAGTAAAATGAACAATAAAAAAAAAAAAAATTTCCCCGTGTCCCCGTGTGCTTGCATGCAGAAGCGAACGCATACGTAAGTCCCGCCCACATATGAAAATGGTGTTCAAACCACACATGTGAGGTATCCCTGCGATCGGTAGAGCAAGAGCAATCATTTTGGCCCTAGACCTCCTCTGTAACTCACAACATGTAACCAGTAAAAATTTTTAAAGCGTCTCCTATGGGGATTTTTAAGTAGCGAAGTTTGGTGCCATTCCACGAGGGTGTGCAATTTTGAAGGGTGACATGTTAGGTATCTATTTACTCGGCATAACTTCATCTTTCATATTATGCAAAAACATTGGGCTAACTTTACTGTTTTTTTTTTAAAGCACAAAACTGTTTTTTTTTTTTAGAAAAATTGCTGCGCAAATACCGTGCGAGATAAAAAGTTGCAACGACCGCCATTGTATTCTCTAGGGTCTTTGCTAAAAAAACATATATAATGTTTTGGGGTTCTATGTAATTTTCTAGCAAATAAATTATGATTTTTACATGTAGGAGAGAAATGTCAGAATTGGCCTGGGTGCTCCTGAACGCCTGAAGGTGCTCCATGCATGTTGGGCCTCTGTATGTGGCCACGCTGTGTAAAAACCTCACACATGTGATATCACCGTACTCAAGATAAATAGCAGAATGTGTTTTGGGGTGTAATTTGTGGTATGCATATGCTGTGTGTGACAAATAACCTGCTAATATGACAATTTTGTGAAAAAAAAAATCTTGATTTTGCAAAGAATTGTGGGAAAAAATGACAACTTCAAAAAACTCATCATGCATCTTTCTAAATACCTTGGAATGTCTTCTTTCCAAAAAGGGGTCATTTGGGGGGTATTTGTACTTTTCTGGCATTTTAGGGTCTCAAGAAATGGGATAGGCCGTCAGTACTTCAGGTGTGATCAATTTTCAGATATTGGCACCATAGCTTGTGGACTCTATAACTTTCACAAAGACCAAATAATATACACCGATTTAGGTTATTTTTACCAAAGATATGTAGCGGTATAAATTTTGGCCAAAATATATGAAGAAAAAATTACTCATTTGCAAAATTTTATAACAGAAACGAAGAAAAATGCATTTTTTTACAGAATTTTCGGTCTTTTTTCTTTTATAGCGCAAAAAATAAAGAACCCAATGGTGATTAAATACCACCAAAAGAAAGCTCTATTTGTGTGAAAATAAGGACAAAAATTTCATTTGGGTACAGTGTTGCATGACTGAGTAATTGTCATTCAAAGTGTGAGAGCACCGAAAGCTGAAAATTGGTCTGGTTATTAAGGGGGTTTAAGTGCCCAGTGGTCAAGTGGTTAAATTCCTGAAAAGCACAATAACTTATAACTCCCACCCCATGCAGTGCAGAATTTTCTGCAAAAGCCGGGTTGTGCAGAGTGAAAATTTTGTCTCCAAACCCGCTAGTTTTATGTTAAAATACAAGAGTGTTATTATTATTTGGGTATTTTCACTTTGGTAATCTGCTAGGCATAAAGAATCAGCATTTTTTTGTCTATGCAGAGACAGCTGCTGAAATTACTACTCTTACTACTACTCTAGATCCATAATCTATAACTGGACATAGTTACTGTATAAAAATGGAGATCTGGAAACAAATATTGGTCATATCTGAGGGATCCCATTTACGTTGGGGATATTGCCCATTTTTTCTATACAACCCTAGAAACTGGAGAAATACCGTAATTTTTCTGTCCCTTATTTTCCCTTGCATTTTCAATAATATGCACTTATATATGTGTATCACTTTGTAACTTCTATTTTTTGTAACTTTTGATAACCTTTTCTATGTCTGCCTGCCTAGGAATATTACATAAATAAATTAATAAGCTATTTCTTGATTGCTGTGAAGAATGAGCAAATCTGAAGAAACTGTTGTATACATATTTGTGTTGCATCATTGCTTATAATGTTCAATTTCTACAAAATTAGTCAGGTTGCAAAAAGTCCATCTATGACCCATGATAAAACCTTAAGGTTGATGCTGCTGACTGATGATGGTGCAGGCTGATGAGAGGTCCATCCAGACTCAAAGCACGCTGCTGAAATAGGAACAGATAGTCCGGCCGCCGCACACCTCACCCGGCCTGAGTGGTTAGCAGGTAAAAGCACCCTCAGCTTGATTTATCCAGGCCACGTCCCAAATATGGGGGGTGGGTCGATTTTGGTAGAGTCTCTCTCTAGTGGTGGCTAGTGGTAAGAAACTGTGATGTTGTGTTTGCACTGACTCTATTAGTGGTATTGCTTGGTTTAGCTATCTTGAAATTGCTTGTGAGGGCAGTGTGTGATTTGCAAAAGCCTTTGTGCCAGTCTGCTTAAGCGCACTGTCTGTGTACTGACTAAAGCTACTAGAAGCAAGGTATCCCACAAGCCTGTTTCATTTGTATGTGTGTTGTTTTTGGTTGTTACCTGTGTCCAGATTCAGGAACTCTGGGTTCTCTGTGTAATTGGTCAGCATCCTGGCTGATTTCTGAAGATGTGCAATGGACAGTGACACCTCAAGCGTCGTGACCCTTGTCTCTGTACCCTAAAAAACACAGATCCATGACATAACATTAACAATGGCTCCTCAAATCTCCTTTTGTTGGAATCATTATTAAAAAGATTTTGATTGGTCCCCGTAGGTTACTGCACTTTGCACAATGTCTTTTTGTACTGCTTTATGAAGATGTCTATAACAATGGCTGTGTTAGCCTTTAGTAATAAAGCAGGTTCCAAATTTAATTTTTCTAATTGAGATTTCAAGATGAGAACCAGAATCTTAACTGGTGCTATAGTGCATATTCATTTGAGATACTGTGTATAAAAAAGTGTTAACCATACTTATATTAAAGCGTAACTAAAGGGTTAATACCTTTCCAACGATCCCTTGCATCGGCAATGGCATTTTCTCCTGTGTGCCGATTTTGGGCCATCTTCATTGGCTGCCACTGGATGACATCACTCCTGTGCATGCACAGGAGCTAGTGATTCCAGCACACAGGAATCGGGCTGACTGCTGTAAACTGAGCTGCACATGCGCAGGCCAGTTTACAATCCAGGGATCCCTGTGAGCAGGCAGGTAGGTGTAGTTTATTGCAAAAGAACAATTGAATGTCTCTTCTGCGTGCTCACAGTTTGTAATGGTGAAATTTAATTCAGCTTTAAGGCAGGAAGTTGGGAAGTTGGCCCTATTCACACCTAAGTATTTTGTAGCTCGAAGCTACAAAATTCTCAACCCCATTGTTTTAAATGGTGCCTGTTCACACCTAAATGCTCAGGATCCTGTCACTTGTATCAGAGTCAAGAGAAAAGGGATCCGTTGCTCCAGGTGTGTGCAATACCTCAATTGGAACCAGGTAGGAGTGCTAGCCCCGGCCCGCCTCCGTGAAAACTTGAGAAAAGAAGAAATGGCTGCACATTCAAAGGTTGCAAAACAAAATGCCTTTTATTGAACATGACCAGGATACAGCAGGGACACCAGGTATTAGTCATGTAGACACGTTTCACACATCTGACCTGTGCTTAATCATTAGTAATGATTAAGCACAGGTCAGATATGTGAAGCGCATCTACGTGACTAATACCTTGCGTCCCTGGTGTATCCTGGTCGTGTTCAATAAAAAGCATTTTGTTTTGTAACCTTTGAATGTGCAGCCATTTCTTCTTTTCTCCTGTCACTTGTAGCTGTTGATTTCATAGATCTAGACAAATATGGCAGAAACCACTGACATGTGCAGTCACAATCCATCCTACATACATGGCAGCTCACAACAGACTTTCCAAATCCCCTATGTGTACGGGACATCTGGGGTAGGAAAAGGGAATGAGTTATGTCCTTCCAGTAACTGAAGGAGAAATATCTGCAGTGACATGCACTTACATGTAGTGTGGGTGCTGCCTGACAGGAGGACATTTTTCTGTAAAATAAGTCCTATTTTTATTTTTATTTGGTCACTAAATGCAACTAATGTCATATATGCTACTGTGAATTACTGAATATGACATAATCCAGACTGGCCTACTCTAGATACTGGGATATATGTAACATACATTGAACCACTTTAGTACATTGTGTTTTATACAGTATGACATAACAATGTAATGCTGTAAATAACATAACTGAGGCTGACCTGCTCTGTACATTGTGCTGTATTTGACATACTCTGAACTGCTTACACTTTGTACTTACTGTATGTCACATACACCAGAATGCGTCTCTATTTACATTGTGTTTTTGCAACATACTCTAATTTGCTTCATTTTGTACATGGTGCAGTTACTCAACTGTTGTTCCCTTATAAATGTTGTGCTCTGTGTTAAATACTGCGTATTGCTAATCATCACAGTATTGTCATGTTAATAAAAGTTTTTTTACTACTGGGACTTCTGAATTCTTTTGTGCCGCTAACATTTTGACATAGTTTTGCTAGTGTGCTCTCAATATGAAGGTGCAATTAGCAGAGTGTAAGATGTGAGACAATGATAAAAGCACCCATGGGAAAGGTTGTTAGACTTATTCAAAAGACTGTCAAAAAACTATAGCGAACCGTTCAATAGGTTCCTCTCCATGGGCTATGGAGATAAGTGGCTATCCATTGTGTTTACCTTAATTGGAGGCATTCAGAAATAAATGATAGCATATTTAATTATAAGGCACCAATGTCAGTTGTTTTTATATTGTATTATGTGGACTAACATATTTTAACCACAAAAAACTAAAAAACAAAAAACAGATACAAATCAGTGAATTAAAAAAGTAACATATAAGGCACAAAATGTCCATATTTTTTCAGGTGTGCGGTATGCTAGTGGATGGAAAACACATGATCTGTGTTCCCCTGCTGATGAAGAGAATGGTAATAAAATATTATCTGCTCTTTCTGTAAAAAAGCACAACAAAAATAAAATTTGATAAACAGTCCAAACCCCCAGAGGCATGGTGGTAACCCCCAGAGACAGGATGGGCATTTCCCCTCAGGAGTAGATTAGTATAGTGGAACATAAAGACATATGAGGCCAGTAATTTTTAGGTGAAATACAAAGGGGATTTTATTGATCATAATCTATAGGAGAGAGGGTTGGGGTTGCAGATGATCAAGACTTCAGCAGAACTCCTTCATTTCACTGGGTACAACATAGGAAAAGAGCCTTTAACTCAAGACCGACACCCCTGTTTAAAACTCCCTAGCAGACATCACCAGTAGCAACCACATCCTTTTTTTTCCAAGAGAGTCAACCAATCTCCATGGCACTCCATTCTGTTCCCAGACTTGTGCAGGAGTATCAACCAACCTCCATGGGACTCCATCCTCTTCCCAACCTTCTGCAGCAATGTCAATCAACCTCCACGGGACTCCATCCTGTTCCCAATCTTCTGCAGGAGAGTCAACCAACCTCTATGGGACTCCATCCTGTTCCCAATTTTACACAGGAGAGTCAACCTACCTCCACAAGACTCCATCCCATTGCCAGTCCTCTGCAGGAGAGTCAGCCAACCTCCATGGGACTCCATCCTGGTCCTAATCTTCAGAAGGAGAGTCAACCAACCTCCATGGGACACCATCCTGCCTCAAGTGAAGATCAGCAGCATTAGGCCTCAGCTTTAGGCCTATTCACGACATCCAGGCTCCTTCAAGCAGTCCTAAGGAAGTAGCCCCATCACATGCACCCTCTCTAGGTCACAGCCTGAGGGAAAGAGAACTTGCATCAGCTAGCCCCAAATATTTATACCCCTTCCCATAATGCACCACTGACACAGCATACTCCTAATGGTTGGCTGAGAAAAAAAAATGAAGATTCATAATCCAGGCTTATGCCCCGTACACACGGTCGGATTTTCCGATGGACATTGTCCGATCGGAGCGTGTTGTCGGAAATTCCGACCGTGTGTGGGCGCCATCGGACATTTTCCATCGGATTTTCCGACACACAAAGTTGGACAGCAGGAGATAAAATTTTCCGACAACAAAATCCGATCGCGTCAATTCCGAACGTGTGTGGCCTGTTCCGACGCACAAAGTGCCAGGCATGCTCAGAAGAAATTCCGACACGGGACAGCTCGTTCTGGTAAACTTAGCGTTCGCAATGAATACAGCACTTTCGTCACGCTGCAATGTAAAAAATGGTTTAATACAGCGCACTCTCTTCTTCTTTATAATGTGACAAGAATTAAGTCGTTTTGCTGCTCATATTCACACACACTTCTCACAAACTTTTATTTGTGTTTTTTTAGTGGGATTCCCTCAATATATTGTTATTAGTTGTCACATCTGACAGTTTTATATTTTTTATGTTTTTTTTTTTTTTTTGTTTTTAAGCCTTTTTTTTTCTTTAATGTTTGGATTTTTTCCAAGGCTGATCTTTGTTCAATGTTATTTTTATTTTTACTCCAGAATATTTTTGTGTGTGTTTTGTGTGTCAAGTTACCCCAACACCATTGATATCTTTTATTATTTAATCTCAAGGAGATTTTTTGTTGTTGGTGACCCTTGTTCATTTCACATTGTATATTAGAAATGTACCTGAATCCTCACAAACAAACTGTCATTTTTGAAGTAAAACACATAGGAGAGTATAATTCAAAACAAAAATCCTTTATTAAGGGATCAGAACCAAACAAAGAGGAAGGCAACACTGGATCAACAGGAGAAATTAGTGAAGCCTGGGACCCCCACGGCAGACATCAATTCTTAAACATCAAAATTGGTGGCCTGAGGAGTCCATATGTAAGGGAGGGCAGTCTGGTCCGGGATTCACAGAGACTTGGATAGCAGCAGATGACATCAGTGTCCCCAGGCTGTGGTACCATAAGAGGCTGCATCTTTTGGCCGACCAGACTGGATCCAGGGCAATCACTCTCTGGTCTTCCTTTCACACTTCCTTTCGGGCTGTGGCTGTGCTGTTGGAGATGTGGCAGGAGGAGGAGTAGGACCTGGAGGAGGAGGAGGACTGGGAGGACCTGGAGGAGGACTGGGAAGACCTGGAGGAGAGGGAGGAGGAGGAGGAGGACCTGCAGGAGGAGGAGGAGGACCATCCCAAAGCTGTGTGTGAGGTGTAATTTGGCCCCTCACACCTTTCTCCAGAGCCTCTGATATGAGGGCCTGACACATGGCTTTTTGGCCCTCCTCCATCCTCTGCATTTTATAGGCAATGAATGCAGCAATGTTCTCCTGCCTGGTGTGTGGTGCTCCCAGGACCTCTGTAGCCCTCCAAAAGAATCTGATAGCCGCCTCCTCTAGGGCACTTGTCCTACTGCCACTTTCTGTTTTCAGGGGGGGTGGAGGGACCTGCAGATCAGCCAGCCGGCTCGGCCCGGCCACCTCCTGGCTGAGACTTCCCTGTGTATGAAAAAAGGACATAGTTGTAATGTTTTGCATCATCAATCACAATCATAAATTAGTACTCCCAACTAACATATAGTTCACATCATTGATTGGACAAGCAGAAATATTTAGAGGAATGCTATACCTGGCTCAATCTGGGCTCCTCCACATATGGCCTGGAAGGCCCAGGTTGGGCGTCAGAAGCCTCAGCCGGGGGGGAAGGAAGCGTGGAAGGAAGACTGGAGAGGGATGGCCTGGGTTCAGTTTGGCCTGCCAGAAAATGCAGCCTGTCGTAGTACAACATCCTGGGGACATAGATGTCATCTGCTGCTCCGGATCTCTGTGAATCCAGGACTTTCTTGCGCTCCCTCAGATATGTGCTCCTCAGGCCACCAATTAATATCTTTAAATAGGTGATGTCTGCCGTGGGGATCACCTGCTTCACAATTTCACACAATTGCTCCAGTGCTGCCTTCCTCTTTGCTTGGTTCTTGAAATGGGGGTGGGTAATCTCCCACAGACAGGGCAGCTCCCTTAGCATATCAATGAATAGTGACATGAAGTCAGTATCTCTCATTAAGATATCCATGTTCACTGCAAGACACAACACAAGACAAAGCCTAATGTCAGACCAAACTCTCCTAATCTTGTTACAATATAGGCCTCAATCTAGAAGCAGTATAGGCCCAAGTTTGTCTCTTACCTTCGTTCTTACGATCGGCGCTTCCAATGCTCCTTCCTCCGCTCACAGATCGTACGTAATACACACGCGTGTTACGCTTTATACACATGCGTGTAACTCCGCCCGCCCCTGACGTTTTTTCTAGTCTATTCCCCGCCCCTTTTCGTTCGGCGCAGTGGGGGAAGAGCATGATGGCGGAGTTACAACAGGTGCGTGATAATTCTAACAACGAGGAGGAGGAGAAGGAAAGCCCGGATCCAGGCAGGTCCCGATCCAGAAGGAGACGTTTTAAGGCCACAAATATGTCATTTGGGGAGATGTTGGAGATGGTAGACATCATGAGGAAGTCCGACTATGACGGAAAATATGGGCCTTACCCCCACCCCAACATCAGAAAGGCCAAAATCATTGGTAAAGTGGTCAGGAGTCTTGAGCGGAATTTCGGGGTACGAAGGTCTAAAGATCAGCTCAGGAAGCGGTGGTCGGACCTGAAGTTGAGAGAGCCAGAGCAGTACCGAAAGATCCGGAGAGTGCTGCAAAAAAGTAAGTAGTTGTGCTGTGTTCATATTCTTTCTGTCTTTATTCCGTTCGTTCTGCTCCATATGCTTTTAGTAATTGTAACGTTTAAAAAGGTCAACTTTAATGTTCATGGGCCCATTATTCGTTCGTATCAAACATTTTTCTTTCGGCCTCTAGAACACCATTGTTTAGGCCATATGCATTTTCACACATTTTTTTTGGGCCTACTTGGATGCCAAATATTTGTTTGTGTAGATGGGTTTGTTACTAGAATGAAATGCAAACTAGATTGTGTGTAAGGAGAGGACACTGAGCAGCTGTTTTCACATCTGGACACTGGAGCACTATTGTGGGACACAAGAACACCATTTTTATTAGGGGGGGCACACAGGTGCTCCAGTGTATACTATAGGGGGTGCTACATCTGTGAAGCTTGTACTAAACAGGTAAAGTATTGCAGCTTGACAAAGGACAATAAAAAAAAGACATCTTTGAACTCGGCTAAAATAGAAAATTGTACCCCACTTCCAAGCAATGTTTCCTATTTCTAGTTCTGCCATCAAATATCTGTGTGCTAAGTATACCATTTTTGTTTTACATAGGGGAGAAAAGACTCGGAGGACACTCCTCATCCCAGGAGACCAGAGACCCCCCCCTCTGGAAGAAGGGGAAATACCAACCCAAGAAGAAGAGCAGGAGGAAGAAGAAGACGTGGTGGAGATTGGCACCACAACAGGTGAGTGTCTGCGACCACAGGCTCAGGTAAAAGAGATGGATGTTGGCAGATTTTTGAGACCTGTTTTTTTTGTTCTTTATCTCTTTTTAGGTGATCATGATCCAGAACGCTTTACATCTGAAAGTGCCCAGATACTGATCGGGGAGATCATGGGGTGTAATCTCCAATTGCAAAACATCCAGCAACAAATCAGTGATGTTATTAAAAAAAATAATAACATCATTGATGTTTTGGGGCGAATTTAAACCCCACAAAATCACCTTTTTTATCTTACAAAAATTTTTACAATGTTTAGAAAAGCCAAATTTGGAGGATGCACACAGTGTGCCAACATGTGCTATCTGCCATCACGGGAGATCAATGGACGCGTTTTGGGGGTGCAACCCCTTCCTCAATTATAAAGTAGCGTTGAGGAAGGGCTTGCTCCCCCAAAACACGTCCCTTGATCCCCCCTGATGGCAGATAGCACATGTTGACATTGGGAAATTTGTGTGCATCTTCCAAATTTGGCTTTTCCAGGGGTGATTTCCCCCCATCTGAACGCTATATCAAACCCAGTTCCTAAATACTGATGTCTGATATAGCCTTCAGGTTTTACCTAATGTGAACTTTGTAAGTTCAAGTTTTTTGGCTTTCTTGTTGGTTTTACACAGGCCTGTTTTATCTGAAATGGATATTTCGATTTTTGATAATGCCCCCCCAAAAATTGTTATACAACAAACATGTTGTTTTGTTTTAAAAACCTTTGGTAAATGCACATGTGATTGTGCAGGTATAAAAAAGTGCCTTACTCAAGAATGTGTGGATTATTGTCTCAACACTACAACACTTTTGGGGTGATGTAATTGCTGTTTTATGCAAAAATGGGGGTTATTTCCTAAGGGCAAATACACTTTGCACTACAAGTGCAGGTTCAGTGCAGTTGCAAGTGCACTTGTAGTGAAATGTGTTTTTGCATTTAGGAAGTACCAGCCAACACTATTCTTTATAAGGTTACCCAATCACGACATTTTCTGCACTCAACACATTTCTGTCAGGGTCAGCTCAAACAAACACAAGCAGTAAATGTCCACCAAGAATTGCTTTTGGTTGTTTTTTATTTGAAAAAGGTGTCACAGATTGTCTGGCATATTGATAGCCCCCCTACCCACAAAGAACTCCAGGTATCGTAACCAGACATCACGGGCACTCAGGGAGGGCAAGCCAGGACGGCCGCTTTCAAGCGCCGTCATTGTTGATGTATTTGGTATTCCAAATGCTGGGCCAGCATAGTTGGCTGAATGTTTTCTTAAAAAATTATGGAGAACACAGCACGCCAGTATAATATGGTTCAGTTTATACTCCGCCATATGGATGGGTGTCAGAAATAGTCGGAACCGGCTGGCCAGGATTCCAAATGTGTTCTCCACCACTCTTCGGGCTCTGGCCAGCCGATAATTAAAAACCCTCTGTTCCGGGGTGAGGGTCCTCATCGGGAATGGCCGCATCAGGTGGTCCCCCAGCGCAAACGCTTCATCAGCAACGAACACAAATGGGAGACCTTCAACATTGTCCTCTGGAGGTGGCAAGTCCAAGCTGCCATTCTGGAGCCGCCTGTAGAACTCCGTCTGGGCGATGACTCCACCATCGGACATCCGGCCATTCTTCCCCACGTCCACATACAAGAAGTCGTAATTAGCCGACACCACCGCCAACATCACTATACTATTAAACCCCTTGTAATTATAATAGTACGACCCCGAGTTGGGTGGTGGGACGATGTGGACATGTTTCCCATCAATTGCCCCTCCGCAGTTAGGAAAGTCCCACCGCTGGGCAAAGTGGGAGGCCATAGTCTGTCATTCCTGTGGCGTGGAAGGAAACTGTTGAGGAAAAAACAATAAACATTACTATTTTTTCACAGAAACATGGCAAGCAGATTAGACACAAACATTATGGGTCAACCTCCAGATAGCATTTACTAAGGGGAATTTTACAACAACAAAGTATAAGGTACACCTATCATATTCCCCCTCCCCCCCTCTTATGGGCCATTTCTAACATTATAGGGGGGGGGGGAACTCTTGGACAGGTAACCCTCTTCACTTCATTGAGAGATGAATGCCTAAATACAGGGTATTACTTGGAACAGCCCCTCCTTAGTTACACTATTGGCAGACCACTGGACAGGTAAGAAGTGTCATAATACAAAGATATAAATACACACTGTACACATTAGAGGACATTTGAACATTCTGCTATTACCTATCAAGATAATAATAGGATACAAGAACTTTAAACAGTACCATTGGAAAGTAGACAGGCAGGCCCTTGCACTACATGCTTTGGGGAATTTATCCATAAATCTGACCAGTAAAGAGATGGGTATAGTGTGTATGGGTTTGGCAAAGTCAGCAGATAGATGATTGAGGATAATGAATTGGGATCAGCTGACTTAGCAGTTGGGGGGGGGAGGGTTACAAAAAATTTGGGGACACCACAAAAAAAAGCCTCTGGCCCTCTGCCTGAATTTAAATCAAAAATAACATTTCCAAACATTTTAGGGGGTGTTTGGGGTAAAGCACTACTATGGAGCTGATAAAATACATTGTTAAGTGACTACATGAGGTGAATATAGGGCAGGAGACACCATGCTGGGGAGGTTATTGATGGGCAAATATGTATGAAGGACCTAAAATAATAATGACATAAAAATCCAGCATGCATGAGGACAAAGGGGACATTCACAGCATATTACAATCATGGTAATTAGGGAATGAGGAAAGAAATACAATATATTATCAAACATTCAATACAATAAAATGTGATATAAAAGGATAAAAATGTTACCTTCATATACTCCTTCTGCAGGACCTGGATGATGGCAGAACAGGTCTCTGGGATAATGATACCCAGAGCCTGGGGGGAGATGCCTGTCGAGAACTTCAAGTCCTGCAGACTTCTCCCTGTGGCCAAATACCGCAAGGTAGCGACCAACCTCTGCTCCGGAGTGATCGCTTGCCTCATGCAGGTATCCTGCCTGCTGATATAGGGGGTCAGCGAAGCCAACAAACGGTGAAACACGGGGTCCGTCATCCTGAGAAAGTTCCTGAAATCATCAGGATTATTCTCACGGATCTCACGGAGCAAAGGCATATGACAGAACTGGTCACGCTGAAGCAACCAATTCTTGGTCCATGAACTCCCCACCCTGTTCATGGACTGGACTTGTGTCAAGGTCAGGACCCCAACACCAAGCCCCCGCACAGCACGAACTCTACGAGGAGTATGCATACGAAACATGGCTAGAAAACGGTCGGCTGCTCAGAACGAAGTAACAGAACGCACTGAAGAACAGCAAGGCCTGTGAAGAGCAACCTGAAAAACAGCAACGAGCAGGCAAGATCACACAGAAAACTCCGATACGAACTGACTGCACGCACTGAAGAGCAGATACAAACCCACAAGCACAAACTGAACGTCAGAAAACGATCTGAAAGCCACGAGTCTGAAAAAGCGCGAATCGTCTCTCACCAAACTTTTACTAACACGAGATTAGCAAAAGGAGCC
The DNA here is from genome assembly GCF_042186555.1 of Aquarana catesbeiana. Lineage (NCBI taxonomy): Eukaryota > Metazoa > Chordata > Amphibia > Anura > Ranidae > Aquarana > Aquarana catesbeiana. The sequence goes on from NC_133328.1 coordinate 318,786,320, forward strand.
CAAAGGGTGCCGCGCTTGGTTCTGAACCGGCCTTTTCTAGTCTCGTCGTACGTGGTGTACGTCACTGCGTTGTTGTCGATCGGAAATTCCGACAACTTTGTGCGACCGTGTGTAGGCAAAACAAGTTTGAGCCAACATCCGTCGGAAAAAATCCTAGGATTTTGTTGTCGGAATGTCCGAACAAAGTCCGACCGTGTGTACGCCCTATTACTGTGTGATCTCACATTAATAGCAGAGGTGACAGTGCCACCTATGAATAACCAACAGCCAGGTTGGACTCAGAGGAAAGCGGACACAGACTATATTTGCCATTAGTTGACTGCAGCCATGCATAACTAAATGTAGTCACTCCTGCTAAAGGCAGGGTGGTTACACTGTAATAAAACAAAAATCTTGGATTTCTAAGCATATGGAAGGATACACAGATCATTTTTCAAGAACCAGAACATGAAATGTCTTGACTGCTTTTAGAGGTAAATGTAATGCACTTCATACTGCATATATCTTTTGTTTTAATTTTTAAATTTGACTTACTACAGTGAGAAAGTCATGTACATCTGTGTTCACTTCAAACATCCAATCATGCAAAACTATTTTTTTCCAGCTCCCTGCACATGATTTTTGAAGTTTGCAAATCACTTCACTTCACGTCACTTCAAGATTGTACTTTATTAAGCTAGGCCCTTTGGATGCCTCCATGTACCGTATTTTCTTATTTACCCATGTATTTAGGATTGTAGTTGTAGAGTAAAAGCATATTTGAAGAGGTCATTCCCATAGCAATATGTCACTTTATTTAATGTAAGACAAAAATCCCATGCAGGGGCCCTGTGGCTTTTTTTGCACTTACAGTAATATGCCACCATGAATGTTCAGTATTTAACTCCACAAAGCTCTTTGTGAAAGCATTTGCTGTAATTCCAAACCAAATATTGAGTGCCATACTATCTCTAACCTCTCACTTTGACTAGGTGTATATTAAGGTCTTCCACAGATCAAACATATCTGCTTTTTTTGCATCCTGGTATTCTTCATTCAGCAGTGCTAAGAAATCCTCTGTTTTTCATCTGTCATAAAATAGCTGGCAGCCTGAAATATGTATTCAGTACTTTCTGCCATATAATCACCATTATATGTTGCACGCAAAAGTTGGCCAGAGGGATGTTATCATTAAAGCCGTGTTTTATAGTAGACATAGAGAACATGAAAAGCATGCATGATATGAAAAACAAAGTGCCCTCAGCTTTCTGCTTTGCTGAATATTCTTTCTTGCAAGAAAAAGTGGCAGATGCACATAGGAACAAAAAAAGGTCAAAAAAAGATCTGGAAGAAAGCACCATTAGCCATGACATGTAGAAACCTACATAGATAGGGCTCACTGTTGGTGCATTCATTTGTCAGATAGCAGGGATTAATTAAATATACTATGTGTGTTTTTTATTTTTCACCCATCTATAAAATATGTATAAGTTTTTCTTTGTAGACAAATTCCCCTAGCCTCAAACTAAGTGAATCAACATCTTCAGGATACACTTATCTTCTATTATATAAAGCTGGATTTTAGATTTTGGGTGTGATTTGTATTCACCACGCATACAACTGCAGCTCGTATTTTTCAGCATACAAAGCTATCAATTTAACAATAGGAAATACAGTCTTTTAGCACTGCAAATTATTCTGATGCCTTGGAGTGAACTTGTGCAAAAGGGATTCTTCTCTTTCTTTTCTGTAGATTTATGTAGAAAGGATTGTCTTCAGCAGAATTACAGAGTGCTCTTACATTCCGCACTGATAATGAGCTTACCACTGTGTCGTGCATAACTATGCACAGCAATTTATGCACATCTACCTGTACTTCCTCTTCTGTTTAGATAAAATACTATGCCATTTCAGAGCTTAGTAAATAATGCTTTACATTAATAGTACATGGGAGGTTTATCATCTGCTGGCTTTTACTTACTGAAAATCTGATTATTCGGAGTGATCTGGTCATTTTTATGTGACATAAAGGCAGAACTTGTCACCTGCAAATGGACTGAACATTGTTGTGTGAGAGCTGCACTGCTAGACAGTTGGTATATTCATTTTAACAACATGTGTTGTATGATGCAATAATGCTAATATCACTAGGACACAGTGTGCAGATCTGCTTAAAGCCCATCACTGGGTTCTATGGTGATGGAGCGAGCATAGAGATGAGCTGATCTGCTGCTACTCATTTATTGTCCATTAACAAGCCTGGGGCATGGCGGTAACCAAACGCAATTGCTGATCTGCAGCATATTAAAATCAGGTCAGTAATTTGTCTCTGCTGCCTGGCAGGGTTGTGTAAATGTCCAGCATGGATGGATAGAAATACACATCCTTTGTCTAGTAAAATAACTCTAATTTCAATCGTGCATTTAGATGTTACCTGGAGTTCAGTTAGAAGTCCGTGTTGTGTACTTTTTGTACATTTTCTGTCTGCTTGATGTATCATCAAATTAAAACTATCAAGGCAGGTTTGAGTTTGATTGGTGGGTGGCAGTGGGATACTTCTTTTGTACTAACACTTTAATATTTTGTATTTTCTATATGTAAGGATAGCAAACCTACAATGGGTCAGTTTGGGATCACTGAGTATTTTATAAACAGATAAGCAAAAAGGTTCCCAGATCAACCATAAAGTAAATTGCAGTTCTGCAATGCCTGGTTTAAAAAAAAATACACTGGAGGCAGATAGATTTTTCTCTGTATGTGTTTTTTTTCAGATTTAAAGTGTTACTAAACCCACAAAAGTAAAATCAGTTTGTATATGCAGGAAAGCATGATTGTTGTACTCACTTTGGAACCTAAGGGATTTATCCTTCGCACTGTGTAAAAAAGGCTGTTTAATCCTGTCTTCTCTGATCCTTCCCTACTTCCACTGTCTCCAATTCAATTCCTGATAAGACAGAGCCTTTGGAGTCACTCTGCACATGCTCAGTTTGGTGTGTATTGCTAGAGTTTTTTTTTTTTTCTTGGGAGGGTGCATGTTGTCGGCACAGGGCCAATCAGCACTGTCCAGACAGAGGGTCAGGGGTCGTGCAGGCATATAGGGCAGTCAGAGTAGAATGAAAACTCCTCCTACAAACTTTAACCAGACACTGATAAAAGTCACAAGACTGCTATATATTGCTAGTGAGAAAACGTATTTAGCAGTTCATATTTACTAAAATACATGCATTTCCATGTTCTGTGTACTGTTGGAAACCAGATATAGTGAATGCAGGGAAGACACACACACAGTTCAATCTCCTGGGCTGTGCAGTAAGCCTCTATATAGTCATTAACTCTTTACTCTGACACAAAAAACAGAACAATGCACTCCTCGCTGCCCTCCACAGACTAGGGAACCCAAAACACTGGAACATGAAAGAGACAGATGGCGTGTAGGCCTAGTGCATTATCCCCAAACAAAGGCTTTATTAATATACAAAAATAGGTAATATACTCAAAAAATAGACCTGAATAAAAGCATATCATTAATATTCCTCCACATGGGTCCATAAAAATATTCACATCTCATGAGACTATCCCATAGAGGCATAGGCTAACGTGTTTCAAGGAGTTCCTCTTCCTCAGAGCCTCAAGGCTTTAACACTTTAATTTTCAATTTTGACTTGAGCATACCCACTAACTACTATATGACAAAAGGAGAAGTGGAAAAGGAACTCACAAACCACTACAAAACCTACAACAGGTTCTACATCTTTCTGTCAGCTTAATCGAGGTACCACTCATATACAAAAATAATTGAATAAAGTGATATCTTCTATAAAAATAGAATAATAAAGCATAAAACTAATTATAAATAGAGATTATTACTGAAAACATTATTGCATTAATAATGCATTGCACTGGGGGGCGTGTCCGGATGTAGAGCGCACCAGACGTGTTGCTGCGGAGCTCCAATAATCCTGGCTAAATCCATTGCCATCCTGACCAAAAAAGACCATACAGAGCCCCAGAACTCTCCCCACTTAACCCGGGACATCACCCGCACTGGACCTGGGGAAAATTGTGGAGCTTGGTCGCGCTGACCAACTATACTCGGCTGCGGCCGGCTCCACACAGCAACGGCCGCCGCCATCTTGAGGCCTGTGAGGCCTCCGACACATCCGGGCTGAGGCGCCGAGATCGGAGAGCGGGGGGCGGCCAATCCCCCTGTCTCCACGACGGCGGTTCTTGGGGGAGACTTTCCAGCGCAGAGGGCCGGAGGACCGCTGGCAGCTCCTTTCTGGGGGTTCCCTGGCGCCGCGGCCGCCGCCATCTTGCGGCCTACGGATCCTCGGACATCCCCGGGCTAGGGTGCCGCGGTCGGCGGAGCGGGGGGTGGCATCTACCTCCGCACCTTTAGCGGCGGCTCCGGGGGGGCTGCTGGGCTGTGTGGAGACCGAAACAGACCTGCCAGAAGAAATCTTGAGAGCCAGGGGCCTGCTGTTATCCTGTGGCCTGCGGTGCCTGGCCCACCATCCACACTGAGGTACTGTGCCCCATAGAAGTTGTGTTGCTTTTCACAAAATATCATCCCGGCAAGGACTGCCTTTTACAGTGGGCCCTGGCCCTGTGCACCCTCTGTCCCGCTCCCTGTGCTTCCTGGTGCCTTCCTGCTCTCCCTCATAGAATATAAAGCCCCCCTCAGAGCAGAACACACTGCGGATGGGCCCACCCAGGACCCACTGTGCACATCCAAAAAAAAAGGCTTCTCACACTGCTCCTTCGGTAGCCGGGTCGTCTGGGCGCCAACAGACGGCTACGATGGCGGCGAACGCACAGGCAGTGGCGGAGTCAGGGACCAAGGAGTCCCCAACGGGAGCAGAGATCCTGGCAGCCATCACAGCATGTAAAGAAACCCTGACTACCAAGATAGATTTCCTAACAGTAGATGTAAGTCTCATTCGTCAAGACATGGATAAATTCCGATCACGTATATCCGAAGTAGAAGACAGGGTCTCCACGGTGGAGGATGCAATCCGGACGGATTCCAGAGAGGTGAGGGCCTTGCAGCTTCAGGTGAAGGCGCTACAGGAACGAGCCATCGATACCGAAAATCGCCTTAGGCGCAACAACATTCGCATAATTGGTTTACCTGAGAGAGTTGAGGGCTCCAAACCGGCGGAGTTTACTGAACAGCTATTGTCCACCTTGTTTAATACACTGGAGGCAGATAGATTTTTCTCTGTATGTGTTTTTTTTCAGATTTAAAGTGTTACTAAACCCACAAAAGTAAAATCAGTTTGTATATGCAGGAAAGCATGATTGTTGTACTCACTTTGGAACCTAAGGGATTTATCCTTCGCACTGTGTAAAAAAGGCTGTTTAATCCTGTCTTCTCTGATCCTTCCCTACTTCCACTGTCTCCAATTCAATTCCTGATAAGACAGAGCCTTTGGAGTCACTCTGCACATGCTCAGTTTGGTGTGTATTGCTAGAGTTTTTTTTTTTTTCTTGGGAGGGTGCATGTTGTCGGCACAGGGCCAATCAGCACTGTCCAGACAGAGGGTCAGGGGTCGTGCAGGCATATAGGACAGTCAGAGTAGAATGAAAACTCCTCCTACAAACTTTAACCAGACACTGATAAAAGTCACAAGACTGCTATATATTGCTAGTGAGAAAACGTATTTAGCAGTTCATATTTACTAAAATACATGCATTTCCATGTTCTGTGTACTGTTGGAAACCAGATATAGTGAATGCAGGGAAGACACACACACAGTTCAATCTCCTGGGCTGTGCAGTAAGCCTCTATATAGTCATTAACTCTTTACTCTGACACAAAAAACAGAACAATGCACTCCTCGCTGCCCTCCACAGACTAGGGAACCCAAAACACTGGAACATGAAAGAGACAGATGGCGTGTAGGCCTAGTGCATTATCCCCAAACAAAGGCTTTATTAATATACAAAAATAGGTAATATACTCAAAAAATAGACCTGAATAAAAGCATATCATTAATATTCCTCCACATGGGTCCATAAAAATATTCACATCTCATGAGACTATCCCATAGAGGCATAGGCTAACGTGTTTCAAGGAGTTCCTCTTCCTCAGAGCCTCAAGGCTTTAACACTTTAATTTTCAATTTTGACTTGAGCATACCCACTAACTACTATATGACAAAAGGAGAAGTGGAAAAGGAACTCACAAACCACTACAAAACCTACAACAGGTTCTACATCTTTCTGTCAGCTTAATCGAGGTACCACTCATATACAAAAATAATTGAATAAAGTGATATCTTCTATAAAAATAGAATAATAAAGCATAAAACTAATTATAAATAGAGATTATTACTGAAAACATTATTGCATTAATAATGCATTGCACTGGGGGGCGTGTCCGGATGTAGAGCGCACCAGACGTGTTGCTGCGGAGCTCCAATAATCCTGGCTAAATCCATTGCCATCCTGACCAAAAAAGACCATACAGAGCCCCAGAACTCTCCCCACTTAACCCGGGACATCACCCGCACTGGACCTGGGGAAAATTGTGGAGCTTGGTCGCGCTGACCAACTATACTCGGCTGCGGCCGGCTCCACACAGCAACGGCCGCCGCCATCTTGAGGCCTGTGAGGCCTCCGACACATCCGGGCTGAGGCGCCGAGATCGGAGAGCGGGGGGCGGCCAATCCCCCTGTCTCCACGACGGCGGTTCTTGGGGGAGACTTTCCAGCGCAGAGGGCCGGAGGACCGCTGGCAGCTCCTTTCTGGGGGTTCCCTGGCGCCGCGGCCGCCGCCATCTTGCGGCCTACGGATCCTCGGACATCCCCGGGCTAGGGTGCCGCGGTCGGCGGAGCGGGGGGTGGCATCTACCTCCGCACCTTTAGCGGCGGCTCCGGGGGGGCTGCTGGGCTGTGTGGAGACCGAAACAGACCTGCCAGAAGAAATCTTGAGAGCCAGGGGCCTGCTGTTATCCTGTGGCCTGCGGTGCCTGGCCCACCATCCACACTGAGGTACTGTGCCCCATAGAAGTTGTGTTGCTTTTCACAAAATATCATCCCGGCAAGGACTGCCTTTTACAGTGGGCCCTGGCCCTGTGCACCCTCTGTCCCGCTCCCTGTGCTTCCTGGTGCCTTCCTGCTCTCCCTCATAGAATATAAAGCCCCCCTCAGAGCAGAACACACTGCGGATGGGCCCACCCAGGACCCACTGTGCACATCCAAAAAAAAAGGCTTCTCACACTGCTCCTTCGGTAGCCGGGTCGTCTGGGCGCCAACAGACGGCTACGATGGCGGCGAACGCACAGGCAGTGGCGGAGTCAGGGACCAAGGAGTCCCCAACGGGAGCAGAGATCCTGGCAGCCATCACAGCATGTAAAGAAACCCTGACTACCAAGATAGATTTCCTAACAGTAGATGTAAGTCTCATTCGTCAAGACATGGATAAATTCCGATCACGTATATCCGAAGTAGAAGACAGGGTCTCCACGGTGGAGGATGCAATCCGGACGGATTCCAGAGAGGTGAGGGCCTTGCAGCTTCAGGTGAAGGCGCTACAGGAACGAGCCATCGATACCGAAAATCGCCTTAGGCGCAACAACATTCGCATAATTGGTTTACCTGAGAGAGTTGAGGGCTCCAAACCGGCGGAGTTTACTGAACAGCTATTGTCCACCTTGTTTAATCTGGGTAATATGCCACCCACTTTTGTGGTTAAAAGAGCCCATAGAGTCCCACCGCTCCCTCCGAGACCCGGGGCTCCTCCACGCCCTTGTCTCCTACGCTTGCTAAACTACCGGGATCGGGACCGTATCCTGGCGGCGGCCCGTACCATGCCGGAAATCAAGTATGAGAATACTAGACTGTCCTTCTTTCCTGATTTCTCACAAGAGGTACAGCAGCGCCGCAAATCCTTCACAGATGTCAGACGCCGACTTCGAGAGAAGGGAATACGTTTTGGCCTTCTATATCCCAGCAGATTGAGGATCACTGACGGTGACACCACCCTCTTCTTTGATACCCCCGAAGCCGCTGCGGCATGGTTGGATACCCACTAGTGTCATATCAGCAACTGGAACATTTACGGCTCTATGATTTGCTAGACCCAGCTACATACCCCACCTCCATATAAGGACCCTCATTTTTGTCCCCTCTAGATTCCCAGCACAATTTATTTTCAGCTCCCACTTTCTTCTGCATTACTATACCCCGACAATATCCTAACTTTATACGTGGTACACTGGGATGTTGAACCTAATGCTAGCGCCTCCTGTTTGAGGAGCTCCAGCGGCACCCATACAGACGTTTTCTTTTTTCTCGTTGTTTTTGGTTTTGTCCTTTTGACCACTGAACGGTGATCAGCCCATAGGCGCTCTGATTTTCTTAGGATCCCCCCCCCCCCATTGATCCAGAGATCACCACTCACACCCATGTTCACTTACCCCTCCCACATACCCCCTCCACCAGCTCCTAATCGGAGGAGGTCTATCACCCCACCTTTTTAAGGAGGGTGAAATAAGTTCCCATTTTTTCTTTTTTCTTTTCCTTTTTGTTGCTTTTGGGACTTTGTTATCAACAATAGATGGATCAAAAGATCACGGACTGGTCTGCAGTAAGAGTATTGCAGCGTGATAACCCTACTTAGGGGTACATCTACAGTTAGTAGTTTGTTTTTTGGGTAAAACTATTCCCAATTCTCCTCCCTGGGTTATATTTTTCCTTTTTTTTCCCTCCGGGAGAGGAGATGGGAATTAGTAGGATAAGCACCCTGTGCTTGGGCCTTTTATGTTTCAGTTTGTTTTGTTCAATTTTAGGTTATAAAAGGTTGCTGCAGTGGTCATTTGTTACTGTCCCATGGTGGTTTGACTTAGGGATTTTGCTGTCTGTGAGTTGCTCTCCCATAAGCCCCCCCAATCATCCTGCTTTGCTTTGGTTTCCTTACTCCAGATGGCTACCTCCCTAACTGATACGTTCACTGTCCTTTCATGGAACGTCAGAGGCCTGAATTCCAAATTTAAACGTGCGCTATTAACAAAATACCTTAAACTCCACTCCCCTCACATTATACTTCTCCAAGAAACTCATCTCACAGGCAGCAAGGTTCTGACCCTTAAAAAACCCTGGATACAGAGGTCCGTTCATGCAACATACTCCTCCTATGCAAGGGGGGTCTCAATTCTAATTGCTAAAAAATTTCCATGTATAATTGAGGAAGTATGCATGGACCCCCAGGGTAAATTTGCCATTTTGGTGTTCAGACATTGGTCTCAGAGATATATTGTTGTGAATCTGTATATGCCTCCACCCTTCTCTCCAGACCTTCTCTACGCAGTCCTGGAAAGGGCGGCCCCCTTTTGTCCCGGGAAACTTTTGGTAATGGGTGATTTTAATGCTATTATCTCCCCAGACATGGATAGACCTGTCCCTCCTAAGACGCATAACTCTGACTTACTTTACTGGGCACGGGCAATGGGATTGGAGGAGATTTGGAGATGGAGACATCCTGCCCTTAGGGCCTACTCGTGCTTCTCGGCTTCCCACAAGACTGCCTCAAGAATTGACTTAGCCTTCTCCAACCCATCGCTTTTGGCGGACGTAGTGGAAGCCTCATATCTCCCTAGTGGATTATCTGATCACAGCCCTCTGGTTGTGGAATTCCGCTCGTCTGCATCCCGTGATGCGGCTTTGTGGAGGCTGGGGGCACAGTGGATCTCCCACCCCGAGGTGGCAGATATTATTCCACCCGGGTTGGTTGATTTTTGGGATAATAATAAGGATTCTTCATCTCCGCAAATAGTTTGGGACACATTTAAAGCCTATGCCAGAGGCCTATACATTTCCACCATTGCTAGTGTCAAGAAACAACAAGGCCAACAAACTCAGTTACTCCAACAGTCAGTTGATGATCTGGCTGCGGTGTTTAGTGCAGACCCCTCGCCTTCTCATTTTGACTCGCTAAATGCAGCTCAGAGTGCATTGAACATACATATGTCGGAGGTCACTAGGCTAGACATACATACAGGTAGACAACGGTTCTTTGAGCAGGGTGACAAAAACGGTCGTTTTTTGGCTATGATGGCTCAACATGACCATCCACTCACAGTAGTCTCCAGCCTGCGTTCCTCAGATGGAGAGATAGTGACATCCCAATCTGACATATTGGAGATGTTCAGTGCCTTCTATGGAAGGCTCTATGCCTCCTCTCTTCCCTCCGATTTCCGACCTGAGTCACTACAAGATCTCTTAGATCCGCTGGCACTTGGTTGGCTCTCGGACGCGGAGAGACAGTCACTAGTCCAGCCTTTTACGACATTAGAAGTTTTAAACGTTATCCGCTCTTTCCCCACCGGTAAGGCACCAGGGCCAGACGGACTTCCCATAGATTTCTATCGAACTCACTGCGATCTATTGGCACCCATTCTGGCCCAGCTGTATACTACTTGCCTGTCTAAGGGTGATTTACCTCCATCAATGCACCAGGCATACCTGACCTTAATACACAAGCCCCCCAAAGACCCGGAGCTATGTGCATCTTACAGACCGATCGTACTATTAAACAACGATCTTAAAATCTTAACCAAATTGCTAGCCTCCCGTCTCTATCCATTGTTGCCATCAGTAATTGATTCCGACTAAACAGGTTTTATGCCCAAGAGGTCCACTGACGTAAATCTCAGGAGACTTTTCACTAACATCCATACCCAGCATCATAATTCGGGGACAAGGGCCATAGCGCTATTGGACATAGAAAAGGCCTTTGACACAGTGGAATGGCCCTTTTTGTGGGAGACTCTCCGAAGAATGGGCTTCCCATTAAAATTCATTGCGTGGCTACAGGTGATATACAAGTGCCCCACCTCTTCGATTCGACTTGGCTCCAAATTATCATCTCCCTTCGAATTGTTTAGGGGAACTAGGCAGGGCTGCCCCCTCTCTCCGGCCTTATTTGCCATAGCCATTGAGCCAGTTGCTGAAGCCCTACGTACATCGCCCCACATTAAGGGGCTGCGTATTGGCTTGCTGGAAGAGAGGGTAGCCCTGTACGCTGATGATATGGTCCTTTTTCTCGCAGATGCTGGCCCGTCGCTCCAGGGTGCACTATCGGTCCTAGACACATTCTCTGAGGTGACGGGTCTTCGGGTCAATTGGTCAAAATCCACCCTATTCCCCATAGATCAGGAAGCAAAAAACACCTCTCCCCCTGACAACCCGTTGAGATGGGTAGACACCTTCAAATATCTTGGGGTCCAGATCTCTGCCCATGCCCAAGATTTCATTAAACTAAACCTTGACCCAGTGGTGGGGGATATGAAACCTAAACTCAAATTATGAAGCAATCTACCCTTATCGGTTTGGGGTAGAGTTAATCTCCTTAAAATGAAAATTATTCCCAAATTTACTTACCTTTTTCGCCACTCCCCGCAGTGGATCCCCAAATCATTCTTTACCAAACTTAACCAAAAATTTTCAGACTTCTTGTGGGGCCCCACCCCACCCAGATATAAACTGTCTACCTTGATGAGGCCTACATCACAGGGAGGCATGGCTTTGCCAGACTGCTACAAATATTTCCTGGCCTCCCAGTTAGTGACAGTGGTCTGGTGGTTAGTCCCTGACAAAACTAACACGGCCTCGGCTCTGGAAGCTACGGTGGTGGGTTCCTGGGAGACCCTTCAGCTTTTAATTCATAGAGGTCCACGCGCCCTGCACCCACTAACCCCCTCCATGCACACTACTTTGCGAGCATGGCGAATAGGTCTTAGTATTGGTAAATACAACCGCTCTGAACTTTCCCCCAACGCCCCGCTATGGTCAAACCCCAATCTACCACATATCTTTAAGCTCACAGACCCCCAAGCATGGACTAAATATGGTCTTAAATTAATATCACAAGTTGTGTCACAGACCTCGTTGCTTTCTTTTGCCCAGCTATCTTCAATGTACAATCTACCGAAACACTACCAGTTCCGTTATTTTCAACTAGCACACGCATTTGTGGCTCAATTTCCCCACGCATCTTGCATCCTGACTCAATCCGAGCTAGAGAAGACACTCAGATCCGGCTGCGCTGAGAAGCCTACATCATGTTTGTACGCACACCTGATGCTTGTGTCCCTGCCACCTCTGGATGGGCTCTGGTCCCGTTGGCAACGCGATATTCCTGCGTTGGATAATGATGACTGGGATGACGTCTGGGATTTCCCCTTCAGGTCACTTGTTTCCATAAGAGACAGAGTAGTACAATTTAAAATTGTTCATAGGGCCTATTTTACCCCACATAGATTACACTTGATGAACCCTCAGCATTCTTCGGAATGCTGGAGATGTGGTCTATCCCCAGGAGACTTCGCACACATCTTCTGGCACTGCCCAAAAATACAGCAATATTGGGGAAAGGTACTTGACTTGACTAACAAGGTGGCTTCAACTAATTTATCACCGCTGATGGAGATATGCATACTTGGTCTACTAGAAAATATTGTTCCAACCATAGCCAAACGCACGTTGACCAGTTTACTACTCTTCTATGCCAGGAAGTGTATCGCAATGCAGTGGAAAAAACCTAACCCCCCCATCAATTACACAGTGGAAACTCCCGCTATACAAAGACACATATGCTAACAGAGGTTGTCCTTTGAAATTCGACAGGGTCTGGTGTAAATGGATGGAGGTATTGAATATTTCACAATGAACACAGATTTACAATAGTCCTCGGGTTAATGTACTGATTAAAATATTGTGTCTCTAGGCTTAGCTATCTGAAATTTCAGGTTTAATTTGTTATTGTATTTAACTGATTAATTCCTTCTGAGGAGGACCATACACATACCTTGAATGCTGTTATTTAACCTAGCAACCCACGCTGTCAAATGTTCTGTCAAATGTTCTATTTAATCTGGCGCAGACTTGATGTACTTTAGCAACCATGTGTTATTGTGTTGTTTGTCTCAAAAATCTTAATAAAAAATATATTTAAAAATAAAATAATGCATTGCACTGATCAGCAGAGCCGCTGATAAGGCAGTAGAACAGGGCCCAGGCCCCATCAGTTCATAAGGGGGCCCAGGCACAGCACCTGACAAGAAGGAGGACCAGTTCTACTGCTCTATCAGCTTAAAGATATTAAAGTGGGGTTCCACCCAAAAAAACAAAAATACCTGAAAAATTCTAAAAAATTTTTTTTTTTTTTTTACTTACCTCTAAATGCCTGTTGCTAGGTGGTCCCTCGTAGTCTGCCTCTTCCTTTGCCTGGGCTGGTGACATCACTTCCCCCTCGGCACAGGAAGGCCTCGGCTCTGCTCCCTCCCTCCTGTCAATCATCTGGGACCCATTACAGGTCCCAGGTGATTGAGCGGCCAATCACGGCGCGTGGTGCCGCTCGCGCATGCGCAGTGGGTGCCAGGCTGTGAAGCCACAGCCCGGCGCCCACAGTTGAAATGCCAGCGCCAACGAGGGGAGGGGGGGGCGAGCGGGGCTTCGATCCCCCGCATCGCTGGACCCAGGGACAGGTAAGTGTCCAATTAAAAGTCAGCAGCTGCAGTATTTGTAGCTGCTGACTTTTAATTTTTTTTTTTTTAATGGACCTCCTGGGTGGAACTCCTCTTTAAGCAGGGCGCGCTTTTAGAGTAGCCACTTGTGTAACCCAATCTTGAAACAATGTAATTTTTTTCACTGTTTTCCTTAGCTGTAACTTGCATGACACAGGACAGCATAGCACTGCAGTTAGGAGTCTGTGTCCTGATCTTTGATCTCTACAACTCTGGATTAGCTGCAGACTGCAGAGGATCCACAGCTGAGCCAGAGTTGTAAAGATAAAAGATCAGGATATAGACTCTGAACTGCAGAGCTGTGCCATATGAGTAAGGATGAGCTCTGGCGTGTTCACACACTCCACGTGCAGAGCCCGCCAGGAAGTTGGCACTGCGCTGCGTTAATCACAGGCAGTGATACATTGTCCCGATGCATGGCTGCAGAGATCGGGAAATGTCTCACTGCCTGTGATTAGCGCAGCGCAGTGCCGACTTCCTGGTGGGCTCTGCACGTGGGGTGTGCGACAACGCCAGAGCTCATCCTTACTCATATGGCACAGCTCTGCAGTTCAGAGTCTATATCCTGATCTTTTATCATCATCCCGAGTATGGGAGAGAGGAGCGGCGTCAGAGCGCGGAGGTCCCGGCCGCCTGAGCGCTTCTCCCCGGAACGCTCAATGGCGGCACAGAGACTATTGAGAAGTAACGGAGAGGAGGTACAGGGATGTCCACCGGCCAAGAGGAAGGCAGGCAGAGCAAGCGGCGGAGATGTCACGGCCCCAGCGGCACTAAACAGGGAGCGAGCGGCCACGCATGGCAGGCCTAGCAGAGGAGGACGCGCAGGAAGCGCGAGCCCCGCCCCCAGGATGACGGCGGAGGGCTCCAACATCACTGCGGCCAGAGAAACTGCATCTGTCCCCGGGCTGGCTAATTCTGCGGCAGGGGACAAACAGAGGGAGGACAGAGGCAGAAACGGGCGGCCAGAAGGAAGAGCGGAGGCCTACAGGGCTGCGGTATCCCACACCGGTCCTGCAAAGGCTGTCCACAAGTCAGCGGAAGGTTACGCTGCAAGGAGGCGGGAAAGGATGGAGAAGACGGCGGCAGCCAAGGTCACCAGGCCAGGCGGGCTTTCGGCTATAGAGGAAGGAGAGATGGGTCCAAGAGAGCTAGAGGAGACGTCCGCATTGGAAGAGGAAGCGGCCCCCCTTTCCAGGAGCACAGACGCGGATGAGAGCAGAAGGTCGGCTGATGGGGCAACACCTGTGCAGCCCGGTAAGTCCCAGCAATGGGGGTTAGAAGGAGGAAGTAGGGTAAGGCATGACATAAGTAGGCCTGAGGACAGTGCAGGGGGGGTTGGCCCAGCGGTGGGGGGCTCAGGTTTATTGGGTTTCTTGGAGGGCATTAAGGAGTTAGTGCAGAGGTTTGAGGCAGTGGAGCGTCCTGCGGGGGGCCCAGCAGCTGCGTGGGTCCCGCCAGTGGGGGGCAGCGGTAATGTAGTGGGGGCGGGGGCGTCTGCAGCAACGGCTGCAGTGGCGGTACCCGCCCAGGAGTCCATGGTTAGTGACGTTACACAGGGGAAGGAAAAATCTGCGGAGACAGCAGAGAGGCAGGATTTAACCAGGCTGGCGGATGCAGCGCGTTGCGAGGTGTATGTGTGCTACGAGGGGCCTTTGGGAGCGCACTTGAAACAGGAGGTGCGGGAGAAGTTGTGGAAAGGTGAGTATGTGGAAATATTTTCACTACTACCTTTGGAGAAATTTAACCTGGATAGAGTTAAACCTGACAGTTCCAAGAAGGAGGACGAAGAGAAGAGGAGGTATCGGCTGATCCCTAGGACATTTGCCAACTGGTTGCAGGCGTTTGTAATTATGGCTAGTGTGATAGGGGAGAAGCACCCGGAGCACTGTTCGGCATTGTTCTGCTATCAGGATGCGATAGGGGAAGCTTATAGAGTGTATGGCGGCACTGGTTGGCTGAGATACGACGAGCAGTTCAGACAGCGGAGAGCGATACGTCCAGAGCTGCGTTGGGACCACAAGGACATTAGCTTGTGGATGCGTTTGATGACGACGACGAGGGTTCCGAGCCAGTTTTTTCAGGGGGGAGCCGGTGGACCTTCGGCCCTGGGACATTTGGCTGGAAACAAAAAGGGGGTTTGTTGGCAGTACAACACCGGAGCCTGTAAGTTTGGTGCGTCATGTAAGTATAAGCACGAGTGCTCAGGCTGCGGGGGGACGCATCCAGCATCTAGATGCTATAAGCAGGGAAAAGGCAGAACCGGTGACGTTGGGAACAAAAGGGAGGACTCCGGTGAAAGTGGAAAGGATGCGGCCGTTTCTCGGTAAGTATCCCGACAGACAAGCAGCGAGGTTACTGGATGAGGGTTTCACGGTGGGCTTTAGGATCCCATGCGAGATAGTTCCCCAGGTGCCCAAAAATTTACGATCCGCATTGCAACATCCGGAAGTGGTTTCTGTGAAGCTGGCAAAGGAGGTTGCAATGGGGAGAATGGGGGGTCCTTTCCAGGCGGCACCATTAGCAGATTTGGTGGTATCACCATTAGGTGTTGTGCCCAAGAAGGAGCACAACAAATTCAGGCTCATTCACCACTTATCCTTCCCGAAAGGGGGATCGGTGAATGATGCCATTGATCAGGAGGCGTGCTTGGTGACTTATACGTAATTTGATGCCGCTGTGGGGTGGGTGCGCCGTTACGGAAAAGGAGCTTTGATGGCCAAGGCAGATGTCGAATCGGCTTTTCGGCTGCTGCCAGTACACCCGGATAGTTTTAGGTTACTGGGGTGCCATTGGAAAGGTGAGTTTTATGTGGACAAATGCCTACCGATGGGTTGCTCAATATCGTGTGTGATATTTGAGCAATTCAGCTCTTTCTTGGAATGGGTAGTGAGGGACGTGTCAGGAGTGAATTCAATAATTCACTACCTGGATGATTTCTTATGTATAGGGCCGGCTTCATCTAGAATCTGTGCGGTGTTATTGGCGTCATTACAGCATGTCGCCAACAGATTCGGCATTCCATTGGCTGATGAAAAGACGGAGGGACCTTGCACGGTCATCACGTTCCTAGGCATTGTACTGGATTCAGAGGCAATGGAATGTAGGTTGCCGGAAGACAAATTAGAAGATTTAAAAAAAGAGATCGCAGGGTTAATTGGTTTGAGGAAGGTGCAACTGAGAACGCTACAATCGGTTTTAGGCAAGCTGAATTTTGCTTGCAGCATACTTCCGATGAGTAGAGTGTTCAGCCGCCGGCTGGCGGCTAGCACGAGTGGTGTAAAATCACCAAGGCATTTTGTGCGATTGGTTAAATCGCACAGGGAGGATTTACGGGTATGGCATACCTTTTTGGAATCCTTCAATGGAAGGGCAATGTGGATGTCAGGACCGGTCAGTAATTTTGACCTGGAACTCTTCACTGATGCGGCAGGGTCCACAGGTTTTAGGGCGTTTTTTCAAGGCCGGTGGAGTGCAGGTCCTTGGCCTCAGTCATGGATAGATGAGGGTTTCATGAAAAACTTGGTTTTGCTGGAATTGTTTCCAGTAGTGTTGGCAGTGGAACTATGGGGCACATCTTTCAGGGATCTGAAGGTGCGTTTCCACGGGGACAATTTAGGGGTGGTGTAAGTGATCAATAGGGTGACAGCATCATCTCTGCCAGTGATCAAGTTGTTGCAGCATTTAGTGTTAAGATGTTTGCAATTGAATTTGTACATTCATGCCGTTCACTTACCGGGGGGTAGACAATGTGGTAGCTGATGCGTGATCTCGCTTCCAGTTGGACAGGTTCCGAGAGTTGGCGCCGGAAGCGGAGCAACAAGGGGTGACTTGTCCCGAGTGGCTGTGGGCGATACCTTTGGCGCCATCGCTGGATGGATTCAGCAGTCGGTAAGTGGGGCCACATGGGCGGCATACTCTAAGGTATGGAGGGAGTGGATGGTTTTTGTACAGGGAGTCGGTGAGGAGCCGTCAGGGAGGTCTTTGCACTTGTTGTTGCTATACTAGGGGGCAAGGAAAATGGAAGAGGGTGCATCAGTAGCTGGGTTGAATACGCAGTTAGCGGGGTTGGCTTTTCTCTTTAAGCTACAGGGTCAGCCGGATGTAACGAAAGATTTTTGGGTGCGTCAAGCGCTAAAGGGGTATAGGAAGCGGGGAGTCAGGCGTGATTCCAGAAGACCGGTGACTTTTGAGATTTTGGGGAGTATTGTAGCAAAGTTGGGGGAGGTATGCTCTTCCGAGTATGAAGTCGCGTTGTTTAAGGTGGCGTTTGTATTGGCGTTTTTTGGAGCGTTCAGGATCAGCGAACTGGTTAGTCCGTCAAAAACAGTTCAAGGAGGATTGGGATGTCAGGAGGTTAAGTTGGAGCGTGAAGGTTTAATGTTGGTTATAAAGAGGTCAAAAACAGATCAAGTAGGGAGAGGCAGGGTAGTGAAGGTTTACCCGATTCAGGGATCTTGCCTGTGCCCGGTGGGCACGGTCGAGGAATTTTTGCAAGTTCATCCATATATCCAAGGCCCCTTTTTAGTGCATTTAGACGGGAGCTTTTTATCTAGGTTTCAGTTCGTAACAGTTTTTAGAAAATGCCTGCAGGGTGTGGGATTACAGGAGAAGGATTTTTCGTCCCACTCTTTTCGGATAGGAGCGGCTAATGAAGCAGCCAAAAATGGGCTAGATGTGGAGGCGGTGAAACGAATTGGACGGTGGGAATCGAACAGGTTCCAGTCTTACGTAAGGCCTCATTTGGTGGTAGAGTTATAAGGATTCTAGGGGAGTAGTACTGTACTTATGTTTAGTCATGAAAGGTTTTTTTTGCTTTCAGGAGAGTGTTTGAGTAGAGTTTTTCTTGTCTTCTTCTAATTACAGGGTCGGCGCCTGGAATGGTCTGGATTATGGGCCATTCTTATGTGTGTTGGGGGGCAAGAAGGGAGGATGCTCGTTGGGAAGGCAGACAGTTAGGTTTTGATAAAAGGGAGGTTTCTATTAAGTGGTTGGGGATACCGGGAATGCTGTGGGGTAGATTGTTTCCTGAGGTACAGAAATATGCCCTGAGGAAGGGACCACCTGACGTGTTAGTTTTACACGTTGGCGGCAATGACCTAGGTCTCAGATCCATGGTAGACATCACGCGTGACATCAAATGTGACTTGTGGCGCCTGATGGAATTATTCCCCAAGACTATTTTTATATGGTCGGATATGGTGGCTCGGACTTCTTGGAGAATGGCCAGGTCGGTGGACGGTGTAAATCGGGCCAGAAAAAAGATTAATAGGGAGGTGAGCAAATTTATGGTACGCAATGGTTGTTTAGCAATTAGACATCCTGAATTGGAATTTGAAACGTGGAGGTATTTGAGACCTGATGGGGTCCACCTTAATGATGTGGGGATAGATTTGTGGACTTTAGGATTACAGGATGGAATACAGCGAGCTATTTGGGTGTGGAGGGGCATCCAAGAGTAAGGTATTACTCGTGGGATGCGGTGGCGGGCGTTGGTCTGTGCAAGGGAAGGAAGATGGAAAAAGTAAGTGGGGGATCTCACGTTGTTATGGATCCGGATGTTTTTTGGTTCCCGGTTAACGGAGGTTAGCCGGGAAGTGATAATGGGGCACTGCGGGAATTGTTAGTCTCTGAGCCAGCTTGTCGGCTTGAGGCCTAGTTGAGACATTTTGATAAGTACCGCAGTGCTACATGGGTGATGACCATCAGACTGAGTTTAAGTGATAGCACAGACCAACGCTCTTTAGTTTAAAGTTTTTCATTGAGTAACAGATGTTTGTTGTTTATTGTTTTGATGACAGAGTTTATAAGAAAGTTATAAAATATATATTGTGTTAAATAAAGTAGGCTGCTACGGCCTTTTTTACTCCAAATTTTGGTGTGGTCTGGTTTATTGGGAGTAGAAAGTTAAGAGGGGTGTTGATAAGGGTGTACAACATCTGTTATCCAACAGTCATGAAAATGGTGAGAAAATTACATTGATTACTGTTCGGATTACACAAGTGGCTACTCTAGAAAAACTCCCTGTTTTATATGTTTTAGATTGATAATGTTTCTCTGTATTTTGAGATTGTCTGGTGCAGCTTCTGAGAAAAAGGGGCAACATTATCTGGAAATTTGGTTTTAATCTTTAACTCTTCATTGTGCACTCCTAGCTCCCTTGCATAGGTTTGCTATATAATGTATATCTTGAATAACTGCTATATTGGTGGCCCTGGTAACAGGAGTAAATGTGTTTTATATCTGGTAAAGTAACCTCAAAATATAAACACTGTGCATTCTATGCCTTAATCTATGAAACAGATCCCCCTGTAGAGCAGCTGGCTTCTCTTCCTCTGCAGGGAAAGCCACGGGGGGATTGGTTACAGTAATTGCAACAGAAGGCCTAATTCCTGCCATGGAGCATGAAGCATAGCTATACTACCACATCATGTGTACTTCCTAAGCTGCTACTTCTGCAGCAGTTGGGAGTGGAAAAATTGCAGCTTAATCGCTGGGTTTTACCATGCCCCACCCAATTCATAATTGAACAAGTCCTAAGAGGTCATTCAAAAAGATGCTCTGTGTGAATGAGTGGTTTGTTCATGCAGCTATTCACCGCTCCTAAACCGCTCCTGCCCATTGAAATCAATGGGGCAGTGCGGCTATACCGCGGCTATACCACCGCTGTAGCGGCGCTATGCGAGAGGTTTTAACCCTTTTTCGGCCGCCAGCGGGGGTTAAAACCGCACCGCTAGCGGCCGAATACTGCCGCTAAGACGACGGTATAGCGGCGCTAAAAATAGCGCCGCTTTACCCCCGACGCCCCCACCGCCCCAGTGTGAAAGGGGCCTTTCTGAATGCAGGAGTATTGGTGCACTTTCAGAAAGTGCACCAAACCTGCAGGATATAATAGAAGTGTGTGGAAAAGCGCAGCGAACCCAGGAAAGATGCAGAGGGAACTACGCTGCACCCACAGAGCGGGTAAACTGCAGTACATCAGTGTGAAAGCAGCCTTTTAGGGGGCACAGAACAGTAAGGGTTAGTTTATATTTGTAGTTTAAGGGGTGGTAAAACCCCATAGTTAAGACATGTTTTTTTGTTTTCAAAGGTTTTTATTAAGATTATTGAGAAAAAAAGAAAAACACATACATGGAAAGTAGCATTAGGAACAATATCCTACAGTGAAATATGATAACCATAGGAAGTCAGATCTAGAATGTACATTCACAGTAAGGCCCATGAGCAATATATATCATAGTGGAAATAAATTGAATTACATTCAGTATTGGTAGGATATCATAATTCAGCACAATCAACATAATAAAACCAAACCAAAAGGGGGGGGGGACCAGAAACAAATCATAAAAACAAAAAAACAAAAACAAAAAAAAAACAGATAAAAAAAACAAAACTGAGATAAAGGAAAAAAAAGTAGCTTAGTTATACATAATTTTGCATGGTCAGTCTTGAAGCCTGAAAAGGAACCAGGGGTTCCATTTAGCATCAAAAGTAGGTATGGAATCGTGTAGGGTGTGAAATATTTTCTCAGTTTTCTTCATAGAATCTATACGAGAAATAATTTGTGCAAAAGGGATTGAAGGAGATTTCCAGTGAAGAGCAATACACCAAAGCGTAGCGATACATATTGAGTGAATTAACCTCATCAAGGGTTTGGTGATCTCAGGAATATCTTGAAATAGGATGCAATGATGGAAGGTGAGATTAACGGGATTTCCTACTAATTTGTCAATCAGTTTTAGAATCTTTTCCCAGGTGGGTTGCAATTTTTCACATTCCCAGAAGGTGTGTATGTATGTGCCTAAATGGGTGCAACCTCTGAAGCAATGGGGAGAGGACTGTGGGTAAATTTTTTGTATGCGTGTTGGGGTATAATACCATCTTGTTATGAGTTTAATGGCTGTCTCTTTTATAGAAAGGGATTTTGAACATTTACATATGTTCAACCATCCCCTGTCCCAGTCTATGACATCTTGGTCCAGTGCTAGGTCCTGTTCCCATTGTGATCTGTAGTTCAAGGTCGGAGAGTCCTCAATTGAGACCAGGGAGCCATGGATCTGTGAGATAAGGCCCCTTTGACGAGGGGCAGTACAACACACATCTTCATATAGGGTCGAGTGGTCAGAGTGGGGGGGGAGGTAATGGTGTTGAAAAAAATGTCTTATCTGAAGGAAATGATAGAATTCCCTATCGGGGATAAGAAAACGGGATTTAAGGGTAGCAAATGAAATAAATTTGGAGTTTTCTAAGAAGTCATTTAAGGTGATCAGGTTGTGTTGGGTCCACCCTTCGAATAATTCCGGATGAGTAAAGGCAGTTGGGAATCTAGGGTCACCTATATAGGAGGCACCTAGGGGGGGCTGGGAGATGAGATTGTATTTCTTCTTATATGTGTTCCAAAGTGCTAGACTGACTGTGACTATTAGATTTTTGTTAGAGACTTCTGTGAGGAGGGGGCAGGAAGACCACATCAATACAGGTAGATATAATGGGGTAATAGAGTCCTGTTCGAACTTTACCCAAGGGACCCTGGAATCTCTGATGTTCCACTGGGCTTGTTGTGCAAATCTACAAGCAATATAGTAAAGCCAAATACGGGGGACCCCTAAGCCTCCCCTTTTAGGAGATCGATAGAGGACTTCCTTGGCAAATCTAGGGGGTTTATCTTGCCAAATAAATTTATTCATATGGGCTTGAAAGGTGAGGAGGTAAGATTTAGAAACTCTAATAGGGAGGGATCGAAAAAGGTACAACAATCTGGGGAGTATCACCATTTTAAGGGCTGTGATTCTGCCTAAAAAAGAGATACGAAGCTGAGACCATGAATGAAGTGTTTTCTTCAGTTTAGAGATCATGGGGGGGTAATTGTGGTCAAAAAGTTTGTTGAAGTCTCTTCCGCCAGATCAATGCCCAGATATGATAGACAAGTTTCCTTCCACACAAAGTGAAAGGTATTTTTAAATTGTTGCACCTCCACTGGAGAAAAGCCCAGCGGGAGGGCGATTGATTTCGAGACATTGATTTTAAGGCCGGAGACCCCCGCAAAATATGATAACGTTTGGAGGAGGTTTGGTAGGGATATGTGAGGATTCGTTAGAAACAGAAGGACGTCGTCTGCGTACATACAGAACTTATAGGAAGAGAGGCCCTTGGTGTAACCTGATATATTTTGATTGTTAAGAATCGCAGTGGCCAGGGGTTCCAGGGCGAGGGCAAAGATTAGTGGGGAAAGTGGGCATCCTTGGCGAGTGCCTCTACCTATGGGGAAGAACTCGGAACTAAGCCCGGGATTTTAATTCGGGTTTTTGGGTTCAAATAAAGGGCACGAAACCCCTGTAGAAATTCCTCCCGGAATCCCATTCGTTGTAGAAGCATATTTAGATAGCTCCAGGAAACGCTGTCGAACGCCTTGTGTATGTCTAGGCTGAGTAAAAATAGTTTACGGGAGTTTAAGTTGGAGTCTTGGATGATGTTAGAGGCTAATCTAATGTTATCTGTTATAAATCTGTGGGGGATGAATCCTGACTGGAAAGGTGAGATAAGAGAGGAGATTATAGAA
Organism: Aquarana catesbeiana; assembly: GCF_042186555.1. Taxonomy (NCBI): domain Eukaryota; kingdom Metazoa; phylum Chordata; class Amphibia; order Anura; family Ranidae; genus Aquarana; species Aquarana catesbeiana. Next base: position 318,809,383 of record NC_133328.1, read on the forward strand.
GCCAGCCTGTCCGCAAGGATTCTGCTAAAGATTTTTACGTCATTATTCATGACTGAAATTGGCCTATAATTTTGGGGGAGTAAATGATTTTTGTTAGGTTTGGGGATCAGGGACATATTTGCCAGTAACATCTCCTCTGGGAAGTTACCTCCTTGTAGAATCCAATTAAATAATTGGACTAGGCCGGGGGAGAGTAACGTGGCAAATTTTTTGTAGTAAATGGCTGAAAAGCCATCAGGGCCCGGGGCAGAGCCTGATTTTAGGGATTTAATGACGTTGAGAACCTCTGAGGTGGTGATGGGGGCATTGAGCTTCTCAACTTGTGAAGCTGAGAGAGAGGGGATTTGCATGTCCCAAAACCATGTGTCGTCGGCAGGGGAAGGGGGGTTTGGATTCGGAGATAGGAGGGAGGAATAGAATTGTTCGAATATTTGGAGTACTTCCTTGGGATGGGAGGTGGGTAGACCTGTACTTGAGGAGAGTTGAGGGCGGAATGACTGATTTAGCTTTCTTGCGAATAAAGTGGAGGAGGTGTTGTTGTGTAATAAAATTTTAGCTTTGGACCAACGGAGGTCTTTTTCAATTTTAGAGGATAAAAGGGAGTCTAATTCAAGGCGCTTTTGGTCTATTAATTTTCTAGTTGATTCTAGGTCTAACAAATTAGTGTTTTTGTATATGCGATCCAGTTCAGTGGTGAGAGTCAAAATTTTTTGTCTGTGACTCTTATTGTGGGAAGAGGCTATGCTGATTAATTTACCTCTTATGACAGCTTTATGGGCTGTCAATAGAAAGGAGGGGGGGGTGTCGGGGAGGGCATTTAGGGAGAAGTATTCCTCTATTGATTTAGCCGTCTCGGATTCGACCAGGACGTCTGACAGCAATGCTTCATTCAGTCTCCATATGTATGGTGTTGGGGCCAACCCTATAAATTCAGTGGTAAAAGATGTCACATGGTGATCTGACCAAACACAGGGGTGGATCGCAGCTTTGATGGAGTTCGCCAATATAATAGGAGTGGTATATATGTAATCCAACCTGGCGTAACTATTATGGGGGTGAGAATAAAAGGTGAATTCCTTGAGCCCTATGTTGTGCGTTCTCCAAGTATCCACCAACTGGTGATCCAAGAGGCCCTGGGTAGGAGACCTGGGGAATGCTTTGGAGATCTTGGTGGAGGAGGATCTATCAAGAGTAGGGTTAGCTACTAGGTTGAAGTCTCCTCCTATTATGATATGAGGAGAGTTCAAGGAGGTCAATTTATCAAAGAAGGACTTGAAAAAGGAGGCAGGTGCATCATTGGGGGCGTATACACTGGCAATAGTAATTTCTCTACTGTGTAACACACCTTTTATAATTACAAATCTGCTATCCTTGTCCTTGAAACATTGTTTAACCTCCATAGGGAGAGAAGCATGCAAGAAAATGGCGGCACCCCTGCTTTTGGATGAGTAGAGGGAGTAGAACGACTGGGGGAAGTTTCTATGGAAGAATTTAGGGTGTGAGGTATGGGCAAAATGTGTCTCCTGTAACAGGAGAATCTTAGCACCAAGTTGCCCATACATGTCAAAGGCCTTACGTCTCTTTATAGGGGAATTGAATCCCTTCACGTTTTGTGAGATACATGTAATAGCCATTTTCCGTTATTTGGATCCTATCAGGTGTGAGAAGGTTTAGAATGAACCATCCTAGGGGGTGAACGTGTTTACTCAAGCTAAGATACAGCACATCCAGCAGGGGTACCCCCACAATCCCGCCCGACAAACCGTCTACCCTGAATGCATGTACAAAAAGTTGAAAAACAACAATAGTAGTTTTGGTAGTTTCATAAAAGTACCACATTTTGGGAAAAAATTTCAGGCTGTGAACTGGCTGACTAGCTAGAAAGGAAAAGCTATTACTACTTAAAAACCAAAAAAACAGAGAAAAAAAATGATAACGAAGATAACAAAAAAAGGATATGGGAGACCACATCCAAACCGGGTCAGGCAGAATGAAGGTAAAAAGTACTCTACCTGACACAAAATACAGCAACTTGCGAGACAACTAGGTCTCAATCCCAGCAAATCTGTAAAAATAAAAAAACTTTTCTTGCTGGGAGGGGTGCACATCGAACAGCTCCAAGGGACAGTCGCACTTAAAAAATGCGGTGCGGAGTAGGTGCAGGGTGATCAGAGGAATGTGGGAGTCGGCAGTTCTTCAGCGCGGTGGAATGACGGGGTCCTCTCCGATGTCATATCGAATTCTTCTTCTGTCTCTTCTGGGTGGTGGTGTTTGCCAGATGGGAGCTTGGCGGGGCGTAGAGGGGGGGCGTCAAATCGCAGCTGCATCTAAGAGACCAAGCTTTACCAGTATCTCTTGACCCTCATGTAGGGTGGTGGCAGAGAAAGTGGTGCCATTATGTGGGACCTGTAATTTAAATGGAAATCCCCATCTGTAGCGGATATGTGCAGATTGTAGTGCAGTGGTGATTTCCTTCAGACTTCTTCTGTCCAGGGTGGTTGGGGAAATGTCCGGGTAGATCTGGATAAGATGATCGTCAAGTGTTATCCGAGGCTTGTTCCGGGCAGCTCTTAAAATTTCCTCCTTGATGAGAAAGTCCTTCATGCAGAGGACAATATCCCTGGGGGGTTTATCATCTGGAGGTTTCGGGCGTAGGGCTCTGTGGATACGGTCACATTTAAAAGCTGCAGAGTCTCGTTCTGGGAGAAGTGATTTGAACAGTCTGATCACGGTCGGGATTAAGTCGGTTTCGGTCTCGGGGATGCCTCTCAGACGAAAATTATTGCGCCTATTTCTGTTGTCGAGATCTTCGACTTGTGTTTGGATAGCTGACAGAGCCAGGGTCAGGGATTCATGTTCACGACTGAGATCATTGTACGCTAAGGCCAGCTCGTCGTGTTTCGTTTCAAGGAGCTCAGTACGTGAGCCTAAGGCCGCAATTTCCAGCGATAATGTGTGGGAAGTCTTATGCAGCTCTGTTTGAAATTTTGTGGCCAATCTGGCATACATGGCTTCCAGGATGACATCCAAATCTGCCTTAGAGAGAGCGGTATGGGACTCACCCGTCGTGCTTGCGGAAGGAGAGGGATTCGGTCGAGGCGGAGAGGCTGGAGCAGGAGGTTTTCCTTTCCCGGCGGCGCCATCTTGAGACATGCTGAGCCGTTCCCTCGTGCGGAGGAGATAGTGGGTTAGGGTGTTTTGAGAGGGTCCTCTGGATTTCTTTTTCCTCGAAGGCATGCACCGAGAGTTGTTGGCTTGAGGGGTGCTAAGATAAAGATTATTATCGCTGTAGATGGCCCTCTAGAAGCCGTTATAGTCCCGAGCGGAGCGGAGCTACAGACTCAAGCGTCCATCTTCCCTGAAGCCGCGCATGCGCCCCCCAGACATGTTTTTACCACCCCCACCTCACCCCCTTTAGTTGCAGTGACCAGGGGTGTACACATGTCACAGCCACAGTTGTTGGGTGTAGCACCTGCCAAGCCCATTTATGTGACTGAGGCCACTCTGCAAATGCCCTGCAACTTTGTGCCGAACAGCAAACAAGGGGTTTCAGTAGGCAGCATTTTGTCGGTTTCTTACCGCCTGGTTTAACCTCTTCAACCTTGCAGAATCATGCAGTTGCGGGGCGCTTGCAGAGTGGCCCCATTTACTTGAATGGGTCATGATTGGCAGGCAGTAACACCCACCAAACGCAACAGGGGGTTTAATTCTTGCTGCGGCATGTGTACACCTTTTGGCTGCTGCCTCAGCAGCTAAAGGGGGTAGTCATTGGGTTAATAAAACCGCGAATCAACCACAGGGTTTTACCACCCCACAACTTTTTGGTGTGAAGGATCCTTAGGCTGCTGCTGCCAAATGCAACTAGGGGCTCTTTCAGGCACTGCTGCTCCTCGGAAAAGTGATCCGAGTGTGTTTGACAGGTGGTGAGGAGGAGATATGTTGCCTCCTCACCACCTGATTTAAACTTATGACTGCCATGCAATGAATGCGATTGCAAGACTGTAGTACGGCATATAGCAGTTTAAATCAGGTGTGAGGAGGCGACCCATGTTGTTCAGGTAGATCTCCAGCTCTTTAACCACTTCAGCCCTGGACGAATTTACCCCCTTCCTGAACAGGCCATTTTTTGCGATACGGCACTGCGTCACTTTAACGGACAATTGCGTGGTTGTGCGTTGTTGTACCCAAACAAAATTTATGTCCTTTTTTTCCCCACAAATCGAGCTTTCTTTTGGTGGTAGTTGATCCCCTCTGCGTTTTCTATTTACTCAAATCGCCTTTCAGGACAACCTTGGAGAGAACGCAGCTCCGCCTATTTTCCAGGAAACACACGCAGCCTTTAAATCCCTTCTCTTCCACCATGGCTTCAGTTATTGCATTTCCTCCGCCATGGTGGAAGCGCATGCTGGAACCAGGGTGCTACGCTCTCTCCAAGGTGGAGGGAGAAGGCTTACCTTTGTGAAGTTGTGCAGTGACCATTCCAGCACCCTCCCAGTTGGGGGTGTTCCGGAGTCCCCAGTCTCTCCAGCTCAGGGAATGCAACGGGCCGCAGGAGGCGTCAGCGTTGTGTGCCCGGGGTCCGCTAGCATGGCCCTGGTGGCTGGGCAGGTGCCGCTGCTGGTCAGTGATGTGTCCCGCATGACAGTTCTGGTTCCCGGCCGGCAGGTGACGTCATGTCCAGTGACGCGGCTTCCTGTGGGGGCGTGGTGCAAGTGGTTCCAAGCTCCTGGAATGCAGATACTAGGGGGTGGGTCTGTCAACTGTTGCTTCCGGTTCTCTCCCTAACACCGGGATCGGGTGATTCAAAAACCAGATGGGTTTCCTCAGTACCCCGCTGCGCTCTCTGCTAGGATGGAGGACAGACCAACAGCTACAGCGGACGGAGGCGCCCCAGTCACTGGCTAGGTCCAGGTAAGAGGGGTACAGTGGTGCCTTTATTCTTGTCCATATGGGTCTATGTTTTTGGCTGTTTTTGGGATCCTCCCTGCAGGGAGCCTGTGACTGCATGGTCAGTGGTTACTCCTCTCAGACCCTGCAGTTTGGACTTGGTGGTTGCTGGGGGGATTGCACTGCTCAGGGCACTGTTTCCCTCTGTCTGGCGATGGCCTAGTTGTGCACTAAGGGTTGGAAAGTTGGGTCAGGGGCCCTTAGGTGAGTTTAATTTTTTTCTCATTGCTCGTTGAGTTTGGTCATATCCATGCTGCTACAGAGCCCGGCATGCCAGGTTGAGCCCCAGCATCCACCATCCAGCCCGAGGGCATCCACCTATAGAGCAGTAGAGGTCCTGGACTCAGGGGATGAGGGGTCAAGTACTCTTCCGTCCCTCAGGGATCCAGAGGAGGAAGAGGAAGACGATAGCCGAGCCTCTAGGTACAAACTATCTTTTGAGAAAGTGGACCACCTTCTGAAAGCGATCTACACTACCCTCGAGATCCAGGAGGAAAAGGTGCAACTGTCAGTTCACTATAAAATGTACCAAGGACTGGATGACACTAAACAGAGTTTTCCCAGTCCATAGAATCCTCTCGGACACAATAAAGAAAGAATGGAAGGACCCTGAGAGAGGCCCCTTCTTTTCCAAGACCCTTAGGAGAAGATTTCCCTTTGAAGATAAAGAGTCAGAGGTATGGAATAAGAAACCACAGGTAGATGCCACATTCTCGCAGGTTTCCCATTGCACAGACCTAGCATTCAAGGATATGGGGGTGCTGAAGGATGCGATGGATAAAAGTGCGGACTCCCTCTTGAAAAAAGCGTGGGATTCCACATTGGCCAGCCTCAAACCCGCTATGGCTTCCACGGTTGTTGCAAGGAACCTAGAATGCTGAGTAGAGGAGCTGAAGAGCCACGTAGAGGCGGGTACATTGCGGAAAGATCTTCTGGAGTCATTCCCATTGATACTGAAGGCAGTAAATTACATGGCTAATGCATCATCTAAATCAGTTAAGATGTCAGTAAGGTCGTCAGCGCTGGTAAATTCAGTCAGATGTGCTGTCTGGCTAAAAACTCGGTCTGGTGACACAGCTTCCAAGATTAATCTACGTGGCCTACCTTTTTTCAGGTGATCTTCTTTTTGGTCCAGACCTTGAAAAAGTCTTGGACAGGACAGCCAACAAGAAAAAGGCTTTGAAAAATATATAAACAGCGCTAGCAGCCTATGTCAAGCAATATACATCCTAATACACTGTGCCTAATGTATCAATGTTAAGAGAAAACAAAAACATAAAATCTAAAAGTGCTCCGGTGCTTCAGTGAAAAGTGCAACGGTGCTCCAAAACTTTTGAATCAGTGAAGCGGCTCCCCCTTTGTTGTAGCACATTTGTGCAGCAGCTGCAGTCTTCCTATTAATTTTTATTTATTCATATTTCACTATTTGAGTTAACGCTCCAGCGCGAGTTTTTGAATTAGATATAAGAAAAAGGCTTTCCCTGCCAAAAAGAAACAACCGATCAAAAAGAATTTTTTTACTGTTCAACAGCCCCACAAAAATAGGGATGAAGACCACAAGAACCGCTGGGTCTCCCACAGGAGTAAGAGATGAGGAGGAGTTCTCTTCAGATCTCCCCCAGACCAGCCCCCTAAAAACAAATGACAATCTTACCCCCAGTAGGGGGAAGATTGTCTGTCTGCCTTTCACCTACAGTAGAACAAAACAATTACAAGCCGGTTTGTGAAAAACATCATCTCAGTACTCTCATACAGTCTGGTGTTTTTAGAGCCCCCCGAGCAGATTTTAAGTTACGGCTCTTCCAAAAGATCAAGAAAAAGCCTGATGAGCCTGCTACAGGATCTGATTCAACAGGAAGAGATTATCCAGGTCCCAAAACATCAGGAAGGCCGAGGCTTCTATTCCCACATCTTCTTGGTGAAAAAACCTTCGGGGAAGTACCAGTTGATTCTGAACTTAAAGATCCTTAACAGATCGATCCGCTACAAACATTTCCCAATGGACACAATCCATTCAAATCACGAAATTACTGACTCCAGACTGTTTCATTGCTTCCCTAGATCTAAGGGATGCCTTTTTGCACGTCCTGATAACTCAGGCTTCCCAGTGCTTTCTCTGTCTGACCCTCAACCTGGGACTTCAGTCTGGCATCTCCAATTCAGAGCTCTGCCGTTCAGACTTTCATCCTCCCCCAGAATATTTAAAAAGACAATGGCGGAAGCCCTGGAGCCTCTGAAGCTAAAAGGGATTTTAGTCATCCCATATCTGGAGGACCTGTTGTTTTTCACGGACTCCAAAGAATAGGTCTTGACAAATCTCCAGGTGTCTCAGGCTCACCTCAAGGACTTAGGGTGGCTCCTGAATTTAGAAAAATCAAATCTAGAACCCACGCAGGAGATAAAGTTCCTGTGCTATACGATAAACTTGGTGCTTCGAAAAGTTTTTCTGCGACAGGAGAAGATGAAGAAGATCCAATCTGCGGTGAGATAGATTCAAACAATCTCTCAGTTTCAGCCCGATCAGCCATGGCAGTCTTAGGCCTTCTCATGGCATCGATCCCAGCTATTCAGTGGGCCAGATTACATTCCAGGCCTCTCCAGATAAATATCTTACAAAGATGGTTGCGCCAGGAGTCGTTAGAAAAACAGATCAAACTTACCTCAAAAATTCCACCTCTGGTGGTGGAGGAATTCAATCAACCTGGCAAATGGTCACTCCTGGGTTTTTCCCCTAGACAAGCGTCTAACAACAGATGCAAATTCTTAGGGCTGGGAAGCCCACCTGGACGGCCAAACCTCTCAGGGGGCCTGGTCCGAAGCGGAAGCCCGAAAGTCCTCAAATTGGAGGGAACTGAAGGCCATTTTTCTCAGTCTCCTAGCCTTTCAACAAGTAGTAAAGGGGCAACACATTCAGGTTCTCTCAAACAACACAACTGCAGTAGCTTATGTATTTAAACAAGGAGGAACCAGGAGCAGAGGACTCCTGGAACTGGCCAGTCAGCTACTTACCTGGGCAAAACAGAATGTGGCCTCATTGTCAGCAGTCCATCTGAAGGGATCCCAGAATCTGCTAGCAGACCTACTAAGCAGAAGGAGAGTGGTGGAAGAAGAGTGGAATCTGAACCTTGGGGGCAACCATAAATAGATCTGTTCACCAGCCATCAAAAGTACAGAAGTTCTTCACACTCCACCGAGATTACCAGGCGGTAGGCATAGATGCTTTTGCCCATCCATGCATTACCAGCTGTGCTACGCCTTTCCCACTTTCCCCTGATACCACTGGTTCTAAGGAAATTCAGGGAGGAAAATACTAATCTGATCCTGGTCACTCCCTTCTGGCCAAAAAGACCCTGGATCGCGACACTACTAAACCTGGCCACAGAACCTCCAAGGAAGCATCAGCCCACAAAGGATCTGCTAACGCAGGGGTCTATGTACAACCCAGAAGCAGACCGGCTACCTAACTGCTTGGTTTCTAAAGAAGACCTCCTGAAAGCCAAGGGACTGTCTGTTTGTGAAGACCCTACTTTCCAGTAGAAAGGCCATATACCTGAAAGTTTGGAAAAAGTTAAATTCCTGGTGCACTTCTAAGGTCAAAAGTTTAGTGTCAGTCTAATGCCGCGTACACACGATCGGAATTTGATGGAAAAACCTTGGATGGTTTTTCCAACAGAATTCCGCTCAAGCTTGGCTTGCATACACACGGTCACATAAAAGTTCTCTGAACTTTTGACCATCAAGAATGCGGTGACGTACAACACGGACGACGGCACTAGAAAATGGAAGTTCCATACGAAGCGTGCCACCCTTTGGGCTCCTTCTGCTAATCTCATGTTTATCTCGTGTTAGTAGAAGTTTGGTGAGAGACGATTCGCGCTTTTTGGCCTTGTGCTTTTCAGATCGTTACTGCTCTTCAGTTTGTGCTTGTGGGTTTGTATCTGTTCTTCAGTGTGTTTAGTCAGTTCGCATCTGGGTTTCAGTGCGTATTATTATAGTACGTATTTGTTTTTCAGGGCGTTCTTGTCCGCTCGTTTCTGATTTTCAGCTCGCTCTTCTCAGGCCTTTCTGTTTTTCAGTGCTTTCTGTTAGTTCGTTCTGACCAGCCAACCGTTTTGAAGCCATGTTGCGGTTACATACTCGTCGTAGAGTTCGTGCTATGTGGGGGCTTGGTTTTGGGGTTCTTGCTTTGACCCAAGCCCAGTCCATGAACAGGGTGGGGAGGAGTTCATGGACGAAGAATTGGTTGCTCCAGCATGACCAATTCTGTCATATACCTTTGTTGCGGGAGATCCAGGACAATAATCCTGATGATTTCAGGAATTTTCTCCGGATGATGGACCCCGTTTTTCACCGTCTGTTGGCTTTGCTGTCCCCTTATATTACATTACATATTACATATTATAAGCAGGACACCTGCATGCGGCAAGCCATTACTCCCGAGCAGAGGCTAGTCGCCACGTTGCGGTACTTGGCGGCAGGGAGAAGTCTGTAGGACCTCAAGTTCTCAACAGGCATCTCCCCTCAGGCTCTGGGGATCATTATTCCAGAGACCTGTTCTGCCATCATACAGGTCCCGCAGAAGGACTATACTAAGTTTTCTCCTTTAACATCACATTCTATGTATTTAATGTTTGCTAATGTATTGTCTTTCTTTCATCATTCCCTAATTACCATGATTGTAATATGCTGTGAATGTCCCCTTTGTCCTCATGCATGCTGGAAGCTTTTAATGCTCCTTTTTTGTCCTTCATGCATATTTGCCATCACTAACCTCCCCAGCATGCTATCCTGGGCCCAGATACACCTAGCCTAGTCACTGAACAATGTATTTTGTCAGCTCCATAGTAGTGCTTTACCCTAAACACCCCCTAAAATGGGTACAAGTGTTATTGTTGTCCTTAAATTCAGGCAGAGTGCCATAATCTTTTTTTTTTTTGGGGGGGGGGGTTCCAAACTCATCTAGAACTCCCACCCCCACCTAAAATTTTTACAATGGGGGTGAGGAATCTGATACAGTGGAGACAGAAAGTATTCAGATCCCCTTAAATTTTGCACTCTTTGTTATATTGCAGCCATTTGCTAAAATCATTTAAGTTCATTTTTTTCCTCATTAATGTACACACAGCACCCCATATTGACAGAAAAACACATAATTGTTGACATTTTTGCAGATTTGTTAAAAAAGAAAACTGAAATATCACATGGTCCTAAGTATTCAGACCCTTTGCTGTGACACTCATATATTTAACTCAGGTGCTGTCCATTTCTTCTGATCATCCTTTAGATGGTTCTACACCTTCATTTGAGTCCAGCTGTGTTTGATTATACTGATTGGACTTGATTAGGAAAGCCACACACCTGTCTATATAAGAACTTGCAGCTCACAGTGCATGTCAGAGCAAATGAGAATCATGAGGTCAAAGGAACTGCCTGAAGAGCTCTGAGACAAAATTGTGGCAAGGCACAGATCTGGCCAACGTTAAAAAAAAAATTCTGCTGTACTTCAGGTTCCTAAGAGCACAGTGGCCTCCATAATCCTTGAATGGAAGATGTTTGGGAGGACTAGATCCCTTCCTAGAGCTGGCCGTCCGGCCAAACTCAGCTATCGGGGGAGAAGAGCTTTGGTGAGAGAGGTAAAGAAGAACCCAAAGATCACTGTGGCTGAGCTCCAGAGATGCAGTCGGGAGATGGGAGAAAGTTGTAGAAAGTCAACCATCACTGCAAGACACATAAAAGCCCACATGGAGTTTGCTAAAAATCACCTGAAGGACTCCAAGATGGTGAGAAATAAGATTCCCTGATCTGATGAGACCAAGATAGAACTTTTTGGCCTTCATTCTAAGCGGTATGTGTGGAGATAACCAGGCACTGCTCATCACCTGTCCAATACAGTCCCAACAGTGAAGCATGGTGGTGGCAGCATCATGCTGTAGGGGTGTTTTTCAGCTGCAGGGACAGGACGACTGGTTGCAATCGAGGGAAAGATGAATGTGGCCAAATACAGGGATGAAAACCTTCTCCAGAGTACCCAGGACCTCAGACTGGGCCAAAGGATTACCTTCCAACAAGACAATGACCCTAAGCACACAGCTAAAATAATGAAGGAGTGGCTTCACAACAACTCCTTGACTGTTCTTGAATGGCCCAGCCAGAGCCTTGACTTAAACCCAATTGAGCATCTCTGGAGAGACCTAAAAATGGCTGTCCACCAACGTTTACGATGCAACCTGACAGAACTAGAGAGGATGTGCAAGGAGAAATGGCAGAGGATCCCCAAATCCAGGAGTGAAAAACTTGTTGCATCTTTCCCAAAAAGACTCATGGCTGTAACAGATCAAAAGGGTGCTTCTACTAAATACTGAGAAAAGGGTCTGAATACTTAGGACCCTGTGATATTTCAGCCTTTCTTTTTTAATAAATCAAAAAATTCAACAATTCTGTGTTTTTCTGTCAATATGGGGTGCTGTGTGCACATTAATGAGGAAAAAAATGAACTTAAATGATTTTAGCAAATGGCTGCAATATAAGAAAGAGTGAAAAATTTAAGGGGATCTGAATACTTTCCGTCCCCACTGTAAGTGTACCTTATCTTTTTGTCTTTAAATACTCCTTAAAATAAATGTTAATACTGATGGTGGCCAAGAATGCTTGTGTCTAATCTGCTTGCAATGTTATGTGCAAAAGTACTAATTTTATTTTTTCTGGTTTGACTCCACAGTTTCCTTCAAGAGCCACAGGAATGGCAGACTGTGGCCTCCCAGTTTGCCGAGCGGTGGGACTTTCCCAACTGTGGAGGGGCAATCGATGGGAAACATGTCCACATCATCCCACCACCCCACTCGGGGTCATACTATTTTAACTATAAGGGTTTTCATAGCATCGCGTTGATAGCGGTGGTGTCGGCGACATATGAGTTTTTATATGTGGATGTGGGGAAAAATGGTCGGATGCGGGAGTCTTTGCCCAGACCAAGTTCTACCAACGTCTCCAGAGTGGTGGCTTGGGATTGCCACCTGCTGAAGAGAACGTGGAAGGACTCCCATTTGTGTTTGTCACAGATGAAGCATTTGGTCTGGGTGAACATCTGATGAGGCCATTCCCCCAGAGGACCCTCACCCCGGAGAAGAGGGTTTTTAATTACCGGCTGGCCAGAGCCAGAAGAGTGGTGGAGAATGCGTTTGGTATAATGGCCAGCTGGTTCTGCCTATTCCTTACGGCAATCAACATGGCGAAGTATAAATTGAATCACATAGTGCTAGCATGCTGTATTCTACATAATTATTAAAGGATAAATGCTCCAAATTATGTGGCCTCAGTTAGGCCTGAGGCTGCAGTTCAGGACATAAATCCAATGATGGCCCTGGAAGCTGGCCGTCCTGGCTTGCCCCCCCAAAGCGCGGTGATGTGCGGCAAAAGTATTTGGACTATTTGAAATATTCTGAAATCATCTTGAATTTGATTTACTGCTTGTGTTTCTTTTAGCTGTCTCCTAGTGCACTTGTAGTGCCAAGTGGATTTTGCTTTATTAAATAACCTCCATTGTCACTGTAAACACCAACTTAATACAAAAACTGGTATTGAGCATTGAAAGAAGAAGCCGCCCATTGTTGAGTATAAAAACTTTTACTCCGTGCACATTCACATGTGCATTGTAAAACATTTTCCCACCAAAAATACATCTTTGTTTAATTAAGTTTGACATTTTTAGTTTTATATTTTGCTTTAAAAGGCACAACTCTGGAACATACAAAGTTCAACGTACAAAAAGTAAAGGCAATATCAGATATGAGTATGTCAAAACGGTGTTGATCTTGCCTTCATTAGATGGGGCGATGTCACCCCTGTAAAAGCCAAATTTTGAAAATGCACAAAAATTGGGATTCAAAATGGGGATTTCCCTCCTGATCCCATGCCTAATGTCAACATGTGCTGGCTCCCATCATGGGGGATCAAAGAACGTGTTTTGGGGGTGCAACCCCTTCCTCTCACCTACTTGAGTTGCGACTAGGGATGGGCCGAACAGCCCCCGGTCGATTCGCACCAGAATGGTGCATGGTATTGTCTTAAAAAGTGTTTGGGGACCTGGGTCCTGTGGGGAAATGTATCAATGCAAAAAAAAGTTTTAAAAACAGACACTTTTTTGGGAGCAGTGATTTTAATAATGCTTAAAGTGAAACAATAAAAGTGTAATATTCCTTTAAATTTCATACCTGGGGGGTGTCTATAGTATGCCTGTAAAGTCGCGCATGTTTCCCGTGTTTAGAACAGTCTGACAGCAAAATGACATTTCTAAAGGGAAAAAAAGTCATTTAAAACTACTCGCGGCTATAATAAATTGTCGGTTTTGGGATTCAAAATGGGGATTTCCCTCCTGATCCCATGCCTAATGTCAACATGTGCTAGCTCCCATCATGTGGGATCAAAGAATGTGTTTTGAGGGTGCAACCCCTTCCTCTCACCTACTTGAGTTGCGAGTAGAACAGCTCCCGGTCGGTTCGCACCAGAACATGCAAACAGGCAAAAAATTTGTTCGAACACGCGAACACCGTTAAAGTCTATGGGACACGAACATGAAAAATCAAAAGTGCTAATTTTAAAAGCTTATATGCATGGTATTGTCTTAAAAAGTGTTTGGGGACCTGGGTCCTGCGGGGACATGTATCAATGCAAAAAAAAAAAAAGTTTTAAAAACGGCCACTTTTTTGGGAGCAGTGATTTTAATAATGCTTAAAGTGAAACAATAAAAGTGTAATATTCCTTTAAATTTCGTACCTGGGGGGTGTCTATAGTATGCCTGTAAAGTAGCGTGTGTTTCCCATGTTTAGAACAGTCTGACAGCAAAATGACATTTCTAAATGGAAAAAAAGTCATTTAAAGCTACTCATGGCTATAATGAATTGTTGGTCCGGCAATACACATAAAAGTTCATTGATGAAAATGGCATGGGAATCCCCCACAGGGGAACCCCGAACCGAAATTTTAAAAAAAAATGTGTGGGGATCCCCCCAAATTCCATACCAGGGGCCTTTCAGGTCTGGTATGGATATTAAGGGGTCCCCCCAAAAATCCATACCAGACCCTTATCCGAGCACGCAACCTGGCAGGCCGCAGGAAAAGAGGGTGGGACGAGAGAGCGCCCCCCCTCCTGAACCTTACCAGGCCATATGCCCTCAACATTGGGAGGGTGCTTTGGGGAAGCCTCCAAAGCACTTACCCCCACAACCCTTGCCCGGTGGTTGTGGGGGTCTGCGGGCAGGGGCTTATAGGAATCTGGAAGCCCCCTTTAACAAGGAGACCCCCAGATCCCAGCCCCCCGTGTGAATTGGTAATGGGGTACAAATGTACCCCTACCATTTCACAAAAAAAGTGTCAAAAATGTTAAAAAAGACAATAGATGGTTTTTGACAATTCCTTTATTAATGTCTTCTTCTTTCCCACTTCTTCTTCCATCTTCTTCTGGTCTTCCTTTGGTGTTCTTCTTCTTCCTCCATCTTGTTCTTCCCCCGCTTCTTCCTCTATCTTCCTCCGCTTCTTCCTCCGGTCTTCTCGTCCTGCATCTTCCTCCGGCTTCTTCTTCTCCTCTTCGTCCTCCGATCTGCCTCAATGGGAGTCTCCCGCTGTGTGACGCTTCTATTCAGGTGACAGCTCTTATATAACGGAGGGCGGGGCCACCCGGTGACCCAACCCCTGACGCAAATGCACAGGGACTTCCCTATGGCTTTCCCCGTGTTGTCAGAGGGGGGACAGGGTCACCCATTTACTTAATTATTTATTTAATATTTATATATATAGATATATATATATATATATAGATATATATCTATATATCTATAGATATATAGATATATATCTATATATCTATAGATATATATATATCTATAGATATATAGATATATATCTATATATATATATATATATATATAGTCAGTCTTGTGTGTATATATATATATATATATATATATATATATATATATATGTATATAGAAAAAAAGTCCAAGAGGTTGCTGCACTTAAAAACTTCTTTGCTTTATTTCGCAATATCTTCAGGAGAGATTTACAAAGCAAGTATAATCCTTTCAAGCAATATCAAAAAGCAACAAATGCTTACACAGTTTCAGACATGAGTAGATTCAGATATGGATGGATGGATGGATGGATTACGTTTCGAGCTAGTCAGCTTACGCCCTTCCTGAGATCCATTGAAGCACATCTGAAGGTTTCATTCCAATCATTCATTTAAATACAGGTTTAGTGAAGTACAGGGGGTCCCCGGGTTACAAACAAGTTAGGGACTGCAGGTTTGTTCTTAAGTTGAATCTGTTTGTAAGTCGAAACAGGTACATTTTTTAAGTGTAGCTCCAGACAAAAAAAATATTTTTAAGCTTTTTGGATAACATAGGGAAGGGTTAACACCCCTGTAACATTTGTTTTGCTGTCTGTGCTCCTCTTCAGAACATTTCACCTCACTTTCTGTCCCAATGACAATTGGATTTTGAAAATTTTGGGTTGTTGTGGAAACAAGCCTTGGTGATAAAGCATCAGTGGAGGTACCTTTTCCCCATAATAGGTCTTACAGGAGTGAATTTCCCTTCCTAGGGGTAGATTTCCTCTCACTTCCTGTTGTCTCCCTCCGTTTGTAAGTAGGAGTCGTTTGTAAGTCGGATGTTTGTAACTAGGGGACCCCCTGTACTTCACATATGGAATCAATATGGCTAATTAGTTCAAATCGCATACCATTTAACATCTATATATGCATATGTTTCTATAACATGCCATTAAAGCAAGGATAAGCAGCAGGTGTCAAATCTCTCATTCTTCTCACTCGCATTATAATATATTCAGAATACCTATAAAAATGCAGGAAAATGGTACATTCATGAGTAAAAACAAAAACGTAAAAATCTGGCTAGCTCAAACTCCTCTATGACATCTACTGGATCATCCACCAGTGTATCAACTACTCCTTTTTTACCAGGGAACCTGACCGAATCCGGACCAGGAGGGGCGGTTGGCGAACAAAGAAAAGACACAGCAGGGGGTGTAACCACCAGACGCCAGAACCGCCAGAGACACTAGATGAAAACCTGGTACATAACATTTCTTCTATTGTTTTGTCTAAAACTGAACTAAGTGTTTTGAATAAGGGTTTGGGCTTTTGCCCTAAAGAGAAAATGAATGATTTTGTACTTAAACAGGATTTTTATAGATTTTTTAGACAATTAAGATTTAAAGCGTACTATTCTGGTGTGTCCACTGCCACAACTAAAGAATTATCAAAATTATCAATCAAAAACATGGGTTTAAAACCAAAAAGCACTAAAGTACCACCCACTT
The DNA here is from genome assembly GCF_042186555.1 of Aquarana catesbeiana. NCBI lineage: Eukaryota > Metazoa > Chordata > Amphibia > Anura > Ranidae > Aquarana > Aquarana catesbeiana. Next base: position 318,825,664 of record NC_133328.1, read on the forward strand.
CATGTGCTGCTGTAGAGGTATATATAGAGAAAGTGGAAAATGACATAAAAAATTTTTGTGTGATAGAGATAAGAGAGACCATATACCTCACAATCTAAATAGAGATGAGATTGCAGCGTTAAACTCCTTGTCAGTCCAGCGTGATGTCACTATCAAGCCGGCTGACAAGGGGGGAGCTATTGTGGTAATGGACACATCCATGTATGAAAATGAAGTTATGAAACATCTTAGTGATACTCTTACTTATAAAAGACTTGATTGCTGTCCTGTTTTTAAAGTACAAAAAAGGATAAAAACAACCTTAACTAAGGCAGTTAAACAAAAAATCATTGATGATGAAACTATGGAGTTTTTGATATGTTAATATCCGGTTACACCGGTACTGTATATGTTACCAAAAATCCACAAAGACCCCAAAAATCCCCCGGGACGTCCCATTGTATCAGGGATGGAATCTGTGACAACACATCTAGCACAATACCTGGATAAGTGCAGCGATGGGTTCAAATGTTGCACCCCCATATGCGAACGCATTTATGAATATGATAGAGACGTCCTTTATTTATGTCAATGATTTATTTTTAAAACATTGCCAATCTTGGTACAGATTTGTGGACGATATTTTCGCTATATGGGATGGTAACATGGAAAGCCTATACTTATTTGATAAATACATTAACCATTTAGTACCTGGATTAAAGTTTAACATTGAAATTGATAAAAATGAGATCTCTTTTCTTGATACTCTACTTAACCACTTGACGACCGCCTCACGCCGATGTACGTCAGCAAGGTGGCACGGACAGGCAAAATCACGTACATGTACGTGATTTGCCTTCCGCGGGTGGGGGGTCCGATCGCCCCCCCCCCCGGTGCCTGAGGCGGTCGTCTTTTGTCCCACGGCGATCGGAGGTGAGGGGGAGGCCATCCGTTCGTGGCCCCCCCCTCGCGATCGCCGCTGGCCAATCGAATCATTCCTTTGCTGCTGTATGCTAAACAGCAGCAAAGGAAATGATGTCATCTCTCCTCGGCTCGGTAATTTCCGTTCCGGCCCAAAGAGAGAAGACAGGTATGTGAGTGCACAACACTACACACACACAGTAGAACATGCCAGACACACAAAACACCCCGACCCCCCCCCCCCCGATCCCCCCCCAATCACCCCCCCCTGTCACAAACTGACACCAGCAGTTTTTTTTTTTTTTTCTGATTACTGCATTGGTGTCAGTTTGTGACAGTTACAGTGTTGGGACAGTTAGTATTAGCCCCCTGTAGGTCTAGGATACCCCCCAAACCCCCCCTAATAAAGTTTTAACCCCTTGATCACCCCCTGTCACCAGTGTCGCTAAGCGATCATTTTTCTGATCGCTGTATTAGTGTCGCTGGTGACGCTAGTTAGGGACCTAAATATTTAGGTTCGCCGTCAGCGTTTTATAGCGACAGGGACCCCCATATACTACCGAATAAATGTTTTAACCCCTTGATGGCCCCCTAGTTAACCCTTTCACCACTGATCACCGTATAACTGTTACGGGTGACACTGGTTAGTTTGTTTATTTTTTTATAGTGTCAGGGCACCCGCCGTTTATTACCGAATAAAGGTTTAGCCCCCTGATCGCCCGGCGGTGATATGCGTCGCCCCAGGCAGCGTCAGATTAGCGCCAGTACCGCTAACACCCACGCACGCAGCATACGCCTCCCTTAGTGGTATAGTATCTGATCCGATCAGATCTATACTAGCGTCCCCAGCAGTTTAGGGTTCCCAAAAACGCAGTGTTAGCGGGATCAGCCCAGATACCTGCTAGCACCTGCGTTTTGCCCCTCCGCCCAGCCCACCCAAGTGCAGTATCGATCGATCACTGCACCAGCCCCAGGCAGCGTCAGGTTAGCGCCAGTAGCGCTAACACCCACGCACGCACCGTACAGCTCCCTTAGTGGTATAGTATCTGAACGGATCAATATCAGGTCCGATCAGATCTATACTAGCGTCCCCAGCAGTTTAGGGTTCCCAAAAACGCAGTGTTAGCGGGATCAGCCCAGATACCTGCTAGCACCTGCGTTTTGCCCCTCCGCCCGGCCCAGCCCAGCCCACCCAAGTGCAGTATCGATCGATCACTGACACTTACAAAACACTAAATGCATAACTGCAGCGTTCGCAGAGTCAGGCCTGATCCCTGCGATCGCTAACAGTTTTTTTGGTAGTATTTTGGTGAACTGGCAAGCACCAGCCCCAAGCAGCGTCAGATTAGCGCCAGTACCGCTAACACCCACGCACGCAGCATACGCCTCCCTTAGTGGTATAGTATCTGAACGGATCAATATCTGATCCGATCAGATCTATACTGGCGTCCCCAGCAGTTTAGGGTTCCCAAAAACGCAGTGTTAGCGGGATCAGCCCAGATACCTGCTAGCACCTGCATTTTGCCCCTCTGCCCGGCCCAGCCCACCCAAGTGCAGTATCGATCGATCACTGTCACTTACAAAACACTTAACGCATAACTGCAGCGTTCGCAGAGTCAGGCCTGATCCCTGCGATCGCTAACAGTTTTTTTGGTAGCTTTTTATTGAACTGGCAAGCGCCAGCGGCCTAGTACACCCCGGTCGTAGTCAAACCAGCACTGCAGTAACACTTGGTGACGTGGCGAGTCCCATAAGTGCAGTTCAAGCTGGTGAGGTGGCAAGCACAAGTAGTGTCGCGCTGCCACCAAGAAGACAAACACAGGCCCGTCGTGCCCATAATGCCCTTCCTGCTGCATTCGCCAATCCTAATTGGGAACCCACCACTTCTGCAGCGCCCGTACTTCCCCCATTCACATCCCCAACCAAATGCAGTCGGCTGCATGAGAGGCATTTTCTTTATGTCCTCCCGAGTACCCCTACCCAACGAACCCCCCCAAAAAAGATGTTGTGTCTGCAGCAAGCGCGGATATAGGCGTGACACCCGCTATTATTGTCCCTCCTGTCCTGACAATCCTGGTCTTTGCATTGGTGAATGTTTTGAACGCTACCATTCACTAGTTGAGTATTAGCGTAGGGTACAGCATTGCACAGACTAGGCACACTTTCACAGGGTCTCCCAAGATGCCATCACATTTTGAGAGACCCGAACCTGGAACCGGTTACCGTTATAAAAGTTACAGTTACAAAAAAAGTGTAAAAAAAAAAAAAATATATAAAATAAAAAAAAATAGTTGTCGTTTCATTGTTCTCTCTCTCTCTATTCTCTCTCTCTATTGTTCTGCTCTTTTTTACTGTATTCTATTCTGCAATATTTTATTGTTATTATGTTTTATCATGTTTGCTTTTCAGGTATGCAAGTTTTTATACTTTACCGTTTACTGTGCTTTATTGTTAACCATTTTTTTGTCTTCAGGTACGCCATTCACGACTTTGAATGGTTATACCAGAATGATGCCTGCAGGTTTAGGTATCATCTTGGTATCATTCTTTTCAGCCAGCGGTCGGCTTTCATGTAAAAGCAATCCTAGCGGCTAATTAGCCTCTAGACTGCTTTTACAAGCCGTGGGAGGGAATGCCCCCCCCCACCGTCTTCCGTGTTTTTCTCTGGCTCTCCTGTCTCAACAGGGAACCTGAGAATGCAGCCGGTGATTCAGCCAGCTGACCATAGAGCTGATCAGAGACCAGAGTGGCTCCAAACATCTCTATGGCCTAAGAAACTGGAAGCTACGAGCATTTTATGACTTAGATTTAGCCGGATGTAAATAGCGCCATTGGGAAATTGGGGAAGCATTTTATCACACCGATCTTGGTGTCGTCAGATGCTTTGAGGGCAGAGGAGAGATCTAGGGTCTAATAGACCCCAATTTTTTCAAAAAAGAGTACCTGTCACTACCTATTGCTATCATAGGGGATATTTACATTCCCCGAGATAACAATAAAAATGATTAAAAAAAAAAAAATGAAAGGAACAGTTTAAAAATAAGATAAAAAAGCAAAAAAATAATAAAGAAAAAAAAAAGCACCCCTGTCGCCCCCTGCTCTCGTGCTAAGGCGAACGCAAGCGGCGGTCTGTCGTCAAACGTAAACAGCAATTGCACCATGCATGTGAGGTATCGCCGCGAAGGTCAGATCGAGGGCAGTAATTTTTGCAGTAGACCTCCTCTGTAAATCTAAAGTGGTAACCTGTAAAGGCTTTTAAAGGCTTTTAAAAATGTATTTATTTTGTTGCCACTGCACGTTTGTGCGCAATTTTAAAGCATGTCATGTTTGGTATCCATGTACTCGGCCTAAGATCATCTTTTTTATTTCATCAAACATTTGGGCAATATAGTGTGTTTTAGTGCATTAAAATTTAAAAAAGTGTGTTTTTTCCCCAAAAAATGCGTTTGAAAAATCGCTGCGCAAATACTGTGTGAAAAAAAAAAATGAAACACCCACCATTTTAATCTGTAGGGCATTTGCTTTAAAAAATATATAATGTTTGGGGGTTCAAAGTAATTTTTTTGCAAAAAAAAAAAACTTTTTCATGTAAACAATGAGTGTCAGAAAGGGCTTTGTCTTCAAGTGGTTAGAAGAGTGAGTGATGTGTGACATAAGCTTCTAAATGTTGTGCATAAAATGCCAGGACAGTTCAAAACCCCCCCAAATGACCCCATTTTGGAAAGTAGACACCCCAAGCTATTTGCTGAGAGGCATGTCGAGTCCATGGAATATTTTATATTGCGACACAAGTTGCGGCAAAGAGACAAATTTTTTTTTTTTTTTTAGCACAAAGTTGTCACTAAATGATATATTGCTCAAACATGCCATGGGAATATGTGAAATTACACCCCAAAATACATTCTGCTGCTTCTCCTGAGTACGGGGATACCACATGTGTGAGATTTTTTGGGAGCCTAGCCACGTACGGGACCCCGAAAACCAAGCACCGCCTTCAGGCTTTCTAAGGGCGTGAATTTTTGATTTCACTCTTCACTGCCTATCACAGTTTCGGAGGCCATGGAAAGCCCAGGTGGCACAAAACCCCCCAAATGACCCCATTTTGGAAAGCAGACACCCAAAGCTATTTGCTGAGAGGTATAGTGAGTATTTTGCAGAGCTCACTTTTTGTCACAAAGTTTTGAAAATTGAAAAAAGAAAAAAAAAAAAGTTTTTTCTTGTCTTTCTTCATTTTCAAAAACAAATGAGAGCTGCAAAATACTCACCATGCCTCTCAGCAAATAGCTTGGGGTGTCTACTTTGCAAAAAAAAAAAAAAAAAGTGTCACTTTCCCGCAACTTGTGTCAAAATATAAAATATTCCATGGACTCAATATGCCTCTCAGCAAATAGCTTGGGGTGTCCACTTTCCAAAATGGGGTCATTTGGGGGGGTTTTGTACCACCTGGGCATTCCATGGCCTCCGAAACTGTGATAGGCAGTGAAGAGTGAAATCAAAAATTTACACCCTTAGAAATCCTGAAGGCGGTGCTTGGTTTTCGGGGCCTCGTACGCGGCTAAGCTCCCAAAAAGTCCCACACATGTGGTATCCCCATACTCAGGAGAAGCAGCTGAATGTATTTTGGGGTGCAATTCCACATAGGCCCATGGCCTGTGTGAGCAATATATCATTTAGTGACAACTTTTTGTAAATATTTTTTTTTTTTTTTGTCATTATTCAATCACTTGGGACAAAAAAAATAAATATTCAATGGGTTCAACATGCCTCTCAGCAATTTCCTTGGGGTGTCTACTTTCCAAAATGGGGTCATTTGGGGGGGTTTTGTACTGCCCTGCCATTTTAGCACCTCAAGAAATGACATAGGCAGTCATAAACTAAAAGCTGTGTAAATTACAGAAAATGTACCCTAGTTTGTAGACGCTATAACTTTTGCGCAAACCAATAAATATACGCTTATTGACATTTTTTTTTACCAAAGACATGTGGCCGAATAGATTTTGGCCTAAATGTATGACTAAAATTTAGTTTATTGGATTTTTTTTATAACAAAAAGTAGAAAATATCATTTTTTTTCAAAATTTTCGGTCTTTTTCCGTTTATAGCGCAAAAAATAAAAACTGCAGAGGTGATCAAATACCATCAAAAAAAAGCTCTATTTGTGGGAAGAAAAGGATGTAAATTTCGTTTGGGTACAGCATTGCATGACCGCGCAATTAGCAGTTAAAGCGACGCAGTGCCAAATTGGAAAAAGACCTCTGGTCCTTAGGCAGCATAATGGTCCGGGGCTCAAGTGGTTAAATTGAACAATGGGCAGATTACTACCGACTTTTATGTGAAACCCACGGACGGTAACCAATTGCTACATTTTAATAGCTTTCATCCCCCAAACGTTTTTTCATCCATCCCAAAAAGTCAGATGATGAGGGTACAGAGGATCGTGAGCGACCCGCTGTGCCGTGATCAGAGACTTAATGAAATAAAAAACAAACTTACTAGTAGAAGATACCCACAAGCTTTAGTTAATATTGATTATCCTCATACAGATTATAAGAGATCACCCCGAAAGGAAAACAACTTCTCCAACAAAATCAACCAAATTGTCAAAAGACATTGGAATCTTTTAAGATCCAGTTACCCCATGGTACAGGAATTCTGGAATCCACCCATGCCCTCCTATAGAAAAGGTAGAACGATACGAGATCGATTGATTAAATCTGATCAACCTGTGGCTGCAGCAGCAAAACTAACCTTTCTGGGACCAAAAAATCTGGGATCGTATCCCTGCTTGTCATGCATACAATGTAACTCTATGATTAAAGGTAAATACTTTAAACATCCACATAGGGGTTTTAATATCCCCATACGGGGTTTCTATACATGCCAATCCTCATATGTAATTTATGCCATAAAGTGCCCGTGCGGTTTTGTTTATGTAGGGGAGACTACACAAAAAATAAAAGACAGGATAGCGAGACATAAATACTCAATACGAGATAAACTAACCCAATTACCGTTGGCGAGACACTTTTTGGAATTTGGCCACAATGTATCACAATTAAAATATATGGTCCTAGAAGGGATTGAGAAAAATAGGAGGGGGGGCAACTGTGAATTGATTCTAAGAAAAAGAGAAGTATACTGGATACATTTTTTAAATACGATTGCTCCATATGGCTTAAATGTTGATTTGGATCTTTATTTATTTGTTTAATTGTTGGAATAAGCATTTAAAAGTAGCCAGATAAAATAACTTTATGATGGGGATATCTTTTTGTTTTTACTCATGAATGTACCATTTTCCTGCATTTTTATAGGTATTCTGAATATATTATAATGCGAGTGAGGAGAATGAGAGATTTAACACCTGCTGCTTATCCTTGCTTTAATGGCATGTTATAGAAACATATGCATATATAGATGTTAAATGGTATGCGATTTGAACTAATTAGCCATATTGATTCCATATGTGAAGTACTTCACTAAACCTGTATTTAAATGAATGATTGGAATGAAACCTTCAGATGTGCTTCAATGGATCTCAGGAAGGGCGTAAGCTGACTAGCCCGAAACGCAATCCATCCATCCATCCATATCTGAATCTACTCATGTCTGAAACTGTGTAAGCATTTGTTGCTTTTTGATATTGCTTGAAAGGATTATACTTGCTTTGTAAATCTCTCCTGAAGATATTGTGAAATAAAGCAAAGAAGTTTTTAAGTGCAGCAACCTCTTGGACTTTTTTTCTATATATAAGGTCGGTGGGAAGACCTGATTGCTGGCACTAAACTGTAAGCAGAGTGCGGTTCTCCTCTACAAGTGAATATATATGTATATGTCTATATATCCACCAGTTTAGCTATATCTCACTGCAGTACTCTTTCTAATATACTTCAGGCTGGCAGGTGATTCAGTGATCTGCAGTGCATAAAATATATACATATATATCTCCACTGCATTCCAGTCTATCCAAGCCTATATCTTACTGCCGGCCATTCCTGGTTTACGTTTTCAAATACACTTTCAGGCAGTCAGGCAGGCAGGTGATTCAGTGATCTGCAATGCATTAAATATATATATACAGTCTCCTACATATATATCCACTGCATTCTAGTCTAGCCAAGCCTATATCTGACTGCAGGCCATTCCTGGTGTACTTTTTCTAGTAAACTTCAGGCGGTGTTTTGCTAATAAAATTTTACAGCATGTCTGGAAGGCCACCAAGGAGAGGCAGACGCTCACGGGCCACTAAAAGAGGGCAAGAATGCTCTGTGTCTACAGCCAACAGTTCTGGTCGTGGACACGGTGCATCCTCGGCATGTGGCCGTGGGGCATGCTTGTCCTTTTTTTCGGAAGCTGGCGTGTTGATCCACAACATGCAGAAGAGTTGGTAGAGTGGATAACTAAGCCGTCCTCATCCTCTTCATCCTCTGTCACCCAGGCTCAGAGTACTTTGCCTGCCAATGCAGCTGCCAAAGCAGCCTATTCCATCGACTCAATGTCATCAGTCACTCCTTCCTTAGCCCCACCATCAAGCACGGAGGAGTCCCCCAAACTGTTCGACCACAGTGTGGATACATGCTGCAGGAGGATGCACAGCGTTTTGAAGGCTCTGATAATGGTACCCAGGTTGAGGAAGGCAGTAACATGAGCCCAGAGAGAGGGGGTGCCCAAGAAGGACAAGAAACTGGCAGTCATGTTCCCCCAGCTGCAGCATACTGCCAGGTTTGCTCCAGTGAGGAGGAGGGAGGGGATGATGAGGTCACTGACTCTACATGGGTGCCTGATAGAAGAGAGGAGGAGGAGGCACATCTCCAAAGAGGTAGGATGCCCTCCAGGGGCCAGCTTAAGGGCAGCCACCCAACTGCATCACACCGCAGAGCTCCGCATGTGCAGAGCGCTGCTGACTCTCCGCGTATTTTGCAAAGTTCTTTGGTGTGGGCCTTTTTTGATATGTGTGCAGCAGATCACACCATTGCTGTTTGCAACATATGTTTGAAGCGTATCAAGCGTGGCCAAAACAGCAGCCGCTTGGGCACCACATGCTTGACCAAACATATGTCGACCTCCCATGCAGTCCGTTGGCAACAGTACTTAAAAGACCCACACCAAAGAACAAGGCGGACCTCTCCTTACTCCTCATCAGCTGGGATCTCCAACCCCACTATACCTTCAGTCCTCTCAGAGACCTGCACTGAGAGGAGTGAAGGTGTAGAATTAGGTGTGCCAAGTGCTTGCGGGCAATCTGCTATCGCTACACCAACATCGATTGTAGCAGGCAAATATCCCTACCCCAGCTGCTAAACCGTAGAAAGAAATTTGATCCCAGCCATCCACATGCTCAGCGGCTGAATGATAGCTTGGCTAAATTGCTAGCACTCCAATTGCTGCCTTTTCAGCTGGTAGACTCTGCCCCCTCAGTGGCAGGTTCCCAAACACCATTTCTTTTCACGGAAGGCCATTCCCGATCTGTACCGGCATGTGGAAGGCAATGTCTTGGCCTCGTTGGACAGAGCAGTCAGCGGTAAGGTGCATATTACCGCTAACTCATGGTCCAGCAGGCATAGACAGGGACATTACCTTTCTTTCACGGTGCACTGGGTAACTCTGCTGGCAGCTGCTGGCATAGAATAACAAGTATAGGCACAATCACCTAGAGCTCCCACATAATCAAATCTGCACAATAAGAACAATCAAAGGACGGTCAAAAAATAAATAAAAAATGTGAACAGTGACAGTCCATATAATAAGCACAAGCCAATAGTCCATATATTGCTGTGATCAGGATGAAGGGAAAAAATGCCCAGAGAGAGCAAGCAGGGCTGCCATCATAGTAGGAAAGAAACCATGGTCCTGAGGCTGAAAGACAACAAGTAAAGAGGCGCCTCTGGGTGCAGACGTTTTTATAGGTTTAAAATGCTTTAATAAGATATATAGAGATAAACTCACATTGTGGTGGTAAAAACAAGCATGATAGTAAGAGTCATGGATGGCGCTCCCAGTCCTGTGCCTGTGAACAGTCTCTGTGGTGGATGTAGTGACAGCTCTTCCTAGTTGTAGTGAGCCAGCTTCAGACAACGGAGGAGCAGCCTCAGAACGAGGCTTGAAACACACGAGACAGCTGGCTTCAGGGGGATGGCATCATCAACAGTGGACGCGTTTCCTGGGCATGCGCGCTTGGGTGGTTGGCAAGCCGCGCCCCTTTCTCAACAGACTGGTATACTAGGCATGCTGAAGAATTAAATACGGATAGGGGGAGGGAACGGGGTGGAGAAAGGGGAGGGGATGGGACGGGAAAACGAAAGAAATATACAGAGCCCAATGCTGTTTGATGTGATTTGTGACGTGAATAGCAAAATAAAACCGGAGACAGAAAATGTGTATGGATATACATGGGGAGACGGAAGATATGTGACCAAGGGATGGAGAAGGAAAAGGTCAACCTAAGGTCGCATACCACAGAGCCCCCAACATCAAAATGAAAATAGCCCCTAGTAGAATTCGATCAAAACACTGCCCTTCCAACCAGCCCGTACTCATTCCACTAGTTGGGATGTTCCAGTGTAAAAAACCGCTGTACAAAACCTGCAGATTTGTTCACCATGGCCAGAAGTCCTTCCCCACCAAGGGTGTTACTCATGTGTTGAAAGATTTTTACAACTGCTCTTCCGATTTTGTGATCTATGGACTATCCTGCCTTTGTGGCCTACTTTATGTAGGCCGTACGATACGAGCACTCAGGACCAGATTCGGCGAACACCGAAGATCTATTGAGGGTGGGATTGATCCCCTAAAGGTGGCACATAGTGTGCCCAAACACTTTGCCCAAGTCCATCAAAAATCCACCGCAGGGTTACAGGTGTGGGTCATAGAACAAATCCCTAGATCTCTACCAGCTGCAGAACGTTTCAAAAAATGATGCGCCCGTGAAGCGTTCTGGATTTACCAGTTAGATGTTCTTTCACCTGGGGGTATGAACGAAGGAATAGAAATCTCCACCATACTGTAATTTTGGTATTATTTTTCTTCCGCCCTCTTTAGTCCCGTCATAGAAATATAATGTAGAGTTTACAACAATATAGGCTTAAAATTAAAACTATTATTATTCTTCATTATCCTCTAGACCTGTGGCCCCCCCCCAGTACCATAGACACTGGTCCCCCTTTTTTATAGTCCTATCGACATTTTTATATAATTTTGGATAATGTTTGACATCTTCTATATATACTTTTAATATGTGCATTTAATTTATATGTGCGTACATGCATATACACGTATATATATACATGTATATATTTTCATATATATATATATATATATATATATATATATATATATATATATTTTATACTTTTTTCCAATCTTTTCCAATTTTACTACTATGCAGCGCATAGTCAGTAGTAATGTCATATTTCTATTTTTTCATTTTTTCTCTTTTTTATAATTTTAACTTTGGATTCGTATAATTCCTTGCTTTATTTCCCAGTGCAATCTACGCACATGTTGTGTGTATATATATTTATTTTGAATATCTAGTGTTTCATCATACATATATGTTTTATGACCAATATCAATGAGTTGTATTAATAAGATGTATTTTATATGTCCAGACATTGCTCTTTGCTTTTATGTATTAGCCAGTTTGTTCCTCTTCCCCCTCCCTCACCCCCCTCTCTTCTTTCTTTCCCCCTTCCATATTCTTTCCTCTGCTTCAGGTTGTCCTCACTACTCCAGCTTCTTCCCCCCCCTTCTCTTTCCTCTCTGTTCCCGTTCTCTCTTTCCCTCCTCCCCTCTTTTCTTTTCCTTCTCTATCCCTTGGTCACATCTCCCGTCTCCCCATGTATATCCATACACATTTTCTGTCTCCGATTTTATTTTCCTATTCACGTCACTAATCACATCAAACAGCATTGGGCTCTGTATATTTCTTTCATTTTCCCATCCCATCCCCTCCCCTTTCTCCGCCCCGTTCCCTCCCCCCATCCTTATTTAATTCTTCAGCATGCCTAGTATACCAGTCTGTTGAGAAAGGGGTGCGGCTTGCCAACCACCCAAGCGTGCATGCCCAGGAAACGTGTCCACTGTTGATGACGCTATCCCCCTGCAGCCAGCTGTCTCGTGTGTTTCAAGCCTCGTTCTGAGGCCGCTCCTCCGTTGTCTGAAGCCGGCTCACTACAACCAGGAAGAGCTGTCACTACATCCACCACAGAGACTGTTCACAGGCACAGGACTGGGAGCGCCATCCATGACTCTTACTATCATGCTTGTTTTTACCACCACAATGTGAGTTTATCTCTATATATCTTATTAAAGCATTTTAAACCTATAAAAACGTCTGCACCCAGAGGCGCCTTTTTACTTGTTGTCTAGCTGCTGGCAGGATGCAGGACAGTCGGCAGTATTGTTGTAGCTTGTTCTGCCACCACACCTCCAAAATGCTAGTAGTGGTGATTCTGCCACACCTCTCTCCTCCACCCCCTCCTCTTCTTCTTCCTCTATGGCCTCTTCCTCTGCAAATTTCTCGTTGGAACCAGCGGTGCTCCGTAGGCGTTCAAGGGGCTACGCAAGCACTCAGGCAAAAAGATGCCATTTGGTGCTTGAGTTGGTCTGCTTAGGGGACAGGAGCCACACTGGGGCAGAGATTCTGTCAGCTCTGCAGGGGCAGACTCAGAGGTGGTTGATGCCATGCCAGCTTCAGCCAGGAATGGTGGTTTGTGACAATGGCACCAACCTCCTCTCCACCCTCCGACAGGAACACTTGACCCATGTTCCCTGTTTGGCTCACGTCCTTAATTTGGTGGTGCAGTGGTTCTTGTGCATGTACCTGGGCTTACAGGATCTCCTAAAGCAGGCCAGGAAAGTCTGTGGGCATTTCCGCTGGTCATATAATGCCAGTGCTTGGCTGGCTGACCTTCAAAAGGAATGCAACCTGCGCAAGAACCGCCTCATTTGTGACATGCCCACCAGGTGGAACTCAATATTGGCAATGCTGCAGTGGCTGCACATGCAGCAGAGGGCCATCAATGAGTACCTGTGTGAGTATGGCACCAGGACAGGGTCAGGGGAGCTTGGATTTTTTTTCTCCACGCCAGTGGCTACTGATCAAGGATGCATGCACTGTCCTGTCACCATTTGAGGCGGCCACGAGGATGGTGAGCAGTGACAGTGCATGCATCAGTGATACTGTCCCTCTTGTCTTCCTGTTGGAGCACACGCTTCGTGGAAGAATGGACAGGGCACTTGAGGCAGAACAGAGGGAGGAAGAGGAGGACTTCCTTACCTCTCAAGGCCCCCTTTATCCAGACAGTATTCCTGCAGGCCCACCAATCACACAGGAAGAGGAGGAGGAGGATGAGGATTGTGTCAGCATGGAAGTGGAGCCTAGCACTCAGCATCAGCAGCAATCTTCAAGGGATTGTTCTCAGTCCCCAGAAGCCCATGGACTTGTACGTGACTTGGAGGAGATGACTGTGGATCATGTCATCTTTAGTGACCCAGAGGACTCTGGATGGAATGCCTCAGCAAACCTTCGCTGCATGGCCTCCCTGATCCTGCAAAGCCTGCGAAAGGACCTACGGATTTGTGGTATCAAGGAGAGGGATCATTACTGGCTGGCAACCCTTCTTGATCCACATAACTAGGATAAGGTTGCGGAACTTATCCAGCCTTCGCAGAGGGAGTAGAGGATGAAACATCTTCCGAAGGCCTTGAAGAAAGGTTTGTGCAATGAGTTTCCACAGCCTGGGAGGTTACAATTTCCTGGTCCTCCTGGACAATGTGTTGCTGAGGCTTCGGTCAGTCACAGAAGGAGCGGAGGAGAAGGTGGCCGTTTGACCGATGCGTTCAGACAATTCTTTAGTCCACAGCCCCAAGGTCTGATCCATTCCAGCAACCATCGCCAGCGTCTGATTTACATGGTGCAGGAATACCTAGGGGCAAGATCAGACATGGAGACCTTTCCAACCGAACATCCACTGGGTTACTGGGTGTTGAGGATGGATCACTGGCCAGAGCTTGCACAATATGCAATTGAGCTACTGGCCTGTCCTGCATCCAGCGTTCTTTCTGAACGCACATTCAGTGCTGCTGTAAGCTTTGTAACCGATCACAGAGTGCGCCTGTCCACAGACTTAGTTGATCGGCTCACCTTCATAAAAATGAATCAGTTTTGGATCACCAGCTACCAAGCACCTGATGCTGATGTAACCGATTAATTTTTCTATGAATGTGAGATCCCTTGAAGACTGCTGAGTGACTATCCTATTCCTCCTTAATGTTCATGTTGATAGTTTCTAAGATAATTTTTGTTTCAGGGCACCACCACCAGTGCCTAAGGCCCAATTTTTCTACACCTGTTTAACAGGGGCGTATAATTATAATTTTTGCTGTAATATTTCGCAGTAGGGCTCATTCCTGCGCTCAACTAGAGTATCTGTGAGGGGTTGCAGTGCTGTGGCACCACCAGTTCCTAAGGCCCAATTTTCTGCCCCTGTTTAACAGGGGCATGTAATTACAATGTTTGCTGTAATATTTCACAGCAGGACTCATTTCTGCGCTCAACTAGAGTATCTGTGAGGGGTTGCAGTGTTGTGGCACCACCAGTTCCTAAGGCCCAATTTTCTGCACCTGTTTAACAGGGGCATGTAATTACAATATTTGCTCTAATATTTCACAGCAGGGCCCGTTCCTGCGCTCAACAAGAGTATCTGTGAGGCTTTACAATGTTGTGCCACCACCACCACCACAGGCCCAATTTTTCTGCCCCTCTTTAACAGGGGCATGTAATTACAATATTTGCTCTGATATTTCACAGCAGGGCTCGTTCCTGTGCTCAACAACAGAATCTGTGAGGGGTTACAGTGTAGTGGCACCACCACCACTTCCTAAGACCCAATTTTTCTGTCCCTGTTTAACAGGGGCATGTAATTACAATTTTTGATCTAATATTTCACAGCAGGGCCCGTTCCTGCACCCACCAAGAGTAACTGTGAGGGCTTACAGTGTTGTGGCACCACCACCACCAAAGGCCCAATTTTTTCTGCCCCTGTTTAACAGTGGCATGTAATTGCAATTCTTGATATAATATTTCACAGCAGAGCCTATTCTGATTTTGATTGTTGTGAAGCGATTATTAATCACTGAGGACAATCCTCATCAGATAGTTTGAACTCACCAAATCCACAAGATGCTTTTATTCTGAACATCAGGTTACAGCAGATGACAGGATACAAACAGATTAATAGGTTGTAGTATTTATGCGGTCAAAAGATGATATTGTCTGTAGCTTACAATGCAGAATACATGTGCCCTGCTACATGAGGCTTGCTAGCTGCATCCATGACACAGGAAGTACAAACACAGGAAGAAGGGTGGAGCATTACATATAAAGGAAGTGTGTCATAACATAAGGGAAAAATAAACTTGAGAAAACAAATGCATTACCACAAAAGGTCACTAGATGGCAGCATGTGAACTAAATAGAAACGTCCATAGAAAATGGTTAGGAAAACAATCTATATAAATTCTATGCCCTGATGGGGGAGCACACTCTTGAATTTGTCAAATTTGCTAGATGTCTTAAAGACCTGAAAGACATAAAAAGAACACGCATATAATGCAATACCAATAACTCTTAATTTTAGGCTTCAAGTTAGGTCAGCTAAAGTCCAAGACACTTTCTTCTTGAAATCACAGGTTGGATCCAGCAGCATAGGCAAACAAGTTCATTCTCCAAAGGGTAAGAGCAGAATAAGTTCCGTGATAGGTCTGATGAAAGTCTTTACAGTCCCTTGTCTTGAAACCTTCACCTCCACCTTACGTACCTTACTGTCATCACTAGGAACGCTCTTTACAATAAATCCCATGGGCCATTCGATTCTTTCAGCTTGCTGGTCCTTAAGCAGAACAAGATCTCCAACTTGTATGTTAGAGTTCAGCTGTTGCCATTTCCTGCGTCCTTGCAGAGTAGAAAGATACTCCATCTTCCAATGATTCCAGAAGCAGTTGGCGAGGTGTTGTACTTGCTTCCACTGGTCATAGCACAGATTTCCTGCTTTAAAGTTTCCAGGTGGAACAGGAACAGACCCAAGCTTCCGGGTAAGAAGAGTAGCTGGGATAAGGATAGTTGGGGTCTCTGTCAGGTTCTAGAAGACTGAAGACATCAGCTGTGGTTTCTTCGAGATGATCCAGCAGGAATTCAGGACCCGTTAACCAAGAAGGATTTGCAAAGACACTTGCAGACACTGGCCTGGTGGCATGATCTGCAGGGTTAATTTCAGATGGAACATAATTCCATTGTTCAGGTTTAGATGATTTCCTTATTCTCTCTACACGGTTGCTGACATAGAAACGTTTAGTCTGGTTATATATGTAGCCCAGAACAACTTTTCTGTCTGTGTAGAATCTGACATCATCTATCTGAATGTCTAGCTCACGCAGTATGAAATCTGCTATTTCTACAGCTAGCAGAGTCCCACAAAGTTCAAGCATGGGAATCGTGTGTTCAGGCTTAGGGGCTAACTTAGCTTTCCCAAACAGAAACCCTATATGGGCTTGATTAGAAGAATCTCTTACCTTGAGGTAAGCGATGGCTGCTATGGCCTCAGTAGATGCATCTGAGAAGATGTGAAGCTCTTTCCTCTGACTTCTGGCAAGGGAGGTAGAAGTGTAACAGCGTGGTATACGGCTACGGATAAGGCATGTAGAGATTGTTTCCAGAACTCCCACTTTGAAAGATGGTCTATTGGTGGTGGTGCATCCCAATCTTTAATAGTCTATGAGAACTGTCTAAGTAAGGATTTATCTTGTATGGTGATGGGAGCTACGAATCCCATTGGATCGTATAGGCTGTCCACCACTGACAGAACACCACGTTTGGTAAATGGCTTGTCTGCAGAGCTGACTTGAAAACCGAAGGTGTCTTTTAATAAGTCCCACCGTAGGCCCAGACTTCTCTGTACAGGTGGTATGTCTGATCCCAGATTCAAGTCTTTAAACCCTGTGGCATAATCGCCAGGCTGAAAGGCTTTCATAACAGCAACACTATTTGAGGCAATCATGTGTAGTCTGAGGTTAGCATCGGAAAGCATACCTTGTGTCCTTTGGAGCAGGTCTATTCGTCTGTAGGTAAAGATTTAAGTCCATCGTCCACATAGAAGTCTCTCATGACGAAGTGTCGAGCATCCATACCATATTCCTTTTCTCTGTCAAGGGCAGTCCTTCATCAACCATATGTTGCAACAGCAGCTGAGGGACTATTTCCGAAAACATGTACCTTCATGCAGCATTCAATCATCTCATTGTCCATGTTGTTGTCACAGTGCCACAGAAACCTTAGGAGGTTCCTATGGTCTTCACGCACAGTGAAGAAATGAAACATTTGTTCAATGCCAGCAGTTATGGCAACTGGCTCTCTTCTGAATCTCATAAGTACACCTACAAGGTTGTTGGTTAGGTTTGGACCAGTGAGAAGAACATCATTCAGGGATACACCTTGATGCTTGGCACTGGGGTCAAATACTACCCTCATTTGCTTTGGCTTATGTCATCACATATTGTCATCACAAAGGTTAGGAGTGACATCAGGTGCTTGGATGATGTCAAGAGGCTTCTCTTTTACTTCATAATGGCGAGAGCACTGTTTGAAGTGGGATGCACGTCCGTTTCCTAACATGTAAGATTTGAAGGAGTGGATCTCGGATGATGTACGCATTCTATCCAAGCATACCTTGCCCACGATTACCCAGCCTAGATCAAGTTTTTGTGCGTAAGGGGCATCGTCAGGTCCAGTGCACTGCTTGCGTACTTTGTGTACTCCAAGAATGTCTCTTCCTAGCAAGATCAAGATTTCAGCATTCATGTCCATTGCAGGAATTTCATTAACAAGGTGCCTCAAGTGAGGATGGTGATATGCAGCCTTTGGAGTAGGAATTTCTTCCCTTTCGTCTGGTATCTGGTCACACTCGACTAATGTTGGTAGGGGTATACCCTCTCCCTTACTGATATGAGAGACCACGAACCCATTGGCCCTTCTGCCGAAGGTCTCTTCATGACCAGAACAGGTTCTGAGAGTATGCGGTGATGCATGTCCCTCTATACCAAAGATCTCAAAGAATTTAGTCTTAACCAGGGATCTGTTGCTCTGTTCATCTATTATGGCATACATCCTAATAACTTCCTCAAGTTGACCCTTTGGGTATATCTTGACTAGGCATATCTTAGCACAGCATTTGTGATGTAAGCCTTCTCCACAGACTTCTGTGCATGAAGAAGAAACGTTAGCTGTGGCTGGAGCATGACCTTGTTGCTCCCCGCCATGACTTGAGACAGGGCTGGAGGTAGGAGGCTGCTGTGAATTGTCTGAGGGTGGGCCCGGATGCATAGCTGTAACATGTCTGTCACTACTGCATTCTGTGCAATTGATGACAACTTTACAGTCTTTAGCAAAATGTCCATAACAAGCACAGCACCTGTAACATATTCCAAGTTTCTGAAGAATCTCCCTGCGCTCTTGTAACGTCTTTGCCCTAAGCCCACAACATTTCTTTAGGGAGTGAGGCTTCTTGTGAATAGGGCACTGATGACTAGGGTCTTTATCTCTGTCACCCGAATCACTCTGGTGAGCAGGAGAGGATACGGGTGGTGAGATTTCTGTCCTTTTAACAGATATTGCTCTATTAAAGTCTCTATGTTTAGCTGCTATGTTATTATACCTTGATGAAGATGATGATGATGAAGCAGGGTTCAATGAAGCTGAAGCTGGGATCATTTCTTGTCCAGGCTTGATCACTGATGAAGCTTCCAAATTATGCGAATGGAGGAAACAATACGTTATAGTCTCTTTTGTACCTTGAACCCTGTTGTGACCATTTCTCTTGCAGGCCGTATGGCAGTTTAGACACCACTGGATTGAAACCATGAGCAGTGTCCAGGAAGCTTAGTCCAGGTAGAAGTGGGTCTGTCTTTGCCAACTCTAGCTCTATGAGAAGATCACTCAGATCTTGGAGCTTGCGGTAGTCTTTGTTCCCTATTTTTAGGAAGTTTTGCAGTCTCTTGAATAGAGAGCTTTTTATGGCTTCAGAGCTACCATAGGCTTGCTCAAGTCTTGCCCATGCAGCAACAAGACCTGCATCTAGGTGATCAACATGCACTGTTCTCAGTCTTTTTACACGATCTGCAGATTCTGGCCCCAGCCACTTTATGAGCAAATCAAGTTCCTCCTTGGTAGGAAGGTTGAGATCAGCAATGGCAGCTTTGACGGTTGATCTTCAGGCCCTGTAGCTCTCCAGACAGTCGTCAAACCTTGACAGGGTAGTGTTAATGAGCTCACGACGTACCATATATCTGGCGAAGTGATTCAAGTCACTCTTCAGTGCCAAAGTAACTTGTGGAACCCCTCAGGTGTGAAAGTTCTCTGGTGAAGTAGGGTGAGGTTTACCAGGATGAAATGATGTTGCATGAGCGTTTAACTGTGGTGTAGTCCCTAAGGCTTGTGCTGGCTGTGGCTTGTCACTGGAAGTCACCTTGTTGTCAGCAAGAGGTGATGCGGTTTGCTGCATAGATGCACATGTGTTGTAGACTTGAAGAGGCTCAGGCATTTGGAGCTGAGAGGTCTCTGTGTTGAGAGTCAGAACAGTGTTGTAAGTAAAACGTATAGGAGATAACTCTGTATCATTGCAAACGTTATGCTTTAGTACATATTCACTGGTGCGATCAACTGGGTCTTGCAGTTCCGCTGGGATGGACCAGTCTGAGTTAGCACTTTCTCCCATTGTTTTTTCGAGGACTCATAGCCTTGCTAGGGCAGCTGCTTCCTCCCTTTCCATTTGCAGAATCTTTAATTGGGAATCTGCCTCTGCTTGTTGAGCTTCCATCTCTGCTTGCATCTTTGCCTCTTGTGTTTCTATTTCTGCTTGGTGAGCTTCCATCTCTGCTTGGTGAGATACCATCTTTGCATGGCGAGCTGCCTTTTGTGTTTCTAGTTCTGCTTCCTTTCTGGTAAAGGAGCTTTGCACTCTTTTTGATTCCGCATCAGCGTGGGCCTCTTTTATCTTATCGCTTAATTTTGAACTTCTGGAGTGAGAGGATCTAGAAGAACGTGCAGTGTGCTTGGTTGATGTGGACCTGTGAGATCTGATCTCCTACAGTTGAGCAATGCGGAGTTCTGCCTTACACTGGGCTTTTTGTACTAAGAGATCTCTTTTTTGGTTTAGTGCATCAGTACTGGTCAGTTCTGCTGAAGAGTCCTCTATATTACAGTCCTGCAAGAAAGCTGTGTATTTTGCAAACAGCCTCTGGTAGCGTTCGTACGCGGCACATAAGCGATCTATAGAGTCTCTTAGTTCAGATGGTCGATCTTTAAAGTAAGACAAAACTGATATGCAGTGTGAACTTCTGTCCCATAAGTCTGACAGATTGCTGGAAAACTCATCCCTAGTGGTTTCATAGTTTTCTCTGAGTTTCTGTGTAGGTTTTATTGTACGCTTGGGTCTTACACTCTGTTCAGCGATATCTGCAGAATCTGCTCCCTGTACATTTGCGGGTTCAGAGGCATGATGAATCTGCATTCGTTCAGCCACAAAAGGGTGCTCAGAGTCTTGTCTAGACATTTTTCATGTTTTTGCAAGAAATGGTACTGTCTCTTTAAGAAGACGAACAGCAGCTTAGACAGGTGGGGAGACACAGTTCAATGTAGAAAACAGTTTTTAACATTCACATGAAGTGCAGTAAACTCGTGTGACCATGTGCTTCATAAGATGGCTGATGGCACTGGGCTTGATTGCAGATCAGGTGCACACATATACACAGCAGGCTGAAGGAATTCTGTACATCTTTTGACTATTCTGACTCCGATTGTTGTGAAGCGACTATCCCTTGTGAGACCTCTATGCCTGGCCCGTATAAGATATAATCACTGAGGACAATCCTCATCAGATAGTTTTAACTCACCAAACACTGATTCCATCCACAAGATGCTTTTATTCTGAACATCAGGTTACAGCACATGACAGGATACAAACAGATGAATAGGTTGTAGTATTTATGCAGTCAAAAGATGATATTGTCTGTAGCTTACAATGCAGAATACATGTGCCCTGCTACATGAGGCTTGCTAGCTGCATCCATGACACAGGAAGTACAAACACAGGAAGAAGGGTGGAGCATTACATATAAAGGAAGTGTGTCATAACATAAGGGAAAAATAAACTTGAGAAAACAAGTGCATTACCACAAAAGGTCACTAGATGGCAGCATGTGAACTAAATATAAACGTCCATAGAAAATGGTTGGGAAAACAATCTATATAAATTCTATGCCCTGTTGGGGCAGCACAGGCCCATTCCTGCGCCCACCAAGAGTAACTGTGAGGGCTTACAGCGTTGTGGCACCAAAGGCCCAATTTTTTCTGCCCCTGTTTAACAGTGGCATGTAATTACAATTCTTGATATAATATTTCACAGCAGGGCCCGTTCCAGCTCCCACCAAGAGTAACTGTGAGGGCTTACAGTGTTCTGGTACCACCAACATCTAAGACCCAATTTTCTGCAGAGTATATAGGGCAGGCCATATAGTATATACAGGCGGTCCCCTACTTTCAAACATCCGACTTACAAACGACTCCTACTTACAAACGGAGGGAGACAACAGGAATTGAGAGGAAATCTACCCCTAGGAAGGGAAATTCTCTCCTGTAAGAGTTAATATGGGAAAAAGGTGTCTCCACTGATGCTTTATCACCAATACTTGTTTCCCTAATAACCCCAAATTTTCAAAATCCAATTGTCATTGGGACAGAAAGTGAGGTGAAATCTTCTGAACAGGGGCACAGACAGCAAAACAAATGTTACAGGGGTGATAATACCTGTTCCAAATTACAAACAGATTCAACTTAAGAACAAACCTACAGTCCCTGTCTTGTTTGGACCGCCTGTATACTGCTGTTCAGAGTATATAAGGCCTGGGGGCCCCAGGCCTTTTCTTTTTTAAATTTGGGTGTGTGGTTCCCCTTAATATCCATACAAGACCCAAAGGGCCTGGTAATGGCCTGGGGGGTACCCATGCCGTTTTTCTCAATAATTTTCATCCATATTGCTGGGACCCAACATTACATTACAGCCGCAAGCAGTTTTGAATGACTTTTATTCCTTTAGAAATGTAATTTTGTGCAGGGACTGTTCTAAACACGGGAAACATGCGCCATTTTACAGGCATACTATAGTCACCCCCCAGGTACGTTTTTTAAAGGAATATTTCACTTTTATTTTTTTCACTTTAAGCATTATTAAAATCACTGCTCCTGAAAAAACGTCCGTTTTTGAAAACTTTTGTTTGCATTGATACATGTCCCTTGGGGCAGGACCCGGGTCTCCAAACACTTTTTAGGACAATAACTTGCATATTAGCCTTTAAAATTTGTACTTTTGATTTTTCACGTTCGGGTCCCATAGGCTTTAATGGTGTTTGAATATTCGCGCAAACTTTCGGTCCGTTCGCATGTTCTGCCGCAAACCAAACCGGGGGGTGTTAGGCTCATCCCTACTGCTGAGTGTCCTCTCCTTACATTATACTGAATCAAGTTTGCATTTCATTCTAGTTACAAACACATCTAGACAACAATGTACTAAACTGATTTTAATACAAATAGGCATGACCAAATGTAGTTAACCCTGTATCTGCAAAAAACATCGTATTATTAGTGGACAAACGAACAATGCTTACTACGACCGATTACTGTGCCCAAGAGCCTGAAAGTTGGCATTTAAAACTGTACAACAGTAAAGCAAAGCACATGGAGCAGCATGCAAGTAATAACAATAATAGGAACACAGGACAAATACTTACTTTTTAGAAGCAGTTTCTTGATCTTTCTGTGCTGATCATGCTCCCTCCATTTCAGGTCTGACCAGCTTTTCCTCAATTGCTCCTTGGATCATTGTACCCCAAAATTCCTTTGCAGACTTCTCACAACTTTAGACATGATCTTGGCCTTTCTCACATTAGGGTTGGTGTATGGTCCATACTTCCCATCATAGTTGGCCCTCTTCGAGATGTCCACCATCTCCGCCATCTCTACAAAGGACATATTTGAGGCCTTATATCTCCTCCGGGATCAGGACATTTCTGGCTCCGGGCTTTTTTTGTTGTTACTGGAATTATGAACCTGCTGTGTCTCCGCCATGTGCTCTCCCACTGCGTCAAAAGAGAAGGGGTGGGGTATATTCTAGAAAGAATGTCAGGGGCGGGTGACGCGGGCGGAGTTTCACGCATGCGCAGTGTATATAAAGCGCAACGCGTATGCGTCGGACGTACGCTCTGTGAGTGGAGGAAGTGCCGATCGTGAAAACGAAGGTAACATTTTAACTTGGGGCATCAGTGGCCTATACTGCTTCAAGATTGAGGCCTATATTGTGATAAGATTATGAGAGTTTAGCCTGACATTAGTATTTTTCTCTTGTTTTTTGTCTTGCAGAAATAATGAATCCATTCAAAAAGCCTGAGTTTATGAGCCAGTTTATCGATAGGTACAGGGAGCTGCCCAGTTTGTGGCAAGTCAAACATAATTTATATCATAACAGACCAACTAGGAAGGCAGCTCTGGAGAAACTGTTGGAATTTGTCCCAAACGCAGACAGCGATTTTTTGGACAGGAAAATTGGTAGGTTGAGGAGCACATACAAGAAGGAGAGTTATATGGTCCTTGCATCCCAGAGGTCAGGAGAAGCAGCAGAGGACGTGTATGTACCCAGTCTGTGGTACTACAACAAAATGTGTTTTCTGGAAGACCAGACTGAAGTGAGGTCATCACTTTCCACACTTTCTTCCCCCCCAGCTGGGCCTTCCGAGGACCAACCTGGGCCTTCCATCCAGGAAGAAGTGGAAGCCCAGCTTGAGGCAGGTATAGTACTTTTCTACATATTCCTTGTCCTAAAATGAATGATGTTAACTAGATGTTATTATTGAAAAGAAATTAATGATTGAACAAAAAGTGTTTTACATATCAATAGACAGCAGTGGCCAAAAATGATTGGGACAAGAATGAAAAATGCTGGGGTCAGAATGATAATCTTTTCTATTTATTAACATTCAATTTGCAACAGTCATGAGCTGAAAATTGTGTGTGATTGATGAAGCAAAAACTAAAACTATGTCCTTATTTTATACACAGGAAAACCTCAGCCAGGATGAGGGTCTGGAATGTGGCAGCCAGGAGGTGGCAGGGGGAAGTGACAGCCAGGAGGTGGCCGGGCCCAGTGGAATGACCCAATCCCAGGTCCCTCCCCTCCGCCTTCCACCCAAAAGGCCCAGGAAGGGGAGAAACATGGATGAGGCTGCACTTGCCCTCATTCGGGATGCTAATGCGATCCTGAGAGACCTCCCAGCATTCAAGATGGCTATGCCTACATAGTAGCAGCAAAAATACAGGAAATGGAGGAGGGCCAACACCTCATCTGTGAGAACATCATTTTACAGACCCTAAATAAGGGGTTGAGTGGCCAACTGACAGAAAATACACACCTTTGTGAGTTCATCCATCCTCCTCCTCCTCCACCTCCTCCACCTCCTGCCACAACTCGACAAACAAAGCCACAGCGTGCAGGGAAGCGTGCAAGTAAGACAAGAGTGTGATGGCCTGGGTTCAGTCTGGTCTGCTAGAAGATGCAGGCTGTGGTAGTACCACAGCCTGGGGACATATATGTGATCAGCTGCTGTTCCTGATCTCTCAGAGTCTAGGGCCAGATTGTGTTCCCTATTGTATGGACTCCTCAGGCTACCAATTTTCTTTTTCAAATAGTTGATGTCTGCCCTGGGGTCCAAAGGCTTTGCAAATTTCTGCAGTTTCTCCAGCTTTGCCTTCCCTCTTTCTTTTGTTATGACCCAGAATAAATGGTAATTTTGTTTTCAGCAAATACTTGCCTATGTGTTTTTATTAAAAAAAAGGACAGTTTGTTTGTGAGTAGGCAGGTACATTTCAAAAATACAATGTCAGATTAACAAGGGACACCAACCTCCTTGAGATTAAAAAATACAAGATAATAATGTTGTGGTAACTTGACATACACACAAAAAAACTATGGAGATCACTAGAAAATAATTTTAAAATAATCAAAAAAAAGGAGATCTTGATTTAGATATAAAAAAGGAAAAAAATCACTATAAAAATAATTCTGAACATTATTATGGAGATATGGCTTTAAAAACTAAAAATATTATTGAGGAGATCACAAGAAATAATAAAGAAATTAGTTTGTCAGAACTATGTGTGAATATCAGCAGCAAAACAGCTTCATTATTCTAGCATTATAAAGAACAAAAGAATGCGCTGCATTAAAAGATCAAAAAATTTACAGCGTGACGAATGTGCCATCTCCATTATGAATGCTAGTTTTACCAGACAGAGCGCTTCCGTCTCATACTTGATTCTGAGCATGCGTGTTTTTTTGCGTGTCGGAATTGCATACAGACGAACGGAATTTCCAACAGGAACTTTTTCCAACGGAAAAATAGAGAACCTGCTCTCAATATTTTGCTGGCAGAAGTTCGTCCAGCAAAAGTCCAATGGAGCATACACACGGTTGGAATGTCCGACCAAAAGCTCACATTGGACTTGCTGGAGAAATTTCTGAACTTTTTTTGTGATGTCGTTTTGATTATATAAGTGATTGTCTACGGAAGTAAAAAGGAGAACATTCCAGACATTTGACTGTTGTGTCATTATTTTCTCACTGGAATGGTCTCCGGGCCTGATTTGGGTTTGAAAGAACACTCTAGGCAGATATGCTAGAGAAGAGGTTCACTTGCTCCTAGAAGAAGATCGTTAGCCCCCTAACAGAGTTTTGGTGGCAGCGGTGGGGCGGTCATTGTTCATGAGATGATCATCATCCAAGATCATCATCCAAGTTTCTAAAGTCCGGTGAGTCTGATTTAATTATTATTATTTCTTTCACCGTGACTTTAGTTTAAAAGACCGTTTCCTTATATGGGGTTAACAGAAGGTGTAGTGTTAAAAACATTTATGTAAATGTATGAATCTCGCAGAAGTCCGTTCGGGTGACGGAAGAAAGGGCTCTGAGTAGTCCAAAGGAACTCTGAGATAGTTCTAAAAAGAAAGGGCTCTGAGTTAGTCCAAAGGGCTCTGAGTTAGTCCAAAGGACTCTGAGTTAGTCCAAAGGGCTCTGAGTTAGTCCAAAGGACTCTGAGTTAGTCCAAGGGGTTCTGAGAAACCCAAAGTAATATAATACAGTACTGTAAGAAGTTTTATAAAGATATCTGATAGAGTGTCCCGGAAAAACCCAAACCTCTTTGCTTACCTTATCTATCGCTAATAGCTTAGATTTTTTATATATATAAAGTAAGATAAGATAATCTGTACGTGTATTGTGTGGATTTTGTCGGACGCTGCGAGGTGAGGTGGCGTTCACCACTGCATTGTTATGGGTCAATCATCAGGGAAGAAGATTCCCCTTCCAGATGTAGGAGAGACATGTAAATGTTATGTAGCCAGAATATGTGGAACTGATTATGTGTATATTAACCCTTGGGTAGATAATCTGGCGGGATGGACTGAAGGCATGAGGAGTAGTGACCCGTTTCCCCGACAGGGTCAGAATGACATTTTTCATATGGACATGGTCAAGGGACTTTGTTTAGGAGATAGGGAAGCTTTCCCATATTATACGGGAGACCCCCAATGGGATAAGGAATATATGAGGAAAGGTGGGGAAAATTGGTTATTGTATGCCCCCTACTGGTATGAGAGAGCGGATAAGAAAATAAGAAAGAGAAGTCCAAATCCAAGGGACAAGGAAGCCCCGGGGTTACATGCTTGTGAGAAGAGACTTAAATTAGGTTTCCCGTCCTTAGCTCCATGTGCATCAGCTCTCCCAGTAGCTCCTACAGTTGATCCCCCAGTTGTTCCGTCACCTCCACCTTATATACTACAGCCAAATAAGGGAGCACCAAAACAAATATACCCCTCGTTCTCAAAAGAGGATATTGAGTTTTTGGCTGCAATTGCAGCAGTTCGTCCATTTTGAGAATAGAGTGTCACCTGCAGAGGCATCTGTTTCCTCTGTATCCGTTCCACAGCAAGGTGCAGTGGTGGGTCAGGCACTGCCTGTGGTCTTACCAGAGTCACAGGTTGCTGTCCTATCAGATCAGCCACTGCCTGTAGTTTCACAAATGCAACAGCCGATGGGTGCTGCCTCCTCCACAATGGATGAGGAGTTACCTGAAAAGACATCTGCGGGGGAACATAAAATAAAGATGCCCCGTGGACCTTTTAGGGAGGATCCGGCTCAGACCAGGAGTACAACTCAGAAATTAAAACAAGCTGCAGAGGGTGAGATTGCACAACACGCAGTTTCAAAACAAACAGCTGACAGAAAAGAAGAGGAAGTAGCTACGCAGCTAGCAATGCAAAGCTTTCCTTTTCTGACTGTCAGTGACGTAATGGTGATAAAATGTATCGATATTGAAGATATCAATCGTATTGTCAAACATTGCCCCAAACCTTCCACATCAGCTTTGGGGGCAATAGCTTATTTAAAGAAAGCTTGTAAGGGTAGAAATTATACACAGGAAGATATAAGGATTATTATAGATAGTTTGGTGGGAACTACCTCCCCATGGGATTGGACTAAAGTGCCCACCATAGATGTCCTAGAGGCACCCACTACCAAGGCAGAGGCTTATTCACTAAACACTGTTGAAGGAAGGAAACTTATGTGGGAAGAGCTAGAGAAGGAAATGAAGAGCGTTTTCATAAACAAGTCGTCACTCCCTACTGCAGTAGCTTGCAAACAGAAATCATCAGAGTCAGTTTTGGAATTTTGGAAAAGATTTCAGAAGGTCTGGACACAAGATGCCGGACTCAATACTCAGGATGGAATGCACAGTCTTTTAATACAGACTTATCTTAGCAACCTGGCCCCTAAATATGCCCTTGTTGTGAGACAGCAGATTTCAGATTGGGCAACAAGCAGTATGACTGACTTTCAAAAAAAATTGACTGAAAAAGACGCAGCGGGGTGTTTTGACATTCCCAAGCAGACACCAGCACCGATACATTACCAGGATAATTTCCCAGGAAATCAAAGGGGAAACTTTTATAAGAAAAGGGGACAGGATAGAGGGGGTTATAGAGGTGGATATAGGGGAAGAGGACAGCCACAAAGAGGGGATTTCCAGCAGAGGCAACCTAAACCAGGGTGTTTTAATTGTGGGGACCCCGGACATTGGAAAGCTCAATGCCCCTGGTATGACCGAGAGTGTACAAATTCAGGGCCACCGGCTACACCTACTCCCCCTCAGGCACCACCCTCAGTACAGCAGCAGCATGGTGTTAAGTACCCCATTTCTTGGAAACAACAGCAGTCACAATGAAGCTGCCCGGAAGGTAGTATCCTGGCATTTCCACTTGTCTCTCATTCTTATCATGAACAGCCTATAATTTCATTGCTTGTAGATGGGCATGAGGTACCATTTGTGCCTGATTCAGGAGCGACATGCAGTACCATTAGTAAGGATTTTTATAGGGGAGAGATTGTGGATGCTGAGCCTTCAATGGGAATAAATGGGATACTCACCAAAACTTTTAAAACACCCCCGCTTTCACTAAGCACCCGTACTGGTGCTGATTGTAATCTGCAACATTGTTTAAAATTATTCCTGGTTGTCCCGTGAGTCTCTTGGGTAGGGACTTGCCGGGAAAATTGGGCATTACAATGAAAATTACTGCAAAAGGAGGATTATATGTAAAATCTGACAGGGTTCACCTTTTTACATCACTCTCACACCCAGAAGAGGAAGATGTTAAATTGAGTGAGGAGGGAGTATGGGCAGTGAATCCTCTTGATGTAGGGTTCATTTCCTGTACGCCCTATAAAGCCACTTTGAAACCAGGAGCTTTACCTGTGTATCATAAACAGTACCCCATATCCAGAGAAAAAGAAGAGGGTATAGAGCCCATTGTGGAAGATTTCTTGAAGAAAGGTATTTTGAGAGAAATCATTTCTCCTTATAACACTCCTATCAATCCTGTTAAAAAGCCGGATGGCAGTTACAGGTTTGTACAGGACCTTAGAGCCATAAACAACTTAGTGGTACCAATTGCCCCAATAGTGCCTGATGTGCCATCATTGCTCACCTCCATACCATTCGATGCTGAGTATTTTTCTGTAATTGACCTCTCAAATGCGTTTTTTTCAATTCCCGTGGACGAGGAAACACAGCCACTCTTTGCCTTCCGATTTAAAAATCGGACGCTGACCTGGTGTAGATTGCCCCAGGGCTATATAGACTCACCTGTTGTCTATTCTATTGTCCTCCAAACCACTCTTAGAGCTTGGACACCTGAACATGGTTCAGTCTTGCTGCAGTATGCGGATGATCTGCTACTCTGCAGCTTGACAAGGGAGGCCGCCCTGGAGGATGGGAGAAATCTTTTGAAATGTCTTTTTGAAAGTGGTCATAAAGTGTCAAAGAAAAAGTTGCAATGGTGTCAGAAAACAGTTGAATATCTAGGGTTTATTCTCACAAAAGGAGAAAGAAGAGTCAGTCATAAAAGAGTTACGGCTCTGATGGGTCTGCCCCGCCCACTCAACAGGAAGGACATGCTCACCTTCCTAGGTATGATTGGTTACTGCCGCCAATGGATACCTGACTGCTCTTACTATGACAATCTCCTGAGACAGGCCACAGGTTCAGATATGCCAGACTGTGTTAAATGGACAGATGAAATGTGTAATGCTTTTGTGTATTTGAAAAATGCTATGGTAACAGCTCCAGGACTCGGCCTTCCTAAATATAATGTGATGTTTTATTTGTATGCCAGGGAAAATTGTACAACGATGGCAGGTGTCCTCGCTCAGGAGCATGGAGGCAAGCTTCGCCGTGTTGCTTTTTTTTCAAAGGTGGTACCAGTACCAGTTCAAGGCATGCCCGCATGTTTCAGAGCTTTAGCGTCTTGTGCTATGTTGGTTGACATGGCTGCAACTTTCACTTTGGGCCATGATACTACTTTGTATACTACTCATAATGTGTCCACATTACTGAGAAATATACATACGCAACATATGTCCGCCCAAAGGTTGAGCGGCTATGAGGTGATACTGTTGTCAAATCCAAAACTGCATATTAAATATGCTTCCCCTAATGCAAGCCCAGCTCCAATTTTAAATGCACTGCTAGGATTAAAAGGAGAGCAGGATGAAGTGGTGCCACAACATGACTGCACCAACCTCATCCACCAAGACACATCTCCCAGACCTGACTTGTCCCCTACTGCTTTGCCAAATGTGCAAAATGTGTATGTGGATGGATCTTGTTCTAGGCCAAATGATCACACATATCATGCAGGATATGCGGTTGTGCAACTTCCAGATGTTATACTTGAGGCCAAACCTATCCCATATCAATCAGCACAAGCTGCGGAATTGATTGTTCTCACCAGGGCATGCCAAATGTTTGAGGGTCAAAATGTAAACATTTACACTGACTCCAAATATGGGTATGGTGTGGTGTATGATTTTGGCGTCATATGGAGTAGGCGTGGCTTTATTGCAGCTGATGGAAAAAGCATCTCTCATTCCTCTTTGGTAGAGTCATTGTTAAAAGCTATTCAGTTGCCCAGAACTCTTGCCATAATACATTGCAGAGCACATACAGGCCAACAAACAGAAGTAGCTCGAGGAAATGCTCTAGCTGATTCAGCAGCCAGAAAAGCAGCTATCTCTCAACCAGCTCAAATCCAAATGCCAATGTTACAGCCTGAACTATCTTGTTTTGACCATGTACTGTCTGACCTACAAGATTATGCCTCAGAAGCCGACATGAGAGATTGGGAAAAAGTAGGTGCACAAATAGATCCAAAAACAGGACTTTTGTGCAAAGAGGGGAAGGTATGTATTCCAATGGCAAGTGCATCACTTTTTATTGCCCAGTATCATGGACTAGGTCACAGAGGCTGGAAGGCAACTTGTGAGTTACTAGGCAAGGATTTTTACATTTCAGATCTCCCTTTGTTGACAAGGGATTACGTGTCCAGGTGCATTACTTGCATTAGGAACAACCCAAATAACCCAAACAAAGCGAAACACGAACATTTGATATATCCCAGTACACCTTTCACCCACCTACAAGTTGATTTCACACACATGCCCAAGTTAGGGAAAAGACAGGAATATTTTTTGGTGGTCTTGGACATGTTTTCGAGATGGGTTGAAATTTTTGTAACTACAAAGGAAGACGCACAAACAGTAGTGAAAATTCTCACACAGGAAATTATTCCTCGATGGGGATGTCCACTTCAGATAAACTCAGACAGAGGTCCTGCATTCACCTCAAAAGTATGTCAGGACTTGGTACATTCACTCCAAATAGAATGGAAGTTTCACATTCCATATCATCCCCAAAGTTCAGGGATAGTGGAAAGGGTAAATAGGACCGTGAAAGATAAAATAAGGAAGGCTACAGGAGGAACCTTTGTCCATTGGAAGAGGGTTCTCCCAGCGGTTTTGGCAGAGATAAGAAGTACTCCCTCCAAAACTACAGGCTACTTTCCTTTTGAAGTGTTGATGGGCCGTCCCTTTCCTACTCCCTGGGCCAGAGCACCTCTTATGATAGAGCAGGGGGATTTGGATCTAGTACAGTCAGAGTATGTGAGGAAACTAATTAAAACTTTGGATACAGTTGAGAGAAATGTTGCTCGCACCTCTCCTTTTTCTTCACAGGAACCTACCCACCCTTTTAAAGTAGGAGACACGGTGGTGTTCCAACAGTTGAATAGAAGCAAGAAACAGGAATATCCTTTTGGACCTCCTACTACGGTGATTGCAGTGACCAGAACAGCTATCCTGGTGGAGAATTGCCAATCCTGGATCCATGCCAGCCGAGTGAAAAAGGTTGCCCAAAGACCCAAGAGCAGGAAGGAGATCTTAAATACAGGAGGCCCTCAAGCAGAAGTCCAAGCAGATGATGGAGAAGTTCCTGGAAAAGCAGGTCCGGCCAGAGAAGATGACCTTGCTTATTCCACCACAGACTTCTGGCAAGGCATTCTGCCTCCTGTTCCTGATCACCCTGATAGTGTTCCCGCCCATTTGGATCATCACTAACTGTATCTACCACCCTGAAGATTTGGGTGCAATTAAAAATATTTGTGGTAACACATATAAACAGAAGAACATTACAGTGATACAAGTTAGAAATAAGAGAGACATTGAAGATAATTTTGCTGATAAAATGCTTTTGTTAAAATTTAAATATGCTTATGCTCGGAAATCAGGATTTCAAAAATGTTGGATCTGTAGTAAACTGCACCCTAGCACTGTTAGGATACCCCTAATGGCTATACCTTTAAATATTACTCCCCTGTTGAGAGAAGAGATTCTCCTTGACCTTCTGAATGTCAGCAGAAGAACTAATGACACCATTTCCTTTCACATCATCAATAGAAGTCATAATCCTACCTGGTGTTTTAATTTAGGGAATTCTACTAGGAATGCTCATATCTGTAGTAAATCAGTTTTGAACATTTCTAATTGCTATGCCCCTAGTGGGAAGTTTTGTTCTTTATACCAAACACACCACGATGAGGTCAGAGTACGGGCTGATTTTGAAAAGATTCTTGCCTCTGAAGATGAAAGTAGTAAATCTGTACAGCATTTGTTTCAGGTTTTAGCAGCAGTTACAGCAGTAGATCAAGAGACTGCTGTGAATACGCCCTTCTCGTTTGGTAACCACACTTATGTTTGTTGTGGAAAGACTTGTTATCCCTGGATTCCACAAGAGGTCCAAGGCTGGTGTTACCTGGCCTCACTGGTGCCCATAATGGGGGTGATAGGTGATAGTGATGGGAGTCATTTGCTTGAAGCTAGTATACACCCAAGGTATCCATTAAAACATCGTAACAAGAGAGAGTTATTCCTTGAGAAGGATATGGCCTGGGCAATGGTTCCCCTCCTGGACAGGATGGGGAATAGATTTGATGAAAAGGTTAAATAATTATTCAGGAATTATTGATGAGATGATGGAAAAGAATTCTGATGACATTTCTAAACTTAATGTTGAAACTAGGGCTATTAGAAAACAACTAGAATTGCATGACTTAGCCATTGAGAGCATGAGTTCAGCCCTTACAGGATTATGTGAAATGACTGAGGACTATGAATGTTGTACTTGGGTACACAATACCAGTATAGAGGTACCAGACTATTATGATGTGATAGCTCAGCATAGAAAAGAGGTGGCCAAGCTGCAACAAGAGGCTCGCAACATAGCCCAGACCTGGAGTCCTTTTGGAAATGTTGATTTTGGATTTGGAGGGATATTCTCTTGGATAAGGGATATTGCCATAATTTTAATTATTGTCGTGTTCTTTTTCCTTTTCCTTTATCTTGTGTACAAGCTTATTATGTGCCTTATTAATAGAGCCACTCGCATTTCAGATCCCTCATCTCCCAATAAAACGTATCTCAGTATGTATCATCAGAAGTAGGCTGAGAATACCACCATGATAAGGAAGTGAGATCATACATATATATACTGTATATATATATATATATATATATATATATATATACATGTGTGATCAAAGAGGGGATTGTAAGGATATTTTAGCTTGCTGTCCTTTATTTTAGCTATAAGAATATGTATCCATCTTAGAATAATATGTATACGTGACGTCTATGAAAAGTTAGTTTCAAATCCTTGTAAATAACATGATTTCCCCGAAATGACGCATGAAGGTTTTTCCTTGTTGATAGTTTCTGTATGAAGAAATCATGTCTCATTTTTAGGTGTTTTTTAATCATCTGATGTATACGTAATGTCTGTATATTAATGAAAGGGTTGAACTTTTTTTGTGATGTCGTTTTGATTATATAAGTGATTGTCTACGGAAGTAAAAAGGAGAACATTCCAGACATTTGACTGTTGTGTCATTATTTTCTCACTGGAATGGTCTCCGGGCCTGATTTGGGTTTGAAAGAACACTCTAGGCAGATATGCTAGAGAAGAGGTTCACTTGCTCCTAGAAGAAGATCGTTATCCCCCTAACAGCAGGCAGTAGTCCCACCCTAGGGTAAGTTTCTCAGTTATCCTCTCCAAGGTTGTCCTGAAAGGTGATTTGAGAAAGACTTAGTTAGACTTACCGGTGACGACATTTCTAAGAGCCTTTCAGGACAACCGCTACTTCCCTCCTTTTTATCTTAGAAGTGGTTTTAAGTGTCTGTCATGGTTGTTTGTGGTTTTCTGTGCTTTGTTTTCCAGTATGTCGGAGACCACACAATAACTGAAGCCATGGTGGAAGAGGAGGGATGTAAAGGCTGCATGTGTTTCCTGGAAAATGGGCAGAGCTGCGCTCTCTCCAAGGTTGTCCTGAAAGGCTCTTAGAAATACCATCACCGGTAAGTCTAACTAAGTCTTTTTGCGCTATAAACAAAAGAAGAGCGACAATTTTGAAAAAAACACAATATTTTTTACTTTTTGTTATAATAAATATCCCAAATTAAAAAAAAAATGTCTCCATCAGTTTAGACCAATATGTATTCTTCTACATATGTTTGGTAAAAAAACCACGCAATAAGTGTATATTGATTGGTTTGCGCAAAAGTTATAGTGTATACAAAATAGGGGATAGATTTATGTCATTTTTATTATTTTTTCTTTTACTAGTAATGGCGGCCATCAGCGATTTTTATCAGGACTGCCACATTGAGGTGGACAGATTGGACACTTTTGAAACTTTTTTGGGACCAATGACATTTATACAGCGATCAGAGCTAAAAAGAGCCACAGATTACTGTATAAATGTCACCGGTAGAGAAGGGGTTAACACTAGGGGGTGATCAAGGGGTTAAGTGTGTTCCCTAGGTGTGTTTCCAACTGTGAGGGGGTGGGACTGACTAAGGGAGGAGCCAGGTCGTTGTTCCTACTTAGTAGGAACAGATGACCTGTTTCTCCTCCCCTGTCAGAACAGGGATTTGTGTGTTTACACCCTCAAATCCCCATTCCTGCTCTCGTGCTCGCTGTGCAGTGGGCATGTGTTCCTGCTATGACCCTTAAGGGAGCCGCCATACATATACGGAGATTCGCGCAGCAGAGCCATCCTGCCACTGTATATGTACAGGAGCCGGTCGGGAAAGGGTTAAGGTTGCCTACCTCTGCTCTATGGAGACATAGCGGCTGTACGAACACAGCCGCAGGTCCTAATTTGATAAATTTAGCAGGAATTTTGGACATTGTGTTGTGTTTGTGTCTGCTAATAATGATTTTAGTGTATTTTTAGCGAAAATATTGTTTTGATGTTTTCTGAGGGCCCCTGTCAAATAGAAATCACGGGGGCCTCATACAGCCTAACAGCAGCCCTGCTGATCAGAAAATAAAACCTAAAATCTACTGAAGAATGGGAAGAGGGTTAGGAAATGGTAATTTCTTGTGAACCTTCAAGTGATGTTAAGCAGTGAGCATTAACTAATATTAGTATAAAAATTGATAACATTCCAAAAAAATAGAAATAAAGATAAAATACAATAAAATACAATTATACATAAACTTAACCTAATCCTAAACTGCCACATATACATATGTACTATATGTTTTAATGAGTGTATGTATATACTGTATATCCAAATAACCTTTCCCCAGTTATGTACCCATATGTGTCTACATGTGTCTACATGTGTAAGACCACAAATACAAAAGGTAAAATATGGTAATATAAGGAATATATAAAATAAAAGTATATAAATACAACATGTAAATATATAGAAACATATAATGTATATATCTACTTACACATTTTGAAATATTAGGTTGGGTGATAGGTATCAGGTAATATCAAGCAGATTAAACTCAGAAATGGACTAGAAATGAAAATCACTCCTAAATTGTTTACAATGCAGTCATAGCAACTCATTTTTATAGCTTTTGCTTCTAATTTTTCCATAGAGCAGATACCGTATAATAGAAATGTTTGAATAACAAGGCAACAGGGATTTCTATAGACAATCAGTTTACAGCAACATTTCACCAGTTCCAGTATTAACTGTAAGAATAAATTGCAGTTTTTGAAAATTCATGTGTAAAACAGGGCAACAACTAAGTTTTGGGAACTAGCAAATGTCAAGACGAAAAAAACAAACATATTTAGTACATCTCTGCAATGCATGCCCATTTCCACGTGTTTTATACCTTTAACATGCTGCAGGTACAGAAACCAACTGTTGACTGGGGGGATTGACTAAAAATGAAGCGTACAAAATCTGGCGCAGCTCTGCATAGAAACCAATCAGCTTCCAGGTTTTATTGTCAAACCTTAACTGAACAAGCTGAAGTTATAAGCCGATTGGCTACAATGTACAGCTGCACCAGATTCCTATTTTAGTAAATCTCCCCCAGTATGCTCCTATTTTCTTTTTGATATGACAACACAGTGTACTTTAAGCTCTGAATTTCTAAGCAACTGGTGTCAGCCCTGCCCTCTTCATGTTTAACAGATTGCAATAAACACAGCCCTCTTCTCATCTCTCGCCTCCCTGCCAGCATCTCCATAATTCCTCTTTGTGCACAGGAATTTATCAGCTTAAAACTTTTCTGGCAAAATCAACCAATTTTTTTGCACTTATAATGCAGATATAACAAAACACTTTCACATGATACATGCAAACTGATTGTAGTAGACTCTGTTCATGTTTGTTTGAAGGAGAATTGTCTTTCTTTACCTAAATCAAGGGTTGATCCAATGTTAAATTTCACTTTTCACTGTGAAAATAATAAGCTTCTAGCAGCAAGCTTTGAATGTTGGGCTGTTTTTTATTTATATCCTTTGTTTGATCCCTTGAATCTCTACATGGAGTCAAACTTTGGCATGATGCAGATGATGCTGATGTAGCTGTGCAATACTATGACTGTATATGGAGGACAGAACACAAACATAGCAGCTTGTCAACTACTATTGAAACATTCAACTGACAAAATTGAGGGGGGGGGGGGGGGGGGGGCTTGGGGAGGGAGGGATGTTGGTACATGTCCTGGGCTCTGCAGAAGTATGGGCTCCTT
This sequence comes from Aquarana catesbeiana, assembly GCF_042186555.1. Classification (NCBI taxonomy): domain Eukaryota; kingdom Metazoa; phylum Chordata; class Amphibia; order Anura; family Ranidae; genus Aquarana; species Aquarana catesbeiana. The sequence continues at coordinate 318,862,615 of NC_133328.1, forward strand.
TGCACTCCCTGATTTTGTTCTACCCTGGAGATTTTCTGGTAGAAATAAGTCTGCTAAAGGTGAATGGATTCACTATGCAGTTGTAGCGCTACCCTCGTAAGGGCAGCAAATAGAATTTGTACCCCACTGGTTGGGACTCTGCAAATCCTCTATCACCTCTGACACCCTGGGTTCGGTCATTTTCACCAACTATCACCAATAAAAAGAGACTTGTACAATATCAATGAAACAGTTCAAGTTTGTTTACTGTAGTAAAAGGGACACATGAAAGTGCAAAACATTACACTGTAGATCACAAAGGTACTTTTGTCTGAACAATATATCACTATGGAAAAGACTATTTGGTAACTTAAACCTTGTAGTAATAAAGAAGTAAAAAATACGTAGTATGGTCCAAATTCAGTCAAACCCTTATACGATCACAGAGACCTATGTGAACAGGTCAGCAGAAGTGTAGGGGACTGACACTTTATTTTCTATGTCAGACTCACTCACTTCTGTCTCCTCGACCCACAGGCCATTAACATCAATACAACACAACAGAACACTATGCAAAATAATGTATATAAATTGGCTGGCTCCTTTAAGTGGAGTTCCAGAGAATGAAAGCGGACATTTTTGTGCTAAATAACTTTAGTCACTTGAGCAAATAAAGAGAGGATATAAAGGTTGAAATGTCACTCATTGGAAGTCTTCAGCTAGCCTTACAGTGTTATGAATAAAGTAATCCTGAATGGTAATGTAGCCAAGGGTTTGCTACTATAGTTATTACAGTTGTTGTTATTTCAAATGAGTTTGGCTCCCTCTAGTGCCTGCTGGGCTCTGTTAGGATTTTTCCTTATTCTTGAGAAGGAATGCAGCAAAGTATTGTAGGAGATATAGTTTGGAGGAGGAAGTGACTCTGTTAGCTGGATCAGCCCTGAACTACAATACAGACAATGCAAAGCATACAGCACTGCCTACTGGAGCGGTGATAAAAGGACCAGCCTGTTTTCAATCTCTCTGGACGCCATTCAACACCTGCCAGCAGGAGGTCTGTGTGTGTAACCAGGAGTGAGAGACTGCGGCCTATACAGCGGAGAGCCGGATCGCCCGCCTCTGAGGGATCTCGGAGTACAGCCTTGCCATCCTAGCAAGCGGACCGGCCTGCGCTTCAGAGCAACTGGAAGCCCCTGCACTTCAGCCCATTGGGAGTTGCAGCACGATGTGGCAGCACCATTTTCACCAAGCGAAGACACCAGGAGGGGATTCCGGACAGCCTCACAGCGATTGGAGTCCATCGTGGTGAGAGGGCACCTGCCCATTTCAGTAGAGAGTACAGCATTACTGAGTGAGTTCTTTTACAGACTGCTGGTGAGACTTGTAGTTCCACAGAGGTGAATCTACTTCTTCGCAGGCATCATACAGCTGAACTTTGCGGCCTTGCCTTTTCCCCTGCGCTGTAAGTTCAGTACTGTATTGCACTCACATGTAAGAAGGAATCTACAGTTGGTCATATTTCTTCAGATAAGCAGTTATCAGCAAATCTGTTCTACAGTCATTTCTTGTCCTTTGTCTTTGTGGATTACAAATACTGCAGTTTAAACATCAGGCTAGCTGAAGATATCCGGAGTTAAGAGAACTTTTATCATCCTCCTCCTTGACCAAGCATTGCTGCTCTACTTATAAGTTGAACTCTGAATTACAGCCTAGGGGGAGCCATTGAGTGTATGTTAGACTTTACACTGTGTTCTTGAATGTAAAGAATATTATACTGCAATTTGGTCTGTGTGTTGAGGCCTCCGTGGGAAGGTATTTAATATATGTCTTAAAGATATTGAGTGCTTATCCCTCTGTACACCTGTTCACATATACCCTCTAAAAGTGAATATAAGGTTACAAGTTCTGTATATCTGCTTTAAGTGATGCCAATTGTCAATTACCATTTGTGTTTATCCATGCTTATCATTGTGTTCAGTTATTTACTTTAGTAAACTTTTCTGAGTGGTTCAGTGACATGTGTGAGTTTTGCATTGCTAACATCATACTGCAGCATGGAACCCAAGGTGTCAGAGGTAAAAGAGGATCTGCAGAGTCGGGGTAGCCAGTGGGGTATAGAGTCAATCAGCAGCCCTCACGGGGGTACCGCTACATATAGCAAAGTTGGCTGATCTGTGAGATATCTGTATTTCACTTCAAACTTTTCCCATATGGCTTTAATAGTATTTGATCCATTTGATTTGCTGTTAATAAAGATGTGAATAGGATATAGGTGTCTGCATACAGTGTTCATAGAGTGTAAAGACTGACTTCAATGGCACCACAAGTACCAGAAAGCTGGATTAAGTAGATGATGTCTACAATGGGGACGGAAAGTATTCAGACCCCCTTAAATTTTTCACTCTGTTATATTGCAGCCATTTGCTAAAATAATTTAAGTTCATTTTTTTCCTCATTAATGTACACACAGTACCCCATATTGACAGAAAAACACAGAATTGTTGACATTTTTGCAGATTTATTAAAAAAGAAAACTGAAATATCACATGGTATTCAGACCCTTTGCTGTGACACTCATATATTTAACTCAGGCGCTGTCCATTTCTTCTGATCATTCTTCAGATGGTTCTACACCTTCATTTGAGTCCAGCTGTGTTTGATTATACTGATTGGACTTGATCAGGAAAGCCACACACCTGTCTATATAAGACCTTACAGCTCACAGTGCATGTCAGAGCAAATGAGAATCATGAAGTCAAAGGAACTGCCTGAAGAGCTCATAGACAGAATTGTGGCAAGGCACAGATCTGGCCAAGGTTACAAAAAAATTTCTGATGCACGTAGCCTCCCTGGCGGTTTTCCCGAGTGTGGCTCGGGGTTAAAATTCAGTACCATTAGCGGTAACCCCGAGCCACACTCAGGATCGCATTGCAGGATCCTGGGGCGGCGTTACTTACCTTGTCCCCGGGATCCTGCGATGTCCCCCGCAGTGTCCGAGGGCTCCGTCCTCCTCCGAAGCCTCTCCGTGCCAGGCTCCGTTCCCTGCGAGCGGCGCGACGCACGGGGGCGGAGCCTGGCGGCAAATTCAAAAAAATGTCAAAATCATAACACATACAGTACTGTAATCTTACAGATTACAGTACTGTATGAAATGATTTCACATCCCTTTTGTCCCCAGTGCTCTGGCCCATGCCCTGCATGCAGTTTTACATGATATACACTGTTCTTTCTGCCTGGAAACTGGAGATTGTCCATAGCAACCAAAAAGTGTCCCTTTACGTCAAAAGTGGCTTTAGACCAGCTAGAAAACAGCGATAGTAAATTAGAACACTTGCAGAATTGAGCGATAGTGAATTGTGGGGAAATTTATTTTATTACTATTTTTTTAAATTTTTTTTAATTATTTATTTTTATTTATTATATTATAATTTATGTTTTTGTGTTTCAAACTTTATCATACCCGGGATATCTACTAGACTCTGGTTTGGACAGATTTAAGTGTGTTATTGTTAAGATTTACAGACCTACAATATAAAACGCCAAATTTCCATGCAAAATAATTGTACCGCTTTCAGCACCTAAAATCCGAAATAATCATACCGCCAGGGAGGTTAAGGTTCCTAAGAGCACAGTGGCCTCCACCAGACCAGAACCCTTCCTAGAGCTGGCCGTTCGGCCAAACTGAGCTATCGGGGGAGAAGAGCCTTGGTGAGAGAGGTAAAGAAGAACCCAAATATCACTGTGGCTGAACTCCAGAGATGCAGTCGGGAGATTGGAGAAAGTTGTAGAGAGTCAACCATCACAGCAGCCCTCTACCAGTTGGGGCTTTATGGCAGAGTGGCCCGACGGAAGCCTCTCCTCAGTGCAAGACACATGAAAGCCCGCATGGAGTTTGCTAAAAAAACACCTGAAGGACTCCAAGATGGTGAGAAATAAGATTCTCTGGTCTGATGAGACCAAGATAGAACTTTTTGGCCCTAATTCTAAGCGGTATGTGTGGAGAAAACCAGGCACTGCTCATCACCTGTCCAATACAGTCCCAACAGTGAAGCATGGTGGTGGCAGCATCATGCTGTAGGGGTGTTTTTCAGCTGCAGGGACAGGACGACTGGTTGCAATCGAGGGAAAGATGATTGCAGCCAAGTACAGGGATATCCTGGACAAAAACCTTCTCCAGAGTGCTCAGGACCTCAGACTGGGCCGAAGGTTTACCTTCCAACAAGACAATGACCCTAAGCACACAGCTAAAATAACGAAGGATTGGCTTCACAACAACTCCGTGACTGTTCTTGAATGGTCCAGCCAGAGCCCTACCTTAAACCCAATTGAGCATCTGTGGTGAGACCTAAAAATAGCTGTCCACCAAAAATTACCATCCAACCTGACAGAACTGGAGAGGATCTGCAAGGAGGAATGGCAGAGGATCCCCAAATCCAGGTGTGAAAAACTTGTTGCATCTTTCCCAAAAAGACTCATGGCTGTATTAGATCAAAAGGGTGCTTCTACTAAATACTGAGCAAAGGCTCTGAATACTTAGGACCATGTGATATTTCAGTTTTTCTTTTTTAATAAATCTGCAAAAAATTTCAACAATTCTGTGTTTTTCTGTCAATATGGGGTGCTGTGTGTACATTAATGAGGAAAAAAATGAACTTAAATAATTTTAGCAAATGGCTGCAATATAACAAAGAGTGAAAAATTTAAGGGGGTCTGAATACTTTCCGTCCCCACTGTATATGCAGTGTTCTAATGAATCTATATGGGCAAATGCCCGCTCACCACACTGATTACAGAATCCGCTGGCAGCTATGCAGGTGATGGTGATGAAAGCTCTTTCAGGAACTCCCTCTGATTCCTGGCTCTGACCCCGTCACAACATGCCGAGGCCTACCCGGATCTGAAGTACAGGCATCGCTGGAAGATCTGGAACATTCTCTGGTACGCTGTAGTGGAGAAGCGATGCGGTCCGCAGAGATCCCTCTGTATGCAGCTGTACAACTCCCTGCTGTACAGGCCACAAATCAGCAGCAGCTCGCACCAACACAGAGCTCTTGCTGGTAGAATCCAAGCCGGCATCCCAGGAGAGCAATGTAGGCTGCAGCCAGTCCTTTTATATCCTCTCCCAACAGTTTGTTCTGTCTTCTCAGAATTTTGGTAGTGGTAGTTCAGGCCAGTCCCACTGGAATTAAAACCTCAGCATTTTGAACTACATATCCCACAATGCTTTGCTCTGCTTTAAGTTTAGTCTGAAAGGAAATTACATATAGTCCAAGCCAACACTAGTGGGAGATAACCCCCACATTATTTAACGCTGTACACTGTCCCTGAATGGCGCACATAATAGCCAACTCCTGACTGCACAGTAATGACACATATCAGATGAAAAATAAATGTGTATAATATATATACAAATCACAATCAAAATGATCAGATTTACAGTATCTCACAAAAGTGAGTACACCCCTCACATTTTCTTCTTATAGACTAGGCCATCTTTATTTAGAGCAACAATTCTTTTTTTTCAAATCCTCAGAGAGTTCTTTGCCATGAGGTACCATGTTGAACTTCCAGTGACCAGTATGAGAGAGTGAGAGCGATAATACCAAATTTAACACACCTGCTCCCCATTCATACCTGAGAACTTGTAACACTACACATGACACTGGGGAGGAAAAATGGCTAATTGGGCCCAATTTGGACATTTTCACTTAGGGGTGTACTCACTTTTGTTGCCAGCGGTTTAGACATTAATGGCTGTGTGTTGGGTTATTTTGATGGGACAGCAAATTGACACTGTTATACAAGCTGTACACTCACTACTTTACATTGTAGCAAAGTGTTAATTCTTCAGTGTTGTCACATGAAAAGATATAAAAACATATTTACAAAAATGTGAGGGGGAGTACTCACTTTTCTGAGATACTGTATATATCCACATAAAGGGTTTTAAACAACATGGCAAACACCATTTTTGACTGCACAAAAAACTTTGTAGCAATAGCTCAACTCAGGCTGCCACAGACCCGCAGGATCAGTGCATAAGCAGATTGGTGCTCCACCAGGGAGTAGGCTTATAATTTGTGATAAAGTTAAAACTGAATAAACTACCTTAGGGCCCCTTGTGGCTTGGAATTTTCCCTTTATAACTCCAATCCTCTGCACCCACACATAGGGGAACCAGTGGAGATAAGCCTTATTAAAACTGGTAGGTCATAAGCTGTACAGTGACAGGTGTTTAGTTTTAATGGATGAATAATGTCACCATATATTAACGTTACAGTATTTATTATAAGCCCAGGCCTCTAAAGAAAGGCATTAGGCCTCCTGAGATTTTTACACTGAGCATTTAAAGGTAATAACTAAATAAAATACATCTGTGGAAACAAACCTGTGATCTGTATAGCAATATTTTCAAGCACAAGTGTAGAAAAACAGCTAAATGCACAGTTTAAATGCATATATCTGCCTTACATGAAAAATAATATTTTATTCCATGTATCCAGTTTTAAATCCAGACACTCCTTATAGGCACTCAGGGCCGGTGCCACCACTAGGCAAACTAGGAAAAAAATAGCTTTTTAAAAAAAAAAATTGGGGATATTTATTATAGCAAAAGTACAAAATATTGGGGGTTATTTACGAAAGGCAAATCCACTTTGCACTTGGAAGTGCAGTCGCTGTATATCTGAGGGGTAGATCTGAAATGAGGAGAAGCTCTGCTGATTTTATCATCCAATCATGTACAAGCTAAAATGCTGTTTTTTATTCTCCTTGCATGTCCCCCTCGGATCTACAGTGACTTTACTTCCAAGTGCACTTTCAGTGCAAAGTGGATTTTCCCTTAGTAAATAACCCCCATTTTGTTTTTTTTTTAAATTGTCGCTCTTTTTTTTGTTTATAGCGCAAAAAATAAAAACCGCCGAGATGATCAGATACCACCAAAAGAAAGCTTTATTTGTGGGAAAAAAAGGACGTCAATTTTGTTTGGGTGCAGCATCGCACTGCTGCTCAATTATCAGTTAAAGCGATGCAGTGCCGTATTGCAAAAAATGGCCTGGTCATTGAGCAGCCAAATCTTCTGGGACTGAAGTGGATATAGAAGATGTCAGGCCAGAGGAAGACCAGGGGATAGCAGAGGGAGCACATACCTTGCATCACTAGAGGAGGACAGACGAGGACCTGTTCATGCTTGCACATTACGGCAACTGAAATACAGGAAAACAGCTAAATACACAATAGAAATACAGATAAGGGTTTTTTATTTTTCAGTTGTCAAAAGATTTATTCTGTCCACCCAGCCTTGAGATTTACACAGCTCTTCCACACCACACAGCTCTGTCTGGTACAGAAAACCTGATTTATCTCTGCTGCAGTTTATTAACTCTAACCCCACCTCACTCTATGACTGGACATTAAAGGTTAATACCACGTTCATGAAAAAAAGTAAATAGAGCAAATAAAAAAATAACCTATACTGCACAAATGCTACACAAGCCATGTTGTAATTCAATGTTATTAAAAATACATTTCATTTTCAATCTGCAGATGAAGTCATTTTCTGTAAAACTTAAAGCAACATGGCAAGCTAGAGTCCTTCTGTGCACAGTTGGTGTACAGAACTTCCCCAAAGATTTAATTTCCTTCTTGTGTAATTGACTCACTGATTTTCTCAGAAGTCTGCACTAAGATACAGTGTCTCACAAAAGTGAGTACACCCCTCACAGTTTTGTAAACATTTTATTTTATCTTTTTATGTGACAACACTGAAGAAATGACACTTTGCTACAATGTAAAGTAGTGATTTAAAGTAGTGAGAAAGCTCTGATTGAGAGAGAAGGAGAGAGAGAGAGAGAGAGAGAGAGAGAGAGAGAGAGAGAGAGAGAGAGAGAGAAGGAGAGAGAAGGAGAGAGAGAGAGAGAGAGAGAAGGAGAGAGAGAGAGAAGGAGAGAGAAGGAGAGAGAGAGAGAGAGAGAGAGAGAGAGAGAGAGAGAGAGAGGAGAGAGAGAGAGAGAGAGAGAGAGAGAAGGAGAGAGAAAGTGAGAGTGAGAGAGAGAGAGAGAGAGAGAGAAGGAGAGAGAGAGAGAGAGCGAGAGAGAGATGTGCATGATGTCATAAGCCTAGGCTAATGACCAGACAAGAAACAGGAAATGGGCTTTATAAGGTATTTACGGGCAGAAAAAAATGTTTTACTATCCAAAGGTAAAACAACAAGGGCAGAAGATTTAATAGATGGAAAGTTGAAAAAATTACAGAAGGCCCGCTTTAATGCCCTGTACACACGATAGGATTTTCCGATGGAAAATGTGTGATAGGACCTTGTTGTCGGAAATTCCGACCGTGTGTGGGCTCTATCACACATTTTCCATAGGAATTTCCGACACACAAAGTTTGAGAGCTTGCTATAAAATTTTCCGACACCAAAATCCGTTGTCGGAAATTCCGATTGTGTGTACACAAATCCGACGCACAAAGTGCCACACATGCTCAGAATAAATTAGGAGATGAAAGCTATTGGCTACTGCCCCGTTTATAGTCCAGATGTACATGTTTTACGCCACCGCGTTCAGAACGATCGGATTTTCCAACAACATTTGTGTGACCGTGTGTATGCAAGACAAGTTTGAGCCAACATACATCGGAAAAAATCCTAGGATTTTGTTGTCGGAATGTCCGATCAATGTCCGACTGTGTGTACAGGGCATTAGTATGGAAACTGCTAAGACCCTGTTACAAAGTTTGTTAAAATCCTTGCCATGCACAAAGATTACCCAGAAGGGATTCTCTTATTCTCATTGGGAGTTACTCTTTAAGTGAAGAAGAAGCACAAAGATAAGCTCATCATTCTGTCACTCTGCTCTTCCCTTCTATCAGTATGCTCTTTGCACTGCAGCACAACTGGGTTTCTCCTTTCCTTCCCCCAGTTTTAGCTTCGCTCTGTGAAGACTGCAAGATGCATATAAAGTTAAATTCAGGTAATTCCACTAGTTGCATAAAAAAATATAGATGCGCTGTTGAATACAAGGATACCGTACTTTGGGGGTTATTTACGAAAGGCAAATGCACTTTGCACTACAAGTGCACTGCAAGTGCACCTGGAAGTGCAGTCGCTGTAAATCTGAGGGGTAGATCTGAAATGAGGGGAAGCTCTGCTGATTTTATCATCCAATCATGTGCAAGCTAAAATGCTGTTTTTTTATTCTCCTTGTATGCCCACCTTGGATTTACAGCGACTGCACTTCCAAGTGCACTTGCAGTGCTCTTGTAGTGCAAAGTGGATTTGTCTTTCGTAAATAACCCCCTTTGTGTCTTTTATACCTGCATGGAGTTCAGCTTTAATTCTTTAAACCTATTTGTAGATTTGCTCTAATTTCCTCTAATGATCTTGGAATCAAATGGTGTAGTTTATATTTATTTCAAGAAAGATGCCTGATTTACAAATGACATGTGGTGACATATGAAATAGTTAATTATCCCGACCCAGTTCTTGTAATCAGAAAATATGACAATCTTTCAGCAAAGCAGCCTGTAAGCATTCATCAATTTATACCTATGCCAGTGGAGTAGAGACATGATGGATTGGCATGAAGATAAATACTATGTGCAAGATGGAAAGAGGTATAAATAATCTGTTAATCTTTCATGAGCTTTTGATTAAATACCTAGACTTTGAAACAATCCTACAGATTGTACCGCTGTTATTTCCTGTTCAATATACTTTCTGGAAATCAAGATTACCCTTTCATCAGTGTTATATGAAAGAGCTGTTAATTGCATGTTTGTAGACAGGAACGTTCAATCAGCAAATCAATGAAATGAGTGTTACGTTGAAGAATGAGCTATCCATGAGCATCTGTATAATTTAATACCTGATGAAAATCTCTTCTACCTTTGTTTATAAGCACACACTTAGACTATGTGACTATTCTCAGACACTATGCTTTAAAATGTCCTCTTATAAAATAACACCTCCAAGGTTCATTGCTGCCTGCTGTCTGTGATTTCCAGGCTCGGTTTGTTATATGATAAATAAAACAGGAAATTCAAAGTCCGCTCCTGAATCCTGAATTTTAAACCTGCAATACAATTTGGCACTGAATGGCATTGCTGAGCATAAAATGCAGGGGTGCTCAATTATAGAAATGAAGGACAAATACGGCTATTTCACAAAGCAAACAACAAAGGGGTGTGGTGCAGTTTGAATCCGAATAGGAGAAGATGCTTTGTAGGGCATGCAAATAATAGTATAATGTGAGAATATATGCAGAACGGTATGGTGAAATCCATTGAAATAAGAAAAATGAATATTAGTGGTAGCTTGGGTAGACCAGCAGAATGTGTAAAAAATTGCAATAGCCCAATTTTAGGAGCGTTAAACAGTATGCTTCCAGTCACTAAGCTTTCTTCTACATCTGTGTGAATGTTCTGCCATTGTTCACATACAGTATAACATTTATTTAAATAAATATAGATAAAATAAAATTTATTTACGTACATTTCTATAACTTTATGTAGCAATGCTGAAGACTGGGTGCTTAACCACTTCAATACCAGGCACTTTCCCCCTTCCTGCCCAGGACAATTTTCAGCTTTCACAATTGTTTTCTGTGCCTCCTAGCAGTAACCTGGGTTCATCCAGTGCGTGTCACATATTACCCTTAATATGTTAACAGTATCTAACAGACTGCCAGTAGCAAAACATGATGGTGCACCTGCCCAAACCTAAACATTGGACCCTCGTGCATTGGGGCTAAACGCACAGAGTGCATATGGCCTTAACTAGATATTGCATCTGCAGGTAAGAAGAGGATAGGAGGTGGTAATAAAAGGATATAAATGGCAGGGCAACATTAAGGCTGGGTTCACACTATCTTCGCATGCGGCTCACAGCAGGGGTCCGGTGCATCCCCGTTCACCATTTCAGGTCCAATTTCAGCTCAATTTTTTGGCTGAATTCGGACCTGAAATGGACCAAAATACACACAGGGCTCCTGTGCAAATTCACACCAGAGCCACAGCGGAGATATGTGAACCGGTTCCATAGAGAGCAGGTCAAAATCTCCTGCTATTGCGAATTGGATGCGGATACCTGCATCCAATTCGCAATAGTGTGAATCCAGCCTTAAAGGAACAAAACTCTCTTAATCAACATTGACTATTTTATACAGTATCCTTATGCTGCTAGCATTAATAAAAAGTACAGTAGATCACATTTAGGGCTCTTTCACACGGACGTTCCTTTTTTTATGTCCGTTCAGTTCAGTTTCTTTTTTTTTGGTTGAAATACAGATGAGGATGTCAATTTTGACATCCATTTTCATGTCCGCGAACGTCCGTTTTACATCCGCTAACGTCCGTTTTTACATCTGCAGACATCCGTTTTTTTTAATGGACGTCTGTTTTTCATCTTTTTATATTGCTTTTTCTTTAGTTTCTCATCCGTTTTTGATCCTTTTTTTATTTAATTTCCCGTGAGACTTCGCTCTTCTCCAGGATGCATTGTGTTTCCCATGCTGCTTTGTGGTCCCAGTGATAGTGTGCAGACTTTTTTTGTCCTGTTACCTGTCTCTGTGCTTTTGTAGTATTTTACCTATGTTTTCTACCCAATTTTGGGACGACTTGACATGTGTTGTCCTTATGGAGTATGTGAGGAGAGTGGAGAGTCGGAGGAGGAGAAGAATGCAGGGAAAACGTCTCACCTATTGGACACATCCCATGCTGCTGAAGAGGCCCTATGAGGGTTTCGGTGCTCTGCATTATGGCGATTTGCGAAGATACCCAACAAAATTCTACAATTTTACCAGGATGACTATCCCCATGTTTGATTTCGTCCTAGATAAACTTCAACCACGTCTGCATCATTTGGACACAAACATGAGACGTTGCGTGCCCCCCGAGGATCGTCTCCTACTTACTCTCAGGTACACCAGCCTTTTGCTGTTGTTTATTTTAGATTATGAGCCCCCTACGCCCCTGAGCCAATAGTCAAAGCCCTGGATATTTGCCAAGGCATGTACATAACTTCCCCTCACCACTCACCTAGACCCCTCTCAACTGCCACCCAACCCCCCCTTAAAGCGGAGTTCCACCCTATTAAAAGCCATTGGCTACAAAAGGTGTAGCTGCTGACTTTTAATAAACAGCCACTTACTTGTCCCACAGTCCAGCAATACGTCTGCCCGACACCTCTCTCCTCTCCCACTCCTCTGGTATTGGATGTATAGAGCTCATGCACATATACCATTGTGTATAGTCTAGTCTAACATTTGTTTATATTCATCTTAGGTTTCTTGCCACGGGTCAAACCCTCAACAGTTTGAACCACTATTTTCTGCTGGGTATATCAACAATATCAGAAATTGTACATGACACTTGCAAGGCTATATGGGAGGAGCTAAGTCTGCTTGTGATGCCAGTTCCTGACATACAAATGTGGTCGAAAAAAAAAACTGCTTCGGAGCCTTGGATGGCAAACACATTTGGATTACAATGCCTCCTGTATCTGGCTCCAGCTATTACAACTACAAAAAATATTTTTCCGTGGTTCTGATGGCAATCTGTGATAGCAACTATAAATTTGTCGCTGTGGATATTGGTGCATATGCTAGCACTGCTGACTTAAAAGTGTTTAGGGCATCCAGAATGGGGAGAAGGCTTCTAGAGGGCAGGATGAACTTACCACCTGACAAACCACTTCCTGGAACATCTGGACCTAATATGCCTCATGTCCTCAAGGCTGATGAGGCTTTTGTGCTCTCAAAGCACATTTTAAGGCCATATGCAAAACATAATTTAAACAACAAAAAGAGAATCTTCAACTACCGACTTAGTAAAGCAAGGAGGTACATCAAATGCACATTTGGCATACTAAGTAGCAAATGGTGCATATTCCACAGCGCCATGCAACTGAAACTGACCAATGCTGAAGGTGTTATTCAAGCATGCTGTGTGCTACACAACATAATTCGTGAGAAGGAAGGCATCAGCATGGAAGATTAAATCCATTTGCCCTCTGTCAATCTTTGTGGACCGCGCCCAAGCTATTCTGTTCTTGCTCTGCGTGACCAGTTAGCAGACCATTTTATGTCCCCTGATGGAGAGGTTCCATGGCAGTATAATCATGTTTAAGCAGTGCCAACATTGCTATTCTTTGCCTATGTAATCTATCATCTACTTTGTCTGAAAATTTTTACGTACTGTATAGAGAGTACAAAAATAAAATGCAGTTTTCCATGCAGTCAAATATTTTTTATTCATGTCATATAAAATAAGTGACCACAGTATATATCTCAAAATATATTATATGCAAACATATATTGTGTAACCAGAAAAAATAACATATATACAAACATATTTTTCTTACATTTAGTATCTCAAAAAAGTGAGTAAACCCCTAACATTGTATAAAAAAACAAACTATGGACGTGGATTATTGCAACCATGTCCTGTGGTCTGATGTGACTAAGATAAACATATTTGGTTCAAATGGTGTCAAGCATGGGTGACGGCAACCTGGTGAGGAGTATAAAGACAAGTGTGTCTCTCCTACAGTCAAGCATGGTGGTGGGAGTGTCATGGTCTGAGGGCTGCATGAGTTCTGCCGGCACTGGGGAGCTACAGTTCATTGAGGGAACCATGAATGCCAACATGTACTGTGACATACTGAAGCAGCACAGCATGATCCCACCCCATCGGAGACTGGGCTGCAGGGCAGTATTCCAACATGATAACGACCCCAAACACACCTCCAAGAGGACCACTGCCTTGCTAAAGTAGCTGAGGGTAAAAAGGTGATAGACTGGCCAAGCATGTCTCCAGACCTAAACCCTATTGATCATCTGTGGGGCATCCTCAAACAGAAGGTGGAGGAGTGCAATGTATCTAGCATCTACCAGCTCCGTGATGTCGTCAAGGAGGAGTGAAAGAGGACACCAGTGACAACATGTGAAGCTCAGGTGATCTCACAGGTGAACTCACAGCCAAGCCAACAAAAAAGTGGCTCAAGAAGATCTTGGAGTGACCTAGCCAGTCTCCAGACCTTACGTGCCGGTTCACACTAGTGCAATGACTGACATCGCATGTGATTCACAGCCCATTGCTGTTCACATCACATGCAATGTCTGTCATCGCACTAGTGGGAACTGGCACTTTAACCTTAGATAATATGTGGAGGGAGCGGAGCTGAAGGTTTGAATTACCAAATGTCAGCCTCGAAACATTCACTTGTAGATGATCTGCAAAGAGGAGTGGGCCAAAATCCTTCCTAAGATGTGTGCAAACTTGGTGGCCAACTAAAAGAAACGTCTGACCTCTGCGATTGTCAACGTTTACAAAAAAAATAAAACGTCATGTTTTTGGCATGGGTATAATACTTTTATCCCCATGCAATAAACAGTGCTACCTTAAAGATCCTGGTAATAAGGCTCTTTGGGAGAATTGGAATATATATTGGTCGATTGGGAGGAACTAGGAAAGGAGTGCATCTGAGACCTGGATGCCTCATATGAACTGGAGAGAGGCTGGGTAAGAGGCGCCACTTGAGGTGGGGTCAATACATTGTGGACACTGGTGGTTGGTTGATGTTGATGATGGGGGGTAATACTTTGAGGGTAATGATGATGACACATCTAATGTGATGATAGGTTTAGTGGAGCAGGGTCCAAAGCATAACCCTGGTAGGGGCGTTGTTGCTCATTTATAAGCAGCGGCATAGGGTCACCTGAAATTGCAGCCCAGTGTAATTAGAGACATTTACACCTCCATCTTTCTATGCATGGGGACCTGTGCCAGTTGGTGGTACAGACTCCTTAGATGAACTGCATCTTGATTTGAGGGGTCAGCAAAAGGATCCTTTGTGTCAGTCCTCCTCCTTTCCCTCATGTCTTCCATGAATTCTATCATTGCACCTTCAATGTCTGGCCTGGATTGTCCTCCGCGTTGTCTAGTTCTTGTTGTGACGCGAACAGAACGATTCTGTTGAGGGAGATATTTTTTAGAACATTTATCAATGTAAATATTTTACAACGGGTCATTTTGTATGGGATTCTTACAGGCACACGTGGTCTTTCCTGGGCAATTGTTCTCGATGAAGCAGAATTTGGTGACGGTTCGGATGACACGGGTTGTTCGTCACCATGCTCTGCTGGTATCTCTTCGGCTACAATTTCTGTGGCTTGGATTATATATCCAGAGTCCGAATCCCCCTCCTCTTCTGTTTCTGAAATGTTGGTGCTTGTACTGTAAAAGGTATGTTGATCGATGGATTACAGGACAGCACAGTAGATTTATTACAATACATAATCCATGTGTCCCATTACTGTTCTAAATGAGTTTATGATTTGGTAGACTTGGTCAACTAATTTAACCACTTAAGCCCTGGACCATTTGGCTGGCCAAAGACCAGAGCACTTTTTGTGATTCGGCACTGCGTCGCTTTAACTGACAATTGCGCAGTTGTGCGATGTTGCTCCCAAAAAAAATTGACATTCTTTTTTTCCCACAAATAGAGCTTTCTTTTGATGGTATTTGATCACCTCTGCGGTTTTTATTTGTTGCGCTATAAACAAAAAAGTGCGACAATTTTGAAAAAAAAAGCAATATTTTTTTCTTTTTGCTATAATAAATACCCCTACAAAATATATATAACATTTTTTTTTTCCCTTAGTTTAGGCTAATACGTATTCTTCTACATATTATTGGTATAAAAAAAAAAAATCGCAATAAGTGCAAAAGTTAAAAAAAGTCTACAAAATAGGGGATAGATTTATGGCATTTTTATTAATAATTTTTTTTACTTGTAATGGCGGCGATCAGCGATTTTTTTCATGACTGCGACATTATGGCGGACAGATCGGACACTTTTGGCGCTATTTTGGGACCATTCACATTTACACAGCAATCAGTGCGATTAAAAATGCATTGATTACTGTGTAAATGTGACTGGCAGTGAAGGGGTTAACCAGGAGGGGGTGCTGCAGGGGTTAAGTGTGTCCTAGGGATGTGTTCTAACTGTAGGGGGGGGGGGATGGGCTACGTGTGTCATGGCACTGATCACCGCTCCCGATCACAGGGAGCTGTGATCAGTGTCAGTGTCACTAGGAAGAACAGGGAAATGCTTGTTTACATCAGCATTTCCCCATTCTTCCTTACCGTGAGACGATCGCGGGTATCCCCGCGGACATCGAGTCAGCGGGACCCGCGATCAAACTCATGGATTTCGCGGCAGGGTCACGCACGTGCAACCACACGGCGACAAATTTAAAGGGACGTACCTGTACGTCCATTTGCCTGTACGTGCCATTCTCCGATGTAAATGTTCGTGCAGCGGTCAGCAAGAGCTTAATTTTGGGGAGCAAAAAGCTATTTAGTTATTTACTTACGATCTTAAGTCCATAACCATTCTTAAAAACCCCAACATTTCATAGAAGGGGCTTCTTCTTTTTTGTGTCGTTCCTGCACCACTTCGACTTTGTTCTGCTTCCTCATTCAATTTGCTTCTAAAACGGTCCCTAATGGATGTTCAACGTGTCACAATTTTTTTCCCTGCATATGAAAAGTAGACAAAATTAACAGAAAATTAATTATTAGGTATACTATTTGTAACCCATATGTATTCAACTGAAAAAGTGCTCAAAAGCAAACTTGTTGACTACCTATTACACTTTTGAAGGCCCTGGAGCACCAGGACAATGACACGTGACACTGATGGGGCACTGATACGTGGCACTGATGGCACGTGACACTGATGTGGCACTGATGACAGATGGCACTAATACGTGGCACTGATGACAGATGGCACTAATACGTGGCACTGATGGCACATGACACTGATGTGGCACTGATGACAGATGGCACTAATACATGGCACTGATGACACTTGGCACTGATGACAGATGGCACTAATACGTGGCACTGATGGCACGTGGCACTGATGTGGCACTGATGACAGATGGCACTAATACGTGGCACTGATGACACTTGGAACTGATGTGGCACTGATGACAGATGACACTAATACGTGGCACTGATGACAGATGGCACTAATACGTGGCACTGATGGCATATGACACTGATGTGGCAATGATGACAGATGGCACTAATACGTGGCACTGATGACACTTGGCACTGATGACAGATGGCACTAATACATGGCACTGATGGCATGTGACACTGATGTGGCACTGATGACAGATGGCACTAATACGTGGTACTGATGACAGATGGCACTAATACGTGGCACTGATGGCACATGACACTGATGTGGCACTGATGGCACGTGACACTGATGTGGCACTGATGACAGATGGCACTAATACGTGGCAATGATGACAGATGGCACTAATACGTGGCACTGATGACACTTGGCACTGATCTGGCACTGATGACAAATGGCACTAATACGTAGCACTGATGACAGATGGCACTAATACGTGGGACTGATGGCATGTGACACTGATGTGGCACTGATGACACGTGACACTGATGTGGCACTGATGACAGATGGCACTAATACGTGGCACTGATGAAACGTGGCACTAATATGTGGCACTGATGGCACATGACACTGATGACAGATGGCACTAATACGTGGCACTGATGACACTTGGCACTGATGACAGATGGCACTAATACATGGCACTGATGGCATGTGACACTGATGTGGCACTGATGACAGATGGCATTAATACGTGGCACTGATGACAGATGGCGCTTATACGTGGCACTGGGGACAGTTGGCACTGATAGATGGCACTGGGGACAGATGGCACTGGGGACAGATGGCACTGACAGGTACTGTACATGCGGCCTAAAGTGACATATGGGTGTAGTACAAGTCTCATCAAGCCACCCCACCCCCATCCCCACAAACTGCTTACCACGTATCTTGCGCTGCTTTTGACTCATTGTGGTCCAGTTTGGTGTGACTTCTTGGAATATTTCTTCCCAAATCCTGGATTTTGTAATACGGTCACTGTAGTCAAAGCATTTCTTGTCCCAGATAGCTGGCCTGGCATGCACCAGGTTAATGAGGCGCTCATGGGATATATCCTTCTCTCTTCTCTCTTTTCTCTTCTCTCTTTTCTCTTCTCTCTTTTCTCTTCTCTCTCCACACACTGGGCTCATGGGCTGCATGTGACTTCCTTTTAGACCACTACCTGGGTCATAGGTTACTTTTTATTGAAATATTAAAAAAAACATATTTAGGTAAAAAACGGATGTCAGCGGATCGGATGTAAATCGGATCATCCTCTGACATCAGTTTTATGTCCGTTCCGTTTTTCATACGGAAGAAAAAGTAGTGTTTTCCTCCGTCATGATAAACGGAGCATAGCGGAGACGGATGTCAGCGGATGTCAGCGGACGTTCATCCGCTGACATCCGCTATTCCATAAGGATACATGTATGTCCGTTTTTCATCCGAAAACGGAAGGATGAAAAACGGACATACGGAACAACCATGTGAAAGAGCCCTTACTTGTTTTCAATTTTTTTTTTTTACATTTCTTCAGTTACTTCTTGGTTTCCAGGCCTAGGCAAAATGATGCAATACATCCCAAGAGTCTACAGGAGGGGAGGAGGGGTTTTCTCAGCTAAGCACACCCTCCTGAATGCATGCCTGAGCTAAGGGCATGTGGACTCTAGAAGTAAATGGTAGATTAATCATCTGTCCTTACTCAAGCTGGCCTAGGCTAGAAATGCTAGGGGGGTGTTTTTCAAAGTGACTTCTCAGCAAAATAAAGCGTGAAGACATGGATGGATGGATGAGTTTGCTTTGAATATCAAAAATGAATTACATTTGTGTATTTTTTTTCCAGTTTGTGATGATTAGTTCCACTGTAAACCCTAGCTCCAAGCACTTTCTTTTATAGTGTTGGAGTTTTAGAACCTGTACCAGGTTTTTACAACCGTCTATATCCTTATTTATGAAATTAGCAGATACCTAGACCAGAATCTTTGCGGTGATCAACCTATTTAACTGCTTCAGCCCCAGAAGATTTTACCCCCTTCCTGACCAGAGCACTTTTTGCGATTCAGCACTGCGTCGCTTTAACTGACAATTGCGCGGTCGTGCGACGTTGCACTCAAATAAAATTGACGCCCTTTTTTCCCACAAATAGAGCTTTCTTTTGGTGGCATTTGATCACCTCTGTGGTTTTTATTTTTTGCGCTATAAACAAAAAAAGAGGGTCAATTTTGAAAAAAACGCATAATTTTTTACTTTTTGCTATAATAAATATCCCCCAAAAATATCTAAAAAAAAATAGAACACATTTTCTAGTAAAATGAGTAAGCTTTAGAACCCATATCAGGATTTTATTACTGTGTGCATACCGCCCAACAGTCCTGGATTGTGGGGGACTGTAACACATTTTCACCAAAATCCCATGGTCCCATGGATCTTTGGTTTGTCTTGCATCGCCCTCTTTTTATCCTGCTGTCACTTTAATCACAGACAGCAGGTACCTGCCATTTAAACTCTGCTAGCATTACTAAGTGGAGTTGTATCTGAGCTCTCATTCCCACCTGCTCCTGGCTTCCAGACTGCATGTTGGCACTTGTGCTGTCAGTAAAGAGCATAGTGCTCATGTTGGGTGCTCTCTGTTACAGTGGGGAGAACAAGTATTTGATACACTTTGATTTTGCAGGTTTTTCTACTTACAAAGCATGTAGAGGTCTGCAATTTTTATCATAGGCACTCTTCAACTGTGAGAGACGGAATCTAAAACAAAAATCCAGAAAATCACATTGTATGATTTTTAAATAATTAATTTGAATTTTATTGCATGACATAAGTATTTGATCACCTACCAACCAGTAAGAATTCCGGCTCTCAGAGACCTGTTTTTTTTTCTTTAAGAAGCCTTCCTGTTCTCCACTCATTACCTGTATTATCTGCACCTGTTTGAACTCGTTACCTTTATAAAAGACACCTGTCCACACACTCAGTCAAACAAACTCCAACCTCTCCACAATAGCCAAGACCAGAGAGCTGAGTAAGGATACCAGGGATAAAATTGTAAACCTGCACAAGGCTGGGATGGGCTACAGGACAATAGGCAAACAGCTTGGTGAGAAGGCAACAACTGTTGGCGCAATTATTACAAAATGGAAGAAGTTCAAGGTGACGGTCAATCTCCCTCGGTCTGTGGCTCCATGCAAGATGTCACCTCGTGGGGCATCAATGATCATGAGGAAGGTGAGGGATCAGCCCAGAACTACACGGCAGGACCTGGTCAATGACCTGAAGAGAGCTGGGACCACAGTCTCAAAGAAAACCATTAGTAACACACTACGCCGTCATGGATTAAAATCCTGCAGCGCACACAAGGTCCCCCTGCTCAAGCCAGCGCATGTCCAGGCCCGTCTGAAGTTTGCCAATGAACATCTGGATGATCCAGAGGAGGAAAGGGAGAAGGTCATGTGGTCTGATGAGACAAAAATAGAACTTTTTGGTCTAAACTTCACTCGCCGTGTTTGGAGGAAGAAGAAATACAACCCCAAGAACACCATCCCAACTGTGAAGCATGGAGGTGGAAACATCATTCTTTGGGGCTGCTTTTCTGCAAAGGGGACAGGACGACTGCACTGTATTGAGGGGAGGATAGATGGGGCCATGTATCGCAATATCTCCTTCCCTCAATAAGAGCATTAAAGATAGGTTGTGGCTGGGTCTATCAGCATGACAACGACCCAAAACACACAGTCAGGGCACCTAAGGAGTGGCTCCATAAGAAGCATCTCAAGGTCCTGGAGTGGCCTAGCCAGTCTCCAGACCTGAACCCAATAGAAAATCTTTGGAGGGAGCTGAAAGTCCTTATTGCCCAGTGACCGCCCCGAAACCTGAAGGATCTGGAGAAGGTCTGTATGGAGTAGTGGGTCAAAATCCCTTCTGCAGTGTGTGCAAACCTGGTCAAGAACTACAGGAAACGTATGAACTCTGTAATTGCAAACAAAGGT
Source organism: Aquarana catesbeiana (assembly GCF_042186555.1). NCBI lineage: Eukaryota > Metazoa > Chordata > Amphibia > Anura > Ranidae > Aquarana > Aquarana catesbeiana. Next base: position 318,883,549 of record NC_133328.1, read on the forward strand.
TTCTGTACCAAATATTAAGTTCTGCTTTTCTGCTTTTCTGATGTATCAAATACTTACAGTGGGGACGGAAAGTATTCAGACCCCCTTAAATTTTTCACTCTTTGTTATATTGCAGGCATTTGCTAAAATCATTTAAGTTAATTTTTTTCCTCATTAATGTACACACAGCACCCCATATTGACAGAAAAAACATAGAATTGTTGACATTTTTGCAGATTTATTAAAAAAGAAAAACTGATATATCACATGGTCCTAAGTATTCAGATCCTTTGCGGTGACACTCATATTTAACTCAGGTGCTGTCCATTTCTTCTGATCATCCTTGAGATGGTTCTACACCTTCATTTGAGTCCAGCTGTGTTTGATTATACTAATTGGACTTGATAAGGAAAGCCACACACCTGTCTATATAAGACCTTACAGCTCGCAGTGCATGTCAGAGCAAATGAGAATCATGAGGTCAAAGGAACTGCCTGAAGAGCTCAGAGACAGAATTGTGGCATGGCACAATTCGTGCCAAGGTTACAAAAAAATTTCTGTTGCACTTAAGGTTCCTAAGAGCACAGTGGCCTCCATAATCCTTAAATTGAAGACGTTTCGGATGTCCAGAACCCTTCCTAGAGCTGGCTGTCCGGCCAAACTGAGCTATCGGGGGAGAAAAGCCTTGGTGAGAGAGGTAAAGAAGAATCCAAAGATCACTGTGGCTGAGCTCCAGAGATGCAGTCGGGAGATGGGAGAAAGTTGTAGAAAGTCAACCATCACTGCAACCCTCCACCAGTTGGGGCTTTATGGCAGAGTGGCTCGACGGAAGCCTCTCCTCAGTGCAAGACACATGAAAGCCCGCATGGAGTTTGCTAAAAAACACCTGAAGGACTCCAAGATGGTGAGAAACAAGATTCTCTGGTCTGATGAGACCAAGATAGAACTTTTTGGCCTTAATTCTAAGCGGTATGTGTGGAGAAAACCAGGCACTGCTCATCACCTGTTTAATACAGTCCCAACAGTGAAGCATGGTGGTGGCAGCATCATGCTGTGGGGGTGTTTTTCAGCTGCAGGGACAGGATGACTGGTTGCAATCGAGGGAATGATGAATGCGGCCAAGTACAGGGATATCCTGGACGAAAACCTTCTCCAGAGTGCTCAGGACCTCAGACTGGGCCAAAGGTTTACCTTCCAACAAGACAATGACCCTAAGCACACAGCTGAAATAACAAAGGAGTGGCTTCACAACAACTCCGTGACTGTTCTTGAATGGCCCAGCCAGAGCCCTAACTTAAACCCAATTGAGTATCTCTGGAGAGACCTAAAAATGGCTGTCCACCAACGTTTACCATCCAACCTGACAGAACTGGAGAGGATCTGCAAGGAGGAATGGCAGAGGATCCCAAATCCAGGTGTGAAAAACTTGTTGCATCTTTCCCCAAAAGACTCATGGCTGTATTAGATCAAAAGGGTGCTTCTACTAAATACTGAGCAAAGGGTCTGAATACCTGAGTTAAATGTTAAATATATGAGTGTCACAGCAAAGGGTCTGAATACCATGTGATGTTTCAGTTTTTCTTTTTTAATAAATCTGCAAAAATGTCAACAATTCTGTGTTTTTCTGTCAATATGGGGTGCTGTGTGTACATTAATGAGGAAAAAAAAAAGAACTTAAATGATTTTAGCAAATGGCTGCAATATAACAAAGAGTGACAAATGTACTTTCCATCCCATTATATGTCATGCAATAAAATGCAAAGGAATTACTTAAAAATCATACAATGTGATTTTCTGGATTTTTGTTTTAGACTCAGTCTCTCACAGTTGAAGAGTACCTAAGATAACACACAGACCTCTACATGCTTTGTAAGTAGGAAAACCTGCAAAATCAGTAGTGTATCAAATACTTGTTCTCCCCACTGTATGTCCCAGAAGATAAGAAATTCAATTATGTTGGTCACCCATCGCCCCCCCCCCCCCTGAAGAAAAATGATCAGACATCTGCTGTATGCGCAGTGGGATTCTACTAGGGAAAGGTCAGAGGGCTGCTTGTAGGAGTATTGCTGTACTTTCCTGGGGATGGTCTATTCTGATAATTTGCTGAATGTAGGGCTGTATAGTGGTTTGTGCGGCGTTATATACTGTAGAGAAAATTATATTGCTCATATAATGTTGCTGGGACTAGGTTGGTTGCTGCATATTGAATTCCTTTTGGCTGTTTTAAAGTGTTACTAAACCCAGGACCCTTTCATCAGCAGTATATTGCAACCTTGTGACTTTTATCAGTGTCTGGTTTAAAGCGGTTGTATACCCGCAGAATTTTTATTTTTTTTTAATCTGTAAGGCAAAAGGTATAATGAGCTAATATAAAAATACAAAAAAGGTATACAACTTTCCTGCATATACACACTGATTTTACTGTTGTGGGTTTAGTAACACTTTAAATCTGAAAAGACACGCACAGAGCAAAATCTATTTGCCTCCAGTGTATTTTTTTTTAAAACCAGCCATTGCAGAACTGTAATTTCCTTTATGGTTGATCTGAGAACCTTTTTGTTTATCTGTTTATAACACACTCCCAAACTGACCCATTGTAGGTTTGCTATCCTTACATATAGAAAATTCAAAATATTTCCCTTGTCAGGCTCTGCCTCCTGTCTATTTAAGTCATGGGAGGAGTCATCTCTGCTTTGTTTCGGGAATGTCAGCAGAGCAAGGAGGAATGTTTCCTTTCAGCAGGATGGCGATCCCTGCACCTGGGGGAAGCAATGCTGGACCAGTGAAGGCCTAGGACAGGGGGGTCCAATCAGTGGCCTAGGGGCCACATGTGGCCCGCAGAGCCCTCTGATGTGGCCCGTAACCTCCTGCTCTGGGGTGGCGGGTTGGCAAGCTCAGATCGTGGGTAGCTGACCCGCTATCCCAGAGCATCAGTGTTGTGAATGAAATCGGTAATAGAGGAAGCAAGCGGCTGTGGAGCAGAGCCGCTTAAGTCGATGCTTCCTGTATAGCATCGCCTCCTGTCACAGGCGGAGTGATACCAAATCCACTCTGCCTGGGACAGCAACAGCCGGTGATACCTGAAAAGAGACTGTTATTAAAGGTAAGTTTATTACTAATCTATTGGTAATTATTACTAAAATCACAGTGTATATATGGGCATATCTGTTCTGCAGTGGTTACTGGGCTGCTTATTCTACCCTGATAGCAGCTTCCAATTCACTGGCTTTATGGCTGCTTCGTGTCTCTCTTTTATAATGAGGGAGCTGACTTATCAAAAAGCCTCCCAACTTGCCCTTCTAAGCCATTTGTCCTTAGTTCAAAACCCATGCAGTGCACTATAGCATGTGACTCTTCACACAAATGTGCTGATACTGCAAATCTCAAACCTGCAAGACTCACCACTAACCCATGGTAGCAGTGAAGCCAATGCTCTCCCTATGTTGATGTAGGGGGATGAGTCACATGCTCCCCAATAGCCTAAAGTACTTCTTTGTCCCTTCATTTCCCCAAATGAATGGAGCAGCAGGGAAGTGAAGGGCAAAACACAGGTTAACTTTAAGATATTCTGTGTCCAACGTAATGATATTCAAGCTATAGTGAGAACCGCAGTTTAGTAAATGTGTAATTTTCTATCCATTCAAGAAAAATGTAGAAATATTGTGCAAAGTTAGCTAAAACTTGTGTTTTTTTTGCCTAAATTCACAGTCTGATTAAATGCTATTGATAGTTTCTTAAAGCAGAGTTTCAAACAATTAATGACACCCCTCCCCCCCCTTGTTTTTGGATATTTTTATTTTCTTTTTCTTTTTTGTACCTTTTTTCCATGTTTTTTCAGGACTTCCGTCCCATGTCCCTGTGGCAAGATACGTCACTTCCACGTTTTTATCCGGCTCCCCCCCCCCCCGCTGCCTTCTGGGACCTGTGTGTGTCCCAGAAGACGACTGGACCATTCAGAAAGTGCCACGCGACTCGGGCATGCGCAGTAGGAAACTGGCAGTGAAGCGGGCTCCCTGGACAGGTGAGTGTCTTTATATTAAAAGTCAGTATTTGGAGCTGCTGACTTTTAATTTTTTTTCCCAGGCTGGATCTCCGCTTTAAGCTACAAATTTGCAAAGGCAACCTACTTTGTAAGACCATGCTGAAATCTAAAAAAATAGTTTTTCTTATATATAGTTATACATATAGTATAGTTATAGTTTTAATGTATCTAATGACACTTTTTTATTATACAGTATTTTTAACGTTTCTTTTAGAAATACGAAGCAATTGACAAATCAATGTCAGTTTCAGAAACGGATTACTCTGAGTATATTCCTTTAGAAATGGTGCAGCATAGGGCAATGGAAAATGTCACTTTGAGGAACTGATAATATTGAGTTTCTGATATGCTTTATGCCCACTTTTGAGCTTCCACATCATAGCGCATACAGCTAATATCACATTGAGTTAGTGTCTACTGAAAACAGACAGTGCATTAGTCCTGACTGATTACATCATCACCACAACAGACAGACAGCATAATGCTGAGCTGTGCAGAAAACTTTCCAAGAGCTAAGAACTAAAGCAGACTTAATATTAATTACTGCGTACCAGCAACTCCATCCAACAAAGCAGCGAGCATTTGTAATTTGTACAAAATAGATAAAGGAGGTGAGGGAAATCGTTTTTCCTTTTGTATTTTTGTTTCAGATTTGTAGTTAAAGTTATTGGCCTTGGATGTCTGCTAAGTAAAGTTAAATAACAAACATTGCTGCCAATAAGCCAATACCAGAAAAGTGTGCTGCCTCACTTGCTCAATGCAGCCAAGCGGCTACTCCCCATACTCTGGAGGCGTCCCCAAGTCCCATCCAGAGAGGAATGGCGTAGCAGGGTAGGTGACATCCGAGAGGCAGAGGATTGGATTGCCACCTGTAGGGAAGTCCGTGACCGCTTCACTGCAATTTGGCAGCCCTGGACAATATATGTCTCAGACCCAGGTCACGTACCTTCTAGCTTAGACATAGCTCTCCTCGAACTGGCGGATCCATCCCTGAAAGGACGCCTTAAGGGCCCGCAGGCGGGAGCCACGAATTAGGTCCCAACATAACTATTCTGTCATATAACCAAATGAGGGAATGGGGGTGAGACACTTCTCTCTCTCCTGTTTAACATTCCAGTATATGTAGTGATGTTGAAAGGGCTCGGAGGGGAGGCGGAGCTGGATGCGAATTCCCAGGTATGTCCCAATCTACTTTTCTTATTTCCTTCTTTCCTCCCTTTCCTACTTATTAATGCTCTAAGTCTTAACTGGTTATGGCCATCTATTTAAGGATAGCTATTATGTTTGATGTCAGGTGACAGATGAGAAATAGAGGAGCAAGCTGACTGGATAGGCTCTGGAGGTCTGATACCATGAGATACCCTGACCTGTAGGGGGTACTGGCACCTCTGTTCCGCCATGGTGCATGGTGCCTTGTATTGAGGGGGCTTGGGTAGGGGGAGGTGTGGGGTGAGGTTAGCTGGAGGCGCAAGTTGCCCCCCTCCCTCCGCACGCGCCTGCCTGCCCCACCCCTTAATCTTATACGATAAATCAAACTTAAGTGTTGTATAGGAAGCCTGCCAAATCTCTCTAGCCCAGTGACTAAGAAGAGCTTATCTCACTATTCTCTTACCTGACCATTGTTCTTTTCTAACTTTGGCTAATCCAGATGCAATTACGACTGTTTATCATTTAATATTTATGTTTTTTTTTTACTCTTCTCTTTTGAAAAACAAAAAAGAAATGATTGGTGCATTACTTGAAGTCATCACCTTTGGTAGATGTAACTCTATCTTTACAGTTTTATTATTTTGCAATGTAATACCCTGTCTTTCATAAATAAAGATTTATTAAAAAAAAAAAAAAAACAAACATTGCAATGCACAGAATTTAAAGGTGTGGAGTAACAGTAACAGAAGAAATAATAATGAATGATATAGGACTGCACATAATAGTGTAATTACCAATTACTGTGGCTGCACAGCATCGCTTTTTGTACTGTTGATTAAACATCTGTTTTGGAAGAGTTTGTTTTCCTCCACAGGAAAATGGAATAAAAATCAAAATGCGACCCAATCAGAAACCAGGCCATCAGGCAGAATCTTGTGTTCCTTGTACAAAATGGTAAATTGCCATTACTTGGCAATATGAAACCAAAAGCAGGCTTCATAGGCTGGGGTTGGGAGGCAAGATATGAGGGAACCCATGCCATGCACAAGGGTTGAAAACCCATGCAAACGAGGGGGGCAGGAGGCGGAGCCTAGCGGAGCAGACATGCATTGTTAGAGCTCCACACCGCTGAGGAGAGAAGAGAAGGACAAAGTGGAGCCTGCAGGCTCAAAAGGTATCCATTTGAACCTTTTTGCCCCAGGGAACAAACTGTGAAAGTTTGGGCAGGAAATATGGTACTGGGAGGAAACCGTGGCAGAAATAAAAATCACCTCACAAAGAGCTCACAGGCACTCACTGCAGCTGAAGCAGCTCCAGTCACCTCACAAGATACAGCATCAGGGCGCTCTCACAGACAGAAAATGTCACAGCAAGACTCTCCATTTGAGTCAGATACAGAACAAATCCTCTCACAAACTTCTCCACAAGCCTCCTCAGTATCCCCAGTAATATTATTACAATTTGAAAAGATGCTTCATAAGGCTTTAAAACAAACCTCAGACCAAATAACAAAAAGCCTAACCAAAGAAATAAGAGAGCTGGGAAACCGCACCGCAGCCTTAGAAATAAAAATGGATGAAATTGAAATTACAACCCAAGAAAATATAACAGAATTGGAACAATTAAAAAAAAAGAATTTAATACTTCAAACTAAGCTCGAAGATTACGAAAATAGAGCCAGACGTTCAAACTTGCGCATAAGGGGAATACCTGAATCTGTGACAGACCTGCAATCTACTATTACTGCTCTATTACAAGAACTAAAGCCAGATATCCCTATTGAACGTTTAGAACTGGACAGAGTACACAGAGCCCTCACAGCCAAAAAGAAAGATGGACCCCCACGTGATATAATCACAAAATTTCATTATTACAGAACGAAAGAACAAATACTAATTGCTGCAAGAGAAAAAAAGGAACTTAATTTTCAAGGACACAATTATCAAATTTTTGCTGACCTATCCCAACTTACTATTACTAAAAGACGATCCATGAAACCCCAACTAATGGAACTGCAACGCCACAACATTAGGTATCAATGGGGCTTCCCCTTTTCAGTCAGATTTAACTACCAAGGTACAATTTACAGAAGCAGATCAGCAGATGAACTACAACAAACCCTTTTAAAATTAAATCTGACAGAACCCACAAGCAGCAACTCTCCCACACGCAGAAGAATGGCATCATCTTCACCTTCAGGCAGCACCCAGAAAATTTCAGAACAAAATGGGAATCATCATTCTCACAAAAGAGGCCGTTATGCCACATCATCCATGGACCAAGAAGATTCAATGGACTGACATCCTAATTCCTGATATCTCTTCATTTATTATACTAAGAGATGGTTCTCTATAAAAAAACTATATTTATAACTGAATGTAACTGCATTCTGATAGTCACACACTGTGTGGGATCATGTTACATTCCAGTTATATTTCTTATTACTTCTGATTCATATAGCCTTAGAATATATAAGTGAAATAAGGAAATTCTTGTTCAGTTATATATTATCAGGTAATAACAATAGATTTATTACTTTTTAGGACAAATATGTTCAATAATCCAGAAGTAATGGAAGCTTTTTCTTTCTTTTCTTAAAACAAATATATTATTACCTAACTAGTTCCTAGAATTATGTTTTTGTTTATTCTAATCTGAAGCAATACAACCTCAATTTTATGAGTTAACATATCTAACCAGTTACATATGAATAAAATATGTAATTGTTTACTCTAAAAGGGTTAAAATCCCAAAATAATTCAAACTATCTTCATCAATACCAAAGTTATTAACAGTACCTTTCTAACTGAATTATTTAGCCTAGGGAAAAACTAACCAAATACAACCACCCTGGAATAAATAATTTCAACAAAAACTATATTCTGCACTCCAATTAATGAAACATCATTTTGATGTCTTTTGACATAGCACTTCTCTCCTGTAAGCGGAAGATCCGTGTACCCCCATTAGCCCTCCTCATTCTCCCAACCATATTATGTGGGAGTGTGACGAAGGCACTTATTCCCCTGAGAGAGATATTTATTCTCTTTCACGGGTAAATTGTGATTACTTGCAAAAAATAATTTATACAATGTATCATCTAATCTCATATGTTTTTTGTTTACTCTTTACTCCAGAATTCACTGGTTTCTTTTCTATCTATTCATCTCTTCAGTCCACACAGGTTGATCTGCGCAGTCAGCTCTGCATAACAAAAAGTAAGTCAAAACTATTTGATCTGTTGCCATGGCACCACTGAATATACTTTCCCTGAATGTTCAGGGAATAAAATCCCTCAAAAAAAGACCAAAGCCTTCCGTACTTTCCATAACAAGAAGGCTCACATAGTATGCCTCCAAGAAACACACTTCACCAAAGATTCTACTCCAAAATATATTTCTCCTTTTTATCAACAAATTTACACGGCTTCTGCCTGTACCAAGCAAAGGGGAACTCTAATTGCATTTCACCGATCCACACCATTCACCTTATCATCAGAAATTAAAGACCCAGAAGGTAGATACCTGATACTCATGGGTTATATAATGGATACAGCAATCACGGTGATTTCCTACTACGCTCCTAACAAACAACCTACACCATTCCTCTCACATATATTACAAGTGATTAATACACACAAAATAGGAACAGTGATAATGTGTGGGGATTCGAACCAGGTCCTCCTCCCATTTCTAGATAAATCACCTTTTACACCATCCAAAATAACCTCTAGATTACCTTTTTCTCAACTTCTTTCCAAATACAATCTGGTAGATTCATGGAGAGAAAGTAACCCAATGAAAAAGAAATTCACTTATTTCTCGCACCCTCATCAAACCTTCACCAGAATAGATCATATTTTTCTAACAATAGGAATGATACCAGAAATTATTGCATCAGATATAATTCCGATTCCGTGGTCTGACCATAATGCAGTATACACTACTATAGCCTCAGCCATACCAAAAGCGCATGACCCAACGTGGTACTTACCGGACATAATGCTCAAACACCCACTACATCAGATGGCCATTGAACAAGCTTTAAAGGAATACATATCAATTAATAATACAACAGACATCTCCCCAATAACACTGTGGGAAGCTCATAAGCCTGTCTTGCGTGGTACAATACAAAGACAAATGGCACTATTTAAACGGGAACGCAAAAATCTAGCAAAAAAACTAGAACTCAATTTTAATGCAGCCTACATATCATTTCAAGATAATCCATCTCAGAGTACAAAATCTCATCTGGAAAAATCTAGATTGGAATACGATCTATTTCTCACTGAGTCAGTTGATAAATCCCTCAAACGCTCCAAACACAATTTCTACATGAATACAAACAAACCAGGTACATATTTGGCTCGGGCATTAAATTCAACTAACAAATCTTTCAAACCAATACGTTTGAAATTATCAAAAAATGTTTACACTTGTAATCCAGTTAAAATAGTCCATAAATTTCACTCACATCTCGCAACTTTATACAAGACAAACAATGAATTTAATCCTACAGAGGCTGAATCCTTCTTCTCAAAAATAACCTTACCTGAGTTATCTCAGAATCAAAAAAGCAGTTTGGATGAGCCTATAACTATAGATGAAATTGCTAACGCCATAAAAGACCTAAAACTTAACAAAAGACCAGGCCCAGACGGCTACTCGGCTTTATACTATAAAACATTCTCAGAAATACTCTCTCCCATTCTCACTGAAACTTTTAACAAACTTCTAGATGGACATTCTTTTCGGCAAGAAACACTAATGGCAATTGTTTGTATGATCCCAAAACCCCTTTCTGATGATACTTCCTGTGTGAATTATCGGCCTATCTCTCTGTTAAACCTCGACATTAAATTATTAGCAAAAATAATAGCAAAACGCCTCAATAGCATTATAGGAAAATTAATACATAGAGATCAAGTAGGCTTCATGCCAAATAGACAGGCAGGCGATAATATACGCAGGGCAGTGTTATTGGCACATATTGCTAAAAAACGGAAAATCCCTTTATGTTTTCTATCTCTCGATATTAAGAGGGCATTTGACACAGTATCCTGGCAATATATGCAATATTCATTACAAAAATGGGGTTTTGGACCCCACTTTTTAACATGGATCAAAGCATTATATAATAAACCCAAAGCCTATATAAAATATGCTGGATACAAATCTGAAGCCTTTAATATCGAAAGAGGTACCCGACAGGGTTGCCCATTATCTCCCTTATTATTTGCCCTTATACTCAAACCCATGGCCCAATACATCAGAACAAACCAAACTATAACTGGCATTGAAGTAGGAGGTATTACACACAAATTATGTATATTTGCAGACAATATATTACTTTTTCTTTTTTTTTTTTTTTTTTTTTTAACAATATGTTTATTGAGTTTTCCACAGGGTATCAGTACAGACAGTTGATGTAATAACAAAGTTACATGGATTAGTACATGGTGCAATAACCAGTCTTGTTTTGTAACAAATGCATATAGCGAGTACCTAGTGAGTAAGGTTGAAGTTCGATGAGTGGAGGCACCATCTCCAATCCCCGGCACCCCATCTGGGTTCTTACTGTGCCATGAGACTAGAGGTAGCGCCACCAACCATCTACCTGACAAAGCTGGGTAACTTGTAGAACTATTAACATTCTAGATACGAAAGCTTAAAAAGAAAAAGAAAAGAAAAGAAAGGAACAAAAAAAACAAAAAAACATAACTGTAGAGCAAAGGTAACTTGCGAGCCTACTTGTTATGAGTGTAGGACATGAGTGCATGTCCCACGCTAAGTAGTAACTGAGAGAAGTGCCCCCAGGCGGGGCGGAGCATGGCCAGGGGGTTCCTACTTTCTGTGCATGTTAGATATGCGAGGTTGTGGCAGACTACGGGGGTAGAGATGAAGAATCTGAGATATGTTGCGACGTAAAAGAAGAAGGCAATCAGGGTAATGTTGTACTCCTCGGGTCAGTGATCCAGGGTTCCCAGTTGAGACGAAATGTTGCGGTATACATGTTGGCCTTAGCAAAGGAGAATTCCATTAGGAAATGGTTGTTTAGTAGAGTGATGAGTTCCGATCCAGAAGGAGCTTGTGAGGCTTTCCATTTTTTCGTTAGAGCTAAACGGGCTGCAATGAGTATATGTGTCGCCAGGACTCTGATATTTTTGGGCCAGTTGGGGATGTTGAGACCCAGGAGGAGGTCCAGTGGGGATAGCGGCAAGGGGATTTTGCAGAGCTGTGAGAGGAGGTCGGAGACCTCTTTCCAGTATGGGCGGATGTTAGGACAATCCCACCAAATATGGCTTAGGGTGCCTTTGCCTGAGCAGTTTCTCCAGCATTGAGAGGAGGTAGCCGGGTAAATATTTGCTAATCTGGCTGGGGTGTAGTACCACTTGTGGAACAGTTTTTGCGACGATTCCCAGTGAGATATGCATTTTGAAGCTTTAAGAGGGATGGTCAGGGCTTTGTGCCACAATGGGGGCTTCGGTGGCGAGCTTGTGAATGTGGACCAGAATGTGATGGATGAAGAGGTGTGGTCTTCAGAGAGCCTTGTTAACACCTTGTAAATCCATGCAATGCCTTTAACTGCTGGGTTCGGGGTATTGTAAAAATTCAGGATGTCAGCTATTTGGGATTCACTTGCTGCGAGATCAAGTTTATCGATGATAGAGCGGAGTCTCATATACAAAAAAGATGTATTAGCAGGTAGATCAAAAGATTGTTGTAGATGTGGGAAAGGGTGGGGTCCAGATGTGGATAAGAGTTGTCTCAAGTTGGTAAGTCCTTTTTGTATCCATATCTGAAAGGATAAATTAGGAGAGATCAACTCTAGTGCTTGGAGGTGTATTTTGGAAAGGATAGCTTTGGGAATGCCCATGGCTGTTTTTGCAGTGGCTGACCACACTCGGATGGCTGCGGTTACCGTAAGCAGGTAGTGTCGATGTGGTTGCAAGCCGAGTAGTGCAGCCATTAGTGTGTGTTGTGGATTCGCATTGAGGGCCATGGTTTCAATTTGTGTCCAGGTCTTGGTCAAGGTGGGTGCCCACCATTCCCGTAGTTGATCTAGTATGACTGCCTTGTAGTATGCGTGGACGTTGGGGGCTCCCATTCCTCCATTTTGTACAGGAGACAAGAGGATTTCTTTTTTGAGTCTGGGATGTTTATATTGCCAAATATGTGTATTAAGTATGTTTTGTAGCTGTGCCAGTTGCTGGGGTATCATAGGTATCGGGATTGTGCGAAACATATACAGAATATGTGGCAGTAAAAACATTTTGACTTGAGCTATTCTACCCGCCCAAGAGACAGTGTGGTTACACATATTTTTGGAGATGCGCAGAAGCTTTTCCTGTAGGGCAGCATAGTTTAGTTGAAGCATAGATTTACTGGGGAAGGTTAGTTGGATACCCAGGTATGGGAACGAGGAATTTGTAGCCCAAGTGAACGGAGCGGTTGTCGAGATGTGATGTGAAGTTTGAGGGTCTATCCCTAGGTTCAGCATGGTGGATTTGCTGTGGTTTATTTTATAAAGAGAGATTGAACTAAATTTTTCCAATGTTTTTTGGATATTGGGTAGGGAAGATCTGGGATTTGTGAGGGTAATGATAACGTCATCCGCGTAGAGACCGATTTTATGTTCAACCGTCCCCACAGTAATGCCCGATATTGCTGGTGTGGATCTAATGGCTTGTGCGAGTGGTTCCATCACCATGGCAAAAATCAGGGGGGAAAGTGGGCACCCCTGCCTAGTGCCATTAGTGATGCGAAAGGGGTCTGATATTATGCCTGAGGTCCAAACTCGGGCGCTGGGGAAGGAGTAAAGGTTGAGTATAGCCTGGAGGATAGTCCCTGTCAGTCCGAACTTGAGCATGACCTTTTCCATGTATTTCCAGTGCACTCTGTCAAACGCCTTCTCTGCATCCAGGGAGAGGAAGAGAGAAGGCGTTTGACTGTGCTCCACCCATTGGATCAAGTCAATAAGGCGCCTGGTACCGTCGGAGGCCTGCCTACCAGGCACGAAGCCGACCTGGTCTGGGTGGATGATAAGGGGGATTACTTTGGACAATCGTTGGGCTAATATTTTTGCATATAGCTTGGTATCAGTATTTAGGAGTGAGATCGGGCGGTAATTGGCTGGGTTATCGGGAGATTTGCCTGGTTTGGGTATGGTGACAATGAGGGCCTCCAGGGCTTCTGTGGGGATTTTGCCTGTATGAGTGTATTGGTTAAAGGTAGTGCATAAGTGCGGGGTGAGCACGTCCGAGAAGTGTTTGTAATACTCGTTCGGGAATCCATCGGGCCCTGGGGCCTTGTGTAGGGGTAATCGTTTGATAGCTGTGCGGATTTCCTCAGGGGAAAAAGGCATAGAGATGGAGTCTAGTTGCTCAGTGGATATTGAGGGGAGGTGAATTGAGGAGAGAAACTCATCTATGTCTGCTAATTTTGGCTTTGTTTCGTTATTTAAGTCATTGAGATTGTAAAGTTTGGCGTAAAAGGCACTGAATTCATTTGCTATATCTAGAGGATTATGAAGTTTTTTACCTTGGGAGCCGGATAAGTATTGTATCTTATTATTGGCCTGGTGTTTTTGGAGTTGCTTGGCCAGGAACGCACCTGACCTGTTGGCTGAGGAGTAATATTGTAGCTTAAGGCGTTTTACGTAATAGTCAAATCTTTTGTGGAGATGTTCACTAAGGTCGTATCTTAGGTTTTTGAGTTCTAGGGATAATTTGGTAGATGGAGTTTGTTTATTGGCAAGTTCTAAGGCTCTGATCTGTTTTAGTAGTGTTTCCGTGGTGGCTGTTTGTTGTCGTTTAGTTTGTGCTCCGTATTTAATGAGGAGGCCCCGTGAGAAAGCTTTATGCGCATGCCAAACCATGGATTGGTCAGCAGTAGATTGTACATTAATGTCAAAGTATGTCTCAATCTCGGATCGAAGCTCATTCTCAAAGGATGGGTTGGTGAGGAGGGATGTGTTTAGTCTCCAAATAGTATGACTAGTAGTCTTTTTGCAATTAAATAATGTGATGGATATGGGTGCGTGGTCCGACCATGTGATTGTACCTATGCGTGCTTCAGCGATTGATTGGAGGAGAAATTTGTCTGTGAGGAACATGTCGATCCGAGAGTAAGACTGCTGGGGGCTGGAGAAGAAGGTGTAATCTCGCTCTATATCATGGGTACATCTCCACGGGTCATAAAGATCTTCTTTCTGTAGGAGGGAGGACAAGGCAGAGGGCCTACGTTTAGTGGGATTGGATGTGTCTAGGGTTGTGTCAATGATTTAGTTAAAGTCTCCACATAGTATAACTGGATTGCATCTATACGGTGTCAGTTTGGAGATCAATGTGTTGAAAAATTTCTTTTAGCCAGCATTAGGGGCATATAGGTTTACTAGGGTGAGGCGTTGGTTTGCAATCGTGGCGGAGAGAATCAGGTATCTGCCGTCTTCATCAGCTTCACAGTGGTGTAATTGAAAGGAGACAGAGGAACTAACCGCAATCATTACTCCCCTTTTTTTGGTGGGGGCACTGGCAAAGAAGCAGTGTGGGTATCGCGTATGCGAGCATTTTGGGGAGTTATTTTTAGCGAAATGCGTTTCTTGTACGCAAAACACGTCAGCGTGTTGGGACAGTGCCTCTTTCCAGAGGAGGTTGCGTTTGAATGGGGAGTTCAATCCCTTTACATTTAAGGAGGTGATTTTGAGGGCCATGATAGTGGGGAATGACCCGGGTTAGGAATGAAAGGAGCGAGATTCCACGCCTCTTCTGTTCGCCCTGACTAAATATGAATCAAACAATAGAGTAGGTATCTATATAGAGTACGTCTGTTATATAAGTAGGTAAAATGTTAAATATAGTATACGTTTGGTATGAATGCTTAAACACTGTTAGGAGAACCAAAAGGAAAAAAATAAGAATACAAAGAGAAAAGATCACTTTAGGAACAAAAAGTAAATAGAACAATTAGAACAGTGTGCTTAGCACACTATAACCTTGGGAGTGGATGTGTTTCAGTAACTGCGCCCATCAGGGATCTTAGTGGTGGTGCGGAGGACCAGGGGCTTGTTTGTTGTTACGGGCCTCGCCGGGATCGTGTATCCCATTCCTTGCAGACGGAGGACATGAATAGGAGCCCCTGTGATCTTTTTGGTTGGCAGACACGGGCAGAAATCCCCAGTTGGTCAGCTTTTTATATCCATCTTTGGGAGTAAGGATGGGAATTATCTGTTGCTGGTATGTGACCAGTAGCTTGGTAGGGAAACCCCATTTGTATGTAATTTTCTTCTCCTGTAGCACGGAGGTTACAGGGGTGAATGCCCTTCTCATCTCCATCGTGGCCTTGGATAGGTCACTAAACATGAGGACATTAGTATAAGGTGCTGGCAGCGGTTTAGTGGTTTTGGCAATTTGTAGGATCTGCTCTTTAACTTGAAAGTAATGCACTCTCGCTAGTATGTCCCTGGGGGTGTCAGGGGGGAGGTGTGCTGGCTTGGCGATTCTGTGCGCTCTATCAATCATGATGTCTCGTGCGTTTAGGCGGGGTAGTAAGCTGGAGAACATTTCTCGCAGGTAGGGTGTGATCTCATTTGGCTTAACAGATTCGGGGACACCTCTGAATTTTATATTGTTCCTTCTGGAACGGTCTTCCAAATCTGCTAATTTCAGCTTCATGTGGTGTATTTCAGACGCATGGTGTTCGTGTGCGTCTAGCAATTCATTGTGGGCCCTGATATGATCCTGCATGTTATCCTCAAGCACAGTTGTTCTTTCTGCTAGGTGATCTACTCTGCCATGTATCTGAGAGACAGAGAGTTGCAGTTCTCTGTGGAGGTCTCTCTGCAGGGTAAGAAGCATAGCTTTCATCATTGATTCTGTCACAGGGCTATCAGAGACAGGGATGGTTGCTAGAGCTGGGGTGTGTGCAGTGTCAAGCTCACTGTCAGCCCATTGATGCCGTTTGTACTGTGGCTCTTTGCTGGGGGAGATGGCTGGGGAGGAGGCCAGTCTCTTACCTCTGTCTGTTCCTAGTTGTGAGGAGGAGACGTCTGGCGATGGGAGAGTGTCCATGTCCTCCCTGTATGAGCGATCCAGCGGTTGGGAGAGGAGATCCTTGTGAGGAGAAGCTGTCAGCTGTGTCTCAGCGTGTGCAGCGCGGGACGCTTCTGAGGTGGAGCTCCCGGCGCCATCTTGGGCCTCGTTCATAGCTGCAGGGGGATAATAATCTGTGAGGCGGCGAGGTGCTGGCGGCTTATTCCGCCTCCTAGACATGCCCGGGATGGTCCTGCTACCTTCCCCCCTCCGTGGGATCGGAATGGGGGTCGGATGGTGGCGGAGAGTAGCGGTAGATCCCGTCAGCGGCGCGGAGCTCAGGCTTTAGGCATCCATCACGGTCCGCGTCAGGCCACGCCCCCTGATATATTACTTTTTCTATCATCACCACAGGTCTCTGGTCCTAACTTAATACCAGCTCTTGATGAATTTGCAGCCCTATCCGGCCTTATGATTAATCCTAAGAAATGCCTAGTGCTTAATATTTCACTCACAAACATGGAATTGATCCCGGCTAGGGCTGCACTCCCATTCACATGGGCAGAAAAATCAATCCCATATCTTGGAATTCATTTAACAGCATCTCATTCTGACTTATTCTCAACCAATTATCCTCCTGTATTAAGACAGATCACAAATCTAATAAAACAATGGTCGCAACTTCCTTTATCCTGGATAGGGAAGATTAATGCAATCAAAATGACTATTCTACCCAAATTGCTTTATCTATTCAGAGTCCTCCCTATTCCAATTCCTTCCTATTTTTTGAGAATAGTACAAAAAAGAGCAACTTCGTTTATATGGGGCTCTTCTAAACCACGTATACCTATACACACACTACATCTTCCCAAAAATAAAGGAGGCCTGGGATACCCTAATTTTACTAACTACTACAGAGCAGCACATTTGGCCAGTCTGTCCAAATACCATGCAAAACAGGAAATCCCATTATGGGTATTTATAGAGGCTTCAGAAAATGACCCTCTATTAATATCAAATTTATTATGGCTTGATCCTAAAGACCGCTTTAAAATTCATAATCCCATAACTAAACACTTCTTATCTCTCTGGGATAAACTAAAAACCAAATATCAGTTACAATCTTCACACAATCCTCTCCTTTCTTTTATCAGAAATCTGGCCTTTTATCCGGCATGGATCTACCCAAATTCTTTTAAAGCTTGGATAACATCAGGCATTCAGACACTAAATGACTTCATAGCATCTAAATCATTCCTTTCATTCCCATCGCTTAGAGAATAATATGATCTACCAAACTCTGAGATATTTAGATATCTCCAAATCAAAAATTTCTATACACCATTCCTAAAGGGGGATACACCATTATCCCAATTATCCATTTTTGAATCAATCTGTACAAAAGATCCATTTGCTAAAGGTACAATTTCATCACTTTATAATCAATTATATGGAGTAGCAAATCTTAATAGACCCTCTTACGTTCAGAGGTGGGAGGAGGACCTGGGACGAACTTTAGAAGACACGGACTGGTCTAACATATGGCTCACATCTAAGTCATCTTCACCCAACATCTTAGCACTGGAGACAAATTATAAAGTCCTAACTCGCTGGTACCTTGTACCCGCTAGAGTGGCAAAATATTCACCTAATACCTCAGCTCTTTGTTTTCGAGGATGCCCAGAAATAGGCACATATTTACACATATGGTGGACGTGCCCAGTAATCCAAACCTTCTGGAAGGAAGTCTTCGTGATTGCATCTAAAATATTTAAAAAAATAATACAACCAGATCCATATTTAACTTTACTTAATCTAAAACCGGAATGGTTAACACTCTCTCAATTCAAACTTATGATCCAACTAATAACGGCTGCAAAACAAACAGTGGCCAAGGCATGGAAATCTCCTACATTGGTACTAGCAGAAACAATTCACAGAATGAATAATACAATGTCCCATGCTAAGATGGTAGCCATCGATCAAAATCAAATTCCAAAATTTGAAAAACTTTGGCATCCTTGGATAAAACAACAGTTCCTGTCAAACTTCAATGACTCTGTCCTGTTGCCATGGTAACAGATTAAATGACTTACAGAGACACCCATTCTAAGGCTTCAAAGAGAACTAAAAAGAATAATAAACTGACGAGCGGGACAACCTTGTGGACCATACCTCTACCTTTCAACCCTTTTTCTTCTTTCTCTTTCCTTTTCTCCACCTTACGTTTAAAGCTCATTATCAGAATTTATTTGACCTATATACACTCTACTTGTAAACAATATGTATAGTAGGTATAAATCATTTAAATACCTACAAAAGTAACTAAGGAAATGATATATATCTTTAATTTAGGTTTACGTGAACCCAATGTTTAATATTTGAAATTTCATGATATTTACCTATATAAACCCTACTGTAAAACAATGAGCTTACTTTATAGATCCTTGTAAACTTACTTTATGTATCTTTATAACATTGTATACTCAATAAACTTCTTTTGACAAGGAAAATCCATGCAAACTAAAATAGAAGAAGAACATTGAAAAAACAGTCAATCAAGGTCTAGGCTGGAATTGAGCAGTGTCTAGAACTTATGTAAACGTGCAGTGTTTTCTCAATGCTACTATTATTATTATTATTAATTATTATATTCTATTTCTACCATTGTCTGCCTTAGACATAATGAGTTATGAAGCAGACCAGAGCCGGTACTACATGCATTAGTAAGTGGCAAGTGTGTGCTAATATTAAGCCCCGGTTCACACTGAGGCAGCGCGACTTGCAGCGCGACTGCCTCAGGCGACCTGGACATGACAGGGGCGGCGACTTGCAAAACGACTTCTATATAGAAGTCTATGCAAGTCGCCTCAAGTCGCCCCCAAAGTAGTACAGGAACCTTTTTCTAAGTCGGAGCGATTAGAACGGTTCCATTGTACAGAACGGGACGCTACTTGTCAGGCGGCTAAGTCGCCTGACAAGTCGTCCTAGTGTGAACTGACCCTAATAGACGTGGCACACTAGTCTCGAGCCAGTCCAGAGACCAGTATTTAAGATGGCACACAACAGTGTTAGTGCGTGCATGGAACAGCGTGTGGTAGTTTCTTGTGAATTAAGACATAATATCTACAGAAGACTTCAAGCACAATACGGTGATGAGATGCTCAGCCGCAGTAAGACAATTGAATGGTATAACCGTTTCAAGGATGGCCGTATGCTTGTCAGTGACGATCCCGGCCGTGGTGGTTCCCAGCCCACAGCAGTTGTTGCTGTGAACATTCAGAGCATGGAACACCTGATCCTGGATAATCAATGCATAACCTGTTATGAATTTGCTGGAAAGAGACACATTTTTCCTGGGAACAGTGAACACAATCATTTATGAACATTTGCATTTTCAAAAATGCTGGGTATCAAGACAGCTTTGTGGTTTGGACCCCTAAAAGAGCTGAACATTCAACAAGAGGTCAACATTTCAGCACTGATGATGAATTGAAGCAGGCTATCCTAGGATGATTCAAATCTTTCTATGCCGAAGCTTTCCAGGCATTAGTTAAACACTGGGATAAGTGTATAAATGTAGCAGGGGAGTATGTTGAAAATTAAATGCAGTTTCCACACTTTGGAATTAGGTTTGACTTGAACGCGCCTCATATATATATATATATATATATATATATATATATATATATATATATATATATATATATATATATATATATATATATATACCCAAATTTGTTGCACTGGGAGCATATAGTACATTAAATTAAAATTTGTAGTAAACAGCAGCTATCACAATATGTATGGACAAGACACAAACAAAATATATGGAAAATGGTGACGTGCTTGAAAAAAGTCTAGCATGAAAAAAAATATTACTGGCACAGACTCAACTGGCAAAAACATATTAATGTAATCCACTTTTAAAAAGTCTAAAGTAAGCCAAAGGGATGTATCTTGATGTATCAGATAAGTGAAGAGACCGCCACCATCACCCAAACACACTGCCTCTTACACTTAGATAGATGATAACAAACATGGATATAAATCACTGACAGCTCCTCAACAGCACGGGGATGACTCTGTATCTCCTTCACAGTCTCAATACCCAGTTAAGAGAAAAAGAGACTCCTCAGTACAGACATCCAAATGATAGTTTATTGATAAAAGGCTAAAAAGTTTTGCACTCACATTTCAGCAGGTTAATGTAAGCATTGTAGGAAACATCCAGTGTTTCCAACCCACAAAATGGCCGTGGTGTCCCAGCATGCAAGTCGCGTTAAATGTCTCCAACTCCTCCTACGCATTTCGTCATCTATGACATCGTTAGGGGCGTGGCTTGACGTGCACTATGCTCAAAAGGATTAAAGGAACACTTTGAACACACATCAGATCTCAATGGAGAAAAATATCATGCTGGATATCTATACTGATATGGACTGGGTAATGTGTTAAGAACGAAAGGATGCCACATAGTTTGATGGAAATTAAAATTATCAAACTACAGAGGGCTGAATTCAAAGATACTCCAAAAATCAAAGTGAAAAAACTATGCAGCAGACTAGAACTTTCATTGCAGCAACTCAAAATGGTACTCAGTAGTTTGTATAGCCCCCATGTGCTTGTCTGTATGCCTGACAATGTCAGGGCATGCTCCTAATGAGACGATGGTGTCCTGGGGTATTTTCTCCCAGATCTGGACCAGGGCATCACTGAGCTCCTGAACAGACTGAGGTGCAACCTGGCGCCATAGGATGGACCCAAGCATAATGTCCCAGAGGTGTGCTATTAGATTTAGGTCAGACGAGCATGGGGGCCATTCAATAGTATCGATTCCTTCATCCTCCAGGAACTGGCTGCATACTCTCACCACATGAGGCCGGGGATTATCGTGCAACCAGAGAAACCCAGGACCCACTGCACCAGCGTAGGGTCTGACAATGGATCCAAGGATTTCATCCTGATACATAATGGCAGTCAGGGTGCCATTGTCTAGTCTGTAGAGGTCTGTGCGTCCCTCCATGGATATGCCTCCCCAGACCATCAGTGACCACCACCAAATTGGTCATGCTGAGTGATGTTACAGGCATCATAACATTCTCCACGGCTTTGCCAGACCCTTTTACGTCTGTCACATGTGCTCAGGGTGAACCTGCTCTCATCTGTGAAAAACACAAAGCGCCAGTGGTGGACTTGCCAAATCTGGTGTTCAATGGCAAATGCCAATTGAGTTCTACGGTGCCGGGCAGTGAGCACAGAACTCACTAGAGGACGCCAGGTTTTCAGGCCACCCTCACAAAGTCGGTTTCTGATTGTTTTGTCAGAGACATTCACACCAGTGGCCTGCTGGAGGTCATTTTGTAGGGCTCAGGCAGTGCTCATCCTGTTCCTCTTTGCACAATGGAGCAGATACCAGTCCTGCTGATGGGTGAAGGACCTTCTACAGCCCTATCCAGCTTTCCTAGAGTAACTGCCTGTCTCCTGGAATCCCCTGCATGCTCCTGAGACTGTGCTGGGAGTCACAGCAATCCTTCTGGCAAGGGCACATACTGATGTGCCATCCTGGAGGAGTTGGACTGCCTGTGCAACCTCTATAGCAGGGGTAGGCAACCTCGGCCCTCCAGCTCTTTTGAAACTAGAAGTCCCATGCAAGACTCAGACAATCACAGGTATGACTCCTAGAGGCAGAGGCATGATGGGATTTGTAGTTTCACCACAGCTGGAAGGCCGAGGTTGCCTTCCCCTGCTCTATAGGGGCCAGGTATCGCCTCATGCTACCAGTGGTGACACTGACAGTAGCCAAATGAAGAACTAGTGAAAAACAGTCAGAAAAGATGAGTAGGGAAAAAAATATCAGTGGCCTCCACCTGTAAAAAACATTCCTGTTTGGAGGTTGCCTTATTGTTGCCCATCTAGTGCACCTGTTGTTAATTTAATTAACACCAAAGCAGCTGAAAATGATTAACAACCCCCTCTGCTACTTACCTGATCAGATCAATATCACAGAATTTTAACCACTTCAGCCCCCTTTTACCCCCTTCCTGACCAGAGCACCTTCTACAATTTGGCACTGCGCTACTTTAACTGGTAATTGTGCAGTCATGCAATGCTGTACCAAAACAAAATTTGCGCCTTTTTTTTCCCACAAATATAGCTTTCTTTTGGTGGTATTTGATCACCTCTGCGGTTTTTATTTTTTGCGATATAAATGAAAAAAGACCGAAAATTTTGAAAAAAAATTATATTTTCTATTTTTTGCTATAAAAAAATACAATAAACTCAATTTTAGTC
Organism: Aquarana catesbeiana; assembly: GCF_042186555.1. NCBI lineage: Eukaryota > Metazoa > Chordata > Amphibia > Anura > Ranidae > Aquarana > Aquarana catesbeiana. Next base: position 318,906,045 of record NC_133328.1, read on the forward strand.
AAACATTTAGGTCAAAAAGCATTCAGCCACATGTCTTGGGTAAAAAAAAAAATCAATAAACGTATATTTATTGGTTTGCGCAAAAGTTATAGAGACTACAAACTCGGGTACATTTTCTGGAATTTATGCAGCTTTTAGTTTATGACTGCCTATCTCATTTCTCGAGGTGCTAAAATGGCAGGACAGTACAACCCCCCCCCCCAAATGACTCCATTTTGGAAAGTAGACACCCCAAGGAATTTGCTGAGAGGCTTGTTGAGCACATTGAATATTTAATATTTTCGTCACAAGTGATTGAAAAATGAAAAAAAAATAAATGCATAAAAATTTACACAAAGTTGTCACTAAATTATATATATTGCTCAAACATGCCATGGGCATATGTGAAAGTACACTCCAAAATACATTCTGCTGCTTCTCCTGAGTAGGAGGATACCACATGTGTGGGACTTTTTGGTAGCCTAGCTGCGTACAGGACCCCAAAAACCAAGCACCACCTTCAGGATTTCTAGGGGCGTAAATTTTTTATTCTACTACTCACTACCTATCACAGTTTCGGAGGCCATGAAATGCCCAGACAGCACACCCCCCCCCCCCCCAAATGACCCTATTTTGGAAAGTAGACACCCCAAGCTATTTGCTGAGAGGCATGGTGAGTCCATGGAAAATTTTATATTTTGCCACAAGTTTTGGGAAAATTACAATAATTTTTTTTCTTTTCAGAAAGTTGTCAATAAATTATATATTGCTCAAACATGCCATAGGCATATGTGAAATTACACCCCAAAATACATTCTGCTGCTTCTCCTGAGTACGGGGATACCACATGTGTTGGACTATTTGGCAGTCTAGTCGCATATATGACCCCGAAAACCAAGCACCGCCTTCAGGCTTTCTAAGGGCGTACATTTTTTTATTTCACTTCCTCACTACCTATCACAGTTTCGGAGGCCATGAAATACCCCCCATGCAGCCTAGTCACTGCATTTGGACTTTGAAGTTGGGTCACAGCACCGTCTGGAAACAGAAGGGATGTGATGATCTCTTCCTGGAATTTAAGGAAGGATCTAGTTCGTCCTGACGCTTTGTATAGCAGCGTTCAGCAGAGCCAATTGAAATAAGTATACAGACACTTTTTTGTACCAGTGTCTGGCCTTACAGCAATTAAGTATGGCGCCAACAACTGGTCGTTGAGGTCCACCCCTCCCATATTAAGGTTGTATTCGTGGACACAGAGGGGTTTCTCCACAACACCAGTCGCCTTAGGAATTCAGACTGTCGTGTCTGCGCGAAGGGAGGACAGAACGAAAACATTCAGATTATCCCTCCACTTCACAGCGAGCAAATTATTACTTCTCAAGCAGGCTCTCTCCCCCAGCGGGAATCTACAAGCAATTGGGGTAAGCCCCGGTGATTAGATCGCACGGTGTCACATGCGCCAATTCCATGATAACACAAGTAACTAAAAAGTGGCACGTTTGTGTAATAATTGTCCACGTACAAGTGGTACCCATTTCCGAATAAGGGTGACACCAAGTCCCACACAATCTTACCAGCTCTCCCTATGTAGTTTGGGCAGTTCTCTGGCTCCATCTTTTCCCTCATAGACCATAAAATTATATGTATAGCCTGTTGCCCTGTCACAGAGCTTATACATCTTGACTCTGTATCTGGCACACTTGCTGGGAAGATACTGTTTGAATGACAAGCGGCCAGAAAACGTAATCAGGGACTCATCAACGCAGACAACTTGATCGGGAGTAAACAAGGCTGCGAACTGTTGCTTGAAGTGGTTTATGAATTTTTTAGAGCCGATCGTGTTCAGGGTCACCCTGAGGACAACAGAGTTCATTGTCATTAAAATGCATGAACCGCAAGATCTTCTCATATCGTGTCCTGGTCATGGAGGCAGAGAACATGGGCATATGGTGAATTGGGTCAGTGGACCAATATGATCGCAACTCACTTTTTTTAGTTATGCCCATGAGGAGGGATAGGCCCAGGAAGGTCTTAAATTTGGAGACCGTAATAGGTTTCCAATCTCTGGCAAGGGTAAACTGGGGAGTAGCAGCGATAAATTGACTAGCATACAAATTGCTTTGGTCCACAATAGATCTATAGAGATCTTCCGTGAAAAACAGTGAATAAAAATCAAATGACGTAAAATCAACTGTTTCCACCTGAATTCTGTTAGCGTTTGCAGGGATCAGGCCTGACTCTGCGAACGCTGCAGTTATGTGTTTTGTAAGTGATTCGATTGATACTGCACATGAGTGGGCTGGGCTAGGCAGAGGGGCTAAATGCAGGTGCTAACAGGTATCTGGGCTTATCCCACTATCGCCACGTTTTTGGAACCCTAAAGTACTGGGGACACTAGTATAAATCTGATCAGATCAAAGATATTTATCTGTTCAGACACTATACTACTAAGGGAGGTGTATGATGTGTGAGTGGGTGTTAACGCTACTAGCACTAATCTGACACTGCCTGGCGCGACGCGGACCCTAACTGACGCTAAAACCTAACTGATATCACCCACCAGGTGACTAAGGGATCAAACCTTTATTGGGTATTATACGGCCAGTGCTCTGACGCTATAAAAAACTAACTAACCAGCTTCCCCGTGACACTAATATGGTGATCACTGGTGACAGGGGGGTGAAAGGGTTAACTAGGGGGCAATCAGGGGGTTAAAACCTTTATTAGGTAATATATGGGGGTACCAGACGCTATAAAAATCTGATGGTGAAACTAATCAACTAATTGGCTAACTAGCATCACCTGTGACACTAATACGGCGTTTAGAAAAAAGATCTACAAGTGACACTGGTGACAGGGGGTGAAAGGGGTTAAACCTTTATTAGGGGGGTTTAGGGGGGTACCCTAGACCTAGCTGGGCCTACTACTAATTGCCCTAACACTGATTACAGTCACAAATGACACCAATGCAGTGATCAGTGAAAAATCTATAAAACTGCAATTGGTGACACAGTGACAGGGAGTGAAGGGGTTAACTGGGGGGCCATCGGGGGTGATGGGGGATGCAACTCACGTTTAGACATCCTCTCTCCTCTCTCCGGAACCAAAAAGAATTCCACAAGGGGAGATGACATCACTTCCCCTGCCTGTGTTTTTCATTCGGCAGAACCGATCAACAGGTCCAGGCCAGAAATCATTGGCCTGGACCTGAAGATTGATCAGTTCTGGAACGAATCCGTCCGCCGCAGGCACGGGGGGGGCGTGCACGCACCCCCCTGCCCACGGGAGCGAGGGACATACGCCGTGTACTGGTGTTAGTGTAGTGTTGGTATGACTTACAGTTAGTTGTCCTCTCCCCTCTCACCGGAACAGAAAAGAATTGGGGAGATGACATCACTGTTTGTGTGTACACTTATACACACACAGCTCCCCAACACCTGTACACACTCAGCCCCTAACACCTGAAAACACAAAGCACCCTCACACCTGTATAAGTACGGGCCCCCCACACCTTTATGCACACAGTCCCCCCACACTTTTATGCACACAACTTCCCCCACACCTATATACACAAAGCACCCTCACACCTGTATACGTACAGTTCCCCCACACCTTTATGCACACAACTTCCCTCACACCTGTATACGTACAGTCCCCCCACACCTTTACGCACACAGCTCCCCACACACCTATATACACAAAGCCCCCTCACACCTGTATACGTACATTCCCCCCACACCTTTATGCACACAGCTCCCCACACACCTATATACACAAAGCTCCCTCACACCTGTAAACACTCAGCAACCCCCCCACACCTATAAACATGCAGCTCCCTCACACTTGTACACATTCAGCCCCCCCACACATGTATACATGCAGCACCCCCACACACCTGTAAACATGCAGTCCTCCTCACATCTGTATACACACAGCCCCCCCTCCACACACACATCGGTACACACACAGGTCCAGCCCTCCCTGTACACAAACAGCGCTCTCCTTTCTTCACTTGTACACACAGCTCCTATTTGTAAAGGTGGTCTTCCAAGTGCCATCTCTCATTTTAACATGTCACACTTTAGACAGAGTGGAGCTGGAGCCAAGCACAGTACAGAACACAGGCCAAACACACAAGGAGTGCAAATGCAGCAAGTGTCCAGAGGTGGCAGTAATGAGACAACTGAGAGGTCAATGACACAGAGCAGCAGCAGCCAACTCCTCTTCTTAAGGCTACTTTCACTCTGAGGCAATTTTCATGCGTTTTAGCTCTAAAAAATAGCGCCTGAAAACTGCCCCCCATGCCACCCCAGTGTGGAAGCCCTGGTGCTTTCACACTGGGGCAGTGTGCTTGCGGGATGGGAAAAAAGTCCTGCAAGCAGCATGTTTGGGGCCGTGTAGGAGCACTGTATACAGCACTCCTTCACCGCCCCTGCCCATTGAAATGAATGGGCAGCACTTCCAAAGCGCCGCAAGAAGCACCCCTCTAGCGGCCGAAAAGCGCTTTACAGCTAATGGACCCACGGCCCCAGTGTGAAAGCAGCCTTAGTGTACGTATAGAGAAAGGTAGGGCAGTCATGAAGTGCCCATCCATCCACATAAAAAGAATTGTCAGGGGCACTATGTACCCTCTGTGGTACACTGGGGAAAAGGAGACCCACAATCAGCCAACAGTGGGGTAAAGTTCACTGTCAGATAACACCATTCAGTTGGTCCAGGCATTGAAGGGATCCCCCTCTCAGTGTATCAATGAAAACCTAAAAAGGCTGCTCCAGCCCCCGCCACAGCCCAATGCTCCAGTGAGTGCTGGAGGAGCAGAGCAGAGAGCCAGTGACTGACAGTCCCAAGTTCTCTACTCACCGAAGACCAAGAACTAAACGATGATTGATCTTTGATCACTCAGTTCTCGATGTAGTGGTGACAATAAGCAGATGCAGCATCGGACCAATACTGCATCCACCTAGGCGAGTAAGTATGTTTGTTATTTTGAAATCCCACACTGCACTTTGAATCTTCTGGTGGCTGAAAAGGATGCAGGACAGGGCACACTGCTAGAGTTGGTGGTACTGCCAACCAGGTGTGAGCAGTGCAAGGAGAATCCTGCCTGGAGGAGAGAGCAGACTGAGAAAGAGATAAGATCAACAGTGTGCTTCTTTCACTGTCCAGTCAAAGAGTGGGGAGGATACCTGCAAGTTGAAGTGAATCTGCTGCAGAGAAAAGAAGGTCCCCCCCTGCCAAACAGGGTCGTGATGTGCAAATCTCATGACTGTATGGCCAGAAACACACATTTTTTGCGAATTAAAACAGTTGCCATTTTAAGCTGTTTGCTTTATGATCAGCTTTTAGGCTGGGTTCACATTGGTGCGATGTCAGACATCGCATGTGATTCACACTGCACTGCCGTGCAAATCGCGATGTCTGTGTGATGTGACATAAGTCATACAGATTGTATGGCTGAATTCGCATTGCATTCGGACCAAAGTTGTGCAGGATCCTTTTTTTGGTCCACATCAGAATCGGATTGAATGGCTGTTCATACCCATGTGATCCGATTCCTGTCCCAATTGACAGTTCGCACTGTGATATGCGAACCAATCTGGCAGTGTCATTAACTTTGTATTGACACCTGCAGTGCTTCAAATAGGGCAGTGTGAACTGCCTGCAATTTGTATGCGATGCGAGAACCCGTACTGGATTCGCACACAGGTTCTCACATTGCAGCAGTGTGAACCGAGCCTAAATGTCAGTTATAGACTCTTATCTTTGTATGTTTTTATAATTCTTCACATAGCTCATTCTTTTAGTGCCAGTTTTCTTTTGATCACTTTGCATTGATGTATTGATATTTTTTTTTAGTCTCATTGAGTTGCCATAGAATGCCACCTGAGAGAGATACACTCTTCTGTCAGTATTAAGTGGTAATTAACCACTTCAGGCCTGGAAGAATTTACCCCCTTCCTGACCAGGCCATTTTTTTGCGATACGGCACTGCGTCTCTTTAACTGACAATTGCACGGTCCTGCAACTTTATACCCAAACAAGATTTATGTCCTTTTTCCCCCACAAATAGAGCTTTCTTTTGGTGGTATTTGATCACCTCTGCAGGTGTTATTTTTTGCGCTATAAACAAAAAAGGAGCGACAATTTTGAAAAAAAAAAACCCCACAATATTTTGTACTTTTTGCTATAATAATAAATCCCCCCCCAAAAAATTAAAAAACACACATTTCTTCATCAGTTTAGGCTGATATGTATTCTTCTACATATCTTTGGGAAAAAAAACGCAATAAGCGTATATTGATTGGTTTGCGCAAAAGTTTTAGCGTCTACAATATAGGGGATAGATTTATGGCATTTTTATTTATTTATTTATTTTTTTACTAGTAATGGCGGTGATCTGCAATTTTTATTGGGACTGCAACATTGCGACGGACACACCAGACACTTTTTTGGGACCAGTGATATTTATACAGCAATTAGAGCTAAAAATAGCCACTGATTACTGTATAAATGTCACTGGCAGGGAAGGGGTTAACACTAGGGGGCGTTCAAGGAGTTAAATGTGTTCCCTAGATGTGTTCTAACTGTGGGGGGAATGTGGCTGACTAGAGGAGGAGAGAGATCGTTGTTCCTACTTAGATTGTGTGCTCCTACTGTCTCCTCTCCCCTGACAGAACAGGTATTTGTGTGTTTACACACACAGATCCCGGTTCTCGCTCTGTCACGAGCGTCAGCTCCGGAGACACGCTGCGGGCACGCGCGCGCCTGCTACAGCGTCTTAAAAAGCCGACATACAGCTGCGACAGCTCGCGGGGGAGCCATCCTGCCGTAGTATAACTGCGGCGGCTGGTGGGGAAGGGGTTAAAGGCACTTGGTTCAATACAATCTTCCTCTGGAAATGGTGTTTATAATGTAATTACAGATATTTTTCTTCAATATATCATCATGACATTTTCTTGGCACCTTCTCACTTTTAGCATATACAATTATTTGCAAATAAAGTGTTTATATTCCTCAAGAGTTCTGACCTACTTTCCTTTTGATAGGCATGTGTTATCTAAATTATGACTAACACAATGCTAGACAGTCTGCCACTGAATTGCAAGGAGTTGTATTACAAGGCATTGACATCATTGTGAAAACACCTGATTTCTGTCAATGCATAGACAATTTATTTTAGAAGGGGCGTGCTGTTCTTACTGAAGTGTTTCTGTCCTGTTTGAAATACAAGTACTGCATTTATGAAGGAAGTTTATGCATGATTTGCAAATTATGTGCATTTTGCAGAATTTGGGAGGAAATCATTTCCTAAGTTGTTTGCCAAGACACTTGAAGGAAAATTACAGTGTACTTTCAGAGAGCAGGCATTTTGAAGTATCATTGTAAAGTTTGCCTGAAGTCTTTTTGATGTGATTTTTACATTTTACTTGCTTGTGCCTCATGATTGTGTTTTATACAGATCTTTATGTTCTTCTTCTTGTGGTAGATGACAGATTGCAAAACAATTGTTCAGATTAAGATTAGTACATCATGCAAAAATATAGTGGAGTCGTTTTATTGTAATAGGGGCTTAGAAATATCCATGATGAAGGCCTGAACTCTAATGCCGCGTACACACGGTCGGACTTTCCGGCATACTTGGTCCGGCGGACCAGAGTGTGCCGGACAATCCGCCCGTGTGTGGGCGGCGGCGGACTTTTCCGGCGGACTTCTTCCCAAAAGCCCGCCGGACCTAGATTTCAAACATGTTTGAAATCTTTCCGTCGGACTCAGTTTCGGGCGGAAAGTCCGCTCGTGTGTGTGCTGGTCCGACGGAAAGCCCGCTCGTGTGTAGGCTGGTCCGACAGACCAAATACGACACGAGGCGATGGTATTGCATCTCGCGCTCGCTGCAATAGGAAAAACAAATCTTCCTATTGCGGCGAGCGCGGGGCATACCAGGCCCTTAGGTCTGGTATGGATTATAAAGGGGAACCCCGCTACGCCGAAAAAACGGCGTGGGGTCCCCCTAAAATCCATACCAGACCCCGATCCGAGCACGCAGCCTGGCCGGTCAGGAAAGGGGGTGGGGACGAGCGAGCGCCCCCCCCCCTCCTGAACCGTACCAGGCCGCATGCCCTCAACATGGGGGGTGGGTGCTTTGGGGGAGGGGGGCGCCCTGCGCCCCCCCCCCCCAAAGCACCTTGTCCCCATGTTGATGAGGACAAGGGCCTCTTCCCGACAACCCTGGCCGTTGGTTGTCGTGGTCTGCGGGCGGGGGCTTATCGGAATCTGGGAGCCCCCTTTAATAAGGGGGCCCCCAGATCCCGGCCCCCCACCCTATGTAAATGAGTATGGGGTACATGGTACCCCTACCCATTTACCTAGGAAAAAAGTGTAAGTAATAAAACACACTACACAGGTTTTTAAAATATTTTATTAAACAGCTCCGGGGGGGGATCTTCCTCCGGCTTCGGGGGTCTTCTTCCGGCTTCGGGGGTCCCTCCGCTTCATCTTCTCCCGGCGTCCGGTTGGTTCTTCTCCGCTCTCCGGCCTCTTCTCCCGGTGTCGCAGGTCTTCGGCCGGCCCCTCCGCTCTCTTCATGTAGCTCTATTGCGAGCGGAGGTCCGGACTTCTTGGCTTCTTGGCTTCTTGGCTTGGCTTGGCTTCTCTTCTCTTCTCTTCCCCCAGATGTTGACACGACGCTCTCTCCGGCTGGACTGGTTTCTGAGGGCTGCGTTGTGACTTATATAGGCGGAGACCCCGCCCCCATATGATGTCACAGTCCCTGGGCATGCTGGGACTGTGACGTTTTAGGGGGCGTGGTCGGGGGGCGTGGTCAACCACGCCCCCTAAAACGTCACAGTCCCAGCATGCCCAGGGACTGTGACATCATATGGGGGCGGGGTCTCCGCCTATATAAGTCACAACGCAGCCCTCAGAAACCAGTCCAGCCGGAGAGAGCGTCGTGTCAACATCTGGGGGAAGAGAAGAGAAGAGAAGCCAAGCCAAGCCAAGAAGCCAAGAAGCCAAGAAGTCCGGACCTCCGCTCGCAATAGAGCTACATGAAGAGAGCGGAGGGGCCGGCCGAAGACCTGCGACACCGGGAGAAGAGGCCGGAGAGCGGAGAAGAACCAACCGGACGCCGGGAGAAGATGAAGCGGAGGGACCCCCGAAGCCGGAAGAAGACCCCCGAAGCCGGAGGAAGATCCCCCCCCGGAGCTGTTTAATAAAATATTTTAAAAACCTGTGTAGTGTGTTTTATTACTTACCATGTACCCCATACTCATTTACATAGGGTGGGGGGCCGGGATCTGGGGGCCCCCTTATTAAAGGGGGCTCCCAGATTCCGATAAGCCCCCGCCCGCAGACCCCGACAACCAACGGCCAGGGTTGTCGGGAAGAGGCCCTTGTCCTCATCAACATGGGGACAAGGTGCTTTGGGGGGGGGGGGGGGCGCAGGGCGCCCCCCTCCCCCAAAGCACCCACCCCCCATGTTGAGGGCATGCGGCCTGGTACGGTTCAGGAGGGGGGGGGGGCGCTCGCTCGTCCCCACCCCCTTTCCTGACCGGCCAGGCTGCGTGCTCGGATCGGGGTCTGGTATGGATTTTAGGGGGACCCCACGCCGTTTTTTCGGCGTAGCGGGGTTCCCCTTTATAATCCATACCAGACCTAAGGGCCTGGTATGCCCCGCGACGGGGCTCGCAAGGTGTCAATCTAGCCGATAAAAGCGGCAAGATTGACATCCTTTTCTAGTCCCGTCGCACCTGAGTCACGTTCAAAATGAACGGACTTGTCCGTGTGTGGGCAAGTCCGTTCATTCTGAAAGTCCGCCGGAACTCCGGCGAAAGTCCGTCGGAAAGACGGGCGGACTTAGCCCGCCGGAAAATCCCGGCGTGTGTGGGCAAGTCCGTTCGTTTTAAAGTCCGGCGCACCTGGCGGACAAAGTCCGTCGGAAAGTGTGCCGGACCAAGTAGGATAGAAAGTCCGCTCGTGTGTACGTGGCATAAGAAAAGGCTAGGCAGAGGGGCGACAGCCCATACTGCTGTCCTCAGCCTGCTTTGGTTGCTGCATGGGTACTTTTTTTTTTAAGGTCGGGTTGGTCCGGCCAATTCAGCAGGGAAGGGAAGAAGGAAGGTGGGAGGAGGCAGAAAGACGGCTGTGCTCCGCCCATGATCTGCAGGCTGTAGCAATTAAAGGAAAAAGAAAAACTTTACCCAGTCAAGCGGACTCTTTCTCCACTTTCGGGAGCCGCTACACAGTGATCTCCTGTGCGACAAGTACATGACAGTCCCAGGCTCTTCTATATCAATCTGCCGGGCAGACCGGGACTGTCATGTACTTGTCACACGGGAGATTACTGTGCTGCGGCACCTGAAAGTAAAGAAAGAGTCCGCTTGACTGGCCACCCCCTTCCTTCTGGGAAATTCTCTGACTGGGATGGCTCACCAGCCCCATTGCAGCCAGAATCCAGGACCAGCAGCCAGACCCCAAGACCAGCAGCTTAGCTCCAGCAGCCAGACCCTTGGACCCAGCAGCTGGACCCTTTGCACCAGCAGCCAGACCCCTGGCCCCACTAGCCAGACCCCTGGCCCCAGCAGCCAGACCCCAGGACCAGCAGCCCAGCTCCAGCAGCCAGACCCCAGGCTGCAGCAGCCAGACCCCAGGCTGCAGCAGCCATACCCCAGGACAAGCAGCCCAGCTCCAGCAGCCAGACCCTTGGCCCCAGCAGCTGTGTGATCAGGCTGCATTTCATGGGCACTGGTAAGGCTGCAATTTATTGGGGGGGGGGGGGGGTCGCCGGCGCGAAGCGTCACCTCCCTGAAATGAGTTTGAAACCTTCCTGAAATTAGTTTTTGCAGGTTAGGATATCTGCACTCCTACAATCCCCACTCTACCCACAGCTCTACAGGATCATTTACATAGCCCCAACCTCTCTGTTGCTACCCACACCAGAGTGTCTCTAAGCCAGTGTTTCTCAACTCCAGTCCTCAAGGCGCCCCAACAGGTCAGGTTTTCAGGATTTCCCTTAGACGAAAGGGCTGTGGTAATTATTAGGGCAGTGAAACTGATCAAATCACCTTTGCAAAATAATGGAAATCCTGAAAACATGACCTGTTGGGGCGCCTTGAGGACTGGAGTTGAGAAACACTGCTCTAAGCTATCACATCCCCTGAAAACTACTGCTCTGACCAGAAGGTGTCTCTCTTCTACACCCAGCAGCCTTCCCCTATTCTTATTCCTGCATGGGATGGGGCTCTTCACCACAGCTACTGGTGCTGATGGTGCTGGCTCCTCTCCTACTTTCACCACTCACTCCTTTGCCCACAACCTGTGAAGACTTATAATATAGTATCTGCCTCTGTTAATGGACTCCGTCTTCCCCATCCTAGGATTCCCAGAGCAATGCCATCACATGTGAATGGACCTCGGACCTTTGACACCTGCAGCATCTCACTCCCTGGATTCTGCCAGTGAGACTGAGTTCCCTGTGCCCTACAGGGCAGGAACTGATGTATCCTGTCAGCTCTCATCCCCTCCAGCATTTCACTCTTCTCCTCTCACTGCATGTGTGAAAGATCAGGTTTCCATACAGCAGGAGGAAATGATCATTAACTGTTTGCATCCCTGCATCAGCCTTCATGCCAGCCAGCTCTCCTCTTCTTCAGCAACATGTAATTTCAGTGTTATAGCCTCCCCGAGTGACATGCCTCAGATTGTCTGACATGGCTTCTGTGTCACTTGAGGCAGGAGGCTCCTTCTTATTAACCCTGCATGTTCCGGCAAAACCTCTGACACACAGGGTCAACTCTTGGACGTAAACGTAAAACTCTCCTAAACTCGTCTAAACTTTGTACAAAAAATGCTCTATATGAGCATTTTTTACTCTAAAGAGACAGGTGTTTTTTTTTAAGCCCAGTGTGCATGGAGCCTTAGGGTGAAAAATCAAAGCAGCTTCCTTATATTTTAGGAACTGGCTGCATGGTTTCTGTGCTTATCTATTGCTCGTCGACTCTTTCTGAATGGGGAATATACCACCTGCCAAACCAGGTTCCAAATTCGACCCTCCGAAGACAGAGGATGCCAGTGAAAGTCTCAAGCATGTTGCACTGGCTAGAACAGTACCCTCGCAGCGGGGAGGCTTGGAGCTTACTGTCGGTTTTGGATCCCTTTCATGCCACCCCTAACGCTCCTCACATGGTGGGGTACCCAGAAAAATAAATAAATAAATAATAATATATACTGTATATGAGAAAAACGTAGGGATTGCTGTACAAAATATGATATTTAATCAAAAATATGAAAGATTACATAATGTCCATGATATGCAAGGTGTACATTGATTGTTTGAGATATATATATATATATATATATATATATATATATATATACATATATATATATATATATATATATATATATATATATATATATATATATCAACTTATACAACACTTTCCTTTCCCTGCAGGCTTGTCGATTAATGGTGGTATTGATCAGGAGAATTCCTGGGAACAATACTCCGCTTTTATACAGCACTTTCTTTGCTGAGTTATTTGATGCTCCTACCCTTGTGGTGAAGGCCAACATCAAGTCTGCCTTTCGCTTCCTTCCTGTAAAATGTGACAGGCCTCTTAGACTATGTGAGTTTATGTTTTATCGGTGCTCATGGTATACTGTGACTGGCATTGTTGTTTGGTACATTTGGAAAGTTATACTTTTGAAAAGTTCAATGAAGCTGTGGCCTTGCCCTATTTCCAGCTTAATCAGCTTCCGTGTCTTTTTTTTGGGGGGTGGGGTGGGGGGGTGGGCAAGGTATTGGTTTATTAGTTGGTCATAAATGAGCCTATGCTTCTCAGCAGTCATGAAATCTATTCAACAAAATAATAATGTAGGTTCATTATTAGCATTCCAATAAATGCAGCAGGGGTTAACACAGGAGGGTTAAATAGGAGGTTAAGGTGATATTAAAGGTTCAGAGTTTTTTCTTTTTAAATAACAAACATGTTATACTTCCCTGCTATGTGCAATGGTTTTACACAGAACAGCCCTGATCCTCCTCTTCCCACTGTTGATGCTCCTGGCTCCTCCTCCCCAGCAAGCTACTTGCTAGGGGGGTACTCATGCTGACTCGCTCCCAAACCCCGCTGGCTGTGTCCATAGAGGGCGCAGCGCCTCCTCTGTCACGCCACACCCCCCTATATGACTAATGAATAGATTCATGCATTGCATAAATCTATCCATGGCCACCGCTGCCACCCCCTAGTCAGGTGTCCGGCCCCTTTCGGCCTCTGGGCGCCTGAATTCCAGTAGCAGGGTTTTATTTTTAAGCACCTGATTAGAGACATAGGCTCTAATATGCTTCAAAAAAGGTGGACTGCGAGCGCAGAGCATTGCAGATGGGTTAGAAAAAAATTTTAATATTTGCTTTTCTAACACTGAACTGCCTCTCCGCCAATCAGGAAGCGTGTGTCTAATACCCGTCACCTGATTGGCTGAAGGCACAGACGCTCCAAATGGATGCCTAGCAGAACGGAAGAACAGAGGGAGGGAGCATGGAGGACACAGGAGCCATCCCATAGCTCACCGCCGTCACACGCTGCCTGACCCATCACTAAGATGGGGTAAGTGCTGAGCAGACGGCGGGCGGGGTCACAGTGGCGGCATATGATGGGCACAAGTGGCGGCATTCGATGGGGCACAAGTGGCAACATTTGATGGGCACAAGTGGCAGCATTTGATGGGCACAAGTGACTTGGCGGCATTTGATGGGCACAAGTGGCTGCATATGATAGGCACAAGTGGCAGAATTTGGACACAAGTGGCTGCATATGATGGGCACAAGTGACTGCATTTGATGGGTACAAGTGGCTGCATTTGATGGGTACAAGTGGCTGCATATGATGGGCACAGGTGTAGCAGGTGCAGCACTATGAAGTGCCTTATGCGCTGTGGCATTAGAAGAATTGTAATCTCTGACCTTTTAGTCCAAACAAGACTATTGCCCCATACACACGATCGGATTTTCCGACGGAAAATGTGTGATAGGACCTTGTTGTTGGAAATTCTGACCGTGTGTAGGCTCCATCACACATTTTCCATCGGATTTTCCGACACACAAAGTTTGAGAGCAGGCTATAAAATTTTCCGACAACAAAATCCGTTGTCGGAATTTCTGATCGTGTGTACACAAATCCGACGTACAAAGTGCCACGCATGCTCAGAATAAAGAGATGAAAGCTATTGGCTACTGCGCCTTTTATAGTAGCGACGTACGTGTTTTACGCCACCGCGTTCAGAACGATCGGATTTTCCGACAACTTTGTGTGACCGCATGTATGCAAGACAAGTTTGAGCCAACATCCGTCAGAAAAAATCCTAGGATTTTGTTGTCGGAATGTCCGATCAGTGTCCGACTGTGTGTACGGGGCATATCTCTTACTTTATAATTCCTCTAGCGCCGTTCTATGGAAGCAGTAGGTTTAAAGAGCACACCAAACCTCTATGATATCTTCTTTATTAATTTCAGCTTTTCTTCATATATAACACTGACAATTTAGCAGCAGGCAGTGCATGTACAAACATGTGTTGAATAAAGTATAACAAAATGGTGATTCAACTGTTCGATCTTGTCATTCTACATAAAATGGTAGATGTATCTCTCTCTTCAGTATCTGTACTTTCACTTTAAAATACCTTAGACACTTTATGATCTCTCTGAGAGGTATATCTGAGGCTTAAGAAATAGTTTTATTTGTTTGATATTGCAATTTGCAGTTTGCACGCTTATTTGTTTGGTTTGGTGGAACTACAAGTGAACACATAACTAGTTCAGTATACAGTTCTAATCACATTATATAACAATAGTAACATATATAACTGTATTAAATAGCTATTTTGGCAACTTGCTTCCATAAAACTGAACTCTGGCTGGATCTGCAATCTGTTCAGGTCCACTCTCTCTGATATAATGAGATCTAACAATGTGCTGGGTAATTTCCAGACAAAATAATAGGTATAAGGCTGCCTGTGATTGGCCAAGACTCTTGCTCAGTGTGAGATTGGCTGTGACTGGCCAAAACTCCTGAGAGTCACAAAGGCTTAACTCTATGTTTTCTGGTTTGCTTCTGTGAACACAATATACAACTGTTATATGACATCCATATATAAAGTCACAGTAAATAACTCTGCTTTTTATCTCTCACATGTGAGCATATAAACTATATTAAGGTTATTAGCAGATCTAGCTGTATATGCATGTAAGTCACATTGGCAACCTAGGACAGGTCTTAGCTGGCCAGCTACACTCCCACCAAAATACCTATGATTCTATGTTCTCTATAGTAGGGTTTGAACATGAATTTAGGGAATTTTCTCAACTTCCAAGTGTCTTTTATCACTTTCAAGTAGAACAACTAACTTCTGTATTGGACCTTCCAACGTGAGTGGAATAGTGAGACGTGAGACGTAAATCTGCCATTCTTTGTTCTTCGGTAGGTCTACGTGCCTTTCTACAGGTTACACATTTACTTATATACTTTGCTATAACTTTGCTTCCCTTTACTATCCAGTAACCACCTTCTCTCAAACAGTTCTGGGTAAAGCTTCTTCCTTGATGCAAGGATTTGTTGTGGTAGTGATCGATAATCAATCATGTGAAGGTTTTTTTTTGGGTATTTTTGGGTAGAATTGCTGGATGCTTCACTCTGCTGGGTAACGATGCATTTTCCAGTCTCCCTCCCACCTTCAGTATAGCATCCTATAGAACAAGATTAAACTTGTACAATGGGTGGTTGTTGGGAAGCCTTTTGGGTTCTTGACTAAGTCTTTTTAACTCTTCACTATAGAATCTCTGTTCAATTAGTCTTATTACTGTTTCTTCGGCTTTCATCCTTTCCTGTACATTCAATGATTCCAACTTTCTGATTCCCTTTGCCAAACGTTGAATTCGAGCTACTACGTTTATGACTGTATTCCATTTTGAACATCTGGCTAGTCTTTCAAGTATGTCATCTTGACACTTGGCGGCAGTGCTCAATGTTTGTACAATTTTTACTTCTGGATCACCCATAAACAATTCTGTGTGACTTTCACTGGGTATGATTTCCTTTTCCCAAAGGAACTCTGGACCGGTGAACCAGTTTGAATTTTTCAATTCTGTTACATTCAGGCTTCTTGAAGCATGATCTGTCAGGTTATGCTTTGTATCAATGTGATGCCAATGATCCGGAAGTGTTATTTCCCGAATTTTCTGAACTCTGTTGGTGACAAAGACATGGAATCTTCGACCTTCGTTGTTTATGTATCCTAGGACAACTTGCGAGTCTGTCCAAAAATATTCTTCATCTATATTTAACTCTAATTCTTCTCTCAGAAACTTGCTTACTGATGCTGAAACAACAGCTGCTGTCAGTTCAAGTCTTGGTATTGTCTGAATACTGGTAGGTGCGACTCTGGTCTTTCCCATAACCAGTGCACAGTGTATTTTTTCTTCTCCTATCACTCTGATGTAGGAGCACTGTCCATAACCATAACTACTAGCGTCTGAAAAGTGATGAAGTTCTATTTTCTTGTACTTTCCGAAATCATGAGGTACAAAACATCTAGGTATCCGAACTTCTTTCCAATTTTGTAAGTCTTTTATCCAAGCCTCCCACTGTGGCCTCAAATCTTCAGCTATGGGTTCATCCCATCCCAACTTCCGTCTACATAATTCTTGTAGTGTTTCTTTTGCTTTGAGGATTACTGGTGCTAAGAATCCCAATGGATCATATATAGAAGCCACTGCGGAAAGTACGTCTAGTTGCAACTTTTTCTTTCAAGGATGTTTCAAAGAAGAACTCATCATTCTTTACATTCCATCCCAATCCAAGTACATTCTGAACTGGAAGATGATCATAATTGAGATCTACATTCTTCATGGTTGATGCACCTTCAGTGTCACTGATGGATTCCAGTACCTCTCTGTTGTTTGAGATGAATTTGTGAAGGCGCAAGTTTCCTCTTGCACATAACTCTTGGCTTTCTTTCACTAGTTTGATTGCAGATTCTGAGGACTCTAAACTTATAAGACCATCATCTACGTAAAAGTTTTTCTTAAGAAAATTCACTGCTGATGGGCAATCCCTTTCATTTTTATTGGCTATGTACTTCATAACATAATTGGCGCAACCTGGAGACAACGCTGCTCCAAACAAGTGTAATTTAATTCTGTATTCTGCTGGCTCTGTATCTGTATCTCCATCCTCCCACCATAGGAATCTTCATTCTTCACATGAAACTGGTGGAACATCTTTTCAACATCACACATGACCGCTACGGGATACTTTCTGAATCTACAGAGTACTCCAGGCAGAGTGTTTGTAAGGTCTGGTCCTTTTAGTAGGTGATCATTCAATGCAACGCCATCATACTTTGCTGAGCATTCGAATACTACTCTAATCTTATCTGTTTTTTTTGGGTGGTAAACACCTTGATGTGGGATGTACCACACTTCTCCTTCTTTAGGTTGGTTATTAACCTTTTCTGCATGTCCTTCTTCAAGAATGCCTTCCATGAATTTCAAATAATCCTGCTTGAATTTGAGATCTCTTCCCATCCTTTTCTTCAAACATTTCAATCTCGCTAGGGCAAGATTTTTGTTATTTGGCATACAAGGTCGTTCTCTAAAAGCTAAGGGCATTTCAAGATAACCTCATTGGTTCTGCTGAATACTTTTTTCTAGAATGTGTACGAACTTTATGTCTTCTTCGGATACACTCTTTTCTTTAGAACTTATGTCTGCAAAGTCAGATTCAAGGATCTTGATTACTGCCGCTGAACTTACAGCTGGTAACTCTTGAACAGATATTCGATGACACAATCCTGTCACCTGTCTTGAGTTTGCAATGTGCTGTTTTCCTCCAACAATGCCCCAACCTAGATCAGTTTGAACAGCGTAGGGTTCACACTTTCCTCCTGTGTTTACCCTCCATGGCACCAAAGCTTCGGGACAATTATAACCTATCAACAGTCCAACACCAAACTCCTTCAGCGGGGACATTTCATGAGATATGACAGATAAGTCTTCCCATTTATTGGCTGTTTCACAGGTAGGTATGCAATCTCGATCTAGAGGTATATCGTCTTTCATATAAGCTGAAGGTAGATCCAATGTGAGGTTTGAATGAAGTCCTCTATCTCTCAATCCTTTGACCCTTTGACTGTTCACTAATGTGTCTCTCCCCCCGTCATTGTGGTGAGTTTGAGCTTCACTGGTTCTGTAGCCACTTGTAATTTCTTGCAGATTTCTTGATCAATGAAGGTGACATCGCTTTGAGCATCCAGTAGTGCATAGGCATATACCTTCTTATTCTTCCTTTTAGGATTTAAAATGCACACTGGTACAACCATTGATGTGCTGTTGCTTTCCCTCACTCTGCAAGAGAATACTGATGCTTTCTTTTCTTCCTCAGCATCTTTAGGTATTGAGGATTTAGCCTTCTTTGGACGTTCTTCATGTAGTGGTGTAGGATGGCGTCCTTTGCACACGCTGCATGTGGCCCTTTTCTTACACTCCTTAGTAATATGGCCTTTTCTTAGGCAACCAAAACACAGTTGGTTATCAAGTACAAACTTTTTCCTTTCATTTGGGGATTTCTCCTTCAATTGTTGGCACTTGTGGATAGAGTGATTCTCTCCACAGAACATACACTTAAAGGTAGTCTGAGGATTTGTTGGTTCTGTCTCTCTACTGATCCCAGTAGTCACTTTGAACTTGCTCTCGTAGGTATCTAGACCTTTAGCTGTTGTGTCGGTTGCAAGCTAGTTGCTCTTGCACGTCTTATATCTCTCGCAGACCTTTCTTCTAAGGATTTTAGAGCGTAAGATGCTATTACCGGATTACATGCTATTCGTGCTTCCTTATTAACGAACTCAGAGAACTTTTCAGAACTTGGGAAGTTCTTACTTAGATCTAATTGTTCAGTCACATAGCGATTCCATCTAGAAGCCACTTCTTCAGGTAGCTTAGCTAGCATCCTGTGATTTTTTAGATAGTCAATCAGTACTTCTAGTTCTCATACATGTGGGATGGCATTGCTGCATGCTTGCAGGAAGTCCCCATACTCTTGGAGTTTGAAATGTTCTTTAGGACCTATTTTAGGCCAGTTATTCAATTTCCCCCTAAAGGCTCTTTGTACTAAGAAAGGATGACCATATCTTGCATTTAACTTTTCCCAAGCTTGCTTGTAGGCTTCTTCGTCTGTTCTATAGAGGTTACCTTCGAGAACTTTCTTTGCTTCTCCACCAACATATTTCTGAAGGTAGAATAACTTGTCAACTGGCCAGGAGCAATAATGCTCAATGATCATTTCAAAACTTGCCTTCCACTCTATGAACTTCAGTATGTCTCCCGAAAATACAGTAGGTTCCGGAACAGGAAGTCTTGCTGGGACTGTTCTCTGTCGTCTTGCTGGGACAATAGTCGCAACATTCTCCTGATCATTGCAGTGACATCTAGAAACAGAATTATCCTGTTTTATTTTTCCACTTAGTTCTAAATTGGGTGAGTCTCTCTTTTCCTTTTTCTGAGCAGGGATGGAAGGGCAATGACTTTTTCTTCATTACATACTGGTGATTTCCTTCCATTCTCCTGGGCATATGAAAGGAAGTAGGAGTCTGCATCTTCACTTAGTACAGATTTGGACTTATGATTGCTATTCATGTCCTCTTCGTGTACTCGGAGTCTGGCTTCTATAATCTTAACTTCCTTCAGCCTTTCCATTTCTGCTATTCGTATACGCTGCGCCTCGATTGCGGATTCCATCTCAATTTCTGCTTTCTTGACAGCAAGTTGTTCGACAAGTTCCTTTCTTTTTGCTATTAAAGTACTTGAGGACTCTGATATGTTACTGGTACTTCTGCTAGTGGAAGAAGTCCTACTTGTGATTGTGGTTCCTCCTAAAGACCTAGCATAGTCTCTCATAAAAAGCTCATTCATTCTCTTTCTTGCCTTAACTTCATCATATTTAGCTTCAGATGATAGTTCTCTCATGAGCTTTACTAAATCTTTAGTGACTGCAGTATATGTGTTCATGATCCTTACAATATCCTGGGAAGGTGTCGTAGATGACCGCAGGTTGACATATGCTGCCATAAGCTCTGATTCAGATTCTTCTACCATCTCTATCATATCACTCAAGTTTCCTTTTATACTTTCTTGCTTTAGTTTTCTATGAACATCTTTAATGTAAGATTTCCACTTATTATACATTCTGGTGAACCTTTTTCCTTTTAATGCTGCTTCTTGTTCCAAATTTTCCAGCATCTTTAGGGTCGGTTTTCTGATACGTTCTGAACGTCTTAGTTCATTTGTTTGGGATATATTTGTTTGGGCCGTGGCTAATGCTGCATCAGACTCTTCTACCTCAGACAGGTTCACTTGCTCTTCACCTTCTATCTCATCTATCTTTGTATCCTTTAACAATGGCATAACAATACTAGACTTAGACATTTTACTTTAAGTGCTATAAAATCAATATGACTATTAAGGAGACTTTCACTTTAAATGCAATAGCAATAGGTACAGGCAGTAAAAATGACTTTCACTTTAAATGCAATAGCAATAGGTACAAGCAGTAAAATGACTTTCACTTTAAATACTTTAGAGTCCTTGCACTACAAATTGTCCCTTGTTTTTTACTTACAGTCCTTTTATTTCTGAACACAAAAATGTCTCTTTCTTGTCAAGCAAATGTGCAATGATAGTAATAAAGGAAAGTTCTGACCTTATTCTGAAGAGCAGGCTAGTCTTAAAGGAGACTTGTCTTTCTTGATCTGATGCTCTATTCTGACTTGCGATGCTTTGTGCTGACTTGCGATGCTTTGTACTGACTTGCGATGCTTTATGCTGACTTGCAATGCTTTGTGCTGACTTGCGATGCTTTGTGCTGACTTGCGATGCTTTGTGCTGCAGGCTTTGGGCCTAGTGGTGGGAAACTAGCTGGCTGTGACCTCTTCGTGCATAGCGGTGTAGGCGCTCTAGCTCTGGACTTTGGTCTCCCACCATGCGTCTCTTTCTCTCTCTAGGAATCGCAGGAGGGTTGGCGCTCTTTCTGTAACTACCTTGTCTTTGCCATTCTACCACTTTAAGAGTCGGCTGCAGATTGACTAAAACACACGTTCTATGACCTCTATGGTAGCTTCGCTACTCAAATGCGTTCTTTTCTGTGCAAGTTGAGGAGCACTATCGCTTTGCCCTCAAAGGCAACTAATAGTTCCACTGTGGCAGGCGCAGCACTATGAAGTGCCTTATGCGCTGTGGCATTAGAAGATTTGTAATCTCTGACCTTTTAGTCCAAACAAGACTATCTCTTACTTTATAATTCCTCTAGTGCCGTTCTATGGAAGCAGTAGGTTTAATGCCCTGTACACACGGTCGGATTTTCCAACGGAAAATGTGTGATAGGACCTTGTTGTCGGAAATTCCGACCGTGTGTGGGCTCCATCACACATTTTCCATCGGATTTTCCGACACACAAAGTTCGAGAGCTTGCTATGAAATTTTCTGACAACAAAATCCGTTGTCGGAATTTCCGATCGTATGTACACAAATCCGAAGCACAAAGTGCCACACATGCTCTGAATAAATAAAGAGATGAAAGCTATTGGCTACTGCCCCGATTATAGTCCCGACGTACGTGTTTTACCTCACCGCGTTCAGAGTGATCAGATTTTCCGACAACTTTGTGTGTCCGTGTGTATGCAAGACAAGTTTGAGCCAACATCCGTCGTAAAAAATCCTAGGATTTTGTTGTCGGAATGTCCGATCAATGTCCGACCGTGTGTACGGGGCATTAAGAGCACACCAAACCTCTATAATATCTTCTTTATTAACTTCAGCTTTTCTTCATATACAACACTGACAATTTAGCAGCAGGCAGTGCATGTACAAACGTGTTGAATAAAGTATAACAAAATGGCGATTCAACTGTTCGATCTTGTCATTCTACATAAAATGGTAGATGTATTTCTCTACTCAGTATCTGTAATTTCACTTTAAAATACCTTAGACACTTTATGATCTCTCTGAGAGGTATATCTGAGGCTTAAGAAATAAATTTACTTGTATGATATTGCAATTTGCAGTTTGCACGCTTGTTTGCTTGTTTGAACGTTTGTTTGGTGGAACTACAAGTGAACACATAACTAGTTCAGTATACAGTTCTAATCATATTATTTAACAATAGTAACATATATAACTGTATTAAATAGCTATTTTGTCCACTTGCTTCCATAAAACTGGACTCTGGCTGGATCTGCAATCTGTTCAGGTCCACTCTCTCTGATATAATGAGATCTAACAATGTGCTGGGTAATTTCCAGACACAATAATAGGTGTAAGCGGGGGCGTGTCCGGATGCAGTAGGAAGCAGAAGTGTTCCAGAGGAGCTCCACCGGTCCTTTTGCAATCCGGAGGAATCCTGCTCCAAAAATCCGCATCTTTCTTCAGCACAGACTCCTAAGTGCTGCCAGGCACCATCAGCAGCAGAACCGGGGGCTATTTTGGAGGCGGATCGTCTGGTGGAGATGCTTTAGGCCCTCGGATGACTCCACATCCCGGAGGCGATCCGCCATTTTGCGGCCTACGCGGCTCTCGGGATCCCCGGCCTTGGGTGCCGCGATCATCGAGTGGAGGACTGTAAAGGCCTACGTAGGGTAGCCATCCGGCAGCAGGAGGGGGAGAGCCAAGGAGAGACAGACGTGGATCGGCACCCCGGAGGCCTACGGCTGGCGCTATACACAGGAGGGGATCCGCCATCTTGAGGCCTGCGGAGCCTCCGCGATCCCCGGCCTCGGGTACCGCGATCGGCATGCAGAGGGCTGCCGCTCGTCCTATAGCAACATCATCCGGCGATAAGCTGCAGCGGGGCCGGAGGGGACCAGCGGGGACACAGAATACCCTACAGAGAAGCTAAACTGACATACATACAGGCCGCCGGCCGCCATTTTGAGGCCTGCAACAGAGGCACCAGTCCCTGCAGTAGTATACAGAGGGGGAGCCACTGCCCGGCCTGGGACTTGTGCGGTACCTACAAAGGGACTATACCCCAAGACCACTGGAGGACTCGCAGTAGAGGCTTGCATCCTACCTGAGACCTAAAGGACAGTCCACATCACATACAGTAAGGTATTGGACTGTGGGGGTGTTGGGGGGGCTGTATAGCTGCAGATTTAACAGCCTGAACCCTTGCTGTGTGCTGCCCCACGTCATAGCTTATCCCATCCAGAAGTGGAGGGCACTTGGGCATAAGAAGAGGCAGATCTGGCTCCGCAAAGACAGGTGGGCATACCCCTAAAGCTTCTTCACAGCGGAAGCCACAGGTCCCAGTGGGCGAGACCAGCTACACAAACATGGCGTCTCAGACAGTCCCGGTGGATCCGGGTTCAGAGGAGGACCGCTTCCAAGCTCTTATGCTGGCTATTTCTGGCTGCCAGAAGACCCTAACGGCCAAAATTGACACTTTGCAAATGGAATTTGGGCTTATGCGTAGAGATATGGACAAGATGCGGGACCGCATGACTGAAGAAGAGCGACGTATTGGTGACTCGGAGGATGCCGTTCGTGACAACCGGACCTCTATCCATACCCTACAAGCCAAGGTAAAGATCCTTGAATCGCGAGCTGAGGACAGTGAGAACCGTAGTCGCAGAAACAATTTGCGGCTGGTGGGCCTCCCGGAGGGCGCTGAGGGTCAAGACCCTACGGCTTTCACAGAGACTTTGCTCCGCACCCTACTTCCACAAGCTCCATTCTCCCCGCACTTCGTGGTGGAGCGAGCACACAGGATGCCTCCGGTGCGAGGCCCTCCTGGGGCCCCACCGCGTACCTTCATTTTTCGGTTGCTGAATTTCCGTGATAGAGACTTGGCTCTCCGAGAGGCCCGAAAGATTCCGGAGCTTCGCTTCGAAAACACCAAGATCATGATGTTCCCAGATTACTCTGTCGACACCCAGCGGCTCCGTAGAACCTTCGACCACGTCAAGGCACAGCTACGATCGAAAGGGCTAAAATATAGCATGTTATTCCCGGCTCGCCTTAGAGTGATTGATGGAGAATCCTCTCGATACTTCACCTCGCTGGAGGAGGCTTCCCGTTGGTTGGACACCCTACCCCGGGATCGAAGAGGGCAGGAGTAGCCCGTACAGAAATGATTGGGTATGTCTCCAGCATTGTGGCCAAGTGCCTTAGAAGTAACTTTCCTGCTAAAGTGTGCTTGTCACCTTCAACATCTACCTGGCTGACGATTTTAGTTCATGATGCTGCCCACACAGCTTTATTGCAGCCCTCTCACCCCCTTTTGTTATTGGTTCTGTTTCACTAAAGAGTGCCGGTTGGGGGGGAGGTGAATGGCCCCCTTTTTGCGGTTTTTCCCGTTTTCCTCACCATGGTGTTCTATTGGGAGACTTTATCCTCAACCACCCTCATGTAAGAGGACACTATGGCAGCATAGACACACCATATCTTGTCACCTGAAGGGAAGGAAGACCGATGGAGGAGAGCATTACTCCCCAGGGCCTCTTGGCAGGTCTGTGGGGGTTCTGTATTGCGGGTCTGCCCAAAAGTATGTGCCCCTAGCTGCGGCTAGGTGTTTTTTTTTTTTTTTTTCAATCTTTTTTATCAAGTTTAAGTTTCTAGCTTACAAGTTATATGGATTCCTATTATGCTTCTTTTATCCTCAGGATACGGACAGATATGTCTGGACTGCACTGAACTTTGACCGCCCCTGTGTTGTTTGGTGCTGTTCTGGGGGTTGTTTCTCTGCTTTGTGGGAGACTTTCCTAGAACTTAATGGGTTTTGTTTGGGGTCCAGGCACGCCGAGTTCCACAGCGGTCGTGCGGGGTGGGAGGGGCTTGGGTTTTTGTTTTTTCTTGTTTTATAGTGTTATTCTTTACTATATAAGACAGATGAGTGACAATGTATGTTATCCAGGGGTGCTATGGATTTGGGCCCTGCCACTGCTTTGCCCGGATCCATGGCGGACCCATAGGTACAGTGTATTGATGATGATGACGGCCTCCCAGGGTCCAGCTGAACGTAACTTAATCCTTGCATATTTATATCCTCCCATGCTATGGCCCCCCTGAGAATTCTTTCCTGGAATGTCCGGGGACTGGGCGATAAAATAAAGCGTTCCCTAGTATTTGATTATATTAAGAAATACAACCCCCACATCTGCATATTGCAGGAAACGCACCGAATGGGGAGTAATATTATGAGTCTCAAATGCCCATGGGTGGGGCGGCATCTTCATGCCACCCACTCTAGCTACTCACGTGGAGTCAGTATTTTGACTCATATGTCCCTCCAATTTGAGTTGCTGGATGTTAGGCTGGACCCTGGGGGTAGGTATGTACTAATTCATGCAATTGTTGATACAGTTGAGATGGTAGTGGTGGGCATCTACTTACCACCCCCGGCAGACATGTCCCTAATCCATAACCTTATCCCCCGCCTAGCTCAATACCCCACAGATAATGTCCTTTTGGCAGGGGATTTCAATATAGCGCCAGATCCGTCCCGAGATAGACTCACACCCGACCCAGCCACAGATTCTTCCCTATCCAGATGGGCGGATATATTTGGTTTTGAGGATGTCTGGAGATAGAAATACCCTAATGAGCGCTCATACACATGCTGTTCCCTCTCACACAATACGCTATCTCGCATTGATCTCGTCTATGCCAGTGGCAGCCTCTTGCCTAAGATTAGAGAGATCAAGATTCTCCCCAGAGGAATATCGGATCACTCACCGATGTTCTGTGTTATACAAGCGGCGACACACCCGGCTGACAAAATCTGGCATCTGTCTAGATTTTGGATAAACCACCCGACTATAGAGTTTGAGATGGCCACCCTGATTAGACAATATTGGTTGATAAATGCTGGCTCAACTTCGCCGGGTAATGACTGGGATGCATTTAAGGCCTATATCAGAGGATGCTATATGTCTTCTATTGCTACGGAACGTAAAAATAACCAGCTTATACTTGAGGAGGCGGAGGCCAAGGCTCAGACTCTCGAATCTGACTTTGCCCTCACGGCTAACCCCATCACAGGACAGGACATGAAAGCAGCGTATAGGGAGGTTTTGCTTCTTAGGGTGGCCAAGGTAAATAAAAGACAATTAGTTCAATCACAAAAGATATTTGAACAAGGGGAGAAGACGGGGAGACTGTTAGCCTGGCTTGCTAAAGAACAATCCATGACCCCCACTATAGCGAGAATTCAGGCAACTGACGGAACAATAAAGACAGACCCATCAGATATCAACACATGCTTTATGGAATTCTATTCCAATCTGTATTCATCAAGAGTAGGATATTCTGAAGAAGAGCTATCCGGGTTCTTGGATGAAGTGGAATTTCCTACTCTGACCCCGGAGGCAAGGCAGTCCCTGGATAGTCCAATCACACTAGAAGAGGTCCAAATAGCACTGGGCTCTCTACAACCGGGTAAAACTCCTGGGGCGGATGGATTCCCTCCTGAGTTTTATCAGCAATATACTGAGGAAATGGCTCCAAGAATACATAACATGTTTGTTAAAACGCTAGGGGAGGGAGTTCTCCCCCCTTCTATGGCACAAGCAATCATAGTCGTAGTGCCCAAACCAGGGAAAGATCCCCAAATGTGTTCATCATACAGACCCATTTCCCTGTTGAACTCTGATGCAAAAATTTTAACCAAAATACTCGCCAGGCGTCTCAATGAAGTAATACTGACATTAGTGCACGAAGATCTATCGGGATTTATGCCGGGCAAGGGCACAGACATTAACCTCCGGAGACTGTATGCGGTCTTGGCCTCGGGGATTGGAGACGTTGACCAAGGGGTAGTGGCCTCCCTAGATGCAGAAAAAGCTTTCGATTCTGTGGAATGGAAATATCTGTGGGAGGTCCTCCGCAGATTTGGATTTGGTCCCGTCTTCATCTCCTGGGTTGAGGCAGTGTACAGATCCCCGATGGCCAGGGTGCGCACTGGAGCGGTCCTCTCTCCGTCTTTCCCCCTTCGTAGGGGTACAAGGCAGGGATGTCCGTTATCCCCGGGGCTCTTTGCACTGGCGATAGAGCCCATGGCTATCCTTATCAGGTCCACCTCACAAATACAGGGTATTACTATAGGTCCACTTCAGGAAAAGGTGTCATTGTATGCGGATGACACCTTGTTATACCTTAAAGACGACAGACAATCATTAACACAAGCGCTTCAGGTTATAGATAGGTGTGGGCGATAGTCAGGAATATGTATTAACTGGGGAAAATCAGTATTTTTCCCACTACACTCTGGGGGTGCTCCTTCGCATTTGGACGCACAGCTTTGCCGGGTATCACAGTTCAGATACCTTGGCGTAGAGATACACAGAGACCTTCGTCAGTTCATTGGCCTGAATCTGACCCCGGTGATGTCTCGCGTGTCCCACCAATTTTCTTCCTGGAAATCCCTTCCCCTTAGTCCAGTGGGCCGCGTAAACTTAATTAAGATGTCCATCTTCCCCAAATTCACCTATTTGTTCAGACAAACTCCTGTACCCATACCGCTTTCCTTCTTTGCCAAGTTGGACAGTTTGGTCATCTCTTTTGTATGGAATGGAATGGCCCCTAGAATCGCAAAAACAACACTACAACTACCGATTACTCTGGGAGGCTTAGCACTCCCATGTTTCTTAAAATATTATTGGGCGGCAGTCCTGGTAACGTTGAAGTGGTGGCTCGCGGAGGAGCCCTCTAACCCGGCATCCGATGTGGAGGCCGCGTTACTTGGTTCCTACTCGGAACTAAGGAACCTCATACATAGAGGGCCCCGCTCCAATCCCAAAATATCAATGCCCATGAAAACGACCATTAAGGTGTGGGATACAGTGAAAGCGAAACTAGAGAAACATAATGCGTGGTCCCCTGTAACACCTCTCTGGGGTAACCCGCGGTTGAGTCATTTTCAGTCAATCCCAGACCCCGTCATTTGGGCTAGATATGGAATAGTTGCTCTTGGTGATATTGTGTCGCAGGGACAACTGATAACATTCGATGATCTGAAAAATAGAAAGGGCCTCCCAAACCGGATGTTTTTTAGATTTCTTCAGATAAGGCATGCATTTCGTTCCCAGTTTCCCAGCCCGATAACTCTGCGGATGTCGGATTTGGAAACTGAACTTCGTGCACCTGAAGGCACTAGAATACTCTCGTCTATTTATAACAAACTTAACCTGCTGGACACGTCTAGGGTCTCAAAACTGTTGACAACTTGGCAGCATGACATTCCTGACCTGACTGAAGATGACTGGGAGGAGGGGGTGCAGCAATACCTAACTTTGACAATCTCCTCTAGGGATAGATTTACCCAATTAAAATTTCTACACCGAGCTTATGACTCCCCATCGCGCCTTGCAAAAATTTACACAAATAGAACAGCTAGCTGTCCCAGATGTGGTTCGGATGATGCAGACTTTTACCATAGTGTATGGACTTGTCCAATGATAGTGGTTTATTGGAAGACAGTTAACTCGGTGGGTAAACTCAGGGTCCCCTACAGCCCTCTCCCCCTCCTGCTGAGCATATGTGACTCTCTAGAGGCCCCTAAAGGGAAAAAATTTTTTGTTTTTTACACTGCAATGTATGCCAGAAAGGCGATTCTCCTTAACTGGAATCAGCCTCAATCACCTACTAAACAATTATGTCTCTCTCTCATCAATGCAGCCCTGCCCCTGTATAAACTAACATATATGGGAAGGAACTGCCCAAAGAAGTTTGATAGGATCTGGGCGGATTGGGTGGAGGCCAAACATCTGACTATTCCATAGATAATTTAAGTACTATAACTTACACTCTGGGATGTCCATTCATCCTTGTTTTTAGTAATTCAGCCCCGGACAAGGCCTCCCAGATACATACAAGGTTAATATATAACTAAACTTGGAGGACCCCTGTTGGGCCTTCCTACCCGGGCCTTTCCCCCCCCTGGCCCCCCCCCCTACACTTCCTCCCCCCTTATGGGGGCTTTTATAGCAACCTAGATTTGAAGTTTTACAACTCTACTCTTGCTATTAAGTGTGCGGTTGTACTATATTATCTACAGTGTACTTATTGACTTGATATGGTATGGACGATCATTGTACATTATCTGTCTTGAGCTAATGTAACTTGCTTTGTATTCTGTTTGTTTGAGATAAATAAACTTTATGTTAAAAAAAAAAAAATAAATAATAGGTGTAAGGCTGGCTGTGATTGGCCAAGACTCTTGCTCAGTGTGAGATTGGCTGTGACTGGCCCAAACTCCTGAGAGTCACAAAGGCTTAACTCTATGCTGTCTGGTTTGCTTCTGTGAACACAATATACAACTGTTATATGACATTCATATATAAAGTCACAGTAATTAACTCTGCTTTTTATCTCTCACATGTGAGCATATAAACTATATTAAGGTTATTAGCAGGTCTAACTGTATATGCATGTAAGTCACATTGGCAACCTAGGACAGGTCTTAGCTGGCCAGCTACAACAAGTGACTGCATTTGATGGGTACAAGTGGTGGCATTTGATGGGGCACAAGTGGCTGTATATGATGGGCACAAGTGGCTGCATTTGATGGGCACAATGGCTGCAATTGATGGCACAGTGGCTACATTTGATGGGCACAGTGAGGCTGCAATTGAAGGTTTTTTTTTTCAGTGTTTTTCAGTTTGTTTGCACCCCCCCAAAAAAATTTTGAGCACCAGCCGCCACCGTCCTTCATTATAGGATTTGATCGACAGCAGCAGGAGCCAATGGTTCCCGCTGCTAACAATGTGCCCTGTGAGAAGGGAGAGAGTGGAGAGAGTGGAGAGAGCTCTCGTGCACATTGCTGAGAAGATAAGCTATTTAAATTGAATAAAGCCTGCTTTGTTTAGGAAGCCTGTGTTGTGCAATCCTGCTGACCCCCAAAGATCACAACTGGTGCAAGGATGGGCACAAAACTGCCATTTAAATGTATAGAATCCTCTGTTGAAGTCAGAAATGGAAGATATAATAATACATCTGCAGGTGATTAACACTGTGCAATAACAAACGGATATGGCACTCCAGAAAAATATAGAGGCACAGCAAAGAAATCTAGAGGTCTAGATGATCACCATGAGAGAAATAAAAACAGCAATCCTTGGCTCAAGCAGTGCAGTCACTCTTTTAAAGTTGTGGATCAGTGGTTGTTGCCCCTGGCAACCAGGCGACCACCAGAGTGAGCTATTTGTGCAAAATCTGACACTGATGACATAGAGGCTTTCCTGACAACATTTGAGAGAACATCTAAACAAGAAGAGTGGCCTCAAGATAAATGAGCTGACTTAATTGCAACTTTCTTGTCAGAGATCCACAAAAAAGCATAATATGACTGCATTCCTCAGGACACTTGGGCCTATGACCTGAAACTAAAGATTGTAGCCCATCTAATGTCTGTAGCAACACAGTGGGTGCATTGATCGAGCTACTGATCAGATTGGCACCTGCGGTCACAGCTGATTCAACTTGTCAGAAAGTGGCTGCAACCACTTGACAGAGCCCAAGTGGGGGAAAGGATCATGATGACCAGTATCTTTGGCCTCTGCTGATTGACCTGCAAAGGTGGGTGTGATTTTAAAAACTGCAAACATGGTGACAGGGGATCTGCTCACCCCTGCCAGATGGAAGGAGGTCATTTCTACAAACCAGAGAAAAGTTTTTCCTTCTAGTAAAACCATGTTGCAGAAAACAAAAATCAGCATATAGAAATCCCAAAAAGAGTCAGCCCCTGCCCCTTTTGGGTTAAATCTGTAGCCTCTATGCCCAGAAAGGAAGCCCCATACAATGCTGGAGGTGTTATAACTGGGGGCATACTAGGGAGCAATGCCCATGGGAACAGGAGCCTATGCAATGCGGGGATTTCCACAAGCTTTCTTATACCCAGGAAGCCTATACTGCACACCCCTTTTCTGATGGGGGAATTTTTGAATGCTCTGTAATTATCAAACAGGTTCCAGTTACAGGTCTTCCGGACTCGGGAGTATGGTGACCCTGGTAAAAGACTAGGCTATTACCTGCAGAAGATGACACCTGTAGATGATGTGGAAGCTTACCTGTCAACTTTTGAAAGAGTCGCTGCTTGGGAAGGATGGCAAAAAGATCAATGGGGGCGGGACTGCTAGCGCCTTTTCTGACAGGTGAACCCCATAAGGCTTATTATGACCTGGAACCAGATGTTGCCCAAGATTATGAGATTATGAGATGCTGAAGGCTGAGATGCTTGCATGCCTGGCGTCACCATTGCGGTCTAGGCTCAACGGGTGCATCGGTGGTCATTCTGTGTAGACAATCCATCCCGCTCCCAGCAGGGCTGGACTGGCCTACCGGGATACCGGGAGATTTCCCGGTAGGCCGCCTGCCCTGGGGCCGCTTTGAGTTGCGGCTGCAGTGCTCCCCTCTCTCCTGCTCCTGTGTGTCACGGAGTTGGCTGGGTCTGTGTTCCGCGGTGGAGCTGTAACACGACCCCGCCCCCCTAGACTGGCTTGTGTGATAGTAGATAGAATCAGTGTTCCGCCTATCACACGAGCCGGTCTAGGGGGGTGGGACCGTGTTACAGTGCCGCCGCCGAACACAGACCCAGCCAGCTCCGTGATCCACAGGAGGAGATGCCTGCCCATACAGCCCACCCTGTGTGCCTGGATAGGAGGATCGGCAGGGGGGCCGCATATAGAGGAAATGAGCTTTATATATTCCTCCATGCAGCTGCTGAATGCTTGCAGGAGGGAGAGGAGGAGAATTGAGGATTCAGCGGCTGCATGGAGGAATATATATCTATATGAGGCCCCCCTGCCAATCCTCCTATCCAACTTCTTTTGCTGCCCCCCCAGTTCTCCTTGAGCTTCCCCCCAGTGCTCTCCTCCCCATCACACTCTCCAGCCGCCCCCACAGTTCTCTCCACCCCTGTTCTTTCTGCCCCCCCTGCTCTCCAGCTCTCCCCATCGTTCTCTAGCCACCATCCCAGTGCTCTCCACTTCCCCCAGTGTTCTCCACCCCTGTTCTTTCTCCCCCCAGTGCTCTCCAGCTCTCCCCATCACTCTCCAGCCCTCACCCCAGTGATCTCCGCCCCCCCTGCTCCCCACCCCTGTTCTTTCTGGCCCCCCGGTGCTCTCAAGCACCACCCATCACTCTCCAGCCCCCCCAGTGCTCTCTGCCCCCCGTGCTCTCCACCCCTGTTCTTTTTGGCTCCCCCTCCAGTGCTCTCAAGCTCCCCCCAGCACTCTCCGCTCCCCACCTCTGTACTCTCCACTCCCCCCTGCATTTTGCCCTCACCCATGTGCTCTCAAACCCCGCCAGTGCTCTCCACTCCCCCCGTTTTTTTTCCCCCCACCCATGTGCTCTCCAACCCCACCAGTGCTCTCCGCCCCCCATAGTGCTCTCCAGTCCCCCGTGCTTTCCACCCCTGTTCTTTCTGGCCCCCACTGGTGCTCTCAAGCTCCCCCCATTGCTCTCCACTCCCCCCTGCTCTTTGTACCCCCAGTGCTCACCAGCCCCCGTGCTCTCCACCCCTGTTTTTCTGCCCCCCCCAGTGCTCTCAAGATCCCACCCAGTGCTCCTCACCACCCCACACTCTTAGCCCCCCCCGGTGCTCTCAGCCTCCCGTGCTCTCCACCCCTGTTCTTTTTGGTCCTCCCAGTGCTCTTAAGTTCCCCCCAGCGCTCTCCGCTCCCCACCCCTGTGATCTCCACTCCCCTCTGCTATTTGCCCCCACCCATGTGCTCTCCCACCCCTCCAGTACTCTCTTCTCCTCCTTATCTCCAGCTTCGACCCAGTGCTCTCCACTTCCCCAGGACCAGAGCACAGGCTGACTGGGGCCGGAAAATGAGGACGGCTGAAGGTGCAGGTGGCCAGGGACCACTCCATCTCACAGCAAACAGATCCTCTGGAAGGAGCACTGTGCCCATCCAAAACG
Source organism: Aquarana catesbeiana (assembly GCF_042186555.1). Taxonomy (NCBI): domain Eukaryota; kingdom Metazoa; phylum Chordata; class Amphibia; order Anura; family Ranidae; genus Aquarana; species Aquarana catesbeiana. Next base: position 318,938,984 of record NC_133328.1, read on the forward strand.
AGAACAGACCCTGCCAATTTGTGAGCAGAAAAATTAACTCATTATGGTTCGGGTCAGTCATGATCTGCCAGGGAGGCATTCACCCGATTGACTTCTGACAGATTGTCAATAATTAAGACAGTTCTGGTAGCACGATGACAGATGTGTAGTGATGCCTTGTGTGGCGCACTCTTGGGGGAGAACGGCCATACAATAGAATTATTTATAGAGTTTACATAATTAATCTTATTTTATTTACTTTAGATATACAGACACACACCTGCCTCTATAAGAATGAACCATCTTAGGGGGCGTTTGGGGGTCCCGGTGTGGATTTGTTAGAGGAATGGTGCATGGATGTTGCTGTGCACCACTGCTCTCATTGTTACAAGGTTATATAAATTCATGATACCGCCCAACGGCTGGAAGGGGATCATGACTTATCCCATTTTTATATGCTGTAAGCTGAGTCACGGGAGTCCATACTCACTTTAGTATTTACAACAGGTTAACTGATCAGGTTTTAAGATTTAGTTACCTCCTGATCCCTTATAGTAACTACCCCCCACTGCTACCACCAGTGGATGTGCATTGGCATCTACCAACACACATCCACTACACTTTTCTCCCTAGGCTAACACCTGGAGATGTGTTTACTACCTCTTATTACTCGTGACACTCATCTAGAGAGTTACTAAACTTAATTTTCCTTTTTTTCACTTTTTTTTTTCTTTTCTTTCTACTTTTATTTATATAATTTGATCCAACACTGGAATATCCACGGTTGTTTCACAAACAAATAGGCAATAACCTATAATATATCAAACTGTCATATACAATGATCAATAATCATTCTTTTGTAATATCTCACAACGTCAGGGGCTTGAACATACCAGAAAAAAGAATATTGTTACTTCGAGAACTACATAAAGCTAAACCAGCAGTGGTGTTTCTCCAGGAGACTCATTTCAAGACAGGTAACATCCCCAAACTACACGACAAACAATACACAAGTGTTCCACGCAACCAATTCCATATCCAAATCCAAAGGAGTTTCCATTCTATTACACAAGAATTCAGAGATTGTTATCTCACAACAACTGACAGACACAGAAGGAAGATATATCTTCCTCAAAGGAAATTGGGCAGGGACTCCAATTACGTTGGCCAACGTGTACTTTCCTAACTCTGCGCAAATCACATTTTGCCAATGAGTAATCGATTAACTAAAAAGCTTTGCGACAGGCTGTATTGTATTTGGAGGGGACTTCAACCTAGCACTGAATCCCTTACAGGACACTTCAGATGGCAAATCTAGTGTGCCATATAAAAAATTAAGAAAAATCAAAACACTCCTTGCCTCTCTCACATTAATAGACTCGTGGTGTACATGTAATCCAATAGGGAAGGATTTTACATATTTTTCAACATTTCATAACAAATTTACACGTATTGATTATATTTTTATCTCACAAAGAGACTTACCCCTCCTAAAATCAGCTAAGATTGGAATAAAGACCTTCTCGGACCACGCACCCATATCGATGACTCTACATAAAAAGGCCAGAAGACCCAGAACTACAAATTGGAGGTTAAATCCTTCTCTGCTTACTGATTTGACAGACACAAACAAAATATCAGAAATGATTAAATATTACTTTAAAGAGAATGAGTCAGAAGACATAATACCTATGAACATATGGGAAGCTCACAAATGTGTGGTCCGAGGGGAATTTATCAGGTTGGGGGCTGTAAAAAAGAGAGAAGCAGAAAAAGAACTCATGGCTTTAACACAGGCCATAGGTGATATGGAAACCAAACATAAACAATCTTTAGCGACTGAAGCAGCCACAACTCTACTTGAATTAAGGAAAAAACTACAGTCCATCCTGAACCTCAAAGCCCAAAGGATCCTTTTTTTCACGAAAGGGGTTTTTTTATGAACATGGAGACAAATCAGGTAAATTTTTAGCAAAAGCATTGAAGGAAACCTTATTATCTACAAAAATATTGGCCATTAAGACCAAACAAAATCAAATTACTAAGATTGCCCAAAGATTTCAAGAATACTATACAGACCTATACAACTTACCTTCTAAACATAAACCCAAAGACCTTATAGGATCAAGAAAAGAAATAAATCACAAATTCCTTACAGACAGTGGCCTCCCCATTCTGAAAGACACAGACACACAAACATTAGAAAAACCGATAACAGAACAAGAAATGATTGAAGCCATTAAATCCCTCAAATCGGGGAAAAGCCCCGGACCAGACGGCCTCACAGCCCATTATTACAAGACCTTCTCTGGCATTTTGATACCACATCTTCTCAAAACATTGAACTCTATAAAAACCCACATGACATCTCTGAAGACTTTCTGAGAGCACATGTAACAGTACTGCCCAAACTAAATAAAGATCCAACAGACTGTGCCAATTACAGACCGATATCCCTACTTAGCCTTGATCTAAAAATTCATACGAAAATATTAGCAAACCAACTAAGACCATTACTGAATCAACTAATAGGACCTGAACAAGCGGAATTCATGCTTGGCAGAGAGGCCAAAGATAATGTAATTAAAGCCATGAATCTCATACATAAAATACACATAGATAAACATGAAGGCATGTTATTATCAACCGATGCGGAGAAGGCCTTCGACCGAGTGTCGTGGGACTTCTTATTTGCCGTATGTTCCCATATAGGTTTAAAATCACATATGTTAGCTTGGATAAAGGCCTTATACTACAATCCGACAGCCCAAATTAAAATAAATGGAACATTATCTGACAAAGTAAGAATTCAAAATGGGACAAGACAGGGACACCCCTACTATTTACTCTCACCCTGGAACCACTAATTTGCATTATAAATAAAATACCTGACATTCATGGTTTCAATGTCAAAAACAAAATATATAAGTGCACAGCTTACGCTGATGATTTACTATTCTTCATTTCCCAACCACACATTACCATGCCCAACCTATGTAATGTATTTTCCCATTATAGCTATATATCAAACTTCAAAATAAATTACAACAAATCTGAAGCGCTGAACCTAATGCCGCGTACACACGGTCGGACTTTTCGTCTACAAAAGTCCAACGGACGCTGACGGACTAAAGCTGGCTGGTAATCCGATCGTGTGTGGGCTTCTCCGGACTTTCAACGGACTTTTTCAGCCTCAAATCCGACGGACTTTAGATTTGAAACATGCTTCAAATCTTTCCGACGGACTCGAGTCCGGTCGAAAAATCTGCTCGTCTGTATGCTAGTCTGACGGACAAAAACCCACGCTAGGGCAGCTATTGGCTACTGGCTATCAACTTCCTTATTTTAGTCCGGTGTACGTCATCACGTAAGAATTCGACGGACTTTTGTGTGATCGTGTGTAGGCAAGTCTGTTCGTTAGAAAGTCCGCCGCAAGTCCGTCGAAAGTCCGTCGAAAGTCTGTCGGACAGGCTGTCGGACTTTTGTAGCTGAAAAGTCCGACCGTGTGTACGCCCCATAACACTTAGGGAGGCTACATTAAATAACACAAAAAACAACTAATTAAATGGGAAACAACATCCCTCACTTACCTGGGAATACAATTAACCCCAAAGTTGGATTCCATGTATAAAGCCAATTTTCAACCACTTTTAAAAAATATCACCAAAGATTTAGAAAAATGGACAATGAAGTACTTTTCGTGGTTTGGTAGGGCAGCTATAATTAAAATGACAGTTTTGCCCAGAATACTATACTTCTTCCAAACAGTACCCATAATATTACCTTCAAGCTTCTTTAAATCCCTACACTCCCTGCTAAGAAAATTCCTTTGGAACTCCAAAAAACCTAGAATCAGTCTAAATTTACTTACTATGAACAAACAAAATGGTGGCATGGGTTTTCCTAATTTGAAAAATTATTACCTAGCTACAATTAACTAGAATCATAGATCATAGGACATGCCACAAAGAGAATAAAGATTGGGTGGGACTGGAAAATAATATAGGACCTATTCCGATATCATATGCTCCATGGATTCCTTGGAACCTGTGTCCGAAACAATTAAAACAACATCCTCTCATAGGGGCAACATTAAAAACCCTACAAACAATTAATCAGAGACATTTACTTACCTCCTCACTAGGGCCACTAACTCCACTGACAACAAACCCTGACTTCCCCTCAGGAATGGATGGTTCCATCCAATCACTTTACAACAGAAACACTCCACTTCTAGTCTCACATTGTTTAAAGAATAACAAAATCAAGTCTCAAGCAGATCTACAAAAAGAAATAGGACAAACACCACTACATTTCAAGGAATACCAACAAATACATGACTTCATCATGAACACCCAGAGACAAAAACATTACTTTAGACCCTTAACACCCTTCGAAACTATATGTTTTTTGGCTAGTACGACCACTAAGAACATTTCATTAACATATACTTGGTTGCAGTCCAGCGATTTACAGGAATCTAACAGACACAAAACTTTCTGGGAATCAACCCTGAACAAACCCATTACAAAAGACCAATGGCTACAAGCATGTGTGTTCGCACACAAGTGTGCAATCAGTGTGAGATTACAGGAAACTTCATTCAAAATCCTAACAAATTGGTATATTACACCAAATAAATTACACTAATGGTTTCCAACAATACCTGGACATTGCTGGTGCTGCAATCGGGAAGAAGGCACTCTATACCACATCTGGTGGGAATGTGATTTGATTAAACCCTTTTGGAAACAAGTAATCAAGATCATAAAACAAATCACAAAAACGAAAATACATTTAGACGCTGCTTGCTGTCTTATAAATATTACCAATTGCACCCTAAAAAAATACAAAAACTCCCTGACCAGATTCTTAATCACAGCAGCAAAAACAGTAATACCAAGACACTGGAGAAACACCGCTGCACCTACAATTAAAGAATGGTTGGAAGAGATACATCTCCTCAAAGGTATGGAGGAGATCAGGGCAACAGCACAAGGGAATACAGAAAAATTTAATAAAATATGGCAGCCGTGGATCATCTTTACATTTTCTGATTCTTATACCACTTTTACATAGGGATATACCTCTTAACACAAAGAAATGTGAATAATTACATCTCTCTTATATTTTATTTCTTCTTCTTTTCCTCTCTTTACTTTTCATTTCTGTTACTATAAATATTTAGAAGGGTATTTTTAGAGACCCTTGAATTTATTTTTCTCTTGAATTAAATAATAGATTTTGATACATAAATTCAGAGTATTTCAAATAAACAACTGATGTAAAGATAGGCTGATTACAAAGCCATCTTGTGGCTAGTAAAATACTCTATCATTAAATTCAATTATATACAGTTATATTTCTATATGATACTCATGTACAAATGTTAGTATGATTGTACAAATGCTATATTTTAACATCAATAAAAGCTTATTGTTTAAAAAAAGAACAGACTCTGCCTGCTGCTGGACATCATGGATATTCTGCTGGCATGCAAGGTACCCTACCGAGCATCAACAACACACCTTCCCACAGACAGGGACTGCAGACTGGGACATGGGGCACAGGAGGGGCTGCAATGATGGACACAGTGAGGCTGCATTCATGGACACAGTGAGGCTGCATTCATGGGCACAGTGAGACTGCATTCGCGGGCACAGTGAGACTGCATAGTAGTGCCCTGTACACACGGTCGGATTTTCTGATGGAAAATGTGCGATCGGAGCTTGTTGTCGGAAATTCCGACTGTGTGTGGGCTCCATCGGACTTTTTCCATCGGAATTTCCAACACACAAGCTTGAGAGCAGGCTATAAAATATATCCGACAACAAAATCCGTTCGCGTCAATTTCGACCGTGTGTGGACAATTCCGACGCACAAAGGGCCACGCACGTTCAGGATAAATTCCGAAACGGAGCTGCTCGGTCTGGTAAAATTAACGTTCGGAATGGATATAGGACTTTCGTCATGCTGCAATGTTTTCAATAGTTTAATGCAGCGCACTCTCTTCTTCTTTATAATGCTAGAAGAATGAAGTTGTTTTGCTGCTCATATTCACACAGAGTTCTCACAAACTTCTTTCTTTATTATTTATCGTGATTTCATGAATATAATATTTTTATTTGTCACATTTACCAAATTAAATTTTTTGATGTTTTTAGATTAATTTTTTTTTTTTAAATCCTGATCTCGTGTTATTTTTTGTTTTTTTGTTTTTTTTACTCCAGAATAGTTTTGGGTGTGTTTTGTGTGTCAAGTTACCACAACAAGATTATTATCTTGTATTATTTAATCTCAAGGAGGTTGTTTGGTGTTGGTGTCTCTTGTTAATTTCACATTGTATTTTTGAAATGTACCTGCCTCCTCACAAACAAACTGTCCTTTTTGAAGGAAAACACATATAGGCGAGTATAATAAAACAAACCAAAAATGTATTAATGGGTCCTAACCAAATAAAGAGGGAGGCAAAGCTGGAGAGACAGCAGGAATTGGCTAAGCCTTTGGCCCCCAGGGCACACATTAATTATTTTACTGCTAAATTGGTGGCCTGAGGAGTCCATATATAAGGGAGTACAATCTGGTCCAGAAGTCCAAGAGATCATGAACAGCAGCAGATGACATACATGTCCCCAGGCTGTGGTCATACAAGAGCCTGCATCTTTTGTCAGACCAGACTGAACCCAGACCATCACTTTCTTGTCTTCTTTCCACTCTTCCTTCCACGCTGTGTCTGTGGTGGTGGAGTTGTGGCAGGAGGAGGAGGAGGAGGATGATGCAACTCACTCAGGTGGGTATTGGGTGTGATTTCTCCGCTTAACCCCTTATTTAATGTTTTATAAATGATTTCCTCACACATGAGACGTTGGCCCTCCTGCATGTCCTGCAGTTTTGTGGCAGCCATGGAGGCAAAGGCCTCTTCACGAGTGGGGGTGGCTCTGAGGGACGCAGAAGCCTCCTGAATCAGCCTGAGTACTGAATCCTAACGTTACTCCCCTTCCTAGGTCTTTGTTTGGAAGGCAGAGGGATGGGACCTGTGATTCTGTCAGGCTCCTACTGGGCCCTGCCACCTCCTGGCTGCCACCTACCCCCGCCTCCTCCTGGCTGCCACTAAGCCCCGCCTCCTCCTGGCTGCCACATTCCACAGCCTCCTCCTGGCTGCCACATTCCACAGCCTCCTCCTGGCTGAGGTCTTCCTGTGTATGAAAAAGGGACATAGATTTAGTTTTTACTTCATCAATCACACACAATTTTCACCTCATGACTGTTGCAAATGTTAAGAAATAGAAAAGACTATAATTCTGAGCCCAGCATTTTTCATTATTGTCCCAATTATTTTTGCCCACTACTGGCTATTGATATGTCAAACACTTTATTAAATCAGCAATTAGTGATCAATAATAACATCTAGTAAACATCATTTATGTTTTGACCAGAAATCTGTAGAAGAATGCTATACCTGGCTCAAGCTGGGCACCTCTACTTCTTCCTGGCTGGAAGTCCCAGGTTGGACATCGGAAGCCTCAGCTGGGGTGGAAGATAGGGTGGAAGGAAGAGTGGAAGGAAGGGTTGAGAGGGATTCCCTGACTTCAGTCTGGTCTGACAGAAATCGCAGTCTCTCATAGTACCACATTATGGGGACATAAACATTATCTGCTGCAGCTCCAGATCTCTGGGAATCCTGGACCTTCTTGCACTCCCTAAGATAAGTGCTCCTCAGGCCACCAATTTTGGCTTTTAAATGGATGGGATGGTTGCCGTGGGGACCACCGGCTTCACCAACTCCAGCAGTTTCTCCAGCGCTGCCTGCCTCTTTTGTTTATGATTATATTGCGGGATCTCCCCTTCCTTACGCTACTTAGATTTTATTTCAATTGTGATCACTTTTATCCATTTTTTGTATGGTATTTTTAGAAATAAAAATCCCTGGTTTACCTGCACTATGCAGAAGCTTTTTATTTTTTATTTGCATATTACCCCGATGCAAGAAACTGCCTTCCAGTAGCCCTACTTCCATCACGGGGTCTGGATCAAATCTGTCCCCGGCTTCTCCTTGGAACACATCCTTGAGGTCTATTGGCTGATATCCAGTTGGCGGCCCTTCCTGATGTTTCTTCACCCCACCAGAGAAGTCGAGAAGTGAGACAGAGGTTCCACCGTTCCGGATATCGTTTTCCAGCCTAGGTTTGGCTCCATGCACTATTGACTCCATGTCATATGACAGTGGAGTCCACGTCATCTGGTAAGAGTACCCATCTTATCTTACTTCCTGATGTTTTCATTCTGATGCCCCATATGGAGATGTTGGTTTACAACTACGGAAGTTCTGTACCCCGTTGTTGACTCACAGTCACAGATCCACACCGTGCACCATTGACTTTATTTTCTAGTTTCACATCATTTTTTGGTCCATACCAGTTCTTCTTATTAATTTGAGTTTGGAATCATCCATTTACCATATGTGGACACTTTATGCTGTGTTTGTTCATTTCATTTCACTTATGGTTTTTGCACATATGCTTTACTGTTCAGTACAGCATCTCTTACTTAATTGTTTCACTACACCCTAACTTCCTAATACTTCTTAGCGCTGCATTTTTTTTCCCATGTGACAGAATTGGTCACGCTGGAGCAACCAATTTTTGGTCCACGAACTCCTCCTCGCCCTGTTCATGGACTGGGCTTGTGTCAATGTAAGGACCCCAACACCAAGCCCCTGCACAGCTCGAACTCTACGATGAATACATACACGCAACATGGCTAGAAAACAGTTTCTTCACCCCACCAGAGAAGTCGAGAAGTGAGACAGAGGTTCCACCGTTCCGGATATCGTTTTCCAGCCTAGGTTTGGCTCCATGCACCATTGACTCCATGTCATATGACAGTGGAGTCCACGTCATCTGGTAAGAGTACCCATCTTATCTTACTTCCTGATGTTTTCATTCTGATGCCCCATATGGAGATGTTGGTTTACAGCTACGGAAGTTCTGTACCCCGTTGTTGACTCACAGTCACAGATCCACACCGTGCACCATTGACTTTACTTTCTAGTTTCACATCATTTTTTGGTCCATACCAGTTCTTCTTATTAATTTGAGTTTGGAATCATCCATTTACCATATGTGGACACTTTATACTGTGTTTGTTCATTTCATTTCACTTATGGTTTTTGTACATATGCTTTACTGTTCAGTACAGCATCTCTTACTTAATTGTTTCACTACACCCTAACTTCCTAATACTTCTTAGCGCTGCATTTTTTTTCCCATGTGACAGAATTGGTCACGCTGGAGCAACCAATTTTTGGTCCACGAACTCCTCCTCGCCCTGTTCATGGACTGGGCTTGTGTCAATGTAAGGACCCCAACACCAAGCCCCTGCACAGCATGAACTCTACGATGAGTACATACACGCAACATGGCTAGAAAACAGTTGGCTGGTCAGAACGAAGTAACAGAACGCACTGAAGAACAGCAAGGCCTGTAAAGAGCGACCTGAAAATCAGTAACGAACGGACAAGAACACAATGACAAGTCAATGGAAACTCGCTGCACGCACTGAAGACCAGATACAAACCCACAAGCGCAAACTGAACAGCAGAAATACGATCTGAAAACCACGAGTCTGAAAAAGCGTGAATCGTCTCTCACCAAACTTTTACTAACACAAGATTAGCAAAAGGAGCCCAAAGGGCGCTGCGCTTGGTACTAAACTGCCCTTTTATAGTCTCGTCGTACGTGGTGTACGTCACCGCGTTCTTGGCGCTCGAAAATTCCGACAACTTTGTGCGACCGTGTGTATGCAAAACAAGTTTGAGCCAACATCCGTCAGAAAAAATCCATGGATTTTGTTGTTGGAATGTCCGACCAATGTCCGACCGTGTGTACAGGGCATAAAACTGCATTTGATGGGCACAATGAGGCTGCAATGATGGGCACAGTGAGGCTGCAATTATGGGCACAGTGAGGCTGCAATGGTGGGCACAGTGAGGCCACATTCGTGGGCACAGTGAGACTGCATTCACAGGCAGAGTAAAGCTGCATTTGATGAGCACAGTGAGGCTGCATTTATGGGCACAGTGAGGCTGCATTGGTGGGCACAGTGAGGCTGCATTGATGGGCTCAGTGTGGCTGCATTTGATTGGCACTGATGAGGCTGCATTGAGCTCTTGTATCATGTCTGCAGTCTCTGACCATCTCCTGCACTGTCAGAGAGGTTACCTTATTGGCCGCGGTGCTGGCCACTCTGGTATGCGCCGGTGTGCGTCGGCGCGCATTGGCGTGCGCTTTCCTGTGCGCGCTGCTGTGCATGTTCCTGTGGGTGCTGGTGTGCATGCTCCTGTGGGCCCTGGTGTGTGCACTGGCGTTCGGGGGCGTGCGGGTGTGCTTGTGCGCGCGCGGTGCGTATCGGCGTGTGCGGCGTTTGGCGCCAATCGGCCTATTTAGGTCTGCTCTGCACTCTGCCCAGTGCTGCCTGATCAACAGCTCCCGGTTCCATAATTCCCACTGCCTGTTCCTGCGTTCCTGTGTTTCCAGATCTCCTGGCGACTCAGCTTGCCTCTGATACTCTGCTGACTGCTGCCTGTACCTGACCTCGGCTTGTTTTACCCCACTTCTGCCTGCTCCTTCTGTACCGTGTTGCCTGCCTGTTGCCGAACTCTGCCTGTACCCTGACCTGCCTGCTCAGCTCCTGCTCAGCATCTGTTTGCCTGTGTTCCAGCACACCACCTGCTGCTTGAAGATCATCTTCCTTCCAGCACCTGGATCCCTCACCAGGCTCTCTTACCATTTCATACTCCTGTGCCTCCTGTCCATTCTACCAGGGGCCGCGCGTAGGATATGTACGGGAGACCACCCGCCCAAGCGGACTCACCGGTATCGTAAGTAAAGTCTGACATGCACCATGTCTGCAGTCTCTGATGGAGTCTGGAGAGGAGTCAATAGTGGGAGCACCACCGGGATGGGGGTCATGGGAGAAGTCAGACATGTGTGGACTGTGGAGAGGAGACTATTGGATAAAACCAGAGCCACCGAGCTAGAGCTGACTGACTGAGCCCTGCACGGTGCACCTGAGAGGAAGTCAGTGACAGCACCGCTAGGCCAGTCTGAAGGGGGGGTCACTGATGTAAGGGGGGGGTGAATACGATAATGTAAGGGGGCCCTGATATAAAGGGTTTCCCCCTTACATCAGTAACCCACCCCCTCTTACCCTAGTGTATTCTTTCTGCGGAAGGTGGACCCCCCCATGTTCTGAGTTCCTGGGGTCCCCCTTGACGACGATTGACCACTTTTACCACTTTTCACTGGAATTTGCTTACATATATATAGATATATCTATATATATCTATATATAGATATATCTATATATATATATATAGATATATCTATATATATATATATAGATATATATATAAAGTCCTATGTGATTTCATATCTGTCTTATCTATGTGTCCTATCTATATATAATACACTCAAATGTGCTTTAAAATGTATTGTTTTCCCTTTCATGAACAAGAAAATAATGACGTTATGCGCTTGCGCTGGTATAATAATTCTGTGGGGCTGGTATGAAATTTTTTCCAGGGCTGGCTTTTATTCCGGCCCTGGCTCCCTGGAAGAGACTTTGTCAACCCCTAAGATTGTGGAGTGTGTGGTCATGGACCGCTATTTACGTGCGCTCCCTGCCACTTTCAGGAAGTGGGTCAGCCATGGGGACCCTAAGACTGCAAACCAGCTGGTGGACCTGGTGGAGAGATATACTACTGCTGAAGCCTTATTGAACCCATCTGTGCCCCACTTCAATGTCTCTAGGGGTGAAAAACCACCCGGAGGATCCTGTAAGACTGTTGCAGGGTTCAAGGGCTCGGGGGAAAAATTACAAGACTCTTTCTACAGATACTGTGAATGTGGGCTCAGGATCTGGAGATTGGCCAAATAAGTCAGGAAGGTATTTGAGGCCGTTTAAAGGACTGGGTACAGAACAACAAATGTTATTGTTGCTATGCGTTGGTTCAGATTGCTGCTATCTGTTCCCTAAATGATGAACCAATGCAATGTGAAAATGCTTTGAAAAAATGCATATCTCTTTTCACACAGGTGGCGTTTACTGCATCATGTCAGGGACGCATGGAATAACGGTATGTGTGTGATTTCAGTGGATGGAAAGCCAGTCACTGCTCTGCTAGATTCTGGTAGTGTTGTAACATTAGTCAAAAGTGACTTTGTAAATCCTGTAAAATTACACCCTAGCACTTTTGGGGTTATTTGCATACATGGTGACAAACGTGACTACCAGACTGCTGTGGTTGAGATTGATACCCCCTGGGGCACTGTGACACATTCAGTGTGGGTGGTTTCCTCACTACTTCATGAAGCCCTAAGGCCCCTTTCACACTGGGGCGGTGGGGGCGTCAGCGGTAAAACAGTGCTATTTTTTTGCGGCTGTATTCGGTCGCTAGCGGTGCGGTTTTAACCCCCGCTGGCGGCCGAAAAAGGGTTAAAACCACTCGTACAGCGCGGCTATAGCCGCGGTATTGCCGCGGTATAGCCGCGCTGTCCCATTGATTTCAATGGGCAGGAGCGGTTTAGGAGCGGTGAACACACCGCTCCTTCACCGCTCCAAAGATGCGGCTCGCAGGACTTTTTTTACCGTCCTGCCAGTGCACCGCATCAGTGTGAAAGCCCTCGGGCTTTCACACTGAACAAACAGTGGAGGCTGTTTAGGGGCGGTTTGCAGGCGCTATTTTTAGCGCAATAACGCCTGCAAACCGCCTCAGTGTGAAAGGGGCCTAATGGGGAGAGATTTTGCATACTTGGAGTTTGTGGGAGCACAAAAAGAGTCAGGAAGACAGAGGTCCCCCTGCCGAGGAAACACCGGAACTCACTCCAGACCCTTTTGATTGCAAAACTGAAAGGGAAACTGTTGGTGTGTCCAAGGAAGGGGTAGATCCTTTTCCTTTTTCTGTAATGGCTGGGAAGCAGGGGGAGCTGAAATCCAGCCCCTAGCTTGAGGATAATGAATAAGAAATTATCCCTGACTCTAGAAGTGAGAGTGGACAGAATGTGGTGCCTGACTTAGAAGTCAGGAAAGATGATTTTTGTATGTAACAACTAAGAGACACCACACTCATTAGAGACAGATAAAGCATTAAAATGATTGATGGGGAACCTGTTGAACCTGATGTAGAGATGTCTTTTACCTACATGACTTTTAAAAATAACTTGCTGTATCAAGTGGTAAAGCAACGGGAGGAGGAGGTAGAACAACTAGTGGTTACCAAACACTATTGCTTGATGGTATTAGATTTAGCCCATGGTCATATAATGGGTAGATATCTTGGTATAGAGAAAACTAAGGAGAGAATAACCCAGAGATGCTTTTGGCCTGGGTTAGATGCAGATGTCAAGGAATATTGTGAGTCATGCCCAGAGTGTCAATATTCTGCACCATTGCCCCATTTTCGCAGTCTGCTGATACCGTTAACAAATAATTGAAGTGCTTTTTGAAAGAATTGGCATGGATCGGGTGAGACCAGTGGTAAAGTTTGCCTGGGGCCATCAGCACATACTGGTAATAGTGGACTTTGCCACATGGTATCCTAAAGCTATTACCTTGTGGAGTACCTCAGCAAAGGCTATTGCCAAAGAGCTTGTCCAGGTATTTAGTCGTGTTGGTATTCCAAAAGAGTTATTAATGGATCAAGGCACATCATTTCTGTCCAGAGTCACTAATGAATTGTGTAAGTTATTCAAAATCTCCCATCTTTGTACCTCGGTCTACCACCCCTAAACTGATGGTCTTGTGGAGATATTTAACAAGACGCTCAAAAACATGTTAAAAAAGGTGGCGGACAAAGATGGGAGAAATTGGGATTTTTGTTGCCATACCTCATGTTTGCTATACGAGAGGTACCTCAGGCATCTACAGGTTACTCCCCTTTTGAACTACTACTGTATGGTAAACATCCTAGGGGATTGCTAGATGTTGCAAAAGAAACTTGGGAGGGAGAGCCCACGCCTTATAGAAGCATCATTGAGCATATCTCACTGAAGATAGAATCACGGCTGTCATGTTGCCTGTACGGGAACATATATGGAGCAAGCCCAGGAGGCCCAGACAAGGGCTTATAATCAGGGTGCCAAGACCCAGACCTTCAACACTGGTGATAAAGTACTGATACTAGTCCCCACAGTTGAGAGTAAATTCGTAGTAAAGTGGCAAGGTCCCTTTGAAATTATGTAAAGAGTAGGGGAAGTAAACTACATATATTGCTAGCCAGGGAAAAGGAAACTAGAGCAAATATATCACATTAATTTCTTGAAACCTTGGAGGGACAGAGAGACTTTACTGACAGTGCCAACCCCCCCAAAATAACATGTCCCCTGTGACACCCGAGGTACCCATAACTGAAACCTTGTCAGTGGCCCAACAGAAGGATATTAAAGCGTTTGTAAGTAAGAATAGAGACTTTTTGTCTCACCTACCCGGACTGTCCACACTTATACAGTATGACATAATTACGGAACCAGGTGTCCGCAAAAATGTAATGCCCTATAGAATATCCAAGGCTATGCAGGAAGCTGTTGCAAATTAAATAAAGAACATGTTAGATTTAGACGTGGTAGAAGAGTCCAACAGTGACTGGTCAAGTCCCATGGTGTTGGTCCCAAAGCCAGATGAAACTATAAGGTTTTGTAATGATTTCAGGACGTTGAACAGCATGTCCAAATTCTATACGTACCCAATGCCTCAGGTCGACAAGCTTGCTGACAGATTCGGGAGTGCCCGCCACATAACTACTGTAGATCTGACTAAAGGTTATTGGCAGATAACCCTAACGGAATTTGCAAAAAAGAAGATACCATTTTCTACCCCTAAAGGGTCATTCCAGTATAAGCGGATGCCTTTTGGTTTGCATGGTGCTCCTGCATCATTCCAGAGAATGATGGACAAGACATTAAGGCCACATCGCCAATACACAGCCGCCTATTTGGACGATGTAGTCATCCACAGCTCAGATTGGGAAGTAGTAGATTCCCTTAGGAAAGCAGGACTCACTGCCATCCCCAGAAAGTGTGCCATAGGCTTGGAGGAGGCCAAATACCTTGTCTAGGTTATTGGTCGAGGGCTGATCAAGCCTCAGATAAATACATTTAAGGCAGTTCAAAAGTGGCCACAACCTATAAATAAAAAGTAAGTTTGTGCATTTATTGGGATCACAGGTGTTTTATACTCAATTTTGCTACCATTGCAGCCCACTGACAGATCTAAGGAAGGGTAGAGGGCCGGTCATGATTAACTGGAATCCTGAGGCAGAGAAGGCATTTTAATACTGTATATTAAAGCAAGCTGTTTGTGCACAACCTGTGCTGGTGACCCCAGATTTCACAAAGGAGTTGGTGGTACAGACAGACGCCTCTGATGTGGGACTGGGTGCTGTACTGTCCCAAATAAGAAACTGGGAGGGAAACCCAGTGGTCTACCTTAGCAGAAAGCTTAACAAACATAAGAAAAACTATGCCATTATTGCAAAGGAATGTTTAGCTATCAAATGGGCCTTGGATGCCCTCAAATATTACCTGTTGGGGAGATCATTTAAACTAGTCACTGATCATTCCCCTCTCAAATGGATGTGTCATAACAAAGAGAAAAACAGTCATATGATTAGGGGGTTCCTTGCTCTTCAAGCATGTAAGTTCACAGTAGAGCATAGAGCTGGGAAACATCAGAGATGCCCTTTCCTGTATCTATTGTCTTGTTGGGACTGTTGCTCAGCCGCAGGGGCTTGATCAGGGGGGGGGGGGGAATATGTGACATTATGAAAGGTGAGGTGATTGATGGACAGTATGTTTCACCTTGCATTAGCAGGGAACTAAGGAACAATCTGGTCCAGGTTTTACCAGCCACCTTGGCAGAGTTGGTTCCAGACTAGATTTTGTAGTCTACTTGTGTCCACCAGCAGGTGGTATAAATAAGGCAGGACTGGAGCAAGAGATTGCTCTTGGCCTCGGACTCTTTGCGAGAGAAAGAAAAAGGTTTGCATTATCTTTGTTTTGTGAGTGACTGGTAGAAGCCGATCACCTGTGAGTTAGGAACCTGAAATGTTTAGTTAGTGTCTGGATGGCAAGGATTTATTTTCTGTTTTGTTTGTTTGATTTTTCATGCAACCTTTTAAATAAAACTGGCTACAAGTCAGCTTATAAGAAAGACTTGCTGTCTGGACTATCTTTTTCCCAGGGAAGGTGATCCCCACTCAAGCTAACCCCCACTGTAACCTTTCTTGTCTTTTAATTTTTTTCCTTACCTGGCTCCTCGCTTTTTCCCTTGCTTTTCATCCTTTGACGGCATCAGACTGGCAGAATGACTCACAGGCTTTTTCAGCAAGGCAGGTTAAGATAGCCTGGAAAATGAATAAAAAGGTGCCTTTGAATACAAAAAATATCCCTTTAAGGTTGTCATTTCATGTAATTTATTGTAGAAGGGCCCTTACAATCGGGAACAAAACAATTTATTGATTTCTGCTTACCCAATCTACATTTTTCTGAATTATTATCTTTTGTTACTTGAAATGCTGATGTCTTATGTTGATGACTTGTAAAGACTGAAACTGCATTTCATATTTTTGCTCCATATTACTATCTTTTGAAAGACATTAAACATTTTAATGAAATAATTAAAAATACTGAAACTGTTATATTTTTCTCTGTTGCATTTCTTCTATGTTCCAGTACAATAAAGATTAAAACTATCTGCTATAGAATATTTGATTCAATTATGATTGTGAACAATATGGATGTAAAAATCATTGGTCACAATTAACTATGAAAGACAATTATGAAACATTTGAAACATTTCTTACCCAGTTAATTATCATTGCTTCTCCATTACAGTTTATATACAATGTTAATGAATAAAATAATTGAAAAGATCAGAACCAAGATACTGAACGGGAATATACATTGTTTTTCTAATGTAGAAAAGTCTCACATAAACTGACATTATAACAAAAACTTGCCTAGATTATAAAATGAAGTGGCAATAATGTTGAAGTCCTGATGCACTGGACAAGAATAAGAAAGGAAATATATTTTTTCAATTTGCATTTTAGAATTAATCAAATCTGCAATCTCCCTTTTCCTCTGTCTTGTTCTCTACATATACTGTATATCGTATATATAAAACCACACACACACATTTTGTATGTGGATTTATTTTGGTATTTTTGGGCACACCCTGGTTACGTGCTTGGTATCTAGTATGTTTACCTGTTGGTACTGTTCACCCTCAAAAACTTTATACAAATACAGTATATACAGTATAGGTATATATACATATAATTGTATGTTTAATACAATATGAAAAGCGGTAATAACACGGTTGATTATTTATTGCTGTCCCTAGTGAGGGGTTTAAAAGAAGATAATGCAGGTAGGGATTAAAACAATTAATATCTCATCTCCTTTCTTCACTTTGTATTCTTAATGATAAGAACAGAGAAAGTAATAGTAGTATGGTAAAAATGGTGAAAGTCAAAAAAGTACATATGGAGAAAGGCCCCCTTGATTTATCATCAATTCAGACTTTGTGATAAAGGCCTTTTTTGATGAACAAATGAGAAAAGAACCAAGACGTTACTATTTTACACATTATCAAGGATAACTACAGTATTGTTTGTGCTGTGAAGCATCCAGAAGGGCACTTTACAGCACATAGCTCATCATTTCTTTTTCCCTTGACCCTCAGTGGAAATAAATTATTTTCTATTACTGTTCCTACAAATGCATCAGGAAACATGTAAAAGACTCTAATTTTTGCAAGTGATACCAAATTTACTAAAAGTACCTCTGGAATGTGATATGGCCTAACATAAACCTTAAGACCAGGCTCAGTAATATTATTATGTTTTGAAAGTGTTTTATTTTAAACTATCTGTTGTAAATCCATCAATGTGCCTGTTGGGCACTTTGCATATGCCCCCTGACCAGTTGCATCACATTTGTGATCCTCTCTTTAATCTGTGAGAGATATTCTAGAACGCACTTGTGAGGGTTAGACTCACTTTCCCATTCTTCTTTCACCAGGTCAAAGACACCCAAAAATTTCCATCCATATACCAGCTTAGAGTGAAGCCTGAGGCACCTCATTGATGGCAAATAGGAGTGTTGGCAGTAGGTGATCCCAGTCTTTCCCATCTATTTACACCACCTGCTTCAGCATGAATTGTAGGGTTTTGTTAAATCATTCAACCAGGCAGACAGAAATGTTCACACTGTTTCAGATTAGGCAGCTGTGCGCATTTCTGCCATAACCCTTAAAATAAAATGCATTCCCTGGTAAGTGACAACTTTTCTCCGAAAATCGATTCTAGTAAACACATGGATCAATTCCTGGCAATTGTTTCGGATGAGATATTCCACATAAGTATAGCTTCAGTATCCTGTGTGGCATAGTTGAGGATCACTAATATGTACTGGAAACTTCTGGTGAATTTCACTAGTGGGCCTACAAAATGCATATACACCTCAATAATATAAAATTCTATACAAAGTGCTGATGTGATTAGATTCTAACAACAATAAAAAAATCTCCATACACAATGCTCTCAAGTATCAAACATTTTATATTCATATACATAAATCCTATCCTATGAAATCAGTCCACCTAGTGTCCAAGCAAATAATACATTGAACGTAATCCTTAAAACAAATGTGAAATCCACCCACTAGTGTTCACAAAAGTCCTCTTCTTATTAGACAGAAAATAGTGATCACAAAAGTTCTTACCTCCAGCACCTGTTTAACACACTCATCAACTTTTATTGCCAACCTCTCTCAAGAAAGGCAAAATCGCTTTGGAACACGTGGTCACAGGTATTATGCTTCAAGAAGCATTAAATCAGGTGGAGACCAGTGCGTCTCTGCTTGGGTTGCCCCTCCTCATGTTTTCTCGCAAGTAAGTGAAAATAAATCCCACATGGTGTAGTATTATAAAGGCACCTTCATTTATTAGAAAGAGTAATGCACTTACATATTAACCACTTCAGCCACGGAGGATTTGGCTGCTCAATGACCAGATCACTTTTTACAATTTGGCACTGCGCTGCTTTAACTTGCAATTGGGCGGTCATAAAAATGCTGTACCAAAACAAATTTACGTCCTTTTTTTCCCCACAAATAGCGATTTCTTTTGATGGTATTTGATTGCCTCTGCAACTTTTATTTTTTTGCGATATAAACGGAAAAAGACCGAAAATTTTGAAAAAAATGATATTTTCTACTTTTTGTTATATAAAAAAAAAAATCCAATTAACTCAATTTTAGTCATACATTTTATTCAACCACATGTCTTTGGTAAATAAAATGTCAATAAGCATATATTTATTGGTTTGCACAAAAGTTATAGCGTCTAAAAACTAGGGTACATTTTCTGTAATTTACAGTACGCAGCTTTTAGTTTACGACTGCCTATCTCATTTCTAGAGGTGCTAAAATGGCAGGGCAGTACACCCCCCCCAAATGACCCTATTTTGGAAAGTAGACACCCCAAGGGAATTGCTGAGAGGCATGTTGAGCCTATTGAATATTTTATTTTTTTGTCACAAGTGATTGAAAAATGACAAAAAAAAAAAAAATTTTGTTTTCACTAAATGATATATTGCTCACACATGCCATGGTTATATGTGGAATTACACACCAAAATACATTCTGCTGCTTCTCCTGAGTATGGGGATGGAGTATGTGTAAGACATTTTGGGAGCCTAGCCATGTACAGGAGCCCGAAAACCAAGCACTGCCTTCAGGATTTCTAAGGGCGTAAAGTTTTGATTTCATTTCCTTATTACCTATCACAGTTTTGAAGGCCATAAAATGCCAAGATAGCACAAACCCCCACCCCACCACCCCCAAATGACCCAATTTTGGAAAGTAGACATCCCAAGCTTTTTGCTGAGAGGCATGTTGAGTCCATGGAATATTTTATGTTTTGCCACAAGTTGCGGGAAAATGACAAACTTTTTATTTTTTACATTTTTTTGCACAAAGTTGTCACTAAATGATATATTGCTCAAACATGCCAGGGGCATATGTGAAATTACACCACAAAATACATTCTGATGCTTCTCCTGAGTATGGGGATACCACATGTGTGACACTTTTTGGGAGCCTAGCTGTGTACAGGACACCGAAAACCAATCACTGCCTTCAGGCTTTCTAAGGGCGTAAAATGATGATTTCACTTCCTCACTACCTATCACAGTTTCAGAGGCCATGAAATGTCAAGATACCACAAAACCCCCCCAAAAGACCATTTTGGAAAGAAGACACTTCAAGCTATTTCCTGAGAGGCATGTTAAGTCCATGGAATATTTTATATTTTGCCACAAGTTTCGAGAAAATTAAAATTTTTTTTTTTTTACACAAAGTTTGTCACTAAATTATATTTTTTTCAAACATGGCATGGTTATATGTGGAATTACACCCCAAAATACATTCTGCTGCTTCTCCTGAGTATGGGGATACCACATGTGTGGGACTTTTTGGCAGTCTAACTGCGTACAGGAACCCGAAAATCAATCACCGCCTTCAGGCTTTCTAAGGGCGTACAATTTTGATTTCACTCCTCACTGCCTATCACAGTTTCGGAGGCCATGAAATGCCCAGATAGCACCCCCCCCGCCCCCAAATTAGCCCATTTTGGAAAGTAGACACCACAAGCTATTTGCTGAGAGGCATGTTGAGTATTTTGCAGATCTCGCTTTTTGTCACAAAGTTTTGAAAATTGAAAAAAGAAAAAAAAAATGCATTTTTCTTTTCTTTCTTAATTTTCAAAAATAAATGAGAGCTGCAAAATACTCACCGTGCCTCTTAGCAAATACCAAATATTCCACATATAACCATGTCATGTTTGAACAATATATCATTTAATGACAACTTTGTGTAAAAAAAAAAAAAAAAAACACAACATGCCTCTCAGCAAAAAACCTTATTAAAGTGTCTTCTTTCCAAAATGGGGTAATTTGGGGGGGTTGTGCTATTTTGGCATTTTTTGGCCTTCAAAACTGATAGATAGTGAGGAGTGAAATCAAAACTTTACGCCCTTAGAAATCCTGAAGGCGGTGCTTGATTTTCGGGGTTCTGTACAGGGCTAGGCTCACAAAAAGTCTCACACATGAGGTATCCCCATACTCAGGAGAAGCAGCAGAATGTATTTTGGGGTGTAATCCCACATATGCCCATGGCACGTGTGAGCAATATATCATTTAGTGACAACTTTGTGCACAAAAAAAAAAGTTTGTAATTTTCCCGAAACTTGTGGCAAAATATAAAATATTCCATGGACTCAACATGCCTCTCAGCAAATAGCTTGGGGTGTCTACGTTCCAAAATGGGGTCATTTGGGGGGTTTTGAACTGTCCTGGCATTTTATGCACAACATTAGAAGCTTATGTCACACATCACCCACTCTTCTAACCACTTGGAGACAAAGCCCTTTCTGATACTTTTTGTTTACATGAAAAAATATATTTTGTTTTGCTAGAAAACTACTTTGAACCCCCAAACATTATATATTTTTTTAAAGCAAAGGCCCTACAGATTAAAATGGTAGGTGTTGCAACTTTTTTTTTTACACAGTATTTGCGCAGCAATTTTTCAAACGCATTTTTTTTCTGAAAAAAAACATTTTTTTTTTAAATTTTAATGCACTAAAAGACATTATAGTGCCCAAATGTTTGATGAAATAAAAAAGATGATCTTATGCTGAGTACATGAATACGAAACACGACATGCTTTAAAATTGCGCACAAATGTGCAGTGGCGACAAACTACATACATTTTTAACAGCCTTTTGAATCCTTTAAAGGTTACTACTTTAGATTTACAGAGGGGGTCTACTGCTAACATTACTGCCCTCAATCTGACCTTCGCGGTGATACCTCACATGCATGGTGCAATTGCTGTTTACATATGACACCAGACCGACGCTTGCGTTTGCCTTTATGCTTGAGGGGGGGGGGCAGGGGTGCTTTTTTTTATTATTTACTATCATTTTGTTTTATTTTTAAACTGTTCCTTTCAGTTTTTTTTTACCATTTGTATTGTTATCTCAGGGAATGCAAATATCCTATGATAGCAATAGCTAGTGACAAGTACAATTTTTTGACAAAATTGGGGTCTATTAGACCCTAAATCTCTCCTCTGCCCTCAAAGCATTGGACCACACCAAGATCGGTTGAGAAAATACTTTCCCAGTTACCCAATGGCGCTGTTTACATCCGGTAAAACCGGTAAAGTCATGAAATGCTCATAGCTTCCGGTTTTTTAGGCCATAGAGATGATTGGAGCCACTCTGGTCTCCGATCAGCTCTATGGTCAGCTGGCGAAAGCACCAGCTGCATTCCCGGGTTCCCTGTTGGGACAGGAGAGCCCGAGAAAACCATGGAAGATGGTGGGAGGGGGGGACATTCCCTCCCACTGCTTGTAAAAGCAGTCTAGAGGCTAATTAGCTGCTAGGCTTGCTTTTACATGAAAGCCAACTGCTGGCTGAAAAGAATGATACCAAGATGATACCTAAACCTGCAGGCATCATTCTGGTATAACCACTCAAAGTCCAGGAACATACCAGTTTGTTGCTGGTCCTTGTTGGACATATATTGTAATATTCTTTTTTTCATGCAGCCTCTGGGCTGAACGAAAAAAAGAGATTGATCGGTGGGTATGCCCACCATTAGAATACCGCCCTTCATCCACCCGTTTCTAATGATGGGCATTCATGCACCATTTTTTTAAACTGTGGTGGTGAAATCACCTTCTGCAGCATTGGAGTCTGATTTTCGTATCGTGAGAGCAAACGCTGTTGCTGTCAAGATAAATAAATCAGTGCTGCAGCTGAATGGCGTACCTGAAAACTGAAACTATGGTAACAATAAAACATTAACTCAATAAATAAACTTTTTTTTTACGCAATCTGTGCCTAAAAAAATATATGCCGAAGCATGGGGCAATCTGCCCCTAATGTTAGGAACAAATCGCTCCTCCACCCCTGCCCCCATGCTTCAGCATATATGCTCTTTTTTTAACTGTGGTGGTGAAATCACCTCCTACAGCGCTGGAGTCACAGCTTTATGTATCGTGCTGTTGCTGTCAGAATAAATAGACCCGTGCTGAAGCTGAATGGAGTACCTGCTAAACAAATGATGGTTAACAATAAAACAAAGTAACATTACAGTATAACAGTAAGACATACCATACCTGCAAAGCAAATACATTAAAATATAGTAAAAATAAAACATTACAGTTCTAAAATACAGTAACAATAGAGAGAACAATAAATATAGAATAGAGAGTGAACAATAGAGCGGACAACAGAGAGCGAACATAAGAGAGCGAACAAAAGAGAAGAAAAATAAAACCACAACTATTTTTGCCTTTTTCTTTTTTTTTTTTTGTGTTTTTGTGTGTGTGTTTTTTTTTGCACTTAATATAAACTGTAAACGTTCCAGATGGGGTCTCTCAAAATGTAATGGCCATCTCATGTTTTGAGACCCTGTGTAAGTGTGCCTAGGACTGTGCAATGCTGTACTCTATGCTAATACTCCACTAGTGTGTGGTAGCGTTCGAAACAGTCACCAATGCAAATACCAGGTTGGTCAGGACAGGAGGGGCAATAAAAGCGGGTGTCACATAGTGGCGGCCCATGCATTGTGGGCTCACGAGCACCGCCCCCCCGACACCTACGCTGTCCTCCCTATTCATGTGCCCAGTCCCTTTCAGGATGCCAGACACATGAATTACTATGGCGGGGATAGGCGGGGGGTGTGTATTTTGAAGCAGAGCCAGAGGCTCTAATAGGCTTTAAAGTAGGGTGGGCTTGGGGCGCAGAGCAATGTGTTCCAATCTCACCCTGTTGTGTGGCATAGCTAATTCATTTTTGCTATTTTCACACTAACGTTCCTCCCTGCCAATCAGCAGGCAAGTCATCCTATTGGATGCCTAATGCTTTGGTGGAAGAGGACACACGGCGGAGGAAGAGAGCCACCGAGCAAGAGAGACTTGCTGAGCCAGAGAGCTGCCAAGCCACCGAGGAGGAGAGCCGCCGAACCGCCGAGCAAGAGAGACTTGCTGAGCCGCCGAGCCACCGAGAAGAGCCGCCGAACCACCGAGCAAGAGAGCCGCTGAGCCACCGAGGAGAGCCCCCGTGGAGGAGAGGTACCAAGCCGCCGAGGAAGAGAGCCCCGTCACTGCAGGGGGAGGGGGATTTAGTGAAATGATGGCTGCATTTACTGGGCACAGTGGCTGAATTTACTGGGCACAAGTGACTGGATTTACTAGGCACAGTGGCTGCATTTACTGGGCACAAGTGGCTTCATATTATGGGCACAGTGGCTGCATTTACTGGGCACAAGTGGCTGCAAATGATGGGCACAGTGGCTGCATATGATGGGCACAAGTGGCTGCATATGATGGGCACAAATGGCTGCATATGATGGGCACAAGTGGCTGCATTTTATGGGAACAAGTGGCTGCATTTGACGGGCACAAGTGGCAGAATTTGATGGGCACAAGTGGCTGCGTATGACGGGCACAAGTGGCTGTGTATGACGGGCACAGTGACTGCATTTGATGGGCACAGTGGCTGCTTTTGATGAGCACAATGGCTGCATTTGATGGGCACAGTGAGGCTGCAATTGATGGGAGGGTTCAGTATTTTTCAGTTTGTTTGCACCCTCCCAAAAATTTTGAGCACCAGCCGTAACTGGTGTCACGCCTATATACGCGCTTTCTACAGACACGAAAATGCCTCCCATGCAGCCGGCTCACTGCATTTGGATTGGGCAGTTGGGCCACAGCACCATCTGGAAACAGAAGGGCTGTGATGATCTCTTCCTGGAATTTAAGGAAGGATCTAGTTCATCCTGAAGCTTTTTATATCACATAAGCATTCAGCAGAGCCAATAGGAATAAGTATACAGACACGTTTTTATACCAGCATCTGGCTTTACGGGCAATTAGGTACGGCGACAATAACTGGTCGTTGAGGTCCACCCCTCCCATATTAAGGATATATTCATGGACACAGAGGGGTTTCTCCACAATACCAGTCGCCGTTGAAATTTGGCCTGTTGTGTCTGCGTGAAGAGAGGACAGAACGAAAACATTCTAATTATCCCTCCACTTCACAGCGAGCAAATTATTACATCTCAAGCAGGCTCCCCCCAGCCTAAGACGGGAATCTACAAGCCGCTGGGGTAAACCCCAGCGATTTGATCGCACAGTGCCACATGCGCCAATTCCATGATCAAACAAGTGATTAAAAAGTGGCACACTTGTGTAATAATTGTCCACATACAAGTGGTACCCCTTTCCGAATAAGGGTGACACCAAGTCCCACACAATCTTACCAGCACTCCCTATGTAGTCTGGGCAGTTCTCTGGTTCTACGTAACTATCTCTTCCCTCATAAACCATAAAACTATATGTATAGCCTGTTGCCCTGTCACAGAGCTTATACATCTTGACCCCATATCTAGCACGTTTGCTAGGAAGATACTGTTTGAATGACAAGCGGCCAGAAAACTTAATCAGGGACTCATCAACGCAGACAACTTGATCGGGAGTAAACAAGGCTGCAAACTGCTGGTTTAAGTGGTTTACGAGGGGCCGAATTTTGTAGAGCCGATCGTATTCAGGCTGAGGACGATAGAGTTCATTGTCATTGAAATGCATGAACCGCAAGATCTGCTCGTATCGTGTCCTGGTCATGGAGGCAGAGAACACAGGCATATGGTGAATTGGGTCAGTGGACCAATATGACCGCAACTCACTTTTTTTAGTTATGCCCATGAGGAGGGATAGACCCAGGAAGATCTTAAATTTGGAGACCGTAATAGGTCTCCAATCTCTAGCAAGGGTCAACTGGGGATTAGCGGTGATGAATTGACCAGCATACAAATTGCTTTGGTCCACAATAGATCTATAGAGATCTTCCACGAAAAACAGCGAATAAAAATCTAGTGGCGTAAAATCAACTGTTTCCACCTGAATTCCAGGTTGGCCAGTGAATGGGGAAGTATGGGTGCTGCAGAAGTGGTGGGCTCCCAATTGGGATTGGCAAATGCAGCAGGAAGGACACTATGGGCTCGACGGGCCTGTCTTTGTCTTCTTGGTGGCAGCGGGACACTAGTTGTTCTAGCCACCTCATCAGCTTCAACTGCACTTATGGGATAACACGTGATACTGCAGTGCTGGATGTACGACCAGGATGTACTAGGCCGTTGGTGCTTGCCAGTTCACCAGGATGAGTGGCATTAGTACTGGCAGATGAGCAGAAGAACGGGGTCGGGTACGCCTGACCTTGGCAAGGACCACTACTCCGTTGTCAGAGCTATCTGTCAGGGTGCCGCTGCTGTCTATGTGTTCGTATTCTGAGCCTGAATCATACAGATGGGTGACTTCCTTTTCACTCTCACCTGTCATGCTCAGAAACGTGTAGGCCTGTTCGCTAGTGTACCTTCGATTTGATATTTTGGCCTTTTAAATTTACTGGTACACTAGTGAGACTGTGTAGGAAAAAAGAGCACTGACTGTCAGCGACGGCTTCCAACACTACCAAAAAAACTGTTAGCGTTTGCAGGGATCAGGCATGACTCTGCGAATGCTGCAGTTAAGTGTTTAGTGTTTTATAAGTGACAGTGATCGATTGATACTGCACTTGGGTGGGCTGGGCTTGGCTGGGCTGGGCTGGGCTTGGTGGAGGGGCTAAACGCAGGTGCTAGCAGGTATCTGGGTTGATCTCACTAACACTGCATTTTTGGAAAACCTAAACTACTGGGGACACTAGTATAGATCTGATCAGATCAGATATTGATCCATTCAGACTCTATACTACTAAGAGGGGTGTATGGTGCGTGCGTGGGTGTTAGCGCTACTGGCACTAATCTGACACTGCCTGGGGTGACGCAGACCCTAATTGAAGCTAAAACCTAACTGATATCACCCGCTGGGTGATCAGGGGTTTAACCTTTATTTAAATAATATACGGCGGGTGCCCTGACACTATAAAAAATAGCTAGCCAACCAGTGTCACCATGACACTAATACGGTGATCACTGGTGACAGGGGGTGATCAAGAGGTTAAACCTTTATTAGGGGGGATTAGGGGGGTCCCTAGATCTATCTGGTGCTACTACTAAGTACCCTAACACTGATCAGTGTCACAAATGACACCAGTACAGTGATCAAAGAAAAATATGAACACTGCACTGGGTGACACAGTGACAGGGAGTGAGGGGGTTAACTGGGGGGGGCAACCGGGGGGGTGACAAGTGTACCTATGTGTACTGTGTCAGTGTAGTGTTGGTGCAACTTACTCTGAGATGTCTTCTCTCCTTTCTCTGGAACGGAAAAGAATCACACATGAACCTTGCTTGGCACATGGGCTGAACCTGGAGGTGCATTAGTTCATCTCAAGTTACTTTGGCTTCCAAGAGGTTACTCATAAGGCCAGGATGGTTTGTGGCCACAAGCAGTAATGCCTGGCCATAGCCTCTGAGAAATGCAATGCCAACATGCACTGCCTGCCAACTGCCTCATCTGTGACACCCTCATAAGCTAGAATTCAATGTTTGCCATGCTGCACTAGTGGTAGAAATTAATGCGTTGATGGGTGATTATGGTTCTGAGGTGCTGAAGTTTCTTTAACCATGCCATTAGCTCATCATATAGCATTGCACCTCAAAGTTTTCAGCCTATTTCAGCCTACTCTGACACTTAAAAATAATTGTGGCTATTGTCTCTCAGATACATTCTAATATTTTGAGAGAGAAGAGCGTTTTAAATCAAAGAGATAAGTTACCAAGTAAAAGTACCATCATCCCAAATGTCTAGTACAAAAGCAGGGAGGATGAGGTAAAGAGCGGTCGCAGTTAGCTGCCTCTGTCGGCCAGTATCTCAATACCCCATGCGAGGGAGTAACAACCCCTAAAGAGGGGGGGAAGGGGGACTATTGCGGTACTAGGTGTAATCAAAAGTACAATGAAAAGGGATAGAGAAAAAAAGCAATGATATAATATAAAAATTCCATTTTAATAGAAAACATAGTTAAAAGATTGTAACAGTGTCACATACAGTTGTAATTTAAAAACGGAAGCAGTCAATACAACCAATTGGATTACAACCCATAGTGATAGTAGACACAAATAGAGCTTGAATTCTCGACCGGTTTCGCGGTTTTACCGCTTCCTCAGGAGAGCAATATCTGTGGTGCAACATACAATAATTATAGTGAGTACAACACACAAAGGTTACATAGTAACATTATCAATGCAGCAAACATTTAAACAAAGCATTGCACAATTATATACAATTTGGGTAGGAGAAGGATGAGCTCACCCGTTCTATAGTTCCCTGTGGGTGTACACGGCCCCAAGCGATTCCCCCTGCGGCGAACACAGGGGATAACTAAACAGCCTCTGAATAAATAAATTTAAGATGATAAAGTAAGATAGGTCAATGGACTGGGGAATCAATCAAAAAGAGGGTTAGGTGGGGGGGTGTGCCATTAGTGTGCCTCTAAAATTAAAACAGTGTGCAAGAAAAAAGAGAACCAAGAGGGGTGTAAGAATGGAGATAGATAGGCAGTGAGGAAGGGGAAGAAAGGAGGGGGAGGGGAGGGAAGGAAAGGAAAGGGGGGGGAGGGGAAAAAAGGGGGGAGAGAGAGAGGGGAGGGGGGGGGGAAAGGAAGGGGGGGGGAGAGGGATGGAAAGGAGGGGGGGGGGGGAAAGGGAGGGGAGGGAACGGAAAGCAGAAGGAACAGTGATATCAGTGAAGGGAAAATCCCTGCAAATTAGTGTGCAGGAAAGAAACAGATTGAAAGAGATTGCACACAAAAATATGAAACTGGCACTCACCCCTAGAGTACTGATATAATACAAACGCATAGGCTGGAATAAATGAGGACCAAGTACAAAAAATCGTGTGGTAAATGGATTGAGGCCGCCAGCTGCTGTTAAGTTGGTAATAAAAGTCCCCCCAGATCGGCTGGAGATATTGATATGTACTGGGAGAGGTTACAATGACAGCTGTAACAAGCATGGTAATAAGGTTACAAACGGGGTATACAGGGATATAAGGTTCAGCAAAGAGTGCCAACAGGAAGGGAAATCTGCCTGAGAGCAAGGGAAATGGGGGGCGGCAGCACTTACCCACAACAGTGGTCCTCAATAAGCCAGCGTCCAGGGGCTGTAGGCTCAAATAGCGGCCATGAATGGCCACTATAAGAACACCCCAACCCGGAAGTCAGGGACGGCACGAGAGGCGGTCCCTGACGTCACCGGGTCTGCTCGCCCGCACTGCGCAGGTGCAGTATACCATGCTACTGCGCAAGCGCGCGCTCCAGTCAAAGGGAATCGAGTTCCCGGACATGGAGACGCAAGCAGCTCTAGGGCTGCCAGGGCGAGCATGTGTCCGCCACAAAGAGAAAACTCGAGGCGGAGCAAAGCCACAGGAACCTGACGGGGAAGGTCATCCTTGTACAGCAAAAAACATAGTAGAGCATAATAAAAATAAATATAAGCATGACAAACAATCTATAATATTGTATCTAAGTAACAAGCAGTCAGTAGCAACAGCCTAGAGGAAATCGCCTAAAGTGGAAAGGTATCATGGAACGAGTTGAGACCCAGTAGTGCGGGGGGGGGGGGGAAGGGAAGGGAAGGGAAAGAAGAGGGGGGGAGAGGAAAAAAGAGGGGGGGAAAGGAGAGGAAAAAAAAAAAAAAAAAAAGAAAAAAAAAAAACAAAAAAAACTAGAGGGGGGAAAAGAAGGGGAGGGGGAAAGGGGGGGGGAAAGGAAAAGGGGGGGGGAGAGGAAAAAAAAAAGGGGGGGTTTATGGGGGGAGGGGGAGGGGGAGGGGGGAAGGGAAGGGGAAAAAGGGGGGGGGGGTTTGGGGGGAAGGGAAGGGGGAAAGGGGAGGAGGAAGAAAAGGGGGGAGGGGAGGGGAAAGGGAGGGGGGGAAAAAAGGGGAGGAGGGGGGGAAAAAAGGGGAAGGGGGGGAGAAAAAGGGGGGGGGAGAAAGGTGGAGACCAAGACCCCAAAGGGACCTCATAGGAAGGCCCTATAGGACACTGATTCATTTAGGCCAGGGGGAATAGTGGCGTTGAGTCGCTCAATCCACAGAGATTCTCTCTGGAGTATTAAGCGATCCCAATCGCCACCCCTGGGATTGGGTTTGAAAGAAGAGGGGGGGAGAGGAAAAAAGAGGGGGGGAAAGGAGAGGAAAAAAAAAAAAGAAAAAAAAAAAAAAAACTAGAGGGGGGAAAAGAAGGGGAGGGGGAAAGGGGGGGGGAAAGGAAAAGGGGGGGAGAGGAAAAAAAAAAGGGGGGGTTTATGGGGGGAGGGGGAGGGGGAGGGGGGAAGGGAAGGGGAAAAAGGGGGGGGTTTGGGGGGAAGGGAAGGGGGAAAGGGGAGGAGGAAGAAAATGGGGGAGGGGAGGGGAAAGGGAGGGGGGGAAAAAAGGGGAGGAGGGGGGGAAAAAAGGGGAAGGGGGGGAGAAAAAGGGGGGGGGAGAAAGGTGGAGACCAAGACCCCAAAGGGACCTCATAGGAAGGCCCTATAGGACACTGATTCATTTAGGCCAGGGGGAATAGTGGCGTTGAGTCGCTCGATCCACAGAGATTCTCTCTGGAGTATTAAGCGATCCCAATCGCCACCCCTGGGATTGGGTTTGACAACCTCCAGTACTAGGAATTTAACCACGGAGTTGTCGATATTATATAATATTTGTTTTAAGAGAAAACCTGTCTCTAAACTCCTGTTTATATTGCGGACTAACTAAACTGCTTATATACTGTCCAGCCACTGTGTTTGAGACCTTGGTCTCTCAAAGTTTACTCTCTAATTTTTATAGATAGATAAAACTTGCCTAGTCTCTCCCTCTTATATTGCAGCCTAAACTAGATATACTTTATAGTATAATTAAAGGCAAAACTTTTTTTTAGTTTTGGATAGATTGGAGAGGGATGGTAATACCTGTCAGGTTTGTATCGCTATCTAGGACCCCGTTGTGAAGATTCATCCTCTCTTTTTATCATATTTACTGTTATCATTAAAAATTAAAATAAAAGAAATCCCAAATTTTGGGCTGTCCCCAGAATACTAAGAGGGGAAATCTTTCAACGGGACACTAGTTCTGTGACCCTTGTGCCTATTAAGGATTTCATCACTTTAGAGGGATTTCCTCACACTTCTTGTTTTAGTTATAGACAGGAAGAGAAAAGAAATCTCCCCAGTGGGGCTATACTTTCCAACTGTCTTCATTTGGTGGGACAGTCCTGCTTTTTCGTTAAGTATCATACCTCAACTGTGTCCCAAGCTGTGTCCTGGGAATGAGTGCTCCCACACACATACTCTTTAGCCTGGCAGGCATTTCAGTGGAGCATACTATTCTGCACCACACCACACCACACCATACCACAGGGAAATCCAGTGTATATTTCAGCTTCTGAAAAGAGGCTGAGGAATGCCCATGCAAAGCAGTCACATTACATTGTGGGCAAGCTCCAAGTCTGCCCTCAGCACATACTAATGCTTGGCCAAGATCAGAAAGAAGATGGTCAGAACAGTAATGGCAGAGGTGTGCTGGGAAGGGGGGGGTGGAGACATATGTGTCCTGGAGGGGGAGGGAGCATGGAAGGCAGGGGGAATGTAAGCAGAGGTGTGCTGGGGAGGGGGGTTTGGAGGCAGAGATGTGCTGGGCTGGGGGGGGATTGGAAGCAGAGGTGTACTGGAGGATGGGGGGGGTGGAAGCAGAGGTGTGCTGGAAGATGGGGGGAATGGAAGCAGATGTGTGCTTGGGGGGTATTGAAGACAGAGATGTGCTCCGGGAGCATTGAAAGAAGAGATTTGCAGGGTAGCATTAGAGGTAGAGGTGTGTGGGAGGGCACTGGCGGCAGAGATTTGTGAAGGGGCAATGGTGGCAGAGGTGTATGTGTGTGTGCGGGAGGGGGGGCATTAGAGTGTACTGGGGACACTGGAAGTGGAGGTGTATTGGAGGGCACTAGAGGCAGAGGTGTTCTGGGGGGTGGGTGCTGGAGGCAGAGGAAGTTTTGCCTTCAGTTCTACTTTAAAGTACATGACACCTACAGTATAGAATTCTTTGTAGTAACCTAATAAAAAAAAAGATGGAGATCGGTCATAATGACATGGCACTTTTTTAAGGCAGAATGACAGGAACACTCAAGCTGTTTTTTCATTTAACCTTAATTTTTTACGGGAAAAAATGGATATGTTATGATATAGCAGGCTCCATCACTCAAACTTAAGCCATGTGCCCTGGGTGTCCTGTCGGGTATCTTAGGCACTAAACCAGCAACTTCAATGCATTTAATGCCAGTGTGAGATAACTCCAAACAGTCTTTTAAATTTGTATGTATAAAAAACTCAAGTGTCACTCTATTTACAAAGCAATTTTCAAGTTCTGAATCAGCATTGTAAATCAGTATGTGATCAAAAAGTAAACACATTAGCTTGGCAGTTAGAACAGCAATGATATAGAATTAAAATGAGATAAGTGTTTTGAGACATTATTTTAGACGCTTAGCTACATTAGGGCTCCTTAACACCTTGGAACATTGCCCTGCATTTTGCAGCATTTTTTAAAGATGTCATTATGCTTGAAAAAAGTCCTGCATAATGCACTTTGGTCTGAAGCCCTTTGGGGTCACATTCAGGTATATTGAATTTCATCCTTCAAGGCTACAATGAAAACCATGGCAATGTTCATTACCCCAACATGGACATGACACTTGTGATTATGCATATTATTGTAGGAAGAAGTAATTGCTGGCCAGCAGTGTTTTTAGTTGTGCTATTGGTTTTTTTATGTTTCCAGACTACAAAATTGTGGCAAATCAAAATCCCACTATATGCTGCCTTTTTAAAAATTGTTGCTCAGGGTTAAAGTGCTGGGTATGGGAATAAATGTTACTGGGGAGGAAGGGTAATTTCTGAAGTGGCATTTAAAGTGCTGTGGATATATGCAGTACATATAACTACTACATTATGCTATATAACTGATATATTATGCTGTTGTATCATCATACAATCTCAACAGAGCCTGTGCATATACTACATGTTATGAAAATTAGTTATTATAAGCATTGAAGTGGAGCAGCCCATAGTTTTTTTTCAAACTAACAACACTGCCATGTGATTACATAACATACAGTACAGTACTGGTTCTTGGTTAGTGATATATGTGCTTCTTTCAATATGGTAATCAAACATTTTAAGAAACATTAGAAATAATATAAAAAATGACTAACCATTAGTAGATATTTCGATTATAATGCATGGTTTGGAAATATACAGCAGAGTACTGTATATGGTATGTTATTAAATGTTACCAAGCAAGGAGTATTTGAGATTAGTGATTCACCACTGGGGTATTCGGTAAATATTGGCTTTTCAAAAGTGGTACAGACTTTAGGCCTCATTCACAAGGTCATAAAAAATATGCATAGAGCAGATTTTTTTAATTACGGATCAGAATGAAGTGCATTGGTTTCAATAAAGCCATTCACACAGGTGCATAAACATGACTCACTGAATCCAAAAATCTGTGTGCCTTACACGCTTATGCATATAATGTATACATGTGTAAGCTTGTATACACACTTGTAAGCACATACATTTATTATAAACAAAGGGAAAAAAAGTATCTTAAAAACAAATGATATAAACATCAGCATCTTTACGTATTTAAACGAATCTATACGCAAGTATTTTACTGATCATTGCGCAGAAACTTTTCTCCTAGAAATCACATGTGTAATAACATCAGTAAAAATGTTACGCCTGTGTGAATGAAGCCTTCAAGCCCAACTCCAGGCATACACAAATTACCATCCCATCCCATCTTCCCACCCATTCTTATTAAAAAAGTCCTCTAACAAAGTTTATGCTGACACCAGCCAGCGCCCTCTTGGTAGGATCTTCATACCGTGCAGCCTTCTGGAGCCTGAGAGGATGCAATCTCTAATGGCCAATAGAAAATGTCCACATTACTCAGGCAGCGACATGGACACCTAAAGGAAGGCCACCCCCCTGTGCAGTGAAGAGGATAGAAAATACAGGACATATCACATGACCAAGGATTTTGGTAAGCATTAGGAGCTTTTAGCTTGGGATTTCTTTCTAACTAATGCAATTAGTTTAAGGTAGAGGAGAAGGGCAAAAAGTGAGTGAAGGAGCTGGTGAGGCAAGTTTAAAAATTTCAGCTTATACTTTTTTTATTATGTAAAAACTGAAACCTCTTTTGGCTATTTTATTACATCCCTCTAAACCTAAACAGCCTTGCCTAAAATGTATGCATTTTATGTCTGAAAATTCCTGCAGCCACTTTTCTTCACGTGCCTCAGGTCTCTTAAAGGAGTTGTAAAGGCAATGCTTACAATCACTGCCAGCCCCTCTGTTAAGAGAAAGTGTACAGTACTATACAGTGTTTGTGCTTTTTTTATAATTCTTTTTCTAATTACCTTTTTTCACCTTGCCGATCACCGGTCACATGACCGCCCATCGCTCTCTTCCTCTGATGCATGCACTACAGAAGGGAGGAGCTGAGATCTCCCTCTGACATCTGCCAGGCGGTCACGTGAGAAAAATTTTTAAAAAGCACATACACTGTATAGTACATTTTGTCCTAACAGAGGAGCTGGCAGAAATTGGGAGCAGTTACTTTACGGCCACTTGGAAGAGTGATATAAGGGGAGGGGAGGGGTGGCTCACACAAGGAGCTGACCAGGAGAGAAGGAGGGAGAGAGGAGTGCTGCGGGATGACGGAGGCACGTAAAACTGAACATGATAATCAGGGCTCAGTAGCCATGATTACCATGGTCAGGACACACAGGGGGACACAGGAACTGGCAGGATCAACCAAGTTTTATTACAGCTTAGAGAAAGAAAAATGACACAGCACAAGCACTATGCAATTTAACATGCTTTAAAGGAACAGGATCTTTTATTTTTTTATTTTTTTATAGGGTTACAACCACTTTAAATTTTCCTTTAAAATGGCAGTTTTGTGGATTGAAGTATTTTCTAGTTAGCAGTGATAATGTTTTTAATTAGTAACATAGATATACATGGCATATCAGTTTTATTTAAAATAGTTGGAATTAGAGCAATTATTGTTGTTTAACTAGCTTTATTATACTTTGAAACGTTGTAAAAAATGTAATTATGATATTTCTTTCTTCAAACACAATATTATCTGCAAACATCATAATGTTATTGTTATCTCACATAATGTGTGAGAGCGTCTTTTTTTGCCACTGTACACCCGATAAGGAAGGTTTCATATGTAATATGTCTGCATTCAATTATTAATTAATATGACACACACTGTGTACTAATTAACAAATGCTTTCACTTTTTAAGGTTTTTTTTTTCCAGCATGTGAACATAAATTGCCTTGTCAATGTCATGAATGTATTCTATGTTGCCATATACAGTACCTAGAAGCTTCATTAAAAACAAAATGATGTCACCATACAGTATAGCAAACCTATTCAAATTACTGTAAACCCCACAGAAAGTACAGAAGTGTTAGGTTCAGACACAGTTTGGCACTGATACACCAAGATGCAATATCATTCAATTCACCAAAAAGTGCATTCATGACATATTAAGGTTCCTATCAACCAATATTATCCTATTACATTTTAGTATATCATAATTGGTATCATTTAAAAAAAAAAAATGCAATCTGTGTCCCGTTTAACAGAAGGCACAGCAAGACGTGAGAAGAAATCCTTTCAAATTGCAGGAAATGCAATAGGTAGTGATTACTAAAACAAGTGTCCCCAATACAGGGGAAAGACTTTCTCTCTATTCTTATTCTAGTGACAACTTAAAAATGTTGGATTCAGCCTAATTTTTGGCCCTGGTGATAAAGGTCACCTGGACAATTAGAGAGAGTAAACCTACCTGATGGGGACACAGATGGCAATAAAAACTACCGACTGAGTGAATCTATTAAATAAAAACAACAAAGGTGTGCTTAGCCTAAAAAATAAAAGATGAAAAACTGCTGCAATCAAAAATCCTTGAATAGCAAGGAATAATATATAATAGAAATGTAAGATGCACTTTTAAGTGATTGTCACAAAAACTAAAAAATCGTAATTAGGTGTAACTATTAACACTATAAAGTGATTAAAAACACTTTGGAACAATGAATAAAAACAAAAAAGTGTAAAGAAAACCACAACAAGTGGGTCCCTAAAAACTGCACACAGCATGTAGGTTGAAATGCTAAAGACAGATGTGTCAATCTCGTGAGTAATATACATGAAGAATTGAAAACAATGTTTCACAATATAATATGTTCACAAAAATAAATTGAAAAAAATATGGTGTAATGAAAAAGACAGATAAAAAAATAGTCTGTGAATGCAGCTTCCCATATGTGTTTCCAAATGATTGATCGTACTAGGAATCCACTAATCCCACATTAACCCCCCCCGGCGGTATTCCCGAGTCTGGCTCGGGGTGGATTTTCAGTACCAAAAGCAGTAACCCCAAGCCACACTCGGGATCGAATCGCAGGATCCAGGTACGTGTTACTTACGTTGTCCCCAGGATCCTGCGATGTCTCCCCGCACTGTGAGCAAGCCGTCCTCCGCTCGATCTATCACGGAGCCGAGCTCTGTTCCCTGCGAGTGTTGCGATGCATGGGGACGGAGAACGGCGCCAAATTCAAAAAGTAAAACACACAATACATATACAGTACACTGTAATCTTACAGATTACATTACTGTATCAATTTATTTCACATCCCTTATGTCCCCAGTGGTCTGTCCAGTGCCCTGCATGCAGTTTTATATTATAAATACTGTTCTTTCTGCCTGGAAACTGGAGATTGTCCATAGCAACCAAAACCATCCCTTTACATCAAAAGTGGTTTTAGACCAACTAGAAAACAGTGATAATAAATTAGAATCACAAATAAAATGAAATGTAGCGCTAATGATGATGACCAATGGTGAAAAACACATCAGTAATGGTAGCCATTAAAAAAAGGCGCATGAATGAAACACATATAAAGTGATGAATGGTAGGTAAGATATAATAATGTCCCAATATATAGCCATAAACCAAAAAACAGAAAGTCCCAGAATAAACTGTGTGTGGAGTGTTGAACTTATATGGAAATCTTCTCCTCTGTATCTCATTAATTATATGATCATAAACTTGAAACAGATAAAATACGCTTACCAGAGGAAGTGGATTCGGATGCCGGTGACACCGAATCAGACAGGCTTAGAGATACTAGATGGATGATGGTTGGTCCCAGAAACCCTGGATCTCAAGGGGGATCTTTCCTCTGTACTCCAATTCGCAACTGCCAGTCCAGAAGGCTGAAGGAGGACCACAGCCACAGGAAAGTCTCCAGAGTGTGGGTAGTTCCCAAAAAATATATAAAACGCCAATAATGCAGATCAAATGACGTACTTTTATTGGCTATCACCAATAATCAACAAGCAAGATAAAAAGCGTGATCACGTAAAATATAGTAAAATCAAATGTAGGCAAGAGTAAGGCTCTGTGTTTCATTCATGCACTTTTTTTTAATGGCTACCATCACTGATGTATTTTTCACCATTGGTCATCATCATTAGCGCTACATTTCATTTTATTTGTGTTTATAATATTGGTCATATTTTATGTAGCTGCTTTTTATATATTGGGTTAGCGCAGTGTTATATATATTTTTTCTTAATAAATTAGAATCACTTGCAGAATTGAGCGATAGTGATTTGTGGGGAAATCCATCATCAAATACTGAAAGTAATGACAGTGACAATTCTGCAACTGAGCAAATTTCAATGTTTTTGATTTGATTACATTATTGAATAATTTTTATTATATTATTATTATTTATAGTTATTTATTATATTATAATTAATATTTTTGTTTTTCAAACTTTATCATACCCGGGATGTCTACTAGATTTAAATGAGTTATTCCTAAGAATTACAGGCCTACAATATAAAACGCCAAATTTCATTGCAAAATAATTGTACCACTTTCAGCATCAAAAATCTGAAATAATTATACCGCCAGGGAGGTTAAGGAGATATTACCACTGTGCTGAATATATATGGTGAACTGCTCTCCAGAAAGAATGATCCCACCAAGAGATCATATGAGCTTGTATAAATCATCCCTGTAGATGAATGGCCATTGGATTTTAAGGCATAGAATCAGACTTGAGTAGCTCCTTATGGAAAGACCAAGAGATCGCATGAACCTGTGTGGATCCTCCCTGTAGGCTGATGGATAGCCAGCTTCAAAGCATGGAATCAGGCTCGGATAGCTCCTTGATCCAAAAAGATGAGCTAGAGCAATGAATTATAAGATCGTGTTGGACCGCCTGCAGAACGGTCGGCACAGATGGACACCGTGTTGCTAGGAGCTACTCAAGCCTAATTCTATGCATTCAA
Organism: Aquarana catesbeiana; assembly: GCF_042186555.1. Lineage (NCBI taxonomy): Eukaryota > Metazoa > Chordata > Amphibia > Anura > Ranidae > Aquarana > Aquarana catesbeiana. Next base: position 318,977,458 of record NC_133328.1, read on the forward strand.
ATCCATGTGGCCATTCACCTACAGGGAGGATTCATACAAGCTCATTTGATCTCTTGGTGGGATCATTCATTCTTGTAAGTAGTTCACCGTATATATTCAGCATGGTGCTGATATCGCCTTAATGCGGGATTAGTGGATTCCCAGTAAGATCAATCATTTAGAAACACATATGGGAAGTTACATTCACAGACTTGTATTTTTTATCTGTCTTTTTCATTACACTTTGTTTTTTTTCTATTTATTTTTGTGAACATACGGTATATATTGTGAAACATTGTTTTCACTTTTCATGTATATTCGCAAGATTGACACATCTTTCTTTATTTATTAAACCCACATGCTGTGGGCAGTTTTTAGGGACCCACTTGTGGTTTATTATGGTTTTCTTTACACTTTTGTTTCATTCATTGTGCCAAAGTGATTTTGACCACTTTATAGTGTTAATAGTTACACCTATTTACTATTTTTTAGTTTTCGTGACAATCAATTAATTGAGTGAATTTGCCTGGGCTTGATTCACAGAAGACTCTTGAATCCTGTTTAAAATTTGGCAAACCTGAACATAAAAGTGAATCCCACTGAAGTCTACGGGGAGATAAATCCTGATAGTACATTTTTAGGGCTTATAGGAAATATTAATAAGAAAGGCATGAAACGCTGGCCACTGCTATGGGAGGACATGTGCCAGTGGCAAAAAAAAATAATATTATATATATATATATATATATATATATATATATATATATATATATATATATATATATATTTAATGTACAGCAGGAAAAGAGTCCTTTTTATGTGGTTTTGATAGCAAAGTTAAAAAAACACAAATCCGAGTTGGGTGATGCCAACAGAGTTAGTAAAGTTTACATTTTAACTTATACCTACAGGCAAGCTTATAATAAAGTTGGGTAAAGTTGGGTAATCCAGCACTGGGAGCAGGAAGGACGTATAGGGTTCTTTATATTCTAGAGCCGCCAATCAGGGCACAGATCACTGTCAGAGTCATGATTGGACACTGTCATCATGACTTTATCCAATCATGGCTCATTCCCGCCCACAGTATAAAAGTATACGCCATATAGTTTTGCGCGTGTTACTGCCAGTTTAACGCCATATAGTTCTGTGCGTCACTATATGTTTGGTGCATTATATAGCAGTATATTATAGTGTATCCGTGGATTGTGTCTGTGTAGTGTGAGTACTCAAATTAAAGTGCACCAAACACCTCTTTACATTGATTAAAGTGCATCTACATACAGATTTCAACTTCTTCTTTACATTTGCTTATAAGCACCGCCCCCTCCCTCCTAATAATGTCTGGGAGGACAACAAGGAGAGGCAGACATTCCCTTGGCACTGTAAGGGGGCCAGCAACAAATGTGTCCACAGGTATAGGTGGATGCGGTGGTCAGTCCTCAGGCGGGGCATCATTTCCTCTGTTTAGTGAGTTTGCCCATGCTATCCAGCCACAGCATGCAGAGGAGGTGATAGATTGGCTTACTAAAACTTCTTCATCCTCCTCATCCTCTGTCACACAAGCAGAGACAAGTGTGCAGTCCCCTGCAGTTGCCAGAGTGGATAAACCTGCTTCCTTGTCCACATCTATTCCTGCCATAGCCCCAACATCAGCCATTGAGGAGTTAGCTGAGTTATTTGACCACAGCATCAGCCACTTGTTCCTTGATGATGCCCAGCCATTACTGGATTCAGATATTGGTTCTGAGGTTGAGGATGACAGGAACATGAGCCATGAGAGAGGAAGGAACACTGGTAGACAAATTGGCATTCATGTTCCTCAAGCCGCAGCGTATTGCCAAGTTGTCTCCAGTGGTAATGATGAAGATGGAGGAGATGGAGATGATGATGATGATGATGAGGTCACTGATGTGACTTGGGTGCCAGATAGAGCAGAGGAGGAAACTGAGGATGAGGCGGCACAACCCCAAGGAGGCCGACATCAAGAAAGAGTAGAGAGCAGCCAACCCAATTCCATCACATTCTGCAGCTGTTATCTCCCAGCCCACTCCCCAAAGCTCAGCTGCCTGGGCCTTTTTCAGCACACCTGCAGCAGATCGCACTGTTGCTATCTGCAAACTGTGTCTCAGGCACATCAAACGTGGCAAAAACACCAACCATTTGGGTACCACATGCCTAACAAGGCATTTAACTTCCAACCACTCAGCCAGTTGGCAAGAGCACCTAAAAGCCACACAAAAGGGGCACAAATCTGTCCCTCCTCCTCCTCCTTAGCCACTTCAGTCTGCCCCTGTGATACCGAGTCATTACCTTTCAGCAGCCTCCACTGACAGGGATGATGGTATAGCACAGGGTGTCCCAGGTCCTAGCAGCACATCTGCCAGCAGCACATCAACAGCTGTAGACTGTAGCCATCAAATTTCTCTGCCCCACCTGCTGCAGCAGAAAAAAAATACAGTCTCTGCCACCCACATGCCCAGCGTCTGAATGCACGCTTGTCAAAGCTATTGGCTCTCCAACTTTTGCCTTTCAGCTTGGTGGATTCTGCCCCTTCTGTGAATTTGCACAATGGGCTGTACCACAAGGGCGGGTCCCCAATCGCTACTACTTTTCACGTAAGGCCATTTCATCTCTCTACCATCACGTGGAAGGGAATGTTCTGGCATCGTTGGGCAAGGCAGTCAGCTGTAAAATCCACCTTACTGCTGACACATGGTCCAGCAAGCACGGGCAGGGACGATATATTTAATTCACAGCACACTGGGTAATTCTGCTTGCAACTCGAAAGAATGCAGGACAGGGCTCAGTGCTGCAGCTTTTTGCGCCCCCACGTCTTCATACAGCTGGTGGTGATGATGCCAGACCTGTGAGCTCTACCCCTCCTCCTCTTCCTCCTCCCCTACCACCTTCAAGTCCTCCTCTGCAGAATTGTCCCATGATCATCAGGTACCCCCTAAGCGTTCAAAGGGCTATTTCCAGAGTCAGGCTAAAAGGTGCCATGCAGTGCTTCAGCTGGTGTGTTTAGGGGACAGGAAACACACTGGAGATTCTTACAGCTGTGCAGGGATTAGTAGTAGTAGTAATTCAGACTATACTGCCCCAACTGCAATCAAGATTTGGCCTGGAGCATGACCAAAACATAACCATGCTCCAGGCCAACTGTTGATTGCAGTTGGGTCAGTATTGAATTACTACTACTACTAATCTTAGGCATAGAAACAGCCCAAGTGAGGGTCTGCCGGATCAGATTCTGCTGGATGAACTCAGACATTCCCTGACTCTGGAACTGAAAGCTGAGATTGTTAAGAAACAGCTATCTGTCTCTGGTGGATCTATGAGAGAGGATTCTATTGGTGGACTGTTCGATTAATACAAGTTGTGAATTTGGCTTTTTCAACCATTTGCTCAATGTGTATGTCCTATACACTGACGGTAAGAGTCAGTTGTGTTGGGTGTCGGTGACGGTTCTCCTATCCTCTATCCTTTTGGATTTTTCAAGATGGACTGCAATTTTTTGTGTCATTAATTACACTTATATACTTTTTTATCATTATTTATTAGCGTTACACTTTTATTTATATTTTTTGTTATTGTACCCAGCAACATTGTGTTAGCTGCTTCTGAGTTTTTACTTATTTAAGTGCAGCAGATTTTCTCTCTTACTGTCTTAAAAAGTGTTTGGGGACCTGGGTCCTGCCCCAGGGGACATGTATCAATGCAAAAACAAAGTTTTAAAAACGGCTGTTTTTTCGGGAGCAGTGATTTTAATAATGCTTAAAGTGAAACAATAAAAGTGTAATATTCCTTTAAATTTTGTACCTGGGGGGTGTCTATAGTATGCCTGTAAAGTGGCGCATGTTTCCCATGTTTAGAACAGTCCAAGAGCAAAATGACATTTCTAAAGGAAAAAAAGTCATTTAAAAGTACTCGCGGCTATAATGAATTGTCGGTCCCGGCAATACACATAAAAGTTCATTGATAAAAATTGCATGGGATTCCCCCACAGGGGAACCCTGAACCAAAATTAAAAAAGAAAATGCGTGGGGGTCCTCCCAAATTCCATACCAGGCCCTTCAGGTCTGGTATGGATATTAAGGGGAACCCCGCGCCAAAATTTTTTTAAAAAATGGCGTGGGGTCCCCTCAAAAATCCATACCAAACCCTTATCCAAGCACGCAACCTAGCAGGCCGCAGGAAAAGAGAGGGGGACGAGAGAAAGCCCCTCCCTCCTGAACCGTACCAGGCCACATGCCCTCAACATTGGAAGGGTGGTTTGGGGTAGCCCCCCAAAGGACCTTGTCCCCATGTTGATGGGGAGAAGGGCCTCATCCCCACAACCCTTGCCCGGTGGTTGTGGGGGTCTGCGGGCGGGGGGCTTATTGGAATCTGGAAGCCCCCTTTAACAAGGGGACCCCCAGATCCCGCCCCCCTGTGTGAAATGATAACAGGGTACAAAAAAAAGACAATACACGTCTTGGGACAAGTCCTTTATTAAAAAAATAAAAAATAAAACTGCCCCACAAAGTCTTCTTCTTCTTTTCGTGCTCCGACGGACCGAAAAAGAAAAAAAAAAAAAGCCGCACGCCACCTACGATCTGCTTCCATGGGAGGCACCCGCCGTAATGACCGGCCTCTCAGGTGACAGCTCTTTTATAACTGAGGGCAGGGCCACACGATGACATTACAGGGTGACCCCACCCCCCTCTGACTCATGGGGACATCCCTATGGCTTTCCTGTAGCTTCAGAGGGGGGCACCCCGTTACGTAACCGACATTATGGACAGGGCACTGGAGGCAGAGCAGCTGGAAGAAGAGGAGGACTTCCTTTCCTCTGAAGGCCCACTTTATCCAGACACCATCATTCCTATATCACAGAACAAACACGGGAGGAGGATGAGGGGGAGGATTCTGGCACTTTCATAGGCTTCGAAGAAGAGGAATACATGCGTCAATCTGTAAGCAATGGCTTTCCAACCCCAGGACCCTTGGGAGTAGTACCTGGCTGGGAGGAGGAAGTTCCAGATGCTGTCATCTTGAGTGACCTCAAGGAGGAGTCTGCTTCTCAAGCCTCTGCAAATTTGGGCAACCTCACGCTTCAAAGCCTGCAAAAGGACCCATAAAGGAGAAGGATGATTACTGGTTGGCAACCCTCCTTGACCACTGTTATAAGGGTAAGGTCGGAGAACTCATCCCGTCCCCACAGAAAGTGCAGAAGATAAAATCTCTTGAGGACACGTTAAAGAGGATTTTATTGAACATTTTTCCTGACTCCAGCAGGTTACAATGTTGTGGAAAATGTTGTTTTGAGTCATTTGTTAGTCAAGAGAGGAGCCTTGGAGAAGGCGTTCACCTAAGTGAGGCATTTCAGAATTTTTTTAGTCATCGCCGCCCAGGGCTGTCACCTTCCACATCCCATTGCCAGCGTTTGCATCACATGGCGGACGATTACCTTGCTTTCATCAAGAGTACCTCTATAGGGTTACGATGGGAAGGCCCCCCTCGATACCCAAAGAGTAATTTTTCTGCACCTGTTTGACAGGTGCATATCATTGCAATTTTTTTTACAGCAAGGCCAATTCTTGCTTTCATCAAGAGTACCTTTATAGGGTTATGGTGGGAAGGCACCACCGACACCCAAAGACCAATTTGTCTGCACCTGTTTGACAGGTGCATATCATTGCAATTTTTTACAGCAGGGCCAATTCTTGCTTTCATCAAGAGTTCTCTTTAGGATTACGGTTGGAAGGCGCACCCAACACCCGAAGAGTAATTTTTCTGCACCTGTTTTGACAGGTGCATATCATTGCAATTTTTTACAGCAAGGCCAATTCTTGCTTTCATCAAGAATACCTCTACAGGGTTACGGTGGATAGGTGCCACTGACACCCAAAGACCAATTTTGCACACCCGTTACTATCCAAAGTCAAAGTGACACCAGAATTTATCCAAAAAATCTCTAATCTTGTTCCCAGTGCACTACATTGAGGCCTCATCATACACACTGGGTCCCCAGCTGTTGCTGAGCAAAATAAAGCCAGCTTGCCGGGAAAATGTCATTTTTTTGGCTTTATAAATGCAGTTATTGCTGCAGTAGATTCTAGACATTGTACAGATCTGCCACTTTACAGGTAAACTAAGGGGACCCCCAGGCACTATATTGGAAGGAATTTTTCATTTTTAGGCTTTCACTTTAAAAATCAAAAAATCACTGCTCATGTAAAAATGATGTTTTTCACAAACTTTTTTTTTATTTATACATGTCCCCTAGGGCAGGACCTGCCCAATTACTTCCATATAAGCCTTCAAAAATAGGATTTTTATAACAGCTCACCTGTAAAATCCTTTTCTTGGAGTACACAACGGGACACAGAGGCACAGTAATTATCGTATGGGTTATATAGGCACCTTTAGGTGATGGACACTGGCACACCCTAGACAGGAAGTTTAGCTCCCTATATAACCACTCCCCTTACTGGGAGTACCTCAGTTTTGAAGCAAAGCAATATACATGTATTAGAAGAGGGGAGGGACCTCTGTGTCCCATGATGTACTCCACGAAAAGGATTTTGACTCTGGAAGGTGGCTTCCTTGCATTAATCAAGGTAGATATCACTGAGCCTGAAAGCCCACGATTCTTCAGAATGTGGGTTTCAATAGCCAAACCATTAAATTTAGTGTTTGTACGGTGGGATGGAACACTGGTCCCTGCGATAGCAGGTCTGGACATGGTGGTAGGGTCCATTGGACCCCTAACGCCCTCTTCATGATCTCTGCATACCAAGATCTTCTGGGCCACGCTGGGGCCACAAGAACCACCGACTTCCTTTCCTGCTTGATCTTGCGAAGAAGTTGTGGTAGCAGCAGAATAGGAGGGAATACATAAATCAGTGAGAACTGATCCCATGGAGTCCCTAACGCATCTGTTCTGTATGCGAGTGGATCCCTTGTTCTTGACACAAAGTTGTTGACCTTGTTGTTGAACCTGGACGCAAACAGATCTACGTCCGGGATCCCCCTTCCTTCGCATATAGCCCGGAAGATGTCGGGGTAAAGATACCATACCCCTGGAAACAACTGCTGGTGACTTAAGAAGTCCGTCTGCCAATTCTTTAGCCCTGGAATGAAGATTGACGATATGCAAGGCACATGCTTTTCTGCCCAGGGTAAGATATGGTTTACCTCTCCCTGGGCTGCACGACTTCTAGTTTCCCCTTGATGATTGATATAAGCCACTGCTGTGGCATTGTAGGATTGGATCCTGACGGGACAACCCTGCAACCTGAATGTCCAGGCCTTTAGGGCTAGTTACGCTGCCTGAATCTCTAGAATGTTGATGGGCAAGGTTCTTTCGGTTCTGGACCATTTCCCTTGGACAGTCGTCTCTTCCAGGATTGCTCCCCAACCCGAAAGGCTAGCATCTGTTGTTACCACCTTCCAGGTAACTGGTAAGAAGTATTTCCCCTTCCGTAGATTCTCGGGTATCAACCACCAGCTGAGATTCTGGCGCACTGTTGGCGACAAATGCATCTAGCGCCTGGACCTTCTTGTTCCAGGCAGACAGGATACTGTTTTTCAGCAGTCTCGAATGAAACTGTGTGTAGGGAACCGCTTTGAATGAAGCCACCATCTTTCCCAACAACCTCATGCAAAGGTGAATAGAAGGACCTTTCTTCGCCCTGACCACCTGAACCAGCTCCTTTATGGCACTGATCTTTGCCTGGGGTAAAAACACCCTATTCTGGGTTGTATCTATAACCAGACCCAAGTGCTCTAGTCTTCTTACTGGCTTAAAGGAGATTTCTCTAGGTTGAGGACCCAACCTAGGTATTCCAGGTAGTTGACTGTGGTGACCAAGCTTTGGTCTAAGCGGGCTACCGACCGGTCTATCAGGAGCAGGTCATCTAGGTAAGCTATAATCGTTATACCTTGGACCCTTAATCTGGCCAGAGGAGGGGCTAGGATCTTTGTAAACACCCGAAAGGCAGAGCTACAAACTGAAAATGAAGTTTTTCCACTTCGAAACACAGAAATTTCTGATGAACGGGGAAAATAGGTACATGTAGGTATGCATCCTTGATGTCGATTGATGCCAGAAGTTCTCCTCCTTGTAGGATGGAGACTACTAATTGGATTGATTCCATGCGAAAAGATTGAATCTCCATTTGGTTTTAGCACCGTGAAAAGGTTTGAATAAAACCCCAACCCCTGCTCTTCCGTGGGGACCACCATGATCACTTTCTGCGACAAAAGCCGGTCTAGCGCTTGAAGGAGAGACTTCTTTTTCTCTGGATCTTTGGGAACATTTGACCTGAGGAAACGAGGAGACAGGAATTCTCGGAACTCTAGTTTGTAACCTAGAGCTATTGTGGAGACCACCCATCGATCTTGAAAATCCTCCTGCCAGACCCTTGAGAACTGTAGCAGCCCCCCCCCACTCGAGCAAGCGGGGGCAGGCCTTCATAAAGAGGCTTTAGCATTCTGTCTTGTAGGTTTCCTCCCCCAGGACTTCTTTTGTACCTGGGGTTGACTCTGAGGTTTACCTCTTGAACCTGACGGTGGAGGCCGTCGCGACTGCCTGGAGGCTGATGCCCCTGGCACTGGAGAAAGAGCCAATTTAAATGAGGGATGTTTACTCCTTTTCTTAACTGGCAAAATGGTACTTTTCCCACTTGATATCTTTTGGATATAATTGTCCAAATCATCCCCAAACAGCCTTTCACCGCGGAAAAGAAACCCAGCCGGGAGCTTTTTGCATTGCGCTTAGGCTGACCAATTTTTGCGTATAATCTGCATTAACCCAAGCATAAGGTGAGAGGTCTGAAGAATAGAATCTCTGATTGCGTCAATTGCAAAACACAAAGCCCCTGGCAGCTCGGCTAAATCCTGGGCCTGCTGTTCAGGGAAAAACTTGAGCACCTGTTTCAAGTGGTCTCTCAAATTGCTGCCATTTCAAGTTGAGCTACTGAACCTGCCAAAGAAAAAATGTTTTTTAAAAGGAATTCCAACTTTTTATCGGTTGGATCCCTAAGCATTTGAGCATTGTCAACAGGACAAGTCAAACTTTTATTTACAGAGGATATAGCAGCGTCAATTTCCAGTATACCCCACATCTTTGTAAATTTTTCCTCCATAGAATAAAGTGTTGAAAACTTTTTTGGAGGGAATAAATGCTTATCTGGGTGATCCCACTCAGAATATATAAGCTTTTCCAGTAATGAATGGACAGGAAAAGCAGGCAAAGCTTGAGGAGGCTTCAGTGAACCCAAACAAGAAGTAAGCTTTTCAACCAACTCAGTTACGGGTAACTCAAATGACCATTTCAGTAAGAGATTGCACCAGCAATTTCTCAGCCTGTGAAGCTGAAGAAGGTCCTTCCCCACTTGATTCCTCGGAAGAGGAGTCATCAGTCTCTTCACAGTCCCCTGAGGGAGAATCATCTTCCCTCTCTCACTGTTCCTCTGTTTGAGGGTCCTGGGTGGTAGAAGGGGACCTAATGTGTTTTCTTCCACTCTGTGAAGATGCGATTAAAGCCGTTAATCTTTCCTCCAATCCAATCATGGCTGAGGAAAAAAACCTCCTGAGTAATATATACAGGGGTTGCAATGCCAGGAGCAGTTGCAGCCCCTGACAACCACGATAGCTTGCTCTGACCAGCCTCCCTAGGCCTTTCAGGGGGGATGGCATTGCAGAGGGAGGGTCCTCAGAGCCTGAGGAAGATCCCTTTGAGCCCGTTTTTTGGGGTATTTGTACTTCCCCTTCTGCCCATAGTACCAAGCACAAATGCAGAGGTACTACCAGAAAATGCACCCACTGCTGAGCAAAATAGTCCAGCAACTGCCGCTGCTATCAAGGCTCAGTCTGATGCTAAGTAAACGTGCCCTGGGAATGCCTGTGTCAGCCACACTCACATGCCACCCGTCTGCTCTGTGTTCCTCCTTCAACTGTATGCACCTGCAAAAAGTGCACCTTATAGCTTTACACAGCTGAACGCTGAATCACGCCGATGCCACGCTAAGTCCCCGTCCCCCTTTCTCCGACCTCCCAATGCACCCCCCTTATCTTTTTTCAAAATCATCTTTTCAGCTCAGATCTGACCAGATCGCATGTGGAGGGGGGGCTGGGGTGGAGAAGAGGAGGAGAGCTGCTGGATAGAGAACCACTGTAATGGCGGTGGCAGCGGGAGCGGTGCGGCATACCGCCAACTGACCCATGCTCTCTCTGCCTGCTGGAAAGAAGCTGTCCAGGTGGGGAGACATTCAAAAGAGAATAAAAAACCCACTTCCCACATCCTACCTGGGGCTTGGGTGGGAGGAAGCATGCAGCTTGTGACACAGAGTGAGACTGACAAGCATGGAATCAGGTACGTGCTCTTGATAGCCCCCGGTGGCGACTTTAGGCATGACAACATTTACTTAAAGGAGAAACCCCGTAAGAATTAGAAAAATTCCTTAGGAATCTCCCTTACCTTATCCAGCTGCAGGGTTCTGTGGTAAACCAGACAGACCCAATCTTCACCACTCACGGTGGGCTCCATTAAGAAACCTTCAGAGACTGGGGCACCTTTTTATCAGGGGTTCCACACCCCTGGACCTGTAAAGCACCCCGCCAGGAAAATATGGCTGAAAAAACCAAACAGTGGATCCCAGGATCCAGCTCCCTAAAAAGAGAAGCGTTACAGGCAGAACCTCGTTTCTTCCAACAGGCTGGGTACCATTCAATTCGGTCTGAAAAGACACTTTGAATGGATCCAGTTGCATGGCTTGCTCCAGCAAGATTTTTCCCAGTGGAGCTCAGCACAGCAGATCTTTACTCGTGACCAACACCTAAGACACTGGCGAAAAAGCTGTGGTACTCCCAGTAAGGGGAGGGGTTATATTGGTTAGCGAAACTTCCTGTCTAGGGTGTGCCAGTGTCCATCACCTAAAGGTGCCTATATAACCCATACAGTAATTACTGTGGCTTTGTGATGTATGATAAAGAAATGGGCACTTTTGAGTTTTGACGTTCGGGTCCCATTGACTTTAATGGGGTTTGTTATTCGGGTCCAAACTTTTGCGGTGTTCGAAAGTTCTGGTGCGAACCGAACAGGGGTCCGTTCAGACCATCTCTACTTAGAAACCCTTCTGGCTGAGGCTAACGCTACTAGGAAAGCCGTCTTTAACAAAAATTCCCATAGCGACAACTCCATCATAGATTTTTGGAGCAGATGGGTAGCTGAGTACTATTGTGAGGTCCCATGTAGAAACATGGGGGCTCTGGGAGGCCTTAAAGAATTGAAGAATCAATTTATCAGAGGCTCACTGAGTCCCAGTAAAGGCTTAGATGCTGAAGACGTGCCCTTTGAGCATGCTTGCACTCAGACCCATGTTGAGACCTTTTTGAAGAAAACTGAAGACATGACTGTAATGGAACGTCCCACACTCCGCTTCAGTGCTTTCGTAATATACCGCTTCCTCCCAGTCTGAATATATATATATCAGATATTGCAACCACTCACAAGCACAAAACAAGACAATACTTGTTTGATTGCTGAACATGGACTGATTTATTTGAGATGACACGCCAATATAGACAGCAGGCTTGCAAAAAGAACTCTAACCAGAAACCTAATTAACATGAGCTAATTAACTAATCCCTTAAAGCAGCCGATGTGACTCTGTGACCTCCGGAGCATTGTTATGATTAATCAGGATTTCACAGGGTCAGACTTGTTGTCACAGAGCTTCACACTTTGGTATAAACACAGGAACCCTTCTCACAATAGCAGGAGCTGCCGGTAATTACAATTAACAATACAAACAGTGATCTCCTCCCCTCCTCAGCCTAGTAGGCAACAAACTATAGTAGGAGTAGACTGTACAGCTCCTACCCAGTTCTAGAGGCCAATGTGATCAGTCCTCTCAACTAACATGTTGAGTTCAGAATCAAACAAACCAAGAATAGTCTTTACATATATCCTGGGAGATATTGTGAATAAATATTACTGTCCCATTTTAAGAAATCCAAGACATACCCTCCCAGTCACCATTTCCAATATGGCATACACAAAGTTCCCAGAGTCTGTATGTCCTGGGGGACAAGGACCCGAATCCAAAGCAACACCACCTCAAGGGTCCCCAGGCATACAGCTCACAAAGTGCACCGTTCCCCCAAATGCCAGGGCCCATAATAGGTAGGAAAGAGGCTAGCGTTAAGTCCCCTCCAGAAGCCTTTGTCCCGGTTGGGTCTGTCACAATGACAAACTCAGGCTTCTCTAGAGAAAACTTCTTACATTGCATATTCTTGGAATTTAAGCCAAACATTGTTGTAGACTTTGTTCATGCTGCTCTTCTGTGCTCTCATGAGGGTATTTACCACTCTCGATGCAACCTAAATCTGTGAACATTCACCTCTTAAAATCCAGGCCGCTAACTTGAGCTTCCCCGGAGCCGGATGGAGAACTGGACCTTATGCCACCATCTGGCAACTGCGAAGATTTTGTACTATGTGTCTGAGATATAAATAGTTTAGTGCATGTCCAGTGTTTAAGAAAAACTGCTCTGGAAAGGGTGCCTCCTCCACAGAGCCACTGAATACAAGGACAGGAGAGACCATGATCCCAATAATCATCAGGCATTCAGGCGGAGACAGGTGAAGGGAGGAACACCAGGACATTTCAGCACATTACCACCGGTATGTTTTTTAAAAGCAGAGAAAGGCATACTTTGAACTATGATTAATTTGGCTTCTAATTACAGAAGGACCGTGTAAGGATCAGATGACCCTGTTCTTTATTTGCCAGCCAGCCGAACACCTGTCCTAAAACCTCATCTGCTGGGATTGAAATTATCATCCCCTGTCACTGGAACAATCTGAGATGAGAAGGATGGATGACCTTTCAAATATGGTCTACTGTAAAGTGCTTGCCCTGAGGGCCCAAGCATCCAAGACCAAGGCTATACCCATTTTGAAAGAGGAGCAACCAAGTGCCCTAAAACACGTTTGGGTGATACAATCCTCAAAATACCAGGAAGCATCCTTGCATGAAACTCTTTGCTGACTTCTGGTTGATGTGTTGGCTTTCCAGTTTTTCCTGGACTTCCAGCCGGGACTGAAGAGACTAACCTTACACTGTAGTCTCCTCTGACTCAGACATTTATCTTGAGGCAGGAAGTCAGATTATGAACAATCACAGAACCTTGCTATCAATGTAAGCTTCACCTTCTATGAGCAATGCAGTAAATGAGTACTTCCTTGAAGGACACATTATCTTCCAATGGTAAAATCATGTATCTGGCCAAACTCATAAGGGACACACTGCCCAAAGGGGGTGACTCCAAACGCTGGACACCTTCCTATTCACAAGGGTATAACTTTGACATCCTGCTGAAAACATGTTTTTTGTCCACTTGAAATACTGCCACCATCTCCTTCTATCTTAACCACTTCCATACCAGACACTTTCCCCCCTTCCTACCCAGGACAATTTTTAGCTTTCAGAGCTGACGCACTTTGACAATTGCGCGGTCATGCAACACTGTACCCAAACTAAATTTTTATTATTTTCTTCCCACAAATAGAGCATTCTTTTGGTGGTATTTGATCACCTCTGCTGTTTTTAATTTTTGTGCTGTAAACGAAAAAGACCACCATTTAAAAAAAAAATGATGGGCACTGATAGGCGGCACTGATAGGCGGCATTGACAGCACTGATAGGCGGCACTGATGGGCACTGATAGGTGGCACTGGATAGGGAGCACCGATGAGGAGCTACTGACAGGCATTACTAAGTGGCACTGATTGGCACTTCAATGGGGCACAGACAGGCATTACTGATGGGGCACTGATTGGCACTATTGTGGGCACTGATCGGCACTGTTATGGGCACTGATTGGCAGCTAATGGGCACCTTTTGATGGGGGCTGTGCTGATAATCAATGTGCTGATTATCAGCACAGACCCCCCTCTGACAGGGAAAGCCACAGATTGACTCTCCCTGTCAGCGTGAACCGAGGAAAACCGTTTACCAGCACTTCTTGGTTCACGCAATGATCAGCTGTGATTGGTCACAGCTGATCATGTGGTAAGAAGCCTCTGTCAGAGGCATAATACCACGATCGGAGTTGCGGTGTGTCAGACTGACACAGAGCACCTCAGATCGCTGCGATGCGCGCCCCCGCGTATCCTGGGTACGTCATATGACATCCGGTCAGGATATCACAAGTGCTTTGCCTCCATCATTCTGCTATATGGCGGGTGGCAAGTGGTTAAGGCATCTCACCAGCCTTATAAAGGAGGGATCAAAAACTGGACAAAGGTCATCCTCATCCACATCTTCTTCTTTGGAAGAGTCTGAAGAAGGTTGGTTGGCCTAAGAAAGCTCTGGGACAAGTTGGTGAGTTCACATAACTCTTTCAGAGTGTAAAGACAATTGTGTTCAACATCATCTTTATCAGTGATTGCTTAAGCAAAGCAGGATCCATACAGGTATGCTTATCTGCATTTTCTTTGGAGGAGTCTGAGAAGGGGAGACTAGTCGACTGGTTCTGGAAGGAAAACTGGCTGTCCAAAAAACAATTCCTTTAGAGTGTTTTGGCTCTATGTTAATGAAAATTTAATATTTGCTGGGAAGCAGATGGGCACTGTCCCCTACCTTCTCTGGTGATGCTGGTCTTTATTAGAGTTCATTGACCATATGTTTAATAAATGTGACAGCCTGTCATCATCTTTATCCTTGGCTGCTTGATCCAGCAGGATTCATACAGTCATGTTTATCCATATCTCATCTTTGGATGAGTCTGAAAAGGATGATTTTTCCTAGGAAGGCTAGGAGACTGCTCATTGCCAGAATAGGTAACCCCTTCACAGAGTGAGTGGAAACACTCCTTTAGAGTGTATTGACCAAATGCTTAATGAATGTGACAACCTGTTGATCCTCATCATCTTCATTACTGACTGTTTGAATAAACCAGGATTCATACAGTCATGTTCTTCTGCATCTTCCTTTTTGGAAGAGTCTGAAGAGGGCTGTTTGCCTGGGAAGCAGATGGGCATTGACCACTTCCTTCTCTGGTCTGGTGGTGCTGATCTTTCTTAGGGGTTGGCATTTATGACATGTGCCAATTTCCTGGATCCTGTCCCTTCAGAGGGTGAGTGGAAACAACTCCTTTGGAGTGTATTTTTCAGGGAGATGCTGGCCAGCACATTGGCACCAAATGGCATATAGAAGGATGACAGTTGCACTAGGGCATTGCTATCTCATCTGCAGTGTCCCCCTGTATCCTGTCCTTGAACTTGTTGACCTGGTGTCAGGGCTGGGCTCAGCCCTTCCTTCTCTGAGCTGGCCGCTCAGCTGTCGGCTAATTGCCAGCTCCTATCTCTCCACAGTGACTCACCTGTTGATGATATCCTGCTCATCAGTCCTGCCTACTTAAGCTGTCCAGCCCAGATGATCTCTGCTTTCTCCTTGGTCACATCTCTAGAGACGCTCTCCTGTGTTCCTGATAAAGACTTGCTTGGCTGACATTCCTTCTTCTCCAGATCCAGCTTGCTGTTCTACTATGCTCATCTCTGGCTTCCTGACGTTTTGGCTTGTTTGACTATCCGTTCCGGTTCCTAAACTCTGGCTATGTTATGACTACGTTTACTCTGTTTACCTTTTTTTATTATTATTAAACAAGTGTGATTTAACTGTACTTCTGTCTCAGCCTGATTCATGGTTTCTGACAGTAGGCGAAGGCCATGAATTCAGAAGATGCAGTCAATCCACATGTTGGTAATATTTTTTCCAGATAGAATGAGCAGGATCACCGCATAGACCAGTTTGCCATGGCATTAAAAACTCTCCTGAGTCGTGCAGCCCACCTGGAATCTCCCACTATGGCTGCTCCGGTACAACCTATGTTGCAGGCCTTCCCTGCTGCTTCTCCAGTCTCTGTGCAGGCACCCGCCTCGAGTATTACCTCTATAAGAGGTATGTCTGGTTCCGCTTAGCTTCCCCAACGATTTGGAGGCGATCCAGTCCAATGCAGAGGGTTTCTCAACCAGGTTGAGAAATACTTTGAGATGCTGCCCCAGGCGTTTCCCACGGACAGAAGCAAAGTAGGTTTCCTGATATCTTTGCTTTCTGAGAGAACCTTGGACTGGGCAAACCCTCTATGGGAGATGCAAAAACCTGTTGTCTTGAGTTACCCTGAGATTGTGGCTTCCTTTTAAAATGTTATTTGATGGTCCTGAACACTCTGCTTCTACTGCCAAGTGCCTCATGTCCATCAAACAGGGTACAAGAACTGTTGCTGATTACACCATTGAATTCCAAACTCTGGCAGCAGAGGTTGCTTGGAACAATGAGGCCCTCGTGACTGCTTTTTCTTATGGTCTCTCAGATACCGTCAAGGATGAGATAGCAGCCCGAGATATACCCACTGAGCTGGAGAGTTGATCACGTTTACCATCCTCATTGACTCCAGACTCAGAGAAAGACTCTCTTTTAAGGAGCGCTTGCGGAAGCCTCCTGTATATTTGTCTCTGAGCTTTGCAGTCCCACCCTATCCTCCCTCACCTCCCATGCCTCCTGGTACCGAGTCGTTCAGTGAAGATGGACCCATGCACTTGGGCTTCACACGTCTCTCTGTGTATGAGAGAACCCTTAGGGGGAGGGAGAGATTGTGCCTTTATTGTGGCCAGGCAGGTCGCTTTTTGAAGTCTTGTCCTACCTGTCCAGGGCGCGCCCGAGCCTTGAGGTCCTGTCACAGACAGACCTTAGGTGGCATTTCATCCCCAGTTATTCAGAAGGATAAGCCCCTGGTTTTGGTTATCCTTTCTTGGGCTGAGTCATTCGAGATACAGGCTCTAATCGACTCTGGGGCTGCAGGGCTGTTCATTGATGCTCCCTTTATATGGAAGCACTTGATTCCGCCATTGTCCATGGCCGTAGGGGCTCTTCACCATGAGATAATCCAATTCCAAGTTATTTCCTCACCTAAGTTTCCTCTGGTTATTGGTTATCCTTGGTTACAGAGGCACAACCCCTCTTTTGATTGGCTCCGTGCTGAGGTTCTCTCCTGGTTACCACAATGCAGTAAGACATGTTTCCAGAAGGTAGCCAAGGTCCTGTGCACCTCTTCACTCTCCTCCCTGGCAGAGGAGTACCGCGATTTTAGCAATGTCTTTGACAAAGGTCAAGCTGGTAGTTTGCCTCCACACGTATTGGAGGATAGGGCCATGGAGGAGTATGTTGCAGACACACTTTCTTGAGGTTTCATCCACAAATCCTCATCTCCTGCTGGTGCTAGTTTCTTCTTTGTGGAGAAGAAGAGTGGTGAACTGAGACCTTGTATTGATTATAGGGGTCTCAATCACTTCATGATTAAGAATGCCTATCCAATTCCATTGATTACGGAGTTATTTGACCACCTCAAGGGAGCAATGGTTTTCACAAAGCTTGATTTGAGAGGGGCATACTATCTCATGAGGATTAAGGAGGGCGATGAGTGGAAAACTGCGTTTTAATACCAGAATAGGCCATTATGAGTACCTTGTAATGCCTTTTGGCCTTTGTAACACCCCAACAGTTTTCCAGGAATTTTATTAACAATGTCCTCCGAGATTTGTTGCAGTTATGTGTGGTGGTTTATCTTGATGATATCCTCATATTTTCCAAGTCCCTGGAGAGCCACCACACAGATGTCTGTCGTGTGCTTCAGAAACTATCTCTATAGTAAATTGGAGAAGTGTGAATTCTATTGTGAACAGGTTAAATTCCTTGGTTATGTAATTTCCACTGCTGGTTTTTCGATGGACCCAGAGAAACTTTCAGCAGTCCTATAGTGGTCCCAACCCGTGGGTTTATGTCCTCTGCAGCGTTTTCTTGGCTTTGTCAACTATTATTGGAAGTTTATTCGTAACTTCTCGTCTCTGGTCAAACCCCTGACTGATATGACCAGAAAGAATAGTAACCCACAGAGTTGGTCTCCAGAGTCCATTAAGGACTTTGAGAGTCTTAAGGCTGCCTTTGTTTCTTCTCCTGTGTTGGCACATCCTGATCCTACGTTACCTTTTATCCTTGAGGTTAATGCTTCTGAGACTGGAGTTGGCGCCCTTCTGTCTCAACATCCTACCTCTGAGTGTGTGCTCAGAGTAAGACTCCACAACACCTTCCAGTGGGCCTCCTACAACCCATACCCAATGGAGAGAGGCTCTGGACCCACCTGTCTATGGATTTCATTATGGAGTTGCCCAGCTCCCAGGGGAACACAGTTATCCTTATGATGGTTGACTGCTTCTCAAAAATGTCCCATTGTATTCCACTTAAGACGTTGCCCACTTCTAAGGAACTGGCTTTCATTTTTGCTCGGGAGATCTTTCGCTTACATGGGCTACCCAAGGTGATTGTCTCAGACAGGGGTAGTCAGTTTGTGTCCCGGTTCTGGCGAGACTTTTGTGTGCAGTTGGGAATTCAGCTTGCTTTCTCCTCTGCGCATCACCCGCAGTCTAATGGGGCCGCAGAACGGGACAATCAGTCCTTGGAGCAATTCCTTCATTGCTATATTTCTGACCATCATAACAACTGGTCAGACCTCTTACCTTGGGCGGAGTTTGCTCACAATAGTGCCTTGAATTATGCGCATCCCAAATGTGTTTCATGTCTCCTTATTGAAACCGTTGGTCTGCAACTGCTTTAACCACCTCGGTGCAACGTTCTCACTCTATACAGGTTGAGAACCATGAGGAGTTTGAGGTACAATCGATTGTTGACTCCCGTAGGTTCCGTGGGCGCATACAGTACCTGGGACAGTACTAGTGATAGGTTCCTGACAAGGAGGGTAAGTGTAGGGTCACATCACTTCTGGACATCTGCCCAGTTGGGCACAACACGGCCAAGCTTCATTCTGTTCCTCTCTACAGACGCTGTAATTCTGGCTGGAACCCACTTTGTTCACGCAGCTGTAATCGCCACATTGAACTTTTGCGAACATGATATTTTAAGGTGGAGAACTAAGATGGATTCAAACCCTATATTGCTACACAGTGGCACATACTGTGGATGCCTTAGACCCCTGGAGGGGGAGAAGGATCTGGTGAGTGAAGCCAAAATAGGAGCACGAATAAGGCACGCACAGTGTGATCACTCACCGAAAAGTCAATTAGATTAGAAAACGGATTCCTAGTCTTGTCTGACATGCCTTCTAGCTCCAGATCCTGCTTGCTGTTCTACTATGCTCATCTCTGGCTCTCTGACGTTTTGGCTTGTCTGACTATCCGTTACGGTTCCTGAACTCTGGCTATGTTTTGACTACGTTTACTCTACCTTTTTATTATTATTATTATTGATAAACACGTGTGATTTAACTGTACTTCTGTCTCAGTCTTATTCATGGTTTCTGAGAAATAGGAATTTGTTTATTTGGTAATAAATCTCTAAAAGGTTAACTACCACTAAAGCAAGGATGATACTGCAGCTTCTCAGACCAGAGCCCTAAAATTCTATCAGGTGGTTAATGAATCAAACCCTGCCATGCCAGAAAGGAGGTCATGATGAAAAGTTTTGTTCAGAAACAAAAGGTAGGACTCTGTAACAGATTACAATAATATTCTGCAATGTACACAGATCACCAAAAGGAATTATATATATCATTGCACACTTTTTTTTAACAAAAGTGGAGTTACAATTCAATAACCCCCATGCGTACAGGCAGGTGCCTTGATTCCACCCCAAGATGTTGTGGAACTCAAAAAGCATCCCAGCTGCCTGCCAATCTAGAGGAACATCACTGAATGAAAGTAAGATGCAGCATGCACCACGGAGACAAATAAAAAGGCATTACAATCAAGCAGAGTTACAAACCATACAGCTGCACAGCCATGGTGTCACAGTTGGGAACAGCCGTGCATTTAGCAGGACATCAATCTCAAATGCCAGCCGCAGCACCCACGCAAGAAGTCTATTTAAAGTTCCATAAAGCTGGGTCTGCACCTGCGGAGCAATAGGTGGTCAGCCACAAGTTTATTGCAGCCAGGTAAGGGGAGCTACTTGGTCCTGCAAGGTAAAGAGAAAAAGCAAGGAAAGCCGGCCTGGGATAGGAAGTTAAACTTTTGAGTTAGGTCTTACAGGTGGGGGTATGGGTGGGACATACCCGGCTGACATGGAGCTGTGAGGAAAAGTATTTGCTGCTCACAGCCACCAACTTCTATCTGACATTTGTCTAGTTCATGTTAAATAGTGACAGTTACCACCTGGTATATTGCTATGGGTAACACATACTCCCTTTCTTCCTCCAGTTTTTATAAACAAAACCATTGTCATCATTTGTACCTTATTAACACACAGTAAAGGGTGGAAAACAACAACCTAGTGAATTTGTTTCACTGCATGAGAGCTTTGCTACACATGAACATAAAAAGAACAAGAACTTCTTTAAATGCCAGTCCAATACCTCCGGCATATCTGTTCATGCTTCATTCATTTCCTAGCTTTAGACTCCAGCTGATGCAATGTTGGGAGCTGAGAAGATGTATGTTTTAAGAGATGTCTTTAATAAAATGTATTTTCTGTGCAGATTAAACGAAGCAAAAATAAACTTAGATTTATTAATATTTCACACAATAGCACTCAGAATGCCTTCAGCAAACTGAATGTTTTGAATCTAGTTCTTTGCTTCAGTGCATATGCACTTAGGTTGTGTGCAAGAGTTTGCTATTATTTCTGCTGAATAGACCATAAATAAAGAAACATTATATCCAGCAAGGGTCTCACTTCAGTCCCACAAATGCTAAAGTGAAGCATGATGCAGTTATAGTTTTTGAACATAAATATAATAAGGCTGAAAATTGGCTATTTCTTTTTCCTTTGAGAAGCTGTTATGTTTGTCTATAAATCAAGAATGATCATAATATGTTGCATTCTTAGCTTGAAACTCTTAAACTACTGTCCCTCTTATAGTGTTGCAGAAGAGTGCTTGTGCTAAGATTTATAACTACATTCAAAGCTGCTAGTCTGCTGTGCTTTTTATACTTACCCTTCTGTTTGGTTGCATTATATTATACTGATTGCAGGCTAATATTGATATGCAGAGCGTGATCTACTAAGTAATTTCTTCAGAATTTGACTTGCATATTTTCTATTGACTTACTGTACAGACATTGTTGGTTAAAAAATATGTTCTTACTGCATAGCCTTTTATTATAACCCTCCTCCATGATAAAAAAGAAAAAATAACAATGTGTATTTGGCTGAATGGCTTACTCCACATGTACTCATTTAGCAAACCTGACTTATATTTGCACTAGTTTGATTGTTAGAAGCTATGTTCGAGTTGTGCTGTATCCATAGATTTACATTGTTTCTCCTGGTTCATGACCCCTTGCCCTGTGCTGTCACCTATATGTTCTACACTTCCACTGGAGCCTTTTCTCCTCCCTGGCTCTGTGTAGGTGTGTGTGTGTGTGTGTGTGTGTGGTGGGGCAATGGACAGTTTCACACCTCCAGTGGAGCTCTTTTCCTCCCTGGCTCTGTGCCACAAGCTGTGATTTCACTGATACTGCTTCATCAACCCTTAGGCTCGGTTTACACTTGCCCGACTCCAAAGTCGCGCTACTTTCAGTGCAACTTTGGAGTCCAACTTTGATATGACTTTAATGTGACTTTTTACACTCTGTGGCATTGAAGTCATATCAGAGTCGAACCAAAGTAGTGCAGGAGCCTTTTGTAAAGTTGGACAGACTTGTGTAGTATCAGTTAAGACAGCTCTCATAGGGAAACATTAAATTTCACAGGTCATCCGACTTTGGGTCTTACAAGTCGGATCCTATGTTGCATCAGTGTGAACTGAGCCTAATGCCGCGTACACACGGTCGGACTTTACGGCAGACTTTGCCCGGCGGACTTTTCGACGTACTTTTCTGAATGAACGGACTTGCCTACACACAATCCACCAAAGTCTGTCGAATTCGTACGTGATGACGTACGACCGGACTAAAACAAGGAAGTTCATAGCCAGTAGCCAATAGCTGCCCTAGCGCGGCTTTTTGTCCGTCGAACTAGCATACAGACGAGCGGACTTTTCGACCGGACTCAATTTCAACGGATTAATTTAAAACATGTTTCAAATCTAAGTCCGTCCAACTTTTGAGAAAACAAAGTCCGCTGGAGCCCACACACGATCGAATTGTCTGACGAAATCCAGTCCGCCGGGCAAAGTCTGCCGTAAAGTCCACTCGTGTGTACGTGGCATTAGTCTTAAAATTCATTGTCAGTGACCATGGTTTTGGCCTGGCAAATTGTGCTGAATTATATCTCTGAAGATGGAATTTTATCACTCGGCCGTTATGATTACAACCATGCAGCAAGACTTAGATGCCAAAATCTGAAATCACTTCTCAGTGGGTAAAACAATGGAAGAGACAGACCGAAGACATATATAGGTGTTTGCATATTAGCCCTGGGACAAAATTTCCAACATTTTCTGCTAACAGATATACTTTATTTTGTCTATGGAATCAGGTGACAATTCTTCACTTTTGTTTAAATAGATGACAATATAATGGCTATGGTGGCAAAAAAAGAGATCTATCTGGATTGCTATAGTCTTTTCCCAAGATGAATAATACTTTTTAATAAAACAAAGCTGTCACATACCTATACTATATCTACGATGGGAAAGATCCTGCGAGCCACACAAAACTTAATAAAACACTACTCAGCTGCGTGCATTAAACACGTCTCATACGCGTGCAAATGACAAATGTAAAAAAGATTACACTGCGCTAGAGTGTGTTAGACATGCTACTAATTTATAGCATGATAGAACAACTGAGTCTAAATAAACGCATGTGGATGAGGGAAACAAAATACCTCTACAAGGTAAGCGGACCTAATAATAGATGAATACTAATAAATATGAATACAAAGTGAAAATTGACAAATGCATATAAACGTATCAAAGTAATAAATGCAAATTCAAATGTGAAATATGACAGATAAACGCATCGAAGTGCACAAGTACCAATAAGCATAACTGGATCACAGCATTACTAGAAAGCGCAATGAATAAATGAATATAAACGCATCAAAGTGCAAATGTGTCAATATGCATAACTAAATGACAATATTACTCAAATGTGCAAAATATAAATGCATAAAGTGCAAATGTGCAAAAAAACATACTTATTACAATATAAATATATACATGAGCATGTAAAAAGTGCAAAAAACAAAACAAAAAGTAATTTGGTGTCACACAGTTCATTTGTAAAAAAGTCCTCAATGGAACCAAAAAATATATTCACTATGAAGTCCTACAAAAGGTATAAAGGTGCCTAAACGTGATGTCTACTGGTGATACAATCAAACTTGCTAGTAACTCTCAGGCTCTGTTTCCACTACTGCGACTTGTTTTGCGACTTGACACATGTCAAGTCGCATGACAAGTCAAAACCCATGTATTTCAATGGTCCCCATTCTAATTAGTGCGACTCAAGTCGCAGCGTCTCCAAAAAAGGTTCTTGCACTACTTTGTTCCGTCTTCGGTGCGACTTGTTCTCCATAGAAAGGTATTAAGTCGCAATGCAGTCGCATGTACATGTCTGACACCGTGACCTTGTTGCGACTTCCACGGAAGTCTACGGAAGCACATGATCTCTGCTCCTCCCAAATACATCACTTCCTATATTGATGTACATGAGTGTGGAAGACAGGAAGGGGAAGTAACTAAGCAGGATAAGGAATTACATCACTCTGGCTAAATCGCAGAACATCAAAGTAGTTTTTAAAGTCGCATCAAATCGCAACATAAATCGCATTGTAAAGTTGCAGTGTAAATTGCGCAACTTTGGGGACGCACTAGTGGAAACATAGCCTCAAAGTGCCACATACCATGCAATGGTGCGATTCGGTGACCCCAAAAGTAATGCGCTCACCTCAGAGCGTGTGTCCAAGTCGCTAGACAAAGTCAAACCACGCTTGTGAACCACCCTGGGTTCTAAGTAGATCACAGGATCCCAGGCTCCAATGCAGTAAAGAGTATATAGATGGCAAGAAAAAACTACATAGTATAATACCGTTTTAAAATTTATTAAAAGATATAGATACTCTCCCCAAAGGGGGTACTCACAATATATAGGTGCGTCAGTGCACCTCTCTAAACATCGCACTTTTTGTGAGTTTCTAGACAGACTGGGACCATGGCTGTAAGACTGACAGCAAGTCCTAATAGCCACATGCTTAAGCATATGCTCAGCTGTAAAGGGTTTGTTACAATCTATTAGGTACATTCATAGGTACCTAACTTGTTAAAAAAGAAAGAGAATTGATAGTTTCTCCTTGGTTACACGCAAGGCTAAGTGTTTCCTTTCACTTTGGCCTATGTTGAGTAGAAATTTTATTCCAGCATAATAAATCAAAGTAAAAAATCTTAGAAGTGCCATAAAAATTTAAAAAATTAAAAAGTACAGTGCAAGTAATGGCATTATTTAAAAAAAAAAAAAAACAGCCTTGATGGAAGTTCTTGAAATTCAAAGTAGATCTATTCTCTTTATAGACTCACTCATTTAAATTGATTCTAAAGCCTTACAGTTTTTTTGGTATCTGAAAAAAACCTTCTGTGCTGCAGAATACTCCCAGCCCCCTCTCCCCCCTTATACTTACCTGAGCTCGATCCAGCAATGTGCACAAGAGCAGCGGCTCTAGCTGCTGTCTCCCTCCTCACTGGGCAGAATAATAGCAGTGGGAGCCATTGGCTGTCAGTCAAATGCTCTGACAAGGGAGCAGGGGGGCCTGAGCCGCCCAGTCTGTGCTAATGGATGCAGACAGGATGACTTGAGAGCAAGCCCACACAAGTGCCCCCATAGTAAGAAGGAGCCAGGAGTGTCGGCGGAATATCCCAGAAGAGGAGGATCAGGGCTGCTCTGTGCAAAGCCACTGCACAGAACAGGTGAGTATAACAAGTATTATAATTATTATTAGGGGGCACTATTTATATTTGGAGGAAAAGAGATGTAATCTCTAAATACAGAAAGGTTTCTTCACAGTAAAAGCTGTGAAAATGTAGAATAGACTCCCTCAAGAGCTGCCAGCTCAGTAGATTGCTTTTTTTAAAAATGCTTTCCTAAATGTACATAATATAACTGGATACTCATATTTATAGGTAAAGTTGATCCAGGGAATATCATCTTGGGGGATCAGGAAGGAATTTTTCCCCTGCTGAAGCAAATTGGATCATGCTTTGCTGTTTTTCTTTTTTTGCCCTCCTCTGGATCAACTGAGTATAGGATTGTGTATATAGGATTGTATATATATATTTTTCATTTTTATTGGTTGAACAAGATGGACTTGTGTCTTTTTTCCACCAGACTAACTATGTAACCTCCCACAATTTCGAATAAGAGAGGAAATATCATGGCCTCATGTGGGGTTTTGCCTTTCAAAATGTCAAAACTTCTACAGGAACTTCAGTTGGTCTCGGATTGGGAAAGGTGCATGTGTAAAAAAAATTGGTACAGAGTACAGGTATACTTAAAAAAAGATGGATTACATCTGGGTTGGGGTGGGATAAATTATCAGCCACATTTTTGCAAAAGCTCATGTACTTGGTTGTTTTCACTTTTTATACTCAGTGTCCCCAGGCACTCCCTAAGTGCTCTGATCTCTGGATCAGCAGCATAATTTAACTTGGTATCAATCAAACCTTATACAGCAATTTTCACATACAGTTACCCTTTCTCCCTATCTTAGCAGTTCAGCATACCTCAAACTGCCTTTGTGCCATCAATCCAGACTTAACAGTACATTGTACCCAGAAATCTATGTGTCACCCATGCCAGTGGCAGCCCGTGCATTGTGGGCACATGGGCGCCGCCCCCCCCATCCATGCACCTGGCCCCTTTCAGGACGCCGGGTGCATGGATTCCTATGGCGTGGGTGGTACTTTTTGAAGCACCTGATTAGAACCAGAGGCTCTAACAGGCTTCAAAATAGGATGGGCTCAGGGCGCAGAGAGTGGTCCCTGATCCCACCCAATTGTGTGACAATTACAAATTCATTTTTGCTATTTTCACACTAACATTCCTCCCCGCCAATCAGGAGGCAGGGCGTCAGACCTCTTTCCTGATTGGCTAAAGCACCAGGCCACCCTATTGGATGCCTGGCACTTAGGAAGAGGAGCGGAGGAGACACACGCTGGAGCGGAGGTTGCTTTGGTGCATTGGAGAGGAGCTGCTGCAGTGCTGCAGTAAGTCCCTTCGGGTCTGTCAGAGCCATACATGGGGGGGGTTGGTTGGGGGTGCTGCCAGAACCGCGAACCCCACGAGTGGGGGGGTCGATGGGCACAGTGGCTGCATATGATGGGCACAAGTGGCTTCATATACTGGGCACGAGTGGCTGTATTTGATGGGCACAAGTGGCTGCATTTGATGGGCACAAGTGGCTGCATATGATGGGCACAAGTGGCTGCATATGATGGGCACAGGTGGCTGCATTTGAGGGGCACAAGTGGCTGCATATGATGGGCACAAGTGGCAGCATATACTGGGCACAAGTGGCTGCATTTGACAGGCACAAGTGGCTGCATTTGATGGGCACAAGTGGCTGCATATGATGGGCACAGGTGGCTGCATATGATGGGCACAAGTGGCTGCATTTTATGGGCACAAGTGGCTGCATATGATGGGCACAATTGGCTGCATATGATGGGCACAAGTGGCTGCATTTGATGGGCACAGTGGCTGTGTTTGATGGGCACAATGGCTGCATATGATGGGCACAAGTGGCTGCATTTGATGGGCACAAGTGGCTGCATTTGATGGGCACAGTGGCTGTGTTTGATGGGCAAAATGACAGCATATGATGGGCACAAGTGGCTGCATATGATGGGCACAAGTGGCTGCATTTGATGGGCACAGTGGCTGTGTTTGATAGGCACAATGGCTGCATATGATGGGCACATGTGGCTGAATATGATGGGCACAAGTGGCTGCATTTGATGGGCACAAGTGGCTGCATATGATGGCCACAATTGGCTGAATATGATGGGCACAAATGGCTGCATTTGATGGGCACAGTGGCTGTTTGGTGGGCACAATGGCTGCATATGATGGGCACAAGTGGCTGCATTTGACGGGCACAAGTGGCTGCATATGATGGGCTTAAGTGGCTGCATTTGATGGGCACAGTGGCTGCGTTTGATAGGCACAGTGGCTGCATTTGATGGGCACAATGGCTGCATATGATGGGCACAAGTGGTGGCTGCATATGATGGGCACAAGTGGCTGCATATGATGGGCACAGTAGCTGCATATGATGGGCACAAGTGGTTGCATATGATGGGCACATGTGGCTGCATATGATGAGTACAATGGCTGCATATGATGGGCACATGTGGCTGCATATGATGAGTACAATGGCTGCATATGATGGGCACAGTGGTTGCATATGATGGGCATTGTGGCTGCATTTGATGGGCACAGTGGCTGCATTTGAAGGGCACAGCAAGGCTGCAATTGATGGGGGGGTTTCAGTATTTTTCAGTTTGTTTGCGCCTCCCCAAAAATTTGGAGCACCAGCTGCCACTGACCCATGCCCAACTTTACAGTACAATATACCTTAAAATGTCAAGGTACACATTCTAGACTAAGTGATAGTCTCCATGGAGGAAATATGTAGGCTCCTTGACATGCCAATGTTCATCCTTCCATCCCTTAATCAGCAGTACCCTGCAATTTTCAGTCACTCTCTATAATAAGCATTGCACTAGTGTGCCCCTGAAAATGTCTTTCTCTCATTCCTGGCTAAGCAGATGCATGTTGCTTGAATCACACTAGCTAACATATCTAACGATGCACTGTTATTGGCAACATTCTTCATCCTAGCTGAGCTACGCCAAGACTAGACTGTTCTAATTTTCAATTTCAGAATTGCATTTATTGCTTTCTTCCTGATGAAGCAGGCCTTTGTCCCATAAAATGCTTTAAATAAGTTACAAGCAAGCAACAACCAAGTTATTACACCACACGTGGCAATGATACTGTTGACTGTCCTTCTCTTTGATGGTTATACTATGTAATATATGTATTTGCATCATGTGAAGATGTATCTTCATGTGCCCTGGCTATAGGGCATTTTTAATGTTCACGCAAAAAGCTTTTTATATAATGTATGTGATAATAAAATTCAATAATTTTCATCTCCATTTGGGTGTGGTACAGTGAAAAGCCTACATAGTTTTTCTGTTTTGAGGGTTTGTTTTTCCCAGTAGTGTATTGTAAAAGGATGTGGTTCCAGAAAATTCTTGTAAAACTTTGAAGGGTCCCCCTTGGTCCCTTCCTCCCATTTATAACCATTGCGTTCCTCCAAGGCTACCCAGCGATAATCACTGAAGAGTGATGCACTCAAAAACTCACAGCAATCAAAAATAACTTCTTAATTGACTCTAGAGAGCTGAAATCTAGTTGGTTACTATGGGTTACCATCCTCTGAACATATCTGCTGTGTTTTGCAGTAATTATAAGATAAACCTGAAAGTGCTTTAAAGTGAACTATATCAGCAAACATTGTTGGAATATTTTCAGACAGATATGTTGGTTACCATGAGAAACTAATCCTGTGGAGCGAAAGCTGCAGAGCTTGGAATGGAAAGATAGATTATTCACAAATCAATGTTTTCTGTCTTAATATTACCAATAGTTAAAGCCTAATATATGCAGTATGGACAATGATAAGTCTATATATGGTGACATACAATCATATTTTACAGTTTGTCACATCTAGATAGAAGTTTACAGCAATCTTCAATCTGTTTGTTCATAAAAATCGAATTAATGTTGTGTCAAGTCATGATTGGATAAGTTGTAAAAATGTAATTTGCTTTAAGCAAATCATGGAAATGGCCACTCTCCTTTTTTTACCTTTTAAAAGAGAGAGGATAATTTCTCTCTAGAGAATTTCAATTGTGACCAAAAGATTAAGCACCCATGCACACCTATAGGTTTTAACACGTTTTCTCTCACATTGTTTAGAATTGTTTACAGAAATGCAACATTTTACACAGCAAAGAAGTGTCCAAATAGATTCAAGGTGCACAAAATGAAGAAACAATTACATTAAATACAGTGCAGGAAAGAAAAGGCAGATAGGATGGCAACAAGGGCCAGTTGTGTAGAGCATCACTTAACAAGGTTTTCTGGCAGTGTAGTTAGGTGTCTGACCCCCTTGATGCTATTGAAGTTGTGCAGACAGGTGTGTAACTATTTAAGAGAGCTATAGAGCTTGTGATGGGGATTATTAGAATTTCAGTTCTCTACAAGCAGAAAGGAAGAGAATAAAGGATTTTCAGAGGAAAGATGGGAAGGGGAAAGGGTAAGTATAAGGGGGACATTATAAAGAAGGGGGTTGTAAACTGTTTCTCAAGGATCCAGAGTAGGCAAAGTAAACAAGCTGGATTATGCATTGAACATTATCTTGGTCTTTGCGTCTAAGCTGGCTCAAGAAAACAATTATTCTTGGAGGACTTTTTTGCCAGAATTTTCATGTAATTAGATCATGAGTGAGGGTCAGCAGATGGTTTTGGAATCATAACTGTAGTAGCTAATATGGGTTCTGGAGAAAGGTGATTAAAAAAAAATCTGGGTCAAATGGCCAAGCAAACAGGGATCAAGCAAATATTAAACAGTGCAGAACAGTCAAAGGCAAACTGAAGAAAAGATGGAATGGGGCAGGCATCTATTCATGTCAAAGAAGGCTGAATGGAGGAGAAACAGCATCAAGATAATTTGTAGGCCTTGGTATGGAAGATCTGGGAACCCAGATCAGGTCAGAGCTTGGGATCTGCATGGAGATTTCTATGAAGGTGAGGTCTTTCACTTGATAGAAATTTTTATGAAGTGGTGGTCTTCTGTAATGTTTGTATTCTGTTTCAGTGGGGTTCTCCTAATTATTTTGAAGATGCAGGGTCTGAGGGGAGTTGAATGTCAAGCTCTTCGAAGCAGGCACAGAGTTCCCCTTGGAACTGAAGTGGAAATGCTTTACCACTATGCATAAACAGGAACTTAACGGGATATTCCCAGAGATATTTGATGCCTGTAGCTTGCAGTGTTACAAGGTAAGGCCAAAGTGATTGATGCTTCAGGATTGTTAATTGTGCCTGGACAGCATACAAGTTGTAGGCATGGCCTAGAAATGTGAGGTTGGGTGTGTTGTTTCTGGCAGCTTGGAGAAGGCAGTCTTTTGTGCAGGAAAAAATTTAGTTTTTCAATGATGTCCCATGGTGGGCCTTCTGGAAAAATGTGACTGAAGGCCCAGTCTATCTTTAGTCCCTCTACTGGTAGGTCGGCAGCTAGCTCCTGGAACAGGACCATGTCAGAGCCCTGCAGACCCCAGATATAAATGTCGCTGCAATGGGCCTTGCTTTCAAAATCTTCTACCTGGTCACATAGAAAGGTCAGTTCTTTTTTATGCAGATTTAGGGTTCTGTTTATGGCCTTTCAGAACTGCTGTAGCATTGTCCGGTCTCCCTTTAAGGGAGGCTGTACAGTGACCTATATTTTGAATTTCCTGGTGGATTTCCAATGTGATGTCTGTAGAAGCTCTGGTAAGCTTTTCTCACATGATATCTCTTACAATTTACCTCATTTGCATCATAAGTATGCTTTCTGATGTTTCCAGGTTCTCAGGGAGAGGTCTTGGCTATCCTCAAAATCAGCTGAGTGCCTGGAATTGGATGCTTCCCTCATGGCGTGTGACACCATCTTAGCAGGTGTATGCTGAATGCACAGGCTGTTTAATTGCATCATGATATGTTACTATTTTAGATCTTATAGCGTGCTTCACTTTGTCATAGGCTTCTATTTAAGTGATTTCTTGATTCAACGGGTCTGAGTGTGGCATGTAAAATTTAACTCAGCTTTCCAAAAAATGTGGTTAATCACAGCACTGTATGTACCTCCTGAAGCCTGACTGGAAAACTCCCTGTGATGGCATTATCCTATTTTGCCTTGTTGCTAGGACATTTCTAAGATGCTCCCAGTCAATACAATGCAGTCAATTGTATGCATTCTCTCTCCCTTGTCGTAGTAGCGTTGAGCTAAGCAATGCTGCTACAAAGGAGATAGTGGACCAAACATGTGTGGGGGTTTGACAGCTCGCTCATGTGATGATGAAGCTGTGCAGTAACAGCTTAGAGTGTCTTAGTAATATCCTAGCAAAAGGCTATACAAGATAATGCCATATCTGGGAGTTTTTCAGCCAGGCTGTGGGAGGTATATAAATGGCCTACACCTATAGCAAGGGCGTTATACAACTTTAATCAGTGCTGCAGTGTGGTTAAACTACAGATGCCCTTTACCTACATAGGCAGTTTTTGGGTAAAGATAAACGAACCCAGAACTAAGCAGAACTATACTTACCTTGGAACCAGCGATGCACCAGCGATGCGTTGTCCCAGAGCTCCCCACTAGCCACTGACATCTTTGGACGGCCATCTTTGCTTGGCACTTTCATTGGCCAGTGGGGTTGATGTCAATCCTGCGCATGTGCAGGAGTTATGTCACCTCTGGCTGTGCCGAATTTGTACAGTGAGCTGCATGCATGCAGCTTACTGTATAAGAGCAGAGAGGCATATCATGTCTCAAAATCCTGCCTGCTAGCCCATTTTTATTTTGCACATAAAGTTCCACTTTAACTTAGGTCATATTTTACTTTATCTAAATAGCATATATTAACACACAGTGATATGCATATGACATAGTGATGGATGGGCAAAAAACTAGTGATGGAAAGATGTATACAGATTTAGTGTGATAGTAAACACTATGGTGTCCAGTGGAGAACGTAAAGCATATACTAGGGATATCCTTATATTACAGACAGACAATTACATATTACAGACTAGGTTTATGGAAGCTGTGCTGTATCTTGCATATTGTTGACCAGTAGCATTGGTAGGATCCTACATGATGTCAGGCAGTCCAGGGAACATGACATGGGTACTATGGGTTTAGAAAAAAAACATTGGTTATATTTAGGGATGATCAGTGACATTTATGCTCAATTGGTTTTGCCTGAGCAAAATTGAATTTACCTCTTATTGACTCAATTATTTTTGTAAAAAATATCCCAGGGGAAATTTCTCATTTTCAGAGAAATTAGCAAAACTGAAATTTCTCCTCAGGTAAAATGTTGGAGGAATGCATTGGGATTTTTTTTTTTGTTGCTGCTGATTTCTAGTTGTAAGGAAGAGCTCACAGAGCCTTGAGCTCACTGAAACTTGTAGCAGTAGTCCTAGAGCATAGGTACTGCATGCCAGGGGCTAGTGACTTCATGGCTTTAACTGCCTAACTGCTGTACACTGTGCTGTATATAGTGCTACTCCTGGAGGAGCCACTTGATAGTTTGGTACTCTGTTCTTCTCCTCGACTGTGGATAACCTCAGTCCCCCTGACACACTGGGTTAAGCAGATAGAAATTTCAATACTTGGAATTTGGAAAATGTAGATCTTTAAACTGAAAGTAATTATAGTAGGCTATCTTAGCTAGCCTAGATGTAAGACTAATTTACTAATTAAGTTGAAAATATTCACACAATAAATTGTGTGAATATTCTCTTCAATAATATGTAACAAAAACTGCTCGTTTAGACACATGTGTGCTCACAAGGCATCAGGTGTTAATTAGAGCACAGTGACTGTTAAAAAAGGGATTGTAGAAGATGGGAATAGGAATTAAGAGCACGTTTGAATGAGGAGCAATTAGGAAAAGCACTGAGAGCTGTACATAGCTTGGCAGTAGATATAAACACGATAGAAATGAACTATAAATGTCTGGCAAGATGGTACATAACACCTGTCAAAGCACAAAAATATCAACCAGAGAAATCACCATTGTGTTGGTAGGGATGTAATCTGAAGGGTACCATGGTCCACTTTTGGTGGGAATGTCCAAAGATACAGGAATATTGGCAGAAGATGAGGCAACAGACATGGGCGATCACAGGTATAGACATCCCCACATGACTCATGATTTTGTTTATTCCATAGTATGAACAGAACAATAAAACAATATAAGAACACAGTGATACCATACTTGATGAACGCAGCAAAAGGAGCGATACCAAAAAAGTGGCAAGACCCAGAAAGCCCTACAATAAGAGATTGGTTTAAAAGAGTTGAATATATACATAACATGGAATACGTACGTTGTAGTGGAAAAGTTGAGATAGAGACATTTTCAAATATATGGGAAAACTGGGTAGAATTTAGGAGCACCAGGAAATATGGGGTGTATAGGAGAGGAGCAGAGTAAGGGGAAGGGTGGAGATGAGGGTGAGGAGGAGGGAGGGAGAGAAGTGTGTGTGTGTGGGGGGGTGATAGGAGAGGGGTGGGGGGATAAGGAGGGAATATTAGGAAGATTGCTGTAAACATGTCTAAAACTGATTTTTATCTATTTTTTAATTGGAAAATTACTAAAGAAATAATAATAAAAAAACGGATTGCAGTTTACTATACTAAAATAAAACATAAGATCATTTCTGTTTAGTATTAATAATTACTATTTTTAGTTACTTTTAACCACTTCAATACAGGGCTTTTATACACCCTTCTTTCTCAGACCAATTTTTAGCTTTCAGCGCTCTCACACTTTGAATGACAATTAGTCATGCTACACTGTACCTAAACCAAATTTTTATCATTTTTTTCTCACAAACATAGCTTTCTTTTGGTGGTATTTAATCACTGCTGTTTTTTTTATTTTTTGCAATATAAGCGAAAAAAGAGAGAAATTTTTGAAAAAAACACACTTTTTTTTAGTTTCTACTGTAAAATTTTGCAAATAAGTAATTTTTCTTCATAAATTTGGGCCAAAATGTATACTGCTACATATCTTTAGTAAAAATAACTCAAATTAGTGTATATTATTTGGTCTCTGTAAAAGTTATAGAGTCTACAAGCTATGGTGCAAATCATTGAAAAATGATCACATCTGATCACACCTGATGTACTGAAGGCCTATCTCATTTCTTGAGGCCCTAACAAGCCAGGAAAGTACAAATACCCCCCGAATTTCTCCTTTTTGGAAAACAGACATTCCAAGGTATTTAGTAAGAGGCATGGTGAGTTTTTGAAGTTGTAATTTTTTCCCACAATTCTTGGAAATTTACAAAATTGTCATAATAACAAGTTATTTCTCTCACACAGCACATGCATACTTGCAATGACAGCCCAGAATACATTCTGCTACTCCTCCTGAGTATAGTGATACCACATGTGTGAGACTTTTACACAGCCTGGCCACATACAGAGGTCTAACATCCAACTAGCACTGTCAGGCGTTTTACGAGCATAAATTGCACATCTCATTTGATGACAACCTATCACACTTTTGAAGGCCCTGGAGCACCAGGACAATGGAAACGCCCAAAAAATGACCCCATTTTGGAAAGCTAACACCCCAACGTATAATCTATGAGGCATAATTAGTCTTTTGAATGGTTCATTTTTTTCCCGAAGTTTTTGGAAACTGTGGAAAAAAAATGAAAACGCATTTTTTTTTACACAAAGTTGTCAATTCATAAGATATTTCCAACACATAGCATGTACATAGCAAAAATGACACCCCAAAATACATTCTGCTACTCCTCCTGAGTATGGCGATACCAAATGTGTGAGACTTTTACACAGCCTGGCCACATACAGAGGCCCAAAATTGAAGTAGCACCGTCAGGCGTTCTACATGCATAAATTACACATCTCATTTCTCAACCATCTATTACAATTTTGAAGGCCCTGGAGCACCAGGACAATGGAAACGCCCACAAAATGACCCCATTTTGGAAAGCTGACACCCCAACGTATAATCTATGAGGCATAGTTAGTCTTTTGAATGGTTCATTTTTTTCCCGAAGTTTTTGGAAACTGTGGAAACAAAATGAAAACGCATTTTTTTTTTTTATACAAAGTTGTCAATGTATAAGATATGTCCAACACACAGCATGTACATAGCAAAAAGGACACCCCAAAATACATTCTGCTACTCCTCCTGAGTATGGCGATACCACATGTGTGAGACTTTTACAGTCTGGCCACATACAGAGGCCCAACATCCAAGTAGCACTGTCAGTTGTTCTAGGAGCATACATTACACACAAATTCCTGCCAACCTATCACATTGTTGAAGGCCCTTCATATTTCTAACACATAGCATGTACTGTACATACCAATTACAAACCAAAATACATTCTGCTGAGTAAAGGGTAAAGAAAAGATTACCTGCAGTTTTAGTAGTGCAGTGGTCCACAGAGAAGAGCATCGTTCCAGGCAGCAGGCAGGAACGTGGACAGCGACAGCAAAACAGGCAGCAGGCAGGAATAGTCAGTACAGGTAGAGATGTCAGCACAGCCAAAGCATTAGTCCAGATAGCAGGCAGGGATGTGGTCAGCAGCAGCAAAAGGATCAAAGGATTGTCCATGCAGCAGGCAGGAATACTGTCCATAGATAGTACATGCAGCAGGCAGAGGTATGGTCAGCACAGCCAGAGTATTTGTCCAGGGAGCAGGCAGTACCATCAAGCTTAGGGCATCAGTCAGGAAAGAATGGGGACAGGGGTAGAGGCTTCTCCCACCCAAATCGCTTTGAAGCCTCCGGGCAACCAGACCCTGTTATGGGAACACAGAAACCAAAAACTGGTTTTCTGAACTCCGAACACTATTCTGGAGTCCCTCACATATGTGAGACCCCTGTGTAGCAGGGTGAAAGATCAATCCAAGGGGCAGACAAAAACATGGTCAACAGGCCGAGGTCAGTGCAGGTAAAAGGCAGAAATAGACGGTAGGCAGAGGCATAGTCGATACAGTCCAGGGTCAGTTCACGTGAAAGGCAAAAACATGGCGGAAAAACAATGCAGATGGTAGGCAGAGGCATAGTCGAGAAACAGTCCAGGGTCGGTTCACATGGAAGGCAATTATATGGTTGGTTGAGGAAGGGAAAAATTCAGGACAGAAATTAAAAATGGGGAAATGGCAGCATTAGAAATGTGGACTAATAATTTTCCAGAGTGTGATATCACCTGAAGCATTCTCCGATGCAAAGGCCAGGTTGGGAGGGACAGTCTGTACAATGAAAGCTAGTATCTTTCCTAATTTCTTTTTTGGTGCGCACCCGACATTTTTTTTGGCGTCGTCTTCCGGATTCTGTTGGTGGAATATGGTCCGGGAAATGGCGCTCATGTAGTCTGCTGACAGAATCAGAGCGAATGCTTTCTGGGGGGATACTTGCTGATAAATCAGGGCAGTGACAATGTCTTCAATAAACTTTTTGAAGGTGGTAGGTGTTTCTGTTGATTTTTGGTAGATTATGAAAGAATTTAAAAGGGCCAAATGAAAAAGGTAAATTGCGACTTTTTTGTACCACAATAGGGATTTTCTTGTTGAAAGATAGGGCTGCAACAACTGATCATTTAAATCCACTCCCCCCCATGTATTTATTGTACTCAGTGATACAGGTAGGCTTGCGAACGGTACCGCGTCTTCTGTGAAGTTCCACCGAGGTGTCATCGTGGATGGTGGACATGATGTACACATCTTTTCTATCCCTCCACTTCACAGCCAACACTTCTTCGTTCCTCAAGCTTGTCGATTCCCCCCTTTGAACGTTTGTGGTGACAAGACGCTGTGGGAAGCCCTTTCGTTTTTTTCTTGCTGTACCACAGGCCAAAGTTTGTTTGAGATATAGGTGGCGGAGAAGGGGCAAACTAGTATAATAATTGTCCATATAAATATGGTACCCCTTTTGGAGGAGTGGGAATGCCAACTCCCAAACAATTTTCCCACTTATTCCCATGTACGAGGGACACTCAGGGGGCTGGAGCTGGGAATCTTTGCCTTTGTACACGCGGAATGAGTGCACATAACCGGTGGCGCTTTCACAAAGCTTGTTAAGCTTCAAGCCGTACCTCGCCCTCTTACTGGGGATATATTGCTTGATTCCCAGCCGGCCTGTGAAATGCACCAGGGATTCGTCCACAGATATATTTTTGTCAGGGACATAAACTTCGGCAAACTTCTGGGAAAAAAAAAATAATTAGGGGGCGAACTTTATATAGTTTGTCAAAGTTTGGGTGATTTCGGGGGGGGCACTGTGAGTTGTCACTAAAATGCAAGAAGCGCATTATGATTTCATATCGGGACCTGGACATAGCTGATGAAAAAACTGGCATATGGTGGATGGGTTTGGTCGACCAATACTTATGAATTTCATTTTTTTTTTGTAAGCCCCATGTTGAGGGTTAGGCCTAAAAACAATTTTAGCTCCACTACCGTTAGGGGTCTCCATTCAAAAGGGCGGGCATAGCTGGAGCTGGGGTTGGTTGTAATGAAATGTTGGGCAAAGAGATTAGTTTGGTCCACGATGCCTTGAATCAATTCGTTAGGGAAAAATAAATTTAAAAAATCCATTTGTGAAAAACCTGCAGTGTTGACCTGCACACCCGGCTGTGCTGTAAAAGGAGGGATCGTGGCTGACCCTGTGGTAGAAGGCAGCCACAATGGGTTTGCCAAGGAATCTGGAAGATGGGTTTGGGCCCTACTTCTTTGGCGTGCACTTGTGCTGGGCCTTGCCTCCTGGGGTCTAGCAGCGCTTGTACTGGGCCCCTCCTCCTGGGGTCTACCGCCGCTGGCACTGCTGGTAGCTGCCTGGTGTTCAGACCGTCGTCTTTTTGGACGGACTGCTTCCTCCTCTGATTCGGATCCTGATGTGCTGCCTTCGGGGGGCTCATATTCTGAACCAGAACCAGAATCTGAACTGAGCGGTGAGAGCTCCCCGTTGCTCTCATCGGTCAGACTCAGTATTTGGTATGCCTCTTCTGGGGTGTACACCTTTCTGGACATAGTGGCTGACTGGCTGTATGTACTCTGGTGGCAGGTGGTGAGGTGGCAGGTACTCTGGTGGCAGGTGGTGAGGTGGCAGGTACTCTGGTGGCAGGTGATGAGGTGGCAGGTACTCTGGTGGCCGGTGGTGAGGTGGCAGGTACTCTGGTGGCAGGTGATGAGGTGGCAGGTACTCTGGTGGCAGGTGATGAGGTGGCGGGTACTCTGGGGACAGGTACTCTGGTGGTGAGGTGGCGGGTACTCTGGTGGCAAGTACTCTGGTGGCAGGTACTCTGGTGGCAGGTGATGAGGTGGCGGGTACTCTGGTGGCAGGTGATGAGGTGGCGGGTACTCTGGGGGCAGGTACTCTGGTGGCAGGTACTCTGGTGGTGAGGTGGCGGGTACTCTGGTGGCAGGTGATGAGGTGGCGGGTACTCTGGTGGCAGGTGATGAGGTGGCGGGTACTCCTGATGGACAGGTACTCCTGATGGATAGGTACTCTAGATGACAGGTACTCTGGATGACAGGTACTCTTTATTTAGGGGGGGCAATCTGGGCACAGTAGTACATGTACAATAGGTAACTCACTGTTAGCTGATCTCTTCTCCTCACACTGGATCGGTGTGTGAGGAGAAGAGCCCAGCAACAGCAGTTACACACAGTGTTTCTGTTTACATTACTGACCGGCTGTGATTTGGACACAGCCGGTCATGTGGTGAAGAGCCATGTCATTGGCTACAGTGATCGGGGCTGAGCTGTATCCAGGGGAAAAGCCTCAGCCCCGATCACCGCTCTGAGCGCTGGTCACCAACGACACACGCCGCTTCCCAATGCCGCTCTGCATTGCCGTTACCGCCGCCCGCCGCCGCTTCAATACCCCCATTGGAGAACGGCTGTGTCCTGAGGGACACAACGGTACCGCGATCGCCGCTCTGCGGGCCCCCGGGGGCCCGCAGTAGCGGCGGAAAGCCGAGGACGTCATATGACGTCCACCCAGGATGGGAGATCCCATCTGTGGACGTCATTTGACTATGGCCGGGTATTGAAGTGGTTAAACTGATATAAGAATATTGAATTTAAAAAAACTTAAAAAAAAGTATGTGTGTTTTACCAATCAGCAGCCAATCAAATTACAACTGTAATTTTATCACTAAAGCTTTGAAACTGAAAATGATATTGGTTGTCATGGGTCAGACTTATTGCAGATGGTATATGAGTCATACGGTGTTTTAATGTAATGTTCGGTATAGACAACTTATTGTATTTTTTGCTTTTACAAATCATGAAGAATAAAGTGAATTTACATTTATTTGTAA
Source organism: Aquarana catesbeiana (assembly GCF_042186555.1). NCBI lineage: Eukaryota > Metazoa > Chordata > Amphibia > Anura > Ranidae > Aquarana > Aquarana catesbeiana. Next base: position 319,016,576 of record NC_133328.1, read on the forward strand.
TTTGCCCTTTTATTATATAATGTCATGAACAAGGCTGCAACCTGTAATACAGCGCTATCTTGCAGTTACAAATACATCTTTGTGCTGTTTTCTTAACTTTTCAGCTTTTGTTATTCTCAGACAGCTTTTTCACTCAGGGACTCTAGTAACAGATTTCATATTTAAATTTGTGTGCAGACTTTTGAATTATTTAACAGGTTTGAAATTGAAGGACTTACATAAGATATTTATGTTTAATTCTTTATATCTAACAATTGAGTTATGATTAGACGGCAGATAGGCACATTGTTCAGCAATATTCTGTTATTTATGCTGTTTGCACACCGAGAGAAGTATAACAAACACACAGAATATGTGACTAGAATCAGCTAGGAAGAGGATGTCTGAGAAGTCAGTAAATTCACATTGTTAGAGTTCTATTGTCTGTCTTAAATGCATCTGTGAATTGAAAGTAGAAAGGATATTTGAAGATATCACAGTTTCTATAGAAAGCATTTATATGGAGTATTCTAACACATTGCCTCCAATGGCCTCATAGCTTAATACAAGCATTGTTAAAGAACTGTTCAAGCAGCAATCTTTTTATTTTACAATTGCAAGGATATTAGTTCTCAAGTACAAAATGATATCTATCTCTGGGGTACAAAACCTCCATTTAGAATGTATAATTTCTTGAATCAAGAAAATGATGACAGATTTATGAGATGATTTTTCAGATGTTGAGAAAATGCATTTGGGAGGAAGCATCCAATCAGAACTGTTATATTTGAAAAAAAATACTTTTTTTGATTTGGTTTGTCATGTCTATGGAAAGGAATATACTTTCAGTACTTAGGTATCTATTTAGATATTTCCAGTATCCCTGGAGGGAGAGAGGAGAGCATAAAAAGGCTAAAAAGTGAGAGAGAAAGCGGGAGACAAAATGACAACTAAGATATATTTTTAGTGTGGTATGATATATTGGGTTTTGTTTTTACTAAGGGTTGAATATGACATTTGCACATATGGGAACAAGATTGGCAGGGTTTAGTATAAGAACTTAATTGATTTACCAGTTTCTTTTGAAGTGGAGGAATGTTAGGTGTGTGTGTGACATAGGAGACGCTCTGCTATTTACCCATCATAAACTCAGATGCGTGAAAAGGACAACACCAAATTAATTATTATAAAAAGTATTCATCGGGGTATAACACGCACCTTAATTTTAAGAGGGAAGATTCAGGAAAAAAACTTACATTTTAAATAAAGAATTTTGAAGCAAAATAAGGGTCAGTGCCCATCAATGCAGCCTTATCAGTGCCTATCTGCAGCCTCGCCATTACCCATTAATGAAGCCTGATCAGGGCCCATCTGCAGCCTCGCCATTGCCCATCATTGCAGCCTGATCAGTGCCCATCTGCAGCCTTGACCATCATAGCAGCATGATCAGTGCCCATCTGCAGCCTTGACCATCATTGCAGCCTGATCAGTGCCCATCTGCAGCCTTGCCCATCATTACAGCATGATCAGTGCCCATCTGCAGCCTTGCCCATCATTGCAGCATGATCAGTGCCCATCTGCAGCCTTGCCCATCATTGCAGCCTGATAAGTGCCCATCTGCAGCCTTGTCCATCGTTGTAGTCTGGTCAGTGCCCATCTGCAGCCTTGCCCATCATTGCAGTCTAATCAGTGCCCATCTGCAGCCTTGCCCATCATTTCAGTCTGATCAGTGCCCATCTGCAGCCTTGCCCATCATTGCAGCATGATCAGTGCCCATCTGCAGCCTTGCCCATCATTGCAGCCTGATAAGTGCCCATCTGCAGCCTTGTCCATCATTGCAGTCTGGTCAGTGCCCATCTGCAGCCTTGCCCATCATTGCAGCCTAATCAGTACCCATCTGCAGCATTGTTATTGCCGAAATAGACAGAGCCGGATCTCCTGTGTACTCGGCTCGCAGTCACGCCCAGTCTCGCCCTTGGCCCGACTCCTATGATGGACATAATACCAGTCCAATGGTGGGATGTCAATGCGAGGAGGCAGGAATGGGAGTGACTGCGAGCTGAGCCAAGCTGAGTACACAGGAGATCCGACTCTGTCTATTTTGGCAGCGTTTGTTCCCTCCTTCTCCTCCGAGGCAGTCCTATATCGGCGTATAACACACACATGCAATTTTCCCCTGATTTTAAGAGGGGGAAAGTGTGTGTTATATACCGATAAATTCCCTCAGAGGTGAGGTAATTATCTAGACCAGGCCTTTTGAACCCCCTTTGATAACTAACACTGTCTACTTCAAAGGACACATTTGATATGCAGAGAATATGGCAATCTGTTCAGGAATGGACAATTTGCCCAGGATATGACCTTGCATAACTAATGCCCCATTCAAGAGAAGACCTGGTGATGACCTGGCCTAATTAATTTTCTCCCCAAGAGAGGGGGTTCTAGTGAGGGGCTGAGTTATGCTAAATCTAGGGAATGGAGAAATTGTCCAATCCTGGATGAGATACGCCCGGAGGGAGGAGAGGGGTAAGATAGTTCCACCAATCGAAATGGCCTAATACAAGTCTATAAGAGATGGGTCTTTATTAGTTTAAGTTTTAAACAGAGATAGCAGAAGGAGACATTCCTCGATTGGGGCCCTCACACGACACCACTGGTAAATATCAGGACATCTCCTAGCACTTACATGTATACATGCTTGTTCTATTTGTTGTCTGTCTTGCTGTTTGTATTTTAATGTTTTGAGTATTATACTCTGTATTCCTTCATTTAACCTACGATTTTCTTACTGTGTCTGTATTATAGATAGATTGCTATGTATTTGTTTAGACCTTCTAACTACTTACAAATACATTTTGTTGTTGTGTTAAAGCTTTCACTCATGGTCAAATAACTTTTATTTCCCAAATCATAGCTGAGATATATTAAATCTCACAATATAATTTACGTTAATAAAGTTCTAAATTCTTGTTTGAGTTGCATACTTCCTAAATTAGAACATTAAGAATTTTCTGCAGACCTTAGTAAATTGAATGAAGCTCTGCTGCTTTCCATCATCCAATCTTATGGAAGCAAAAATACAGTTTTTGAATGTTCCTTGCACATGACTGGGTATTTTTGCAAAGTGAAATTTCACCTCCATAACTCAGAAAAAGTGTAGCTTCCATTGCAAAATGAATATCCTTTTTGCCTTTAGTAATGCAATGCTATTATGTTGAACTATCTTTTATATAGTATAAGTGGGTTTTGTGCACAAGTTTAACACTAACTAACTGTGCAGATACTGCAACATCTCCATCAAAGGCAGCTAATAATGGCTTAGTGATGCATGAGCATGTCATTGGTTTTTCATACAGTAGAGGTGTTGGATGGCTCAGGCACACTGCAGGCTCTCTATTTGGTTGGAAGCAGGTAGTTTGTGATACACTTGTAACAGGCACCTGCAGCCTTGGACCACAGAAAAAAAGAAAAAAGAGAGAAAGCAGCTTTAACATTAAAGGTGCATTAAAATTAAAGTAAAATTAAAGGTGTATTTTTTTTTTACTGAAAATGTACAGTAGATATTTGGCAAACAGTAGTTCAATTGTCATGTGGAAAATTGCAACTGCCTTTTTTTAGGGGCTCCTCTTTTTAACATTATTTTTTTATTTTTTGGGTGGGGGGGTTAAGTAATATTTAGGTCTAAAATGTGCTTTTTAACATGTATGCAAAAAATGAAAAAAAATCATCTGACAGAGAAAGGGTTAAATCATTTTTGGTATTGTTCTTAGTAAATGTTAATAATTTAGGGGACATATAGGCTCAGATGAATTTTCTTAAAGCCATTTAAACCAAACAATGTCACCCTTCCTTTTCAAAAATGTTAAATCCATATTTTAATTTATCAAAACTCCAGTATCAGCATGTTTTTATTCATTTATTGGAAGACTGTGTCTGTTACACATCTTGATGTGCATTTTTTATTATAATTCTGTTTTACAAATAATGTATATCCATATTACATTTAATCTGGATATATGTGTTTAATACTATTGTGTCTAATTCTTTGCAAAAGATACTCTGCTTCTAAATAGTAATGCAAAATGAAACTTCTAAAATAGTAATTTTAAATCAAACTTTTGTGGCACATGTGCCCTTTTGACATTTTCTATTCATACCTAAATATTACAGTAATATCCCAGGTATAAAAATTTAGGTGTGGGGTAGAAACAGTTTCTACTGTTCAGGTTTTCAGTGCTCTCTTGTAATCCTTAAAACCATATTACAGTGGATTTTTTATTCTCTCTATTGGACATTAGTTTGTGGATATTGATTGAAACTACTTAGGCTCAAGGTTTTGCTTAAGAATGCCTAATAGAATGCCTTCCTGTGTAGTTTTGATAAAGACATGAAGAGGGCTATGTTTCCTTTCAAATAATATGCTCTTCCTATGGTTTTCATGGATTCAAATGCACATTAGGCCCACCAGGGCAAATTATGCACATTTACTCCATTTAGAAAGTGTAGCTTCAAAAAAGCCCCATTTTGTTTAAAGTAGCCATAAATTACATTCTTAGTGCGATAAATACATCTGACACTATCATAAATGGATTATATGAATAGCAGAAACAGAATTGAGACATTTAACTTTGCCTGCCCAGCAGTAAAGTGGCCAAAGAAGTGCTGTTTAAATACTGGCAGCTATATGTTTGTCATTTTTTCTAACAGCGTAAAAGTACTTTACTGTATAATGCACATAGAACTGTACTGCTTTGATAGCTTTTAGTGTGTCTGTATTTAGTTATAATACCTAATAATGTGACTCTGGATTAAACAATTCCTTGGGTTAGAATAAAGTATGTACAGGCCTAGTCTGGCAACAGGATCTCTTTACCTCAGCAAAAATCTTTTATGTGCATTTAACATATTTTATGCTGGTTATTTAGCTGTAAAAACCTCCACTCTGTAGACATCTAAAAGGCCTTAGGCTGCTGGGTGCCACTGTCTTGGATGTTATGTCAGCAGGCCCAGAAAACTCAGAGCTGTTACTCAAGTATCTTCCTTTACTAATATCCTAGCAGCTACATACAAGGCTATTTGGGATTAATTGTTTTTTTTAATTTGTTTTATTTGGTACTAATTGCTGTTAATGGTAAATTTATTATGTGGCTGTGTCTTGTTCTGTTCATTATTATAATCTTGTGTTATCTAATGTGACTGTATCATAATAATTTCTCTTTGGGATTAATAAAGTATTCGGAATCTGAATTTGGGACGGTAGCAGAAAACTGGCAGGATATATGAGAAACGTGTTTCCCTGGTTTGAGGTCAAGAGCCACATCAGAGGGCTCCGAGGGCAACACGTGGCCCGTGGGCCACAGGTTGAGCACCCCTGGTGTATGGGATACCTAACAGCTTCACAAATGGAGGAAAAAAAGAATCCAGTCCCCCTCACAGACTGGTTTAGTGTGTCTTTAAGTCAAGAACGTAAATACGTGCTTGCAAAGCAAGAAGTTCAAACTTCCTGTAGTATCTACTGTCAGCAGCTTGTTCCCAGCCCCCTAGGACTCTCACAACAATGAAGTTCTCTCTTCAGGATGCTCCTAACTGGCAGTTATGCTTCTGGTCCCCTTCTCACCTTCCAGAGTTGCATCATCAAAGCTCAGGCCTTTAAGCCAGAGCTTTTCTCTTAGCAGTAGTCTTCCCCAGTCAGCAGGCCTGGGAGGCCCAGATAGCACATGTTCTCTCCAGGGCAGAGCCCACGATGTAGGAGAGCTTCCTGGAAGTTTCCCTAAACTAGGGTGACCAGATGTCCCCGGTTTCCAGGGACAGTCTCTGGACTGAGGAGACTTTCTCCAGAACAAATCTGTCCCCGGTTTTGTCCCTGGCAGGCAGAGGCAGCGCTAGGTGGGTGTTTGAGGGTGCTGAAGCACTCCCAAGCAGCCCCATGAATGCACCTGACTGGATAAAACACAAGGCTTTGTAAATCTGCATCAATCCATTCTGGATCGATGCAAACTTGACAAGCAATGTGACTGAGCTGGGACTTGATGTGCAGGGATACAGCCACATAAGCCGATACTCTTCCTCTAGTTCTGGCTACACAATCTCTCAGAGCGGTGGAGTGATATTCTGTAAGGCACAGAACCTGCATGGCTCTCTCACAGCAGAGGAGGGAAAGGGGCGGGCACTGTGCACAGTCTGGCAGCAGCTTGTATACACGAGATCTGGAGAGCGAGGAAGGAGGCTTACATTCCTATGGAATTCCCCAGTGTACAGAGATGGATTGAGGTAAAGTGTTCCTAAATCTGATCCTGCAACTTAGAAGTTTGCTCTGCACTAATTTCAGTGTGTGCTCTGTATGGTTTCCCCTGTGTGGACTCAGCCAGCAAGCCAGGAGAGATTATGTATTACTGCTGTTGGGTGCTGCTGACCATTACATGTACAGTATGTGCCCCTGAACAGATTCCGCATTCTCTGTGTAACGCACCGGTGAGCCCTGCATTCTCTGTGTAACGCACCGGTGAGCCCTGCATTCTCTGTGTAACGCACTGATGAGCCCTGCATTCTCTGTGTAACGCACCACTGAGCCCTGCATTCTCTGCGTAACGCACCACTGAGCCCTGCATTCTGTAGGGAACATAGCATGCTCCTGGGCCCTGCATTCTTTATGTAGCGCACTCCTGAACTCTGCACTCTTTTTTTTTTCTCTTATTATCTTTTCTTATCTTATTAACATTTGGTAGTCATATCCCAAAGAATTCTAAGAAGTATCTTTTTTTTTTAATGTCATGGACGAAATGTGAGAAACAACGTATATCATACAATCATTCCATAAACACATACCACATAGACTGCATATTGAGGAATATATGCTTATAAAATAGTTTACCATTTGTCAATAAAAATAAAAATAAAAATATGTCCCCGGATTTCATTTTAAAAATCTAGTCACCTTACCCTAAACATTTGTACTATCCCCATCATGTGTCAGTGGCCATAAACCTCCTAGTGTTTCCTTGGGGGAATATAAATATTCATACTGTTACTCAAGGAACTGTTGCCTCCCACACTATCGCTGCAGACACTCCCTAGCAGCAGGCGAAAGTAAACAGTCATCTGAGCTGAGAGGGAAACTCACAGAAAGCAGACTATATAAATCAGCCTAGGCTGCATACAGCATGGCATTACCAGGTTTAAAGTAGAGGGTCTACTGCATATGGCAGGACTGCTAAAATTATTGTATGTAGTTTGCATTGAGGAAGCAGAGCTCACTGTGAATCTGAACAATTGTAGTTACATTACTGTCTGTTGTGTACCTACCCTCAATGTTCCCTAACTGTGAAGTATGTGTCATACTGCTTATATATTTTTTTAGGCAGTGCAGAGTTCTCCATTTTATGTGTGTATTGAGACCATTTTTCTATGTGACTGCTATGTTTTTGTTGTTTTGTGTAGTTGGCTGGGTTGAACCTTCCATCAATACATATAGTACTTGCCAACATTCTAATTTTGATTATAGGGGCACTTTCCTTAAAGCAAGTTTGGGGTGGAGGAACTTGACTGGTCTGCACAGAGTCCTGACCTCAACCTGATAAAACACCTTTGGGATGAATTAGAGCGGAGACTGCGAGCCAGGCCTTCTCGTGCAACATCAGTGTCTGACCTCACAAATGCACTTTTAAAAGAATGGTCAAACATTCCCATAGACACGTAAAAAGAAAAAAAACTGCGCTGAAAATAAGTGGATATGCTGCGGTTATAAGTGGGGTACACCAAATAATAATATAGAAAACAAAAAAACGCGCTTAACCTTTTACATGTAAATACCACTGTGGTATAAAAAGAATATATAAACAGTCCTTTAAAGTGCATATAAAGTCCAAAAATAAGTGAATTCAAATCTTCAATGATAAGTCAAAATTGATGGATGACCGGATGGATCAAATAGAACAGCAAATAGTAAGTAGAATGCTTACCAGATGGCAAGCCAAATCAAACAAGTGGCTTAAACCCAGCCTGGGCCTTTAGGAACCAGTCCCGGTGCATATGAGCAAAACTTCCACTCGTATAGGATAAACGTGGGTTCATACGAATTCATCCCAAAAAAAATTGAATAAAAAACATAGTGTAATATTGTCAACAAAATATAAAAAAAGGGAGAGAGAAGCCCTTACACAGTGGTGAATCATAAAGGATCATACAAAACACCCAGTGCCCATAGATACACAAGGTCTCTGTGCAAGTGACAAAAATAAATGTGGAAATAAACCCAGTGATGAGTATATACAAAAAACTTGCAGGGTTACTGCTTACCAGATGTATGTAAATTAAAGTGAATAAACAACAACCACCGGATAGTTGGATAGTAGGGGTATCACAACGTGCAGCAAACCACACCAATTTCCTGCTTACCAGATGGAAGCCTTGGATAGGCACACTGACACAGCTTGGGAAACAGCCTCATTACACCAGACAATGTACGCCAATCACGTCCGTCTTAGCCAAAGCGGTAACAGTGTTTCTGGGAAGTCTTCCAGGACGGCACCCTGAGAGATGACTGGTCCACCAGTGTGGAGTTTATAACAGTATTATAGAAATACATTGGTCACATAAGTACATGATTATATGTATTGTAATTAATACTTAAACAGATAGTTGACGCATTAAAGCGTCACTTAAAAAAGATACAAAAAGAGTGGAATGGGTTGAGAGAAACGGCCATAAAGGATTCATGAATATGTTCACTTATCGGTACCGATACCGGGATGGAGGTTAGGATTTGAACGGCCCCTGACACCTCATTTAAAGTCCCAAAACCCCTTTTTCCTTTATTGTTTAAATTGGGGATGGAGGCACACGGCAGCATTAATTATAATCATCTCTTTCATTGTGCATGGCTGTATACCAGCCGCTCTTTCTACTTTTCTATTTCTCTGCCATCTATTTTTTTTTTATTTTGTCATGCCATTTTGCAGCTGGTTTCACATTACCATTAGTCTGCCTTTACCCTTTAACCTCTGGTGTGCCTGTTGGTTTCGGCCATGCTGGGTTGCTGGACCTTGCCCTTCCTGTCCCCTTCGGGAGCTGCGATGCGCACTGCCGGTCTCCCCTCCGCCCTAGAATCCAACTGCTACGTTCTCATTTATAGGAAAAAAAACACCTCCAAAGCAACCAATAAGATTATTATTTTCATTCCTTCAATTCGGGGGGGGGGGGACTGTTCCATTCCAAAGGGTATTGTGTAGCTTTTTTGTTCTTTATAGATTGTGGTCTGAGCTAAAAAAAAATAGCCAGGTAAATATAAAAAATAGCATATTCATATTTTGCATTTTTTCTGTGAGCCAATAGGTGGAGCTTTAAATCCCCTTAAAAATATGTGTCTAAAGCTATTTACAGCTCACTGAAAAAATCCTTTAGTTTGAAGGTTCCAAAGCTTAAGCTACATATTACACATGAAAATGGATCACTCAAACCAGTGACTCAGTGCCTTATCTCTTGTCTCCCTCCAAAGGTTTCCTACAAATAGAGCTACAAAGCAGGTAGTCATTGTTGTACTTTCGCTTAAGCCAACAGATTTTACTTCAGGGATTTTATATATATACAGTGGGGACGGAAAGTATTCAGACCCCCTTAAATTTTTATTTTACAAAAGGTTTTATTGATAGTCATAGCAATTTCACAGTCTAATGCCCCATACACACGGTCGGATTTTCCAATGGAAAATGTCCGATCGGAGCGTGTTGTCGGAAATTCTGACCGTGTGTAGGCTGCATCGGACATTTTCCATCGGATTTTCCGACACACAAAGTTGGAGAGCAGGAGATAAAATTTTCCGACAACAAAATCCGTTGTCGGAAATTCCGATCGTGTGTACACAAATCCGACGGACAAAGTGCCACGCATGCTCAGAATAAATAAAGAGATGAAAGCTATTGGCCACTGCCCCGTTTATAGTCCCGACGTACATGTTTTACGTTACCGCGTTTAAAACGATCGGATTTTCCGACAACTTTGTGTGACCGTGTGTATGCAAGACAAGTTTGAGCCAACATCTGTCGGAAAAAATCCTAGGATTTTGTTGTCGGAATGTCCGAACAAAGTCCGACCGTGTGTACGGGGCATTACAGTGTAGAGAATGCATCATGAATAAACATAACATAAAATTTAGCATCTTATAAGTAAAATAAGTGTGCTAGTAAATCAAAAGAAAACAAAACAATAAAAATATAACGGAGACTGAAAACAGTTGTACATTGGAAACATGAAAGTGGTTGGACATATTAAGGTTTCAGGAATGCTCGTAGGACTGCGTCCGATTTTTAACAAATACTTGAAAAGTTTGTCTCAACAGGGGAAAAACACAGAATTGTTGATATTTTTGCAGATTTATTAAAAAAGAAAAACTGAAATATCACATGGTCCTAAGTATTCAGACCCTTTGCTGTGACACTCATATATTTAACTCAGGTGCTGTCCATTTCTTCTGATCATCCTTGAGATGGTTCTGCACCTTCATTTGAGTCCAGCTGTGTTTGATTATACTGATTGGACTTGAAAGCCACACACCTGTCTATGTAAGACCTTACAGCTCACAGTGTATGTCAGAGCAAATGAGAATCATGAGGTCAAAGGAACTGCTTGAAGAGCTCAGAGACAGAATTGTGGCAAGGCACAGATCTGGCCAAGGTTACAAAAACATTTCTGCTGCACTTAAGGTTCCTAAGAGCACAGTGGCCTCCATAATCCTTAAATGGAAGACATTTGGGACAACCAGAACCCTTCCTAGAGCTGGCCGTCCGGCCAAACTGAGCTATTGGGGGAGAAAAGCCTTGGTGAGAGAGGTAAAGAAGAACCCAAAGATCACTGTGGCTGAGCTCCAGAGATGCAGTCGGGAGATGGGAAAGAGTTGTAGAATGTCAACCATCACTGCAGCCCTCCACCAGTCGGGGCTTTATGGTAGAGTGGCCCGACGGAAGCCTCTCCTCAGTGCAAGACACATGAAAGCCCTCATGGAGTTTTCTAAAAATCACCTGAAGGACTCCAAGATGGTGAGAAATAAGATTCTCTGGTCTGATGAGACCAAGATAGAACTTTTTGGCCTTAATTCTAAGCGGTATGTGTGGAGAAAACCAGGCACTGCTCATCACCTGTCCAATACAGTCCCAACAGTGAAGCATGGTGGTGGCAGCATCATGCTGTGGGGGTGTTTTTCAGCTGCAGGGACAGGACGACTGGTTGCAATCGAGGGAAAGATGAATGCGGCCAAGTACAGGGATATCCTGGACGAAAACCTTCTCCAGAGTGCTTAGGACCTCAGACTGGGCAGAAGGTTTACCTTCCAACAAGACAATGACCCTAAGCACACAGCTAAAATAACGAAGGAGTAGCTTCACAACAACTCCGTGACTGTTCTTGAATGGCCCAGTCAGAGCCCTGACTGTATATACACACACACACACACACACACACACACACACACACACACATACACATTTGTGCTCATAAGTTTACATACCCTGGCAGAATTTATGATTTCTTGGCCATTTTTCATTTTTTTATGAATGATGACACAAAAACATTTCTTTCACTCATGGTTAGTGTTTGGCTTAAGCCATTTATTATAAATCAACTGTGTTTACTCTTTTTAAATCATAATGATAACAGAAACTACCCAAATGACCCTGATCAAAAGCTTACATACCCTGGTGATTTTGGCCTGATAACATGCACACAAGTTGACACAAAGGGGTTTGAATGGCTATTAAAGGTAACCATCCTCACAGGTAACTAACCTGTGATCTGTTTGCTTGTAATTAGTGTGTGTATAAAAGGTCAATGAGTTTCTGGACACCTGACAGAACCTTGCATCTTTTATCCAGTGCTGCACTGACATTTCTTGATTCTGATTTATGGGAAAAGCAAAAGATTTGTCAAAGGATCTGCGGGAAAAGGTAGCTGAACTGTATAAAACAGGAAAGGGATATAAAAAGATATCCAAGGAATTGAGAATGCCAATCAGCAGTGTTCAAACTCTAATCAAGAAGTGGAAAATGAGGGGTTCTGTTGAAACCAAACCACGGTTAGGTAGACCAACTAAAATTTCAGCCACAACAGTCAGGATAATTGTTCGGGAAAACCCACAAATAACTTCAGATGAAAAACAGAACTCTCTGAAAACATGTGGGGTGGCTGTTTCAAGATGCACAATAAAGAGGCACTTGAAGAAAAATGGGCTGCATGGTCAAGTCACCAGAAGAAAGCCATTACTACGCAAACGCCACAAAGTATCCCGCTTACAATATGCCAAACAGCACAGAGACAAGCCTCAAACCTTCTGGCACAAAGTCATTTGGAGTGATGAGACCAAAATTGAGCTTTTTGGCCACAACCATAAAAGCTACATTTGGAGAGGAGTCAACAAGGCCTATGATGAAAGGTACACCATTCCTACTGTGAAACACAGAGGTGGATTGCTGATGTTTGGGAATGATCTACAAAAGCACAGGAAATTTGGTCAAAATTGATGGAAAGATGAATTCAGTATGTTATCAAAAAATACTGGAGGAACATTTGCATTCATCAGCCAGAAAGCTGCGCATGGGATGTACTTGGACATTCCAACATTGTTATAGGAGGTCAGAATATCGGTAAAATGACTTTGCTGGACACGCCTGACCCGACTCGCGTCCGGATGTCAAGTGTCCAAGATACAGCTCATACAGTGTACATATAATTTCAGCATATTGCATCACAAGCGAACAGGCGGTACATTTCTGTTATGCAAACATCTAACCTTTTAAAACAGTCAACCTACTCTTATTTTTTTTTAATTCCATATTTTTATTAGAGTTTTAAAGAGTACATTGTACAATTAAACATTGTACGTCGTGCAACGACGTCTGTATAACATCATAGATATGAACTTCTATCCACATACAGGGATATAGTAGAATCCTGTATATACGAATGTAAGTAACAATCGTGTAATTTCGTATAATGCTAACAGGAAGAAAACTCTGAAAGGTCGTATTCGGTCCACTTCACAAGTGTGTCACCCCACGTGGGACCTTTAGTGGCACAGGAGCGAAGCGGACCCTTTTGTGGTGGACACGAAAGTTCCAAACAGTGGAAAAAGAAAAAAAAATTTTCAGTTACAAAGGTAACATAACATTCCTAAGGAGTGATAGGTATTGCTCGGTCAAGAAGGAGGGTCAGAATAACCGTTCGTTTGTGCGCGGGGTGCGCAGTTTCTAGTCCAGTCGGTCCAAGGTTGCCATGCTTTGCGTATTTTAGTGGCTTGCCCAGATAGTGTGGCTGTGGTGGTCTCGTAACTGTAGTGTAGTGATACCAAGTCTGTGACTTGAATAAGCGTCAGGTGTGTGTCAGATTTCCAGTGTCTAGTTATGTTGAGTCTGGCTGCCATGAGGATGTGGGTGATTGTGAATTGGAGGGGGTGAGGAAAGTCCTCAATAGTGAGGTTGAGGATCGCTAGGGCCGGTGTTGGAGGGGTCATGATTTGAGTGATGGTCGAGATTAAGTGAAAGGTGTCTTCCCAGTATTTGCGGAGTTTGGTGCACGACCAGAAGACATGTAGTAGGTCGCTTGTGGAAGATTTACATCTCCAGCAAGTATTAGGGATTTGAGGGTTAAAAGATGTTATGCGGGCAGGGGTCAGATACCATCTTAGTGTAATCTTCTGTGTAAGTTCCCATAGGGCCGCGCATTTGGTGGATTTGTAAATAGTCTTGAGGGCTTGTTGCCATTGTGTGTCTGTAAAATTTGTGGCAAGGTCTTTTTCCCAGGTGTGGTGGGGTGGCATTTTGGTAAAGGTACGTTTTTGGTGTAGGTTGTTATAAAAATATGAGATCCCTTTGATTTTTGTGTCGGGGTTGGTGAGGTATTCCCAAGTCTTGGGGTGTATATTATAGATGGGGAGTGGTATAGTTTGCAGGCAGTGACGTATACGGAGGTAGGTGAAGTATTCGGATGCGGGTATGGCGTATGTGGTTTGTAGTTGAGGAAATGATTTGATGTGGTTTTCTTGTAGTATGTCTTGTATGTAATTTATACCTTTAAGGATCCAAGGTGAGAGTGAGATTTCTGGCATTAGATGGAGTAGGGATTGTATGGGGATGTGGGATTGTGGTGTGGTGGGAGAGTATTGCAATTGGGATGACGCTTTTTTCCATGCCTGTGCTGAGGCTTTCACGGTGGGAGATAGGGATTTTGGGATTGGAGCGCCTAGGGGAATGCTTAGTAGCCAAGTTTGCAGGTTTGGTCTTATGAGTGAAGATTGTTCAATGTGGCCCCATAGAGTGGACGGGGATGGTTGAAACCAGCAGGGTAGTTGGGCCAGAATAGCCGCCAGGTGGTAGTCTTCAAAGTCTATTGAGCTCGAGCCTCCTACTAGTCTGTGTTTGAACAGTTTTGTGTGGGCACATCTGGGTCTTTTTTCTTTCCAGAGGAATTTATTAAACAGCGTCTGGAGGGATCTGAAGAATGTGGTGGGCAGGGGAATAGGTAGGGTTCGAAAGTAGTAGAGTATTTGGGGAAGGCAGATCATTTTAAAGGCCGCAAGGCGACCTGTCCAGGAGAGTTCGTGTTTCGCTATGTTTTGTGTGGTCGCTTGAATGTTTTGGAGGAGTGGCAGATAGTTACATGTATAGAGTTTTTTAGTCGTCTTCGGTAATTGTATGCCTAGATATGATATGTCAGAGTCTGCCCAAGCGAATGAATATTGTGCTTGTAGGAGGTTTCTTATAGTAGCGTCCACCTTGATGTCTAGTATGAAGGATTTAGTCGTATTGATTTTATAATATGATACCGAGCTAAACCAATTTAGCATCTTTTGTACTTCTGCCAGGGAAACAGTCGGGTTGGTGAGGATGAGGATAACATCATCCGCAAACAGGCTAATTTTGTGGTGATGAGGGCCAATCCTTAGGCCCGAGATGGCGGTATTAGAGCAGATATGTTCTGCTAGGGGTTCCATTATCATGTTGAATATGAGGGGGGATAGGGGGCAACCTTGGCGGGTGCCGTTTGTAATTGGGAATGGTCGGGATAGCATGCCTTCCGTGTAAACCTGAGCTTCGGGGTTGGAATATAAAGCCATAATGGCTCCGAGACCCTGGCCTTGAAATCCAAACTTCCGGAGGACCGACGCTAGGTAGGACCAGTGAACCCTATCGAACGCCTTCTCTGCATCCAGGGAAAGGAGCAGAGAAGGCGTTCCGGTGGACTCAGCGTGGTGAATAAGGTTAATCATCCTCCTGGTGGCATCTGAGGCTTGTCTGCCTTTTGTGAATCCTGTTTGGTCTTGGTTTATAATTGTGGGCATAATTTTGAGTAATCTCGTCGCTATAGTTTTGGCGTATAGTTTGAGGTCGAGGTTGAGTAAGGAGATGGGACGGAAGTTTTGGGGGACATTCGACAGTTTCCCTGGTTTCGGTATCGTGATAACTAACGCTTTTAAATATTCTGGCGAAAAGGTAGAAGAGGAGGCAGCATGATTGAATAGGTCACTAAGATGTGGGATCAACTGTGAATGAAATTGTTTGTAGTATTCCCCGGTTATTCTGTCGGGGCCTGGTGCCTTCCCGCTGGGGAGGGAGTCTATGGTTTTTTTAATTTCTTGGTCAGTGAATGGGGCATTTAAGGAGGTCAGTTGTTTCTCAGTCAGTTTGGGTAGATTTAGTTTGCAGAGGAAGTGATCTATTTCGTCCTGGGAGGGTTGTGGGGTATGGGGGTCCTGTTTCAGGTTGTAGAGGTCTTCATAGTATGTGCTGAAGGCATCAGCTATGTCTTGGGGGTTGCTTAAGGGGGTGTGGGTATGGGGGTGAATGAGTTGGGTTATTTTAGTTTTGGTACGTCTACCTTTTAGTCGTTGGGATAGTTTCTTGCCAGCTTTGTTGGAGGTGGAGTATGTAGACGCTTTGATTTTCCTGTGAAGGAATTCGTAGGAGTGGAGGAGTAGAGTTCTAAGTTCCTGTCTGAGGTTTAGTAGTTGGTTGGCCTGTGGGTCTTGGGGGTCTTTTTTGAGCCTGTCCTCTAGGGTCGCTATCTGGGTTGTCAGTTTGTCTATCTGCTGCGTCCTCTTCCTCTTATGCTGAGAACCAAGTTTAATTAACATTCCCCGCATAAATGCTTTGTGAGCGCTCCACACCACGGCAGGGTCGGGTACCGAGCCTTTGTTCAAGGAGAAGAATTCAGTGATGTGTTTTGATATTTCTGGGGCGTATGTGTCGTTTTGTATAATATAGTTGTTAGCACGCCAGAGAAACGTATTTTGTTGTAAATTGGTGTCCTGTAATGTAATAGATATGGGGGCATGGTCCGACCATGTCGTGGTGTGGATCTGAGAATCAGATATTTTTTGCAAAATACATTTGTCAGAAAGGAACAGGTCTATTCTTGAATACGAGCGGTGTCTGGGTGAAAAAAAAGTAAAGTCACGTTCAGAGCCGTGGTGGCATCTCCAGACATCGTACAGGTCCTGGGAGGCGATGAATTTCTTTAAAGGAGAGTCACGGCATTTTGTCGGTGAGGTGGAGTCCATCAAGACGTCTGGGACTAGATTGAAGTCGCCACAGATGATCTGGTGGCCTTTTTGGATGGTGTTGGCAGAGCGAAGAACTTTGTGGAGGAATCTCATTTGGTGTGAGTTTGGGGCGTATATATTGATTAAAGTATAAGTTGCTTTGTTGATTGTGCAGATTAGGATAAGAAATCGACCTTCTGGGTCTGATAATGAATCAAGGAGTTGGAAATCTAAAGTGTTCCGAAATGCTATCATGACCCCTCTTGATTTAGTGGGGTGTGTGGCATGGAAGATGTGTGGATATTGGTGGTTGTTGCATAAGGGTGTATTAGAATGCAGCAGGTGGGTTTCCTGGATACATAGCACGTCGCTGTGGAGAGCCGAGGCGGTTTTCCACAGTGAGTGACGTTTGGCGGGATGGTTTAGCCCGTTGGCGTTCAAGGAGAGAATTGTGATTGGCATCTTGCGGTGTGAGTTGTGCACAACACTTACAGTTAGTTGTTGGTGGGTAGGTCCGGAGGTACCTGGCGTTGGGATTCAGCAGATGGGTATCAGAAGTACGAGACTTGAGGGTAGATTGTAGTGGTAGTAGGCTGGTAGTGGAGGTAGGTGGAGGAGGATCCTGGGTTAAGGGATTAGTGATGGCTTCGTGGCAGTCTGGACGGCTGAAAAAGATAGGACTAGAATACTGCGAATAGAGCAATGTGTTAGAATGCAGTAATAATAATAAAAAAGGAAAAAAAAAAAAAAGTCAATGGTAGAACAGTAACTTGTATAGTATAATACAGGAGGTGTGGCTTGTCGAAATGATCCAGTAGTGGGAAGTTCGGTTTAGTTGTTGGAGGTGGTTCTAATGGTAGGAGGATCTCTAGAGGGGGTGAAGAACACCGTATAATCCTCTATTAGGGGGTATAGAGAGTCAGTGATACCGGGAGGAGAAGGCAAGAGAATCAGGTTTCCAGCGCTCAGGGGAGCCATAATGGATGTTAGCGGCCAAGTGTAGTAGTGATGTATACACCTTCAGTTGGGATTGCGGTTTTGCAAGTTGCGGGACGTATTGGGTCCTCTGTCTGAAGGAGGTGGTTTGGATAACTCGGGGATTATCCGCCAAGAGTGGAGAAGCTTTAGGCCCTTTTCCAGATCCCCAATGGCGTGCGTTTGGCCATTGTGTACAATAAGGATGGTTGCGGGGTAGCGCCATTTATATTGTAGCTTGTGGTTTTGCAGGCTTTTGGTTATCGGGTTAAGATGTCTTCTTGATTGGAGGGTGTACTTGGACAAGTCGGGAAAGAGTTGGATGCCAGTATAGGGAGCAGGCAAGGGTGATTTAGCTCTGAGCCCCATGAGGAGTTTCTCTTTAATGTGGTAGAAGTGGACCCTCATTAGGATGTCCCTGGGGACCGAGGTTGCTAGGTGGGCAGGCTTGGCAATTCTGTGAATCCTATCTATGATTACATCACGCGGGGACGCTTCAGGAATCACAATATGCATCAGTTCTTTTGCGTATCTCGGCAAGTCCGCGGGGAGTATGGCTTCGGGGACACCCCTCAACTTTATGTTGTTCCTGCGGGACCTGTCTTCTAAGTCGGCCAGCTTGGCCCGCATCCATGCCTGTTCTTCTTTAACTGTGTCATAGGCGTCAATGACTTCATTAACTGTGGATGTGCATGCCTGTATCCCTCTCTCAGTGTTAGTCACCCTGTCAGCTAGCAAGTGAATATCAGAGGTGATTCTGTGGAACATGGATGAGAGGTCCGTCATGAGGGAGGTCTGGAGGGAGATCAGCATGTCCTTCAGTGTGGTATCCATGACTGGATGTCCTGATGTAGGGAAGGATGCCATAGAGGAGTTCAGGGCCTGGTCTAGGGAGAAGGGAGTAGGAGCCTGGGCCTCAATTTGCTGGTGCTGTGATCGGTGCGGCGGCGTGTCTAGCCGCATTTTAGCTTTGGCTGGGCTGCTGGGGAGGGGGTCACCCTCCAGAGTCTGGGATGGGTCAGGTACAGTACCTTGATCCGTGTAATCATCCGTGGAGGCATCCAGGAGGTCCGTGTAAGGTCCGCGCGGCGCGGCCTGGTCGGCGCCATCTTGGATATCCCAGCCCGCCGGCTTATAGGCAAATTCGGTCAGTTTTTGGGGCCTGTGGTCGGTAAATCTCTTTCTGGATGCCTGCATCGTTGTCTCCTGAGGGTGAGGAGTGAGGATGGGTGTGGATGGCGTCGTTGTTGCGGCCGATTACGCTGGATTGTGTCCCCTGGCTGGCGAGCTGTGAGCTTAGGCGTCCATCTTCCTCTCCGGCCGGCCACGCCCCTCCAACCTACTCTTATTGATGCAAAGCAATTTAGCAAAACAAATTCTTTGTACTCTTGCAAAGTTTGCAGGTCTTGCTCTTGCGGTTTCCTTATCTATCTTGTTAATCAGCTAAACATACTCTAGCTACAGGAAGGTGAGCGTCAGTGTAGTGAGCATAGATGTCTATGCTAAGGGGGGGAAAGGGTGAATTCAGTGTTTAACCACAGCCTGTCACAAATTTTCTTAACATAAATGTACAGGAATGACTTCTTAGCTGAAACTCTAGATCAGTCTTACTGCACACATAACTATGGCCACATAAACTGACCCTTGTTGCCATTTCATTCCCCCCTTTGATCATATTCATAGCGATTAATATGAGCGAGATCAAGCATCACTAAATACTATACAGTTTTTTTTTTTTTTTTTATGGTGGCCTCACTACCAGGCACAAAACATTCTTCTACCGATATTATTCCCCATTGTCAGCTCCAGTCGGGTCTCTCATTAACTTATAAAACACTGGGATAGTGACCCTTGGACCATGGTAACAATAGGAATACAAAAATAGCAGAAATATCAGCACTCCATACACTATAGGGAGAATGAGAAAATAATTAAAACTTGTCTCTGCAATACTTGAGTTGGTGATCAGGGTATGGTTTACCAGCTTACCGGTGGAGCTAAAGCTCCGAACAGTTAGCCAAGTTTTATAGGGTGCATAAGTGGGGTCATAACAGGTTATCCGATTTTCAACGGAGCACATTGAATAGGTAGTCTCATTATCAATGCAGGGGCACAGAAACTGGTACCTGCATACATAATGGGAGTGCCACAGTTACATCTTGGTAGTTATGGATCCTACGCTGGTGGCCTTTATACAAGGGTCACATAAGTTACTGTCCCCCTCTTTTAGCCTGGTCAGTATCACTACTATGCCTATCAACAGTCTCATTATAAAGATTTTAGCAAACGTTACACCAATAAACGTCCTCAGGCTTCAGCTTATGCGTAGACCAACCAGAGTCCGGGCTGTGGTTGGAGCAGAGCTTAGTAGATATCCTTTATCTTCCGCCGTGCGTTGAGCCAGCAGCTTCCAGGGGTGTGTTGGCCGCAGGGCTGCAGTCTGTCTATCTTCTGCCCTGCATAAATTCAGCAGCTTCCAGGGTTGTGCTGAACACAGGGCTGGAGTTCTTCCTTCTGATTTCTCTGGTCAATCTCAGTCTCAAAGGATCTTGGGGATCTACTGTACTGTGCCAGGAGTCTGTGAGGTCAGCAGCTCATTTTACCCTGGAGTGGTGTATCCAGGGTGTCATTTCGGCTTAATGGCTGTCGGGGTAGATAGCAGAACAGTGTAAGTACCTCTCCATTTTGGCCCTAGTGGGGTTAAGTTCCACTCCTTTACCCACACTGCATCTCCTGGTTTAAAGGGGTGTACTGGGTTCGACAAGAGTCTCCTCTTATCCCTCTAATGATGGGTGAGGGACTACCATACAGTACCTCAAAAGGGGACAGATTTGTCCTCATTGTTGGGGTACCCTGAATTCTCAGTAAAGCAATGGGCAACATCAAGGTCCATTTCATTTGGGTTTCCTGACAGAGCTTGGCCAGTTGTGACTTGAGCGTGCGGTTCATTCGTTCAAATTTTCCAGAGCTTTGTGGCCTATGTGTGGTGTGTAGTTTCCAAGTAATCTTAAGTGCTGTTGTTAATTCCTGGAGGCACTTGTGGACAAAGGCAGGGCCATTGTCTGAGCCTATGGTGGAGGGGATTCAATATCTGGGGATAATCTCCTGAGTCAGGCATTTAACCACTTCTTTTGTAGTCTCAGTCCATGTGGGCCATGCCTCTACCCAGTTCAAATAGGTACAAACGGCTACTAACAAATATTTGTATCCACCTGCAGGGGGTAGCCGGGGAATATAAAAATGTCTCTCTAGGGCCTTCTCAATGGCTGTTTTTCCCATGTGTGTCCCTTTGTGGAATTCTGTCACTAGATCAGTTGCTACAGCAGCTGGTACAACAATTCTCCTGTCCTGCAGTTGATACCACTGGTGTTCCTGATACTCCCCAGGTTCGGTCTTTATCCATTCCTATTCTGCCTTTGTGTAAATTGGATCCCATTCAGAAAGTGGGACAGGAAACAGGAGGGCCATTATCTGGCTGCTTGATCTGCTTTCCTATTTCCTCTAGCCACTCGGTTGTCTCCCTTTTGATGGCCTCTGCAGTGTATCACTGTGACTTCAGAGGGGGCCCATACTGCCTTTAACAGTTCTAGTATTTCTGTCCCATATTTGATGCTCTTCCCTCCAGATGTAATAAGTCCTCTCTTCTTATACAGGGCCCCATGTGCATGAAGGGTCAGAAAGGCATATTTGGAGTCTACATAGACATTCAGTTTTAGTCCCGCAGCCAGTTGCAATGCTCTGGTTAGTGCAATAAGTTCTGCTTTTTGTGCTGAGGTTCCCTGCGGTAAAGATCCTGTCTCTACTACTGCTTCCAGTGTGACAACTGCATAGCCTGCATAGCGGACCCCATCTTTTACAAAACTACTCCTGTCAGTGAAGTACTCGGCGTCTGACTTCTCCAAGGGGCTGTCTTTCAAGTCTGGTCGACTCGCATACACTTCATCCATTACCTGGAGACAGTCATGAGTTAGGGGTTCTTGTGAGGTGGGGAGCAGAGTGGCTGGGTTTAAAGTGTTTACAGTCTCTAAGTGGATGTGAGGATTTTCACAAAGCATAGCCTGGTACTTAACCATTGATTTCCCTTGTAATCCATTAACGCCTGTACTTGGTGTGGGACTCGGACATAAGTCGGACATAAGTCTCCTGACCTAATGACAACTTGTCAGCTTCGGCCACAAGGAGGGCTGTTGCTGCGATGGCCCGCAGGCAGGATGGCCATCCCTGAGCTACAGTGTCCACTTGTTTCGAAAGGTATGCTACAGGGCGCTGCCACGATCCCAAGTATTGTGTCAGGACTCCTACTGCTATTCCTTGTTTTTCACTGACATACAAATAGAAGACTTTTTGGCTGTCCGGCAGGCCTAGCACTGGAGCCTGCATTAGGGAAACCTTAATGTCTTGGAATGCTCTGTTTTGTTCTCCCCATTGAAAGGGTTCCTTCTCTCCCCCATTTGTGGATTCATAGAGGGGTCTGGCTTTTGTGGCAAAGTCCGGTATCCAGATTCGGCAGAATCCTGCCACCCCCAGAAATTCACGTACTTGCCGTCTGGTAGTCGGGATGGGGATCTGACAAACAGCTTCTTTCCTGCCTTCTCCCAATTGTCTCTGTCCTTGTGATACTCTGAATCCCAGGTACTTTACAGTCTCTTGGCACAATTGCGCTTTTCTCCGGGACACCTTATAACCTGCCTCCCACAATAATTGTAACAGTTCATTATTAACTTGAAGACACTCTTCTCTATTTTTGATGGCAATTAATAGGTCATCCACATACTGAAGGAGGACTCTATTCTCAGGATCAGACTTGAAGGATTTCAGGTCTTGGGTCAGGGCTGTTCCAAATAGTGTAGGGGAGTTTTTGAATCCGTGGGGTAAACGTGTCCATATCAGTTGTCCTTTCACCCCAGTCTCTGGGTCCTTCCACTGGAAAGCAAAAATGCGCTGGGATTGTTCTGCCACTCTGAGACAAAAGAAGGCATCTTTTAGATCCAGAACTGTGAAATAGGTGGCCTCCCCTGGTATTAATCCCAATAGGTTGTATGAGTTCGGGACCGCTGGGTGGATGGTCATTACAGCCTGATTGACCGCTCTGAGGTCTTGAACAGGACGATAGTCTGCTTTTCCGGGTTTCTGTACTGGGAGAAGAGGTGTATTCCAGGGAGACTGACAGGATTTTAGAATTCCATAGCGTAGGAATTTGTTCAAGAACTTTTGTATTCCTGCTAGGGCTTTTCGAGAGACTGGGTACTGTTTCAGGCTGACTGGAGTGGCTCCTGATTTTAATTCAATAAGGATTGGGGGAATGTGTCTGGCTAATCCTGGTGGGTTGTCTTCTGCCCATAGTCCCGGGATGTCTTGCAGTATGCGGGCTTCAAAGGGATGGGGCAATTTTAGGATAGCCTGTCCGTCAGATTGGAAGTATATGTGTGCTCTGAGTTTAGCAAGTAAGTCTCTGTCCAGCAAGGGAATAGGGCAATCTGGCATGTACAGGAACTGATGTTGGACTTGATGCCCCCCCCAACTACAAAGTTCTTCTAATAGGAAGGGTCTTTTGACTTTATACTTCTGCACTGCTTGATTAATTCTGTGTCTCTCCTCAGTATTAAAAAAAGGTCAATAAAAGTTGCTGGCAGTCCGGGTTATGGGTCTGAGTTATTGACCGGAGCAAATCTGTCATGGCTTGGGGCTTCTCAGAGTAGGCAGGGTTATGAATATTCCAGTTCAGTAAATTGGTTGTGGTAAAAGGGGTGTAAACTAGAGTCCGATGTTTCCCCACCGCCTATTCTCTTAGGGGCATTTGCAGAGGTATGTTGAAAGACGGGACAAGGGTCCGGCTATGTGCATCAGGATTTCTTGGAGTGGAAGTGGACACTTGATTGGGGAGCCCATTGACTACTACTGAGTTCCCTATTTCTGTCCTGCCTATACCCAGAGTGTTACGGTTCTGATATAGGTGGACAACAACTTGAGTCCTCTTTGTTTACTGGACGAGGCATTTGGACATGGCTCTGACCTGTCTCTATCTGAGGTTCGTTCCTCTACATATGGGGGAGGCTAATGTGTCTTTCCGGTTTGAAGATATATGTGTTTTGTTTGTTTTGTCAGTAGCACTACTCTTGTCATAACCATAATTCTGCACTGTTCCTCTTTTTTGTGGCTTCTATCCACTGCAGGTCTTTATCTCCCATTTGTCCAAAGGATGCACAATCATCCAGACGGACATTTCTCCTAGCTGACTGACTGACTGAGGATTTGTTTGAGGGATGCACAATAATCCGGACAAACATTCCTCCTAACTGACTGGCTGAGGATTTATTCTAGGGATGCACCATCATCCGGATGAACATTCCTCTTGGAAGGTGCGTCTTGGTCATGTTTCTGTGAGTCTGACCTAATATTTTCAAATAATCGGTCAATGGTCTCTAAGTCAAAGGTTCCCTGCGGGGACCACCGCGTTCCATAGCGGGGCCAATCTTTCTCACACAATGTTATTAATTTCTCAGGACTAAGTTTTAAATTGCAGCTTTTAGAAAATCCCTTCCTAAAGTTGGAGATTATGGACTGTAGGGGAGATTCAACACTATGTTTCCCACCTATACTTGTAACCTAAAAGACACCAAGACAGACACAGTGGGTAGGTAAATGATGAGAATTCAGTAAGGGGTCTGAATCCTCGACACAAGTAGGAACAATAGACAACGCTTCCCTTGGTCAGTGGCCTGGGTGCGGTCTCCCGGCCAGGAACCGCACTTAGAAGAGGTCAACTGTTGCCTCACCACAAAGTGATGTCTCATACACATATAATCATACCAGACACTCCCACCCAAAAATTACTGACTGACTGAAGATTTGTCTGAAAGATGCACAATCATCTGAACGGACATTCCTCTCGGAAGGTGATCAGGCTTCCCTTCTCTCGATCCGTCGAGAGGCTGGCTGTCTGACTGTTATCGCCTGACCCAACTCGTGTCCGGATGTCAAGTGTCCAAAATACAGCTCATAAAGAGTACATATAATTTCAACATATTGCATCACAAGCGAACAGGCGGTACATTTCCGTTATACAAACATCTAACCTTTTAAAACAGCCAACCTACTCTTATTGATGCAAAGCAATTTAGCAAAGCGAATTATTTGTACTCTTGCAAAGTTTGAAGGTCTTGCTCTTGCGGTTTCCTTATCTATCTTGTTAATCAGCTAAACATACTCTAGCTACAGGAAGGTGAGCGTCAGTGTGGTGAGCACAGATGTCTATGCTAAGGGGGGGAAAGGGTGAATTCAGTGTTTAACCACAGCCTGTCACAAATGTTCTTAACATAAATGTACAGGAATGGCTTCTTAGCTGAAACTCTATATCAGTCTTACTGCACATATAACTATGGCCAAATAAACTGACCCTCGTTGCCACTTCAACATGACAATGATCCAAAACACAAGGCCAAATTGACCTGTCATTGGCTACAGCAGAATAAAGTGAAGGTTCTGGAGTGGCCATCTCAGTCTCCTGACCTCAATATCATTAAGCCACTCTGGGTAGATGTCAAACGTGCAGTTCATGCAAGACAGCCCAAGAATTTACAAGAACTGGAGGCTTTTTACCAAGAGGAATGGGCAGCTTTACCATCTGAGAAGATGAAGAGCCTCATCCACAAATACCACAAAAGACTTCAAGCTGTCATTGATGTTAAAGGGGACAATACACGGTAATAAGAACTGGGGTATGTAAACTTTTGATCAGGGTCATTTGGCTAGTTTCTGTTGTCATTATGATTTAAAAAGAGTAAACACAGTTGATTGATAATAAATGGCTTAAGCCAAACACTAACCATGAGTGAAAGAAAAGTTTTTTTGTTATCATATTCTCTGAAAAATAAAATCATAAATTCTGGCAGGTTGTGTAAACTTATGAGCACAACTGTATGTATATGCACAAACATTTACAAACAAAAGAACAAAGAGGATACATTTGATCTAATAATCTTTCCCTTTAAAATCAGCATAAATGAGATTTGTGGTAATTGAAAGAAGAACTCATTTTATCTAAAATAGATTTCTGTTGATGTTTCAGAGCCTTAAAGCATTGCATGAAGTAAATACAGTACACAAAGCACTAAATACAGAACAGCGCCTGGGGAAAATACCGTAGATGTACATTTATAGTTATGGCGGAGTAACTTACAGAATACTTGATTTAATGCCACATTAACATCACTATTCGGCTTAGTTAATGTTGAGTGACACATGTAGGTGTGATATAATTGCAGACTATAAATAATATACCATTAAATAAAATTTGACATTGTGCCTAGATCATATTGAGTTTTTTAATCTTCCAAAAGAAAAAAACAATTGTGGAAATTTACTGAAAGTTTATGATCATGAAAGTAAGTTAAAGACAGATATAAAAATATCATCAGCAACGTGTCATGAAAAATTCTGATAAAATAATATATTTGCAAGCAAAAAAAATGCCACCCACTCCATTCAATTTAAAACTAGCTTTTTAAAGTTAGGCACACATGGAAAGGACTTTTCATGTAACAAACACAATATATAAATTTCACAGCACACTGACAAACTAGACCAAAAATGTTTCAACAATTTGTGTAAAAAACAGAGGTTTTAGTCACATGCATTTGCAAATACAGGTAAATGGAAAACGGGAATTTCCACAGGCATTCCAGAGACAGAGAACAGTCCATGACTTTATTTTTGTTATTCTTTGAGGGTTAATAACTTGGATAGAGTTGGAAGATTATGGGATGCCCACTTGACTTTAGCAAAACTTCAGGGACATCCTTCATACAGTATATACAGTCTCTATATATAGTCTATATACAGCTCAACTTCTTCCTCCAGCACACACTTGCTTGCAGAACCCAGCTGGACCACTGGGTGAAGATCTGACAGTCACTAAGCCAGATTAAAGACAATGGCCCATTACAGGCAGGAACTTGAGGTCCCTTGGTTGTGCAGCAAAAAACAGTGTCCAACTTGTACTCTTCCTCCTGTGGCTATTGTTCCTAGCACCACCTCTTCAGGCACTGCCAATCCACCTGGCTCCAGCTGCCTCTTTTCTAGCCCCCTATGCTAACTTTTCTACCACAGTACTCCAGACTGACACTCACCAGCCCACCCAGCTGACTCTCAGGAGATCTCCCAGTAGTGCGGACCTGCTCCTGCTGTCCTCTCTCCTTGCTTCCGTGCCTGCAGAAAGGACTTCCTCTGTTTGTTATGGCATGATCCTCCCAGTACCTGAGCCCCGGTCCAAGGTCACCCTGCCCAAGACTAGGGGGCACTCCTGAGGGCCACAGACAGCTTCCTCAGCACTCCATCTCCATCTTCCACCCAACTCCTCTGCTGGCATGACTCATGCCTATTTATAAGGTGGCCTGCCTCCTGCCTGCCTGCCCTTTACTGGGGATTGGCTGATGCCCTCATAAATAATCCCAGCAGCTCCTCCTAACCTCCATCCACTATGTCTAGAACATTCTCCAATGTCCCAGAAAACAGGGGGAGGCACCAGAGAGGCTGCTAGGATGAGGCATCCAGCCCTGACTCACTGAAACCTGACCCAGATTCACAGCCCAGGCTTAGCCCTGAGCTAAGAAATTTCCCTACACTAACAAATCTACACTAATACCTAGCACACTACTAGAGGGTGCTACACTAAGAAGCACACAGAAACAGCCAATATTGAGGACTGTAGAGGCAGTCGTTGGCCAAGGAAACTTTATGCAGCAGATGAAAGACACATCATGCTTACTTCCCTTTGACATCAGAAGATGTCCACTAATGCCATCAGCACAGAACTGGTAGAAACTATTGGGACCCAGGATCACCCATCTACTGTCTGGAGAAGTCTGGCCAGAAGTGGTCTTCATGAAAGAATTGCATCCAAAAAGGCATTCCCTTTGACGTGTAAATAATGCTAAGTGACTCAACTGTGGAGGAAACCATAAGAACTGGGGTGCAGAAAAATGGCAACAGGTACTCTGGACTTTTAACCTTTGAAATGTCATTTTGCTGTCAGAGTGTTCTAAACATGGGAAACATGCGCCCCTTTACAGGCATACTATAGACACCCCCCAGGTACGAAATTTAAAGGAATATTACACTTTTATTGTTTCACTTTAAACATTATTGAAATCACTGCTCTCGAAAAAACGTCAGTTTTTAAAACTTTTTTTTGCATTGATCCATGTCCCCTGGGGCAGGACCCAGGTCCCCATACACTTTTTATGACAATACAATGCATATAAGCCTTTAAAATTAGCACTTTTGATTTCTCCCATAGACTTTTAAAGGGTGTTCTGCGGCTTTCGAATTTGCCGCAAGCACTCCAAATTGTTCGCTGTTCGGCAAACTGGCGAACAGCCGATGTTCAAGTTGAACATGAGTCGAAGCTCATCCCTATTAGTTATCCACAATGTTTTCAACAACCTACCTGCCGAGTTTCTTCAAAAGCTGTGTGCAAGTGTACCAAGGAGAATTGAAGGCAAAGGGTGGTCACAACAAATATTGATTTGCTTTGGATTTCTCTTCTATTTATTTACTTTCCATTTTGGTAATTTATAAAAATATACTATTAACACTTCTATTTCTGAAAGCATTTTTAATTTACAGCATTTTTTTCACTTGCCTAGAACTTTTGCACTGTAATGTAGGTGGAAACCACACTGCTTCCTTAACCACTTGCCGACCGCCGCACGACTATATACGTCGGCAGAATGGCACGGGCAGGCAAAAGGACTTACAGGTACGTCCTTGCCTGCCCGCGGGTGGGGGGTCCGATCGGACCCCCCCCCGGTGCCAGCGGCGGTCGGATCGAGGTCAGGGTCGATCGGAGGTGAGGGGGAGGCCACTCATTCGTGGCTCCCCCCTCGCGATCGCTCCTGGCCAATGATGTGCTTCCTCGGCTTCTGTGAATGTAAACAGAAGCCGAGGAAGTGATGTCATCTCTCCTCTAGTCGGTCTTTTCGTCCGGCGCCGAGGAGAGAAGACATCCAAGTAAGTGCACCAACACTACACATTCAGTAGAATACGCAGGCACACTTGTCACCCCCCTGTCACCCCCCAGTCACCCCCCGATCACCCCCCTGTACCCCCACACATACTGACACCAATAGCAGGTTTTTTTTTTTCTGATTATTGCATTGGTGTCAGTTTGTGTCAGTTATAAGTGTTAGGGCAGTTAGGTTAGCCCCCTTTAGGTCTAGGGTACCCCCCTTAGGTCCAGGGTACCCCCCTAACCCCCCCTAATAAAGTTTTAACCCCGTGACCCCCCCCGTCGCCAGTGTCACTAAGCGATCGTTTTTCTGATCGCTGTATTAGTGACACAGGTGACGCTAGTTAGGGAGGTAAGTATATAGGTTCGCTGTCAGTGTTTTATAGCGACAGGGACCCCCATATACTACCTTCTAAAGGTTTTAACCCCTTGATTGCCCCCTAGTTAACCCTTTCACCAGTGATCACCATATAATTGTTACGGGTGACGCTGGTTAGTTGGTTTGTTTTTTGTAGTTTATTATAGTTTATTACAGTTTATTATAGTTTTAGGGCACCCGCCGTTTATTACCTTATAAAGGTTTAACCCCCTAATTGCCCGGCGGTGATATAACTTAAGTTTTTAGGGTCAGCTTAGGTCTGCGTCGCCCCAGGCAGCGTCAGGTTAGCGCCAGTACCGCTAACACCCACGCACGCAGCATACACCTCCCTTAGTGCTATAGTATCTGAGCGGATCGATATCTGATCCGATCAGATCTATACTCCCCAGCAGTTTAGGGTCCCCCAAAAAAACGCAGTGTTAGCGGGATCAGCCCAGATACCTGCTAGCACCTGCGTTTTGCTCCTCGGCCCAGCCCAGCCCAGCCCACCCCACCCAAGTGCAGTATCAATCGATAACTGTCACAAAACACTAAGCACACATAACTGCAGCGGTCGCAGAGTCAGGTCTGATCCCTGCGATCGCTAACAGTTTTTTGGTAGCTTTTTGAATCAATCGCTGACAGTCAGGAGCTTTTTTGCCTGTGAGTCTCACTAGTGTACCCCTAAATTTAGAGGCCAAAATGGCAAATCGAAGGTACACTAGTGAAGAGGCCTACACGTTTCTGAGTATGACAGATAGTGAAGAGGAAGTCACTCATCTGTCAAGTTCAGGCTCAGAATACGATCCTGTAGAGGACAGCGGCTCCATGACAGATAGCTCTGACGACGGAGTTGTGGTCCCTGCTAGGGTCAGGCGTACCAGACCCCGAACTTCTTCTTCTGTCCTTGAAGTGCAAGAACCGCAGGTCCCTCGTATGGAGCAGAGCAGTACTAGTGCCGCTACTCCTTCTGGTGAACTGGCAAGCACCAGCGGCCTAGTACACCCTGGTCGTACATCCAGCACTGCAGTATCACGTGGTGACGTGGCGAGTCCCATAAGTGCAGTTCAAGCTGGTGAGGTGGCAAGCACAAGTAATGTCCCGCTGCCACCAAGAAGACAAAGACAGGCCCGTCGTGCCCATAGTGCCCTTCTTGCTGCATTGGCCAATCCGAATTGGGTACCCACCACTTCTGCAGCACCCGTATTGCCCCCATTCACTGGCCAACCCGGAATTCAGGTGGAAACAGTTGATTTTACGCCACTGGATTTTTATTCACTGTTTTTCACCGAAGATCTCTATAGATCTATTGTGGACCAAAGCAATTTGTACGCTGGTCAACACATCGCCACTATTCCCCAGTCCTCCCTTGCCAGAGATTGGAGACCAATTACGGTCTCCGAATTTAAGGTCTTTCTGGGCCTTTCCCTCAACATGGGCATAACCAAAAAGAGTGAGTTGCGGTCATATTGGTCCACTGACCCAATTCACCATATGCCCGTGTTCTCTGCCTCCATGGCCAGGGCACGATACGAGCAGATTTTGCGGTTCATGCACTTCAACGACAATGAACTCTGTCGTCCTCGTGGAGACCCTGGATACGATCGGCTCTACAAAATTCGGCCCCTCGTAAACCACTTCAACCAACGTTTTGCAGACTTGTTTACCCCCCATCAAGTTGTCTGCGTTGATGAGTCCCTGATTAAATTTTCTGGCCGCTTGTCATTCAAACAGTACCTTCCCAGCAAGCGTGCCAGATACGGGGTCAAGATGTATAAGCTCTGTGACAGGGCCACAGGCTATACATGTAGATTTATGGTTTACGAGGGCAAAGATAGTCACGTAGAGCCGATCAACTGCCCTGACTACATAGGAAGCGCTGGCAAGATAGTGTGGGACTTGGTGTCACCCTTATTCGGAAAGGGGTACCACTTGTACGTGGACAATTATTACACGAGCGTGCCACTTTTTAGTCACCTTTTTGATCATCAAATTGGAGCATGTGGCACCGTGCGACCTAATCGCCGGGGCTTTCCTCAGCGGCTTGTAGATTCCCGTCTTAGGCTGGGGGAGAGAGCCTGCTTGCAGTGTAATAATTTGCTCGCTATGAAGTGGAGGGACAATAAGAATGTTTTCGTTCTTACCTCCCTTCATGCAGACACGACGACCCAAATTACTACGGCGACTGGTGTTGTGGAGAAACCCCTCTGTGTCCACGAATATAACCAAAATATGGGAGGGGTGGACCTCAACGACCAGTTGTTGGCGCCGTACCTAATTGCCCGTAAGGCCAGACGCTGGTACAAAAAAGTGTCTGTATACTTATTTCAATTGGCTTTGCTGAACGCTCATGTGCTATACAGAGCTTCAGGACGGACTGGATCCTTCCTTAAATTCCAGGAAGAGATCGTCAGAGCCCTTCTGTTTCCAGACGGTGCTCCACCTCACCTTCCCCAACCAAATGCAGTAGGCCGGCTGCATGAGAGGCATTTTCCTTATGTCCTCGAGAGTACCCCTACCCAACGAGCCCCCCAAAGAAAATGTCGTGTCTGCAGCAAGCGCGGATTTAGGCGTGACACCCGGTATTATTGTCCCTCCTGTCCTGGCAATCCTGGTCTTTGCATTGGTGAATGTTTTGAATGCTACCATACACTAGTTGAGTTTTAGCGTAGGGTACAGCACTGCACAGACTAGGACACACTTTCACAGGGTCTCCCAAGATGCCATCGCATTTTGAGAGACCCAAACCTGGAACCGTTACAGTTTTAAAAGTTACAGTTATAAAAAAAAAAAAATGTAAAAAAAAAAAAAAAAAGTAAAAAAAAAAAAATACACAAAAAAAATATAAAATAAAAAAACCAAAAATAGTTGTCGTTTTTATTGTTCTCTCTCTCTCTATTTTCTCTCTATTGTTCTTCTCTTTTTTACTGTATTCTATTCTGCAATGTTTTATTGTTATGTTTTATCATGTTTGCTTTTCAGGTATGTAATTTTTTTATAGTTTAATGTGTTTTAACCATTTTTTTGTTTTCAGGTACGCCATTCAGCTGCAGCGCGGATTTATTTATCTTGACAGCAACAGCGTTTGCTCCCACGATACATAAAGCCGTGACTCCAGCGCTGTCGGAGGTGATTTCACCACCACAGTTGCATACTTCAGCATATATGCCGAAGCGTGGGGGCAGCAGTGGGTGGAGGAGCGATTTGCTCCTGCCTTTTGTGGGAGGATGCCCCCATGCTTCGGCATATATATATTTTAGGTAGGCACAGGTTGCGTTAAATGTTTTATTTTTTACTATGTTTTTTTTTTTTTTGTATTTGCTTTGCAGGTATGGTAAGTATTACTGTTATACTGTAATGTTACTTTGTTTTTTGTTAACCATCATTTGCTTAGCAGGTACGCCATTCAGTTGCAGCGCGGATTTATTTATCTTGACAGCAACAGCGTTTGCTCCCACGATACATAAAGCCGTGACTCCAGCGCTGTCGGAGGTGATTTCACCACCACAGTTACATACTTCAGCATATATGCCGAAGCGTGGGGGCAGCAGTGGGTGGAGGAGCGATTTGCTCCTGCCTTTTGTGGGAGGATGCCCCCATGCTTCGGCATATATATATTTTAGGTAGGCACAGGTTGCGTTAAATGTTTTATTTTTTACTATGTTTTTTTTTTTTGTATTTGCTTTGCAGGTATGGTAAGTATTACTGTTATACTGTAATGTTACTTTGTTTTTTGTTAACCATCATTTGCTTAGCAGATACGCCATTCAGTTGCAGCGCGGATTTATTTATCTTGACAGCAACAGCGTTTGCTCCCACGATACATAAAGCCGTGACTCCAGCGCTGTCGGAGGTGATTTCACCACCACAGTTACATACTTCAGCATATATGCCGAAGCGTGGGGGCAGTGGGTGGAGGAGCAATTTGCTCCTGCCTTTTGCGGGAGGATGCCCCCATGCTTCGGCATATATAAATGGTGCATGTATGCCCATCATTAGAAGTGGGTGGATGAAGGGAGGTATTCTAATGGTGGGCATACCCACCGATCAATATCTTTTTTTCGTTCAGCCCACAGGCTGCATGAAAAAAAAGTTTACAATATATGCCCAACAAGGACCAGCAACGTACTGGTATGTTGCTGGACTTTGAGTGGTTATACCAGAATGATGCCTGCAGGTTTAGGTATCATCTTGGTATCATTCTTTTCAGCCAGCGGTCGGCTTTCATGTAAAAGCAATCCTAGCGGCTAATTAGCCTCTAGACTGCTTTTACAAGCAGTGGGAGGGAATGACCCCCCCCCCCCACCGTCTTCCATGTTTTTCTCTGGCTCTCCTGTACCAACAGGGAACCTGAGAATGCAGCCGGTGATTCAGCCAGCTGACCATAGAGCTGATCAGAGACCAGAATGGCTCCAAACATCTCTATGGCCTAAGAATCCGGAAGCTATGAGCATTTCATGACTTAGATTTCGCCGCATGTAAACAGCGCCATTGGGAAATTGGGAAAGCATTTTATCACACCGATCTTGGTGTGGTCAGATGCTTTGAGGGCAGAGGAGAGATCTAGGGTCTAATAGACCCCAATTTTTTCAAAAAAGAGTACCTGTCACTACCTATTGCTATCATAGGGGATATTTACATTCCCTGAGATAACAATAAAAATGATTAAAAAAAAAAAAAAATGAAAGGAACAGTTTAAAAATAAGATAAAAAAGCAAAAAAATAATAAGGAAAAAAAAAAAAAAAAAAAAAGCACCCCTGTCCCCCCCTGCTCTCGCACAAAGGCGAACGCAAGCGTCGGTCTGGCGTCAAATGTAAACAGCAATTGCACCATGCATGTGAGGTATCACCACGAAGGTCAGATCGAGGGCAGTAATTTTAGCAGTAGACCTCCTCTGTAAATCTAAAGTGGTAACCTGTAAAGGCTTTTAAAGACTTTTAAAAATGTATTTAGTTTGTCGCCACTGCACGTTTGTGCGCAATTTTAAAGCATGTCATGTTTGGTATCCATGTACTCGGCCTAAGATCATCTTTTTTATTTCATCAAACATTTGGGCAATATAGTGTGTTTTAGTGCATTAAAATGTTAAAAAGTGTGTTTTTTCCCCAAAAAATGCGTTTGAAAAATCGCTGCGCAAATACTGTGTGAAAAAAAAAAATGAAACACCCACCATTTTAATCTGTAGGGCATTTGCTTTAAAAAAATATATAATGTTTGGGGGTTCAAAGTAATTTTCTTGCAAAAAAAATAATTTTTTCATGTAAACAAAAAGTGTCAGAAAGGGCTTTGTCTTCAAGTGGTTAGAAGAGTGGGTGATGTGTGACATAAGCTTCTAAATGTTGTGCATAAAATGCCAGGACAGTTCAAAACCCCCCCAAATGACCCCATTTTGGAAAGTAGACACCCCAAGCTATTTGCTGAGAGGCATGTCGAGTCCATGGAATATTTTATATTGTGACACAAGTTGCGGGAAAAAGACAAATTTTTTTTTTTTTTTTTTTTTTTTGCACAAAGTTGTCACTAAATGATATATTGCTCAAACATGCCATGGGAATATGTGAAGTTACACCCCAAAATACATTCTGTTGCTTCTCCTGAATACGGGGATACCCCATGTGTGAGACTTTTTGGGAGCCTAGCCACGTACGGGACCCCGAAAACCAAGCACCGCCTTCAGGCTTTCTAAGGGCGTAAATTTTTGATTTCACTCTTCACTGCCTATCACAGTTTCGGAGGCCATGGAATGCCCAGATGGCATAAACCCCCCCCAAATGACCCCATTTTGGAAAATAGACACCCCAAGCTATTTGCTGAGAGGTATAGTGAGTATTTTGCAGACCTCACTTTTTGTCACAAACTTTTGAAAATTGAAAAAAGAAAAAAAAAATACGTTTTTCTTGTCTTTCTTCATTTTCAAAAACAAACGAGAGCTGCAAAATACTCGCCATGCCTCTCAGCAAATAGCTTGGGGTGTCTACTTTCCAAAATGGGGTCATTTTGGGGGGTTTTGTGCTATCTTGGCATTTTATGGCCTTCGAAACTGTGATGGGTAGTGAGGAGTGAAATCAAAAATTAACGCCCTTAGAAATCCTGAAGGCGGTGATTGGATTTCGGGGCCCCGTATGAAGCTAGGCTCCCAAAAAGTGCCACTCATGTGGTATCCCCATACTCAGGAGAAGCAGCAGAATGTATTTTGGGGTGTAATTCCACATATGCCCATGGCATGTTTGAGCAATATATCATTTAGTGACAACTTTGTGCAAAAAAAAAAAAAAAAAATTGTCACTTTCCCGCAACTTGTGTCAAAATATAAAATATTCCATGGACTCACCATGCCTCTCAGCAAATAGCTTGGGGTGTCTACTTTCCAAAATGGGGTCATTTGGGGGGGTTTTGTGCCATCTTGGCATTTTATGGCCTTCAAAACTGTGATAGGTAGTGAGGAGTGAAATCAAAAATGTATGCCCTTAGAAATCCTGAAGGCGGTGCTTGGTTTTCGGGGCCCCGTACGCGGCTAGGCTCCCAAAAAGTCCCACACATGTGGTATCCCCATACTCAGGAGAAGCAGCATAATGTATTTTGGGGTGTAATTCCACATATGCCCATGGCATGTTTGAGCAATATATCATTTAGTGACAACTTTGTGCAAAAAAAAAAAAAAATTGTCACTTTCCCGCAACTTGTGTCAAAAAATAAAATATTCCATGGACTCAACATGCCTCTCAGCAAATAGCTTGGGGTGTCTACTTTCCAAAATGGGGTCATTTGGGGGGGTTTTGTGCCATCTTGGCATTTTATGGCCTTCAAAACTGTGATAGGTAGTGAGGAGTGAAATCAAAAATGTATGCCCTTAGAAATCCTGAAGGCGGTGCTTGGTTTTCGGGGCCCCGTACGCGGCTAGGCTCCCAAAAAGTCCCACACATGTGGTATCCCCGTACTCAGGAGAAGCAGCATAATGTATTTTGGGGTGTAATTCCACATATGCCCATGGCATGTTTGAGCAATATATCATTTAGTGACAACTTTGTGCAAAAAAAAAAAAAAATTGTCACTTTCCCGCAACTTGTGTCAAAAAATAAAATATTCCATGGACTCAACATGCCTCTCAGCAAATAGCTTGGGGTGTCTACTTTCCAAAATGGGGTCATTTGGGGGGGTTTTGTGCCATCTTGGCATTTTATGGCCTTCAAAACTGTGATAGGTAGTGAGGAGTGAAATCAAAAATTTATGCCCTTTGAAATCCTGAAGGCGGTGCTTGGTTTTCGGGGCCCCGTACGCGGCTAGGCTCCCAAAAAGTCCCACACATGTGGTATCCCCATACTCAGGAGAAGCAGCTGAATGTATTTTGGGGTGCAATTCCACATATGCCCATGGCTTGTGTGAGCAATATATCATTTAGTGACAACTTTTTGTAATTTTTTTTTTTTTTTATTTATTTTTTATTTTTTTGTCATTATTCAATCACTTGGGACAAAAAAAATAAATATTCAATGAGTTCAACATGCCTCTCAGCAATTTCCTTGGGGTGTCTACTTTCCAAAATGGGGTCATTTGGGGGGGTTTTGTACTGCCCTGCCATTTTAGCACCTCATGAAATGACATAGGCAGTCATAAACTAAAAGCTGTGTAAATTCCAGAAAATGTACCCTAGTTTGTAGACGGTATAACTTTTGCGCAAATCAATAAATATACGCTTATTGACATTTTTTTTACCAAAGACATGTGGCCGAATACATTTTGGCCTAAATGTATGACTAAAATTGAGTTTATTGGATTTTTTTTATAACAAAAAGTAGAAAATATCATTTTTTTTCAAAATTTTCGGTCTTTTTCCGTTTATAGCGCAAAAAATAAAAACAGCAGAGGTGATCAAATACCATCAAAAGAAAGCTCTATTTGTGGGAAGAAAAGGACGCAAATTTCGTTTGGTTACAGCATTGCATGACCGCGCAATTAGCAGTTAAAGCGACGCAGTGCCAAATTGTAAAAAGTGCTCTGGTCAGGAAGGGGGTAAATCCTTCCGGGGCTGAAGTGGTTAAGCTCCTCTGTGAACTTTGGTCCCAAACTCTTTTTTTTTTTTTTATTATTTCATGATTATCAGAAGAGAAATACAACATTATACAATATTGTGTGTTATCTTACAATACATAAAAACCTTATATGTTTAGCTTTCTTCTCCCTCACAACCCCCCCCCCCCCCCCTTAATCATTGGTTATGTGCATACTTCTATTAATTACTCAGCCTACTAATTTAACTTCCGAGGGTAAACAGAGGCCCTGTGGGGGACACCTCATCTCATCTAACCAGGGTCTCCACATTCTCTCGAACTTCCTATTGTTACCTTGCCTAATATATACCACTCTCACACTCCAAACTATTGAGTTTATAGTCTCTACCCAGTTCTTCACAGTCAGAGGGTTTTGCCCCTGCCATTTCTGTGTGATCAATTTTCTCGCCTGGTATAGGCATCTCAGCACTACTTCAATGATGTTGATCGGGGCACTACCTATCTCCATATTCCCTAGTAGGCATATTTTGTCCACCGGTTCTAGAGTAGTCTTAAAGGTTTTATTTATCCTATCTATTATCTCCACCCAGTATCTAAATAGCTTCGGGCACTTCCATACCATGTGGATAAAATCCCCTGTCACCCTACACCTGGGGGACTCATCATTTTGTCTCCACCCAAGCTTGAACATTTTTTTGGGGGTATAGTAGACTCTATGTATTAAGAACAGATGAGATACTTTCTGTAAAGGGCAAATTGAGATTAGTGCTCCCCGTTTCAAAATCCTGTCCCATTCCTCCGTAGTCATTGCTCCTAGATCTCTTTCCCATCCCGCTTTGCTCCTAGAAGGTCCTGCTCTATTTACTATTCTATCTCCCAAACTAGTGTATAGCTCTGAAATTAGTCCTTTAGATGTATCTGACTTGATTATTTTTGAAAGAGTAGGGCTCTGGGTCCATTCCATTTTCTGCGACCTAAATTGCGCTTATATAGCGTGCCTAATTTGGAGATATTTATAAAATAAATGATCTGGTATGTTAAATTCCCATTTTAAAGCTGGGAATGTTTTCATAAAGTTACCCTCATATAGTTGGCATAGTCGATTGATGCCCTGTCTCACCCATTCCCTGGGCCTCTCTATGCCTCTTAATTCCACCAAGTTTTTGTTGTTCCATAGAGGGGTGTATTCTGTTACCCCCTCATACCCCAACAGTGCCTTCGTTGTCTGCCATACTTTACTGACTAGTTTTATCGTCGGGCATCTACAAGTAAATGAGTCTGCCTCTACTACCTCCACTAATATACTATATCTCCTGGGATTCCACAGCCCGCTAGGTGTTGCAATTGGGCTGCCAAAAAATATGACCTTGGATGCGGGACCACCATACCCCCCTGTTTAACCGATATCTGCATAGTTTGCTTATCCTGGATTGGCCCTTCTTCCAAATTAATTCCCTAAAAAGGATTCTATTTTTTTTAAACCACTTCTGGCTTATCCAAATAGGGGAGTTGTAGAACAGGTATAATATCTGCGGTAGCCATATCATCTTTATCAACCCCTTCCCGCCGACCGTACGCAGATATGCGTACTCGGCTTTCCGGGGTTATACCGGGATGATGCCCGCAGCTGCAGGCATCATCCTGGTACCGTTGTTTAGAGCGGGCGATCGGCTACCCGAGTATAACAACCGATGCAGCTAAAAGCCGCTCGGCTGTTATACCGGAGGAGCGGGAGGGGACATCCCCCCCCTCCCGCCGCCTCCCGCCGCTCTTACCGGGCCTCCCGTGCGATCGGGAGGCCCGGTATCCAGTCGGTTGTCTCCGGCGGCTGTGGGCGGGCTGGAACAAAGCCGTGGGCGGCTTCGTTCCAGCCTTCTCAATGTAAATGCGGAAGTGACGTCATGACGTCACTTCCCGTTTACTCGGCTGCCAATGGCGCTGAATTTAAAAACATATACAGTATTCAGAATCGCCGTTTTCGGCGATCTGAATACTTCGCAGTGCAGAGGAGGGATCGGAGGTCTTTTAGACCCCCGATCCCTCCATAAAGAGTACCTGTCACCACCTATTACTGTCACAAGGGATGTTTACATTCCTTATGACAGCAATAAAAGTAAAAAAAAAACCTCATTTTTTTTAAAAACACAATTTATAAATCTAAAAATAAATAAAAAAATTTTTTTAAAGCGCCCCGTCCCCGCGAGCTCGCGCCCGCATATGTAAACGGTGTTCAAATCACACATGTGAGGTATCGCCGCGATCGTCAAAGCGAGAGCAATAATTCTAGCACTAGACCTCCTCTGTAACTCTACCCTGGTAACCGTAAAAAAAATTTAAAGCGTCGCCTATGGAAATTCATAGCTACCATAGTTTGTCTCAATTCCACGAGTGCGTGCAATTATAAAGCGTGACATGTTTGGTATCTATTTACTCGGCGTAACATCATCTTTCACATTATACAAAAAAATTGGGGTAACTTTACTGTTTGATTTTTTTAAAATTCATGGAAGTGTCCCTTTTCCAAAAATTTGTGTTTAAAACACCGCTGCAAAAATACCGTGTGATATAAAATATTGCAACAATCTCCATTTTATTCTCTAGATTCTCTGCTAAAAAAATATATATAATGTTTGGGGGTTCTAAGTAATTTTCTAGCAAAAAATACGGATTTTAACTTGTAAACACCAAATTTCAAAAATAGGCTTAGTCATGAAAGGGTTAAATTGCAGCATCCTGCTACAGATAAAGGGAGACGGCTCCAGATATCACTCTTTTGCTTTAGTTTAAATAGTAGTGGGGCTAGGTTGTCCTTAAGATACTATTTTACATCTCTCATAATCCAAACCCCCAGGTATTTCAGTTTTGTGACTACTTTTAGGTGGAGGATTTCCAACGGTATCTGGTTACCAAGTGGGTCAACCGGCAACAAAGCCGATTTCTCCCAATTGATAACCAGTCCAGGAAACCACCTGAGCTCTTCAACCATTTGTATCACTGTATTTAATGAATTCTCTCGTCTCCCAAAAAAAAAACAAGACGTCGTCCACAAACAGTGCTATCCTATCCTCTTCTGTCTGCCTCCAAAACCCCTGTATGTCTGGTATTGATCTAGTCATAATAGCTAGTGGTTCCATCACGAGGACGAACAACAAGGGGGACAGGGGACAGCCCTGTCTCGTCCCTCTCTCCAATTGGAACAGTTCTGAGTATTCATTATTTATTTTTATTTTTACTCTTGGTTCCCTGTAGAGTAATTTCACCCAGCTAATAAAGGAGGGGCAAAACCCAAATCTCTCTAGCACCCTCCATAAGTGGTCCCATTCTAGGCTATCAAAGGCCTTAGCGGCACCCAAGGCCAATATGGCCCTGGAACCCGTGTTATCTGTTGGAAGCTGCTATTTAAGAAGACTCGTCTAATATTGATACTAGTTGACCTGTTAGAGATAAACCCTGACTGATCGGGGTGTATAAGCTTCTGGATATATCGATTTAAATGGGTTGCTAGCACTTTTGCCAAGATTTTTACACCTGTGCATAATAATGAGATGGGGCGGTAAGAAGCAACATCTAATTGGTCTTTACCCTCCTTCTGTATTACGATAATAGTGGATTTCGACATTGAAGTGGGAAGTTTCCCATTGTTTAATGCCCATTCCAATGTCTTCAACAATTCTGGAAGTAATACCTCTCCGTATCGTTTGTATATTTCTATTGGGAGTCCATCCGGGCCTAGGGGCTTTTGGTTGGACATCCCGGCTACTGCTCGCTGTAATTCATCTAGAGTCACAGGTGCCTCTATATCTATTTTGTTTCTCTCTGTCAGGGTCAGAATTGTTATTCCCTGAAATTAACATTCCATTTTTTCCCCACTATCTCCCCTATTAGACTTATACAGGGACTTATAGTATTCGCTAAATGTATACATTATCTCTGTTGCAGCAGTGGAAATCTCCCCACCTGATGTCCTAACTACCGAGACAGTGGAGGGAGGAGTGTTAGATCTGATCAGCAGGGAGAGCCGCCTATTCTCTGACTTCCTTGTGATGGCCATTTTATAGACTTGTTGCTTGTCTAGCCACTCCTTTTGCCTGCCTGGGGTTGGGTCCTCGACATATTGCCTCTCTGCCTGTATCACCTCTCTCCTACTTTCCCTTTCCCACTCTCTAGATTTCCCCTTCGTTCTTGCCACTTTTTAGATCAGAAGACCTCTGAGATAGGCCTTCAGAGAGTCCCAAATCACTTCGGTTGACGCCGTCCCTGCATTGATTTGCACAAATTCTTTTAGTTCGGTCATCACTTCTCCAGGATTGCCAATCAGTTCCAACCAACAAGGGCTGATTTTCCATTCTTTGGGGTGGGTCTTACACCCTGCGTTACCCCCAGCAGGGAGTGGTCTGAGATTCCTCTTGGGTCATACTTTATATTTCTTACCAACGATGCTGCTTCTCTATTGCCTAGGGCTATATCTATTCTAGAAAGAGTGAGGTAAGAGCTTGAAAAGCAGATCGAGCAAATCGAGATAACTGACCCTTTCCTGGTGTATTGTGTCTGTTTCCTGGTGAAAATCTATCTAGGCTCTTGTCTAGGACTTCATTGAAGTCACCTACCGCTATTATTGGAGTTCCCATTTTGTCCAATGTGAACTCCAGCAATTTGTGCAGAACCTCCAGCTTAAATGGGGGGGGGGGGGTATAAATATTTGCCAACACATATTGTTTGTTCTCAATTGAACAGAACAAGAAAATGTATTGGCCCTGTTCATCAATACAGCTCTCCCTGCAGGAGAACGCAACTCCCCTCCCAATCATTATGCTGACCCCCCTCGAATAGGAGGAGTGAACAGAATGATATTGGGATTGAAACCTCTGGTTGTGGAGTTGTGACACAGTAGCACCGGTCAAGTGCATCTCCTGCAGGCAGAGCAAGCCAGGCCCCCTCGCTTCCAGTGCAGACAGGACCGCGGCTCTCTTAGTTGGATCTCCTAGGCCTCGGATATTCCAAGAGCTTATACTGAATGTCTTGTCTTGCATGGAAAAGTATCAAAATGTATCAAAAAATGAGAACAAAGAAGAAAAGAAAAGAAAACCAACCAACTACCAGTCCTGTTTTCTCCCCTCCACCCTTCAAATGTTCTCCAATCTGTGTGTTCCTCTCTCTCCCCATCTCTCACTCTTTTCCCTATTTGTGTCTTCCACTGTGATAATATTTGTGGTGTCTACTTTTCACCCCCCGCCCTACCCTTATCCCCCCCGCTGACCACCTCCCTCCTTCCCCTACCTCCCAACCCCTGCCCATCTGGGCTTGCCCTAAGGGCTTCACCTTTGACCTTTCCATACCTCTCCCACCAATCTCTCCTCACATTCCAAAGCAACAACATTAATAAATTAAAAAATTTCTGTTGCGATTTATAGCCTGTGCGGGAGCCCCTTGCGCTCCCTTACTCTCCCTCTTGCATACCTCTGTGTCATTCAACCAAAGTGTAGTTCCACTCCTCTACTCCATCTATGTTAAACCATCAATGTTATAGCAATGGTGTTATAGTGATGTTATAGTGGTATTCTGTCATAGACAATACAATGTTACATTGCATTTTTTACAATATCACACTATATCATATATTACATTATAGTGATATTATAGTGATTATGGTGATTTTAGTGATATTAAAGTAATATTATAACAAACAGATCTAAGAAGAAAACAAAAAAACAAAAAATGGAACAGAAGGAGGGGGGAGAAGGGGGGAAGGAGGCAACAGTCTCAAGAAAAACAAAAAAAACAAAAAAACAACTCACAACCAACTTGACCCCTCTTCCCCACCCCCCATCTATAGCTATACATAATCAAAACAGTTCCATGTCTTTTATATTCCACAATTCTACAGGTCCTTCTTGTTTTCCTCCAACCACTGTGCTGTATCTGCCGGTAAATTAAAGAAAAAAGTTCCACTGAGTGCTGTCACCCGCAAGTGGGCTGGATATAGCAAAGCATATACTATCTTGTATTTCATTAACAAGCGTTTAATCGGTATAAATTCGGCTATACGCTTCTGGAGATCTGGTGAGGGTACAGTGAAACCCTAGCCCTGTTATATTTAATGTCGCCCATCTCTCTGGCCTTCTGTAGCAAGGTCACCTTATCGTTGTTATTCAAAAGTTTTAGGATTAACAGCCTGGGATAGTTATCCGCCTGTCGGGCTTTGAGGGGAACTCGATGAGCTCTCTCGATCCCAAAAAGAGGTGTAAAGGTAGTAGGCCCAAATATCTCCCTAAACCACCCCTCCAGGAATTTTATGGGGTTAGGGCCCCCGCTCCGCTCTGGCAAGCCTATCACTCGCAGATTATTCCTACAGCTTCTATTTTCCATTTCATCAAGTTTAGCCACCTGCATGTCCATTTGTTCCTTCAACCCTTTAAATTCACGCATTAATGGAAGTAACTCGTCCTCAACGGTGCTTAAT
Organism: Aquarana catesbeiana; assembly: GCF_042186555.1. NCBI lineage: Eukaryota > Metazoa > Chordata > Amphibia > Anura > Ranidae > Aquarana > Aquarana catesbeiana. Next base: position 319,059,888 of record NC_133328.1, read on the forward strand.
CTCTCCTCTAAGGCAGTGGTTCTTTCCACGGTCTTACGCAGTTCATGGCCTATTGTGAGTATTTCCACCTTAATGCTTCGTAGCTGGCTATCAAGACTAGTAATTGAATCTTTACAGGCATTGACGTATTTAAGACATCTCTCAATGAGGGTTCCTCCTCCTTCAAAATAGAGCCTGTCACTATAACTGTCCCAGATACCCCAGAAGGTATTGCAGATACAGTTCCTGATTTTCCTCCCCCTAGCCCTTTGGTACTCACTGTTTTGGTGCTTGCTGGAGTAGTTGGATTTGAGGATATCTGCCCTTGGCTCCTTCTGTCTGAAGAGGTTCCTGTCTGGGCTTTGGTTTGTGCTGCTGTCGGTTGGTTGCCCCCCTTAGCAGGTTATAGGGAGGTTGGGTGGGCATAGCGCTCCAGCTTAGCAGCTGCAGCCACCTGGCTCCCCTTCTCCTTAGCGACACGCATTGCTTGAGTTCCATCCTGGGAAGGTTGTTCCTCTGCAGCTTGCCTCCTGGGCATGATAAGTGTATATAAGTTGTTTTTAGCAGGGGGGAATTAGAGGGGCTAATTGGGGGCTGGGGGGGGGCTGGAGCCCTCGGTCTCCCCTGTTCCTCTCGCTATGTCTCCCTCTCTCGCCTATCACTGTGGCAGCTGATGGCCGTAGCAGCAGGTCCCGTGACAGTCCTATATCGAGATCTCGCAAGATCTTGAGTGTCTCCATGCCCAACGGGATCTCGGCTCAGTCGCGGCTCTCCGCAGCTCTCCGCTCACCGCTCGGGTCTCCACTTCGGCTGTCCCCCCCTCCAGAGGGGATAGCTCCAGTCTTATCCCTGATACCCCACACAGCGCAGGGATCTTCAAGTGAATCAGGACATCCAAAAGGCTTTAAAGGGTCTGGTGGCTCTTCAAATGGCCCCCGCTGTAGGCTCCAGAGCGTGGAGCGGTGGAGAGTCACACTGCACGCTTACACGCTCACACTCACTCTCTCCTGCATCCGGTCACGCCCCACTGTAATCTATGGGAGCCTCCATCTTTGAGCTTAGATATAAAAAATTGTTTATTAATCTACTGTAAATTTTAAGCAGAATTTTCAACATGCAAAAAAGAAAACACAATTGGGAAACATATTGTCTTAGAACTGATACTGCATGTAATGATTAGAGTTGGGCAAACGGTTCAGCCCGAGCATGAGTTCGGCCCAAACATTGGCTGTTCACCCGTTTGATGAGCACTCAAATCATCGGAGCGTTTGACCGTTTGTTCGGCACGCAGAACAACCACAATGCACTGTGTCACCGCACAGTGCATTGGAAGCCCTGATTGGCTGAAGTGATTAAAGTTTTGCCCAATCAGGGCACAGAGCACTGTCAGAGCCATGATTGGAGAAAGTAATGATGACTCTATCCAATCATGGCTCATTGCTCTTAGTCCCGCCCACACTATAAAGATATTCTCCCCATAGCGGCCATTTGCAGTGTGATATTGGCGTAGAGAGAGATAGAACAGGGCTCTGTTCAGTGCTGCTAGCGAGTCAGTTTAGTGTGAATCTAGTGAGAGATCAGTGTGAGTGTAATGTGACCATTCATTTTTTCTTTAGTGTCAGTTTTTGTGGGTGCAGTGTGACCATTCATTTTTACTTTAGTGTCAGTTTAATTTGTCAGGGCAGGTTTCCTATAGTATATATCAGTGCAATACTGCATGCTTAACCCAGTATAAATCCGTGCGTTACTGCACGTTTAACGCAGTATATATAAGTTCATTACTGTTCATTTAGTGCAGTATATATCCATGCGTTACTGCACGTGTAGCACCCTCTACCTAGGTAGATGGCTAGAGTAGGGTTTTTTTTTAGTAAGTGTAGGTACATTTAGGCACTCCTGGCTGGAAGCTAGGCCTGTTTGTTTTGTTTTGTGTGGGCTGGGAGTGGCTCAGAGTAGCAGCCATAACTCACAGACAGCATCATCTCACTGTAACCTTCCTCTTTCAGGGAGCTCTGACCAATCCCCAACTAGGATTGGCAGGGGGCAGGCCTCCTTGAAATACCCAGAGTCAGCCCAGCTGGGAAGGAGTTGTTGTGTGAAAGAACTGAGGATGGAGTACTAGGCTGTCGGGGCCTTTGAGGGAGCTTCCCAGTCTGGGGGGGTGACCTTGGGCCTGGTATTCAGGTGCAGGATGGAGCCATTAAAGAAAGCATGAAGGATCTGGACAGGAGGCACAGAAGGAGTCAGAGGAGGAGTCAGAGAGGACAGCAGGAGCTAGTACTGCTGGGCAAGTCTTCAGGAGGGAACCACTGGTTGCAGCCAGGAGGGCTGGTGAGTGACATGTGCAATTGGGAGGTCTGGAGAGGCATGCCAGAGAGGACAGAGACGAAGCAGTCAGAGCTGGGTGTGGAGCCAGTGGTGAGGATTGCAATGTCATGGCAGTGAAGTCGGGCAGCTGCAGCCAGGAGGGCTGGCAGGGCCTGAAGAGGACTGACTGGGAGCAGTAGTCCACCAGAAGGACAGCTAGCACTAACATGACTTTCCATATTTTATGCTACATTATAGGGGCCCGTGTCCCTGCCTGCAAAGGGCAAGTCACTTAGGCCTGGCTGAGCCAGTGTCAGGCCTAGCTACCATGTGCTAGATGTTGCTGGAATCACTAAATAGGAAGCAACATTCAGGAGGAATGGAGTGAACCACTAAATAGGAAGCGACATTCAGGGGGAATGGAGCGAACCACTAGATAGGAAGTGAAGAGTTGTGTTGGAGGAGTCTGGAGAAGTGTACAAAGAGTATACATAGTTGTCCCTAGCAACTTTGCTATTATTCCACTAGGCATCCTATATTTCCCATACCCCATCCAAGTTAAATTCCCCCCAATAAAACAACAAAAAATAAAGCCAACAGACTGTTCATTGTCTTGGAGTTTCTGGCAATTGAATGCCAGGCCAGGCAGGGTGACAAGTGGACCACATAACTTAGCAGCCCCTATGGGGGTACCGCTTCACACGTTTGATGCAGGGTATATTTGAGTGTGTTACTGCACATTTAATGCAGTATATTTGAGTGCATTAGTGCACATTTACCACAGTATATTGCAGTTTTACTGCAGTATATTGTAGTGTGTCAGTGGAGTGTATCCGTGTAGTGAGTACTTGTACAGGAGTACAGGAGAAGAGGACACATGTACAGGAGAAGAGGACACCTTGTTCTGTTGAAACACAACAGACTTACTGGCCAGATCACCAGATGGAAATAAAGGAAATAAAGCCTAAACAGAAAACAAATGCAGCCACCACATCTAAGAATTGAAATTAACAACCTCATCGTTTGACCTACACTATGTGGAAGCAATTTTTTTCTTCACATACCATCCGAATGAGAGTGGCCCTGCTGTCCAGTTGATCTTTTTGCATCCAAGATCCAGCTTCGGTGCTCTTTCCATTGGAGGTCCATTTGAAGGTCATCCACTATACCCCCGAATTCCTTTCCTGAGGTCCTGGACCCTTTGGAGTTCCGTGTATCTTCCGATTGCGGCACCTTGCCTGTATGACTCTTTGTCGTTGACATTTGAGTCCACCTGTTACGGTAAGAGCATATACATCTCTCTCCTTTGTTGAAGATGCACCATCTTTGATGTTTTCTATACTGGACAGTGTTTAGTTCATTCCACCTTTGATCTACTATCATTTGGTGGTGGGTGTACAGGCTCCTTCATATAGAATTTCCATGTTGGACAGTGCCATATTTTTCCACTTTTGATTCATCATTATTCAGTGGTTGATGTATAGGCTTTTTTCAACAGATTTTTTTATTGATTAGACTTCTTTAAATCCTTTCTCACACTTGTATACATTTGATTTGTATTTGTATGATAAATCATCACCATTTTTTCACAATTTCACTTATATAACAATATTTGTGTTTACTTGTTAGCGCTACATCATTTATCACCTTCAATATTGTGGCATCGTTGGGCAAAACAGTCAGCCACACAGTCCACGTTACTGCTGACACGTGGTCTAGCAAGCACGGTCAGGGACGATATATTTAGTTCACAGCACAATGCGTAACTCTGCTTGCAACTTGGAAGGATGCAAGACAGGGCTCAGTGTTGCAGCTTGTCGTGCCGCCATGTCTCCATATAGCTCAGTGATTCTCAAACTGTGTGCCGTGTGAGGTTTGCAGGTGTGGGAGTTTTGAAAAATATTTAAAATTGCCAATGTTTTGAAACCTTGAACATATTGAAAAATTAAATGGTAAATCAATGTCACAAAAGTTAAAAAAGTAACATATAAAAAAAAAAAGCAACTTTCTGTCAGTCTGTCATTCATTGGTTCCTTTCGTAACTCAAGACTTGTGCGAGATCTCGGGAAAACTCGATCGCTCTAATTATATTATAATAATAGAGACTGTTCCATTCCAACTTGGATGCTTATAAATAAAGTTTGTTAATTGTTTAGTGATGGAAAAACACTTAATCAAGTCTGGAACTCTGAAAAATAAACTGTTGAATGAAAAGCAAGGAAGCAAGCGAAAGTACAAAGAAGATTACAATCGCTTCAATCTGATTTGCTTTCAAAAGCAGGCACATCCTTCACAATAAATTTAAAATTAAATATATGAAAAAAAAATAAGTTCTTCACCACAAAAATTGTTAAATCTTTTCAAGTGTGCCGTGACATTTTTTAGATATTTTTGGTGCGCCGTAAGATAAAAAAGTTTGAGAAACACTAATATAGATAGTGGTGATGATGCAGAATTTGTCAGTTCCACCCCCTTCTCCTCTATTCCCTCCTCTGCTGAATTGTCCCATGAACTACAAGTACCCCCTAAGCGTTCAAGGGGCTATTCAATGCGTCATGCTAAAAGGTGCCATGCAGTGCTTCAGCTGGTCTGTCTAGGGCACAGGAGACACAACAGAGCAGAGATTCTGGCAGCTCTGCAGGGGCAGGCCCAGAGGCGGTTCACGCTATGCTAGCTGGACCCAGGAATGGTGGTGTGTGATAATGGCAAAAACCTCCGGTCCGCCCTTAGACAAGGAGAGTTGACACATGTCCTCAATTTGGTGGTGCAACATTTTTTAAATAGGTATCCAGGGTTGGAAGATCTGCTGAAGCAGGCCAGAAGAGTCTGTAGCCATTTCAGGCGGTCATACACAGCCAGTGCTTGGTTGGCTGAAATTCCGCAGGAATTCCACCTAACTGTAAACCGCCTGATTTGTGACAGGTGGAACTCGACTTTGGCAATGCTACAGCGGCTGCACATGCAGCAGAGGACCATTAACGAGTACCTGTGTGAGTATGGCACAACGACACGCTCAGACCGACTCTGCGTTTTTATCTCATGCCAATAGCTACTGATAAAAGATGCATGCACAGTACTGTCACCATTTTAGGAGGCCACACGGATGGTGAGCCGTGACAATGCATGCATCAGTGACACAATCCCTGTTTGTAGTCCTGGGAGCCTCCAGGTACAGTGGGGATGGAAAGTATTCACTCTTTGTTATATTGCAGCCATTTGCTAAAATCATTTAAGTTCATTTTTTTTCCTCATTAATGTACACACAGCACCCCATATTGACAGAAAAACACAGAATTGTTGATATTTTTGCAGATTTATTAAAAAAGAAAAACTGAAATATCACATAGTCCTAAGTATTCAGACCCTTTGCTGTGACACTCATATATTTAACTCAGGTGCTGTCCATTTCTTCTGATCATCCTTGAGATGGTTCTACACCTTCACTTGAGTCCAGCTGTGTTTGATTATACTGATTGGACTTGAAAGCCACACACCTGTCTATATAAGACCTTACAGCTCACAGTGCATGTCAGAGCAAATGAGAAACATGAGATCAAAGGAACTGCCTGAAGAGCTCAGAGACAGAATTGTGGCAAGGCACAGATCTGGCCAAGGTTACAAAAAAATGTCTGCTGCACTTAAGGTTCCTAAGAGCACAGTGGCCTCCATAATCCTTAAATGGAAGACATTTGGGACAACCAGAACCCTTCCTAGAGCTGGCCGTCTGGCCAAACTGAGCTATCGGGGGAGAAGAGCCTTGGTGGGAGAGGTAAAGAAGAACCCAAAGATCACTGTGGCTGAGCTCCAGAGATGCAGTCGGGAGATGGGAGAATGTTGTAGAACGTCAACCATCACTGCAGCCCTCCACCAGTCGGGGCTCTATGGTAGAGTGGCCCGACGGAAGCCTCTCCTCAGTGCAAGACACATGAAAGTCCACATGGAGTTTGCTAAAAATCACCTGAAGGGCTCCAAGATTGTGAGAAATAAGATGAGACCAAGATAGAACTTTTTGGCCTTAATTCTAAGCGGTATGTGAGGAGAAAACCAGGCACTGCTCATCACCTGTCCAATACAGTCCCAACAGTGAAGCATGGTGGTGGCAGCATCATGCTGTGGGGGTGTTTTTCAGCTGCAGGGACAGGACGACTGGTTGTAATCGAGGGAAAGATGAATGCGGCCAAGTACAGGGATATCCTGGACAAAAACCTTCTCCAGAAGGCTCAGGACCTCAGACTGGGCAGAAGGTTTACCTTCCAACAAGACAATGACCCTATGTACACAGCTAAAATAACGAAGGAGTGGCTTCACAACAACTCCATGACTGTTCTTGAATGGCCCAGTCAGAGCCCTGACTTAAACCCAATTGAGCATCTCCGGAGAGACCTAAAAATGGCTGTCCACCAACATTTACCATACATCCTGACAAAACTGGAGAGGATCTGCAAGGAGGAATGGCAGAGGATCCCCAAATCCAGGTGTGAAAAACTTGTTGCATCTTTCCCAAAAAGACTCATGGCTGTATTAGATGAAAAGGGTGCTTCTACTAAATACTGAGCAAAGGGTCTGAATACTTAGGACCATGTGATATTTCAGTTTTTCTTTTTTAATAAATCTGCAAAAATGTCAACAATTCTGTGTTTTTCTGTCAATATGGGGTGCTGTGTGTACATTAATGAGGAAAAAAATGAACTTAAATGATTTTAGCTGCAATATAACAAAGAGTGAAAAATGTAAAGGGGTCTGAATACTTTCTGACCAAATCTGGTCTCCAAAATAGTGCATCTTTGCAAATGATCAGCTGCTAACTTTACGCTTGTCTCATAACCATGCAAAATAGTTTAACCAAATTGTACACACGCTGCGCTTATCAAAATAAAATGTAAGAAATTTCCACTAAAATATTAATAAAGTGATATTGTGCTTAACATACAAAATATATACAAAATCTATTAATACTATACATTAATGTGCAATAAACTTCAATGAATGAATAAATAGGTAAAAGTGCTCCAATCAGACTGTGTATTGCAAATAAACCACAAAGCTTGTGCAATTTTCAAACATTAATAAATAATTCAAAACATACATCCATGCGATTTAGTGTTGCATCCATGCATTTCAATGTTGCATCTATGCAATATGGTGTTAGTGCAATGTTCAAACAATAAAAAGTTAAAAAATACAAAAAAATGCATCCATGCGATTTGGTGCTGCATTCATGTGATTCTATGCAATTCAGTGCTGTGTTGCTGTGCAATGATCAAATTAACAGTCCAATTTAGTGTTGCATCCATGCATTTCAGTGCTGCATCTGTGCAACATGGTGCTAGTGCAATGTTTAAACAATAAAAAATTCAAAAATACAAAAAACGCATCCATGCGATTTGGTGTTGCATCCATGTGATTCTATGCAATTCAGTGCTGTGTTGCTGTGTAATGATCAAATTAACAGTCCACAGATCTTCCACAATCCATTCATGTGTTATTGTGAACACAAACTAAAGTGTTGTGTGCTCATACAAGTGCTCCCCCCCAGGTGATAGCCCCTCACCTTAGGGCGTGTGACCTTGCAATTAAGCTTGGTCAGAATGCACCTTAGAACCTCTATGGGTTCGATGTTATATGCAGGGTCTTGGATAGATTTGCACTGGTGCCTCTGTTCCTCACTGCAGACCCGCCCTTAAGCGTCTTGTTACTGTGAGTACCCATTGCGGGATTTGTTTATGATTGTTATGATTTTAATAAATTATTGTTTGAACATTGCACTAACACCATATTGCATAGATGCAGCATTGAAATGCATGGATGCAACACTAAATCGCATGGATGTTTGTTTTGAATTATCTATTAATGTTTGAAAATTGCACAAGCTTTGTGGAATATTTGCAATACACAGGCTGATTGGAGCACTTTTACCTATTTATTCATTCACTGAAGTTTATTGCACATTAATGTATAGTATTAATAGATTTTGTATATATTTTGTATGTTAAGCACAATATCACTTTATTCATATTTTAGTGGAAATTTATTACATTTTATTTTGATGAGCGCAGCGTGTCTACAATTTGGTTAGACTCCGCATGGTATTACGGACAGGGCACTCGAGGCAGAGCAGCGGGAGGAAGAGCAGGATTCCCTTTCCACTCAAGGCCCACTTTGTGCAGACATCATTCTTCCTACGCCACAGGACACACGAGAGGAAAGAGACGAGAAGGAGGATTCTGGCAGCTTTGGAGGCATTGAAGCAGAGCAAGACATACTTTAACTCAACAGATGGTTTTCCATCCCCAGAACCTATGGGAGTAGTACATGGCTGAGAGGAGGCAATTCCAAATACTGTAATCCTCAGTGACCCTGAGGAGTCTGCTTCTCATGCCTCCGCAAACTTGCGGTGTATGGGCACCCTCATTCTTCAAAGCCTGCGAAAGGACCTGAGAATTGTATTGCGTTTGTTACAATATGATTTTTTTTATTTAATCAGATTTACTATACATGGGACATAACATTACACAATAGTGGTTGGTCATAGAGATATTGTCAGTTTTTGGCTTGAGTAGATTTCTCAAACAAATGCTGTTTTATACAATGGGGTAAATATCATTGTTGTATTCAATTGACAGTTCAATTAACAGGCTATTGTCTCTATTGGTACAGTACACAAGAAAAAGATTTAGTTGTTTGAGGTCTTTTTCAGCTCTCAAACTGAAAGAATGACTGTTAGATTACTGTCAGGTGTTGGTTTGATTAGACAGTGGGTACGTAGATGCAGTTTTTAACAGTCCATTGTTTCTACAGCTACAGTAAACAGGTATGTTTTCTGTCGTTTGGTAACTATGGTAAACAGCCTGACACATAAAAGGAGTGAGTAGAGACAGGGACACACACACACCATCATGCTATAACTTCAGAAGCCACCCATGATAGAAGAACAGTGCCTGACGCTCCAGAAAAAATCGTTGCCAATGGAGATCACGAACATACAGTAACAGAAGATAAGTAACCTTTAAGTGTATTTGTACTATTATAGACCATAGGCTGTTCATTTGCTAGGCATTTTTGCTTGTTATAGATATCTGTCAGTCTTGTATTGTATTCCTAAGATTGTAATAGTTTTGTATGTACAGCATCTTTGTATAGTAAAAGCACAATTCACACACTGCAGAAATCTCAGCTTCCTTCCTTATACCACAAAGTAACCTTGCTAGATACACGCAAGCAAAACATTTGGGGGCTCGTCCGGGATCTGTGCTATAGTTCAGTTGAAGCAAACCTGTTTTTTTTTCTGTAGTGTGTTGTGTAGCTCGTGCTAGGTAAAATGCTGCGTAAGCTGTTTAGGAAAAGCAAGGCTGCAGAGGGTTCTGGTGGCCAGAAGGAAGTGTGCAGCTTACCTATCTGGGCCAGAGACAATGAGTGGGAGCCTCTTGCTAAAGAATTTGTGAAGTATGCTTCTCCCTTGAACCTGACTTGGGGTGATAAAGTCTCAGATATAAAAAGAAGTGGGGAAGTGGCGCTACCCTATGTGCCAAAATGTTATTTAAAATGTGTATACAAGTGGGGCATAAATTAAATAAAGCCAAACCCAGTAGCATATGACTAGGGTGTGTTTGTATTCCACCAGTGAATGTGAGTTAACGTGTGAGAAGTAAACGGGTGTTGTGGGTAGGGTGTAAACTGGGCAGAACCCCAATGCAGCCAAAATCAATTATTCACCCCCTGGAACCACACGTATCCACACCCCTCCTCTTGCAAATCAAAAAATCAAACTCAAAAACCAAACTAAAAAACTGACATAATAAGATAACATAATCTTAAGTGAAAAATAACTACTAAAGTGCATGTACACGTTGATAATTCCAAGTGTGACTTCCAGTGACTTGGAATTTTATCACGTTTTGTTTATAACCACCTCTATATGCAATATAAGTTGTTTTCATAAAAGAAGCACAGTACTTATGGACCTACACTACAGATTGGACAATTATATATGTATTTAACACTGTGGACGCTGGTTGCACGAATTACTGGTTGATCAACTAATTATCAACGTGTACATGCACTTTAGTAGTTATTTTTCACTTAAGATTATGTTATCTTATTATGTCAGTTTTTTAGTTTGGTTTTTGAGTTTGATTTTTTGATTTGCAAGAGGAGGGGTGTGGGTAAGTGGGGTTCCATGGGGTGGATAATTGATTTTGGCTGCATTGGGGTTCTGCCCAGTTTACACCCTACCCACAACACCCGTTTACTTCTCACACGTTAACTCACATTCACTGGTGGAATACAAACACACCCTAGTCATATGCTACTGGGTTTGGCTTTATGTAATTTATGCCCCACTTGTATACACATTTTAAATAACATTTTGGCACATAGGGTAGCGCCACTTCCCCACTTCTTTTTATATACTTCATTAGGCCCCTAAGGGAACTAATTAGGGGAGGCTGCAACCCTTGCTCTCCTAAGCGCGGATTTTTACCATACTATAAAGTCTCAGATCATTTGGTAGATTTTAACCTTAAGGGGTTGGATTTAAGTAAAAAAGAGAAGAGGACAGTGTCCACAGTGAGCTGCTATTTCCTAAATGCTATTTACACTGAATCACAGAGAAGGGAGAAGGCAGAGGCAGAAGTTAAAGTATTAAAAGACTAGCAGTTGCTTCAGAGTGTGTGCGTTCAACTGCAAGTCGGGCTGATGATTTGCAAGAGCGGTGTGCAGCCCTCATTACCAAATCAATTAATGCCTCAAGGAAAAGGAAGGGCCGTAAACCTGTTAGTAAAGCCAGGGCATGTGCCATTTTCACATCCCAAAATTGGGATTGTGAGGATGTGCTCTCCTCAAATGATAGTGAGGATCGGGAGATAGAGTTTGATATTTCGCATGATGATCTGCTAGTGCGAAAGAAAAAATATGCCAGACCTCTCATTACTAAGCATAGGAAACAGCAACATGATAGAGAGGATATGGCAGATGGGGAGGTGCATTATCGCAACCCCAGAGATGTTGAATTTGAAGAAGTACGGGAGTTTACACAAACTGAACTCCATGAGCTGGCAAAACAATACAAACAAAGGTCTGGGGAGCCCCTGTTGACCTGGCTCCTACGCCTATGGGATGAAGGGGCGGACAGTGTTGTTTTGTCGGGTAAGGAAGCAGTGACTATGGGAATGTTAACCCATGATCCACAATTGCGAAAGGGAATGCAAAAAGCCAGAGAGTTTAGTGTGAATTTTTCACTGTTAGACCTCGTGAGAGATGGAATAGTCCGAGTATACGCTAGTCCTACTGACCTGGAAAATACCTATAGGAGAGGGTATTTCCAGGTTACGTGAGATGGGTTGTATAACCGGATTAAATATGTTTCCAGAATGGATGGGTCCAGATATGGAACCCTTTACGTCTGCTCTGCGCTCTCAGCTAATAAAGTCTGCGCCATTTAATCTCAGGGCTCCATTATTGTCCTTTTTGAGACGCCTGGGATTAAACAGCAAGATTCATGCTAGAGGAGACTAAAACAAAACCTGTCACGGCAGTAGATAAGGTCAAGGCCAGACAGGAAGAATACAAGCAGAAAAGAACAGAGAAGATAGGGAGTGGGGTAGAGAAGACAGGAGGTGAAGAGAAAACCAGGCTAGTTATTTCTAGGAAACAAATGTGGGTGGACCTATTAAAGGCAGGAGTACCTAAAGATGAGATAGATGGGATTTCTACTGCAGAAATGCTGAAGAGGTGGAAACATTTAGTAGGGAAAACTGTCAGGGTTAGAAACACTACTCCTAGTGAAGATAACAGCAGCCTTGACTTAGAGATAACAGAACGGACCCCTCCTGTTAGCCCCAAACTAATTCCCAAAACTGAACAAGAACCCAAATCCCTTTATCCTGGGGAGGAGTTAGAGAGAATCAGAAAAGGGGATTGGGAGGTTCCTTATCCTTTATAAAGGGAAGGTGAGTCTCCTGTAATAGCCGTGAGGGCAGTGACAGCAGGAGACCGACGCCCATATGCATCTGCCACTGTATGGTGGGGGAAGTCATCTTCTCCTACACATGTAATGGCTTTAGTTGATAGCAGAGCCAAAGTTACACTTTTGCAAGGAAATCCTTCCCATCACAAAGGAGAATTGATTTATGTAGAAGGTTTGGGAGGGCAAACTACACCAGCAGTTAGGATATGGGTGAAATTGGCTATTGGCAAGGGATCAGGATTTATGACAAATGTTTTGGTATCAGATTTACCCGAAAATATTCTTGGGATGGATGTACTTCAAGGTCAGTCAATTCAGACTGAAAGAGGTACATTCACATTCGGGTATCCTGATAAAGCGTATCTGATTAGGGCGGTGAAGGCCGTGGTCAGAGGTCATGCGAAATGGACCCCTGTCTACATTCCTCCACCAGAGAAGCCAGTCTGTCTCAAGCAGTACAGTCTTCCTGGAGGCCACAAAGAAATTGGGGAGACTATTCAAGAACTGTTGAGAGTAGGGATCCTTAGACCTGCTGTAAGTCCTTTCTCGTCTCCGGTGTTCCCAGTAAAAAAGCCTGATGGGACATATAGAATGACTATGGATTACAGAGGTCTAAACAAAGTGGCACCTCCATTGAAGTCAGCTGTACCAGATATGATCTCAATTGTTGAGAAAATTGCTAAAAATGCAGGAGAATATCATGCTGTGATAGACCTGGCTAATGCTTTCTTTTCAATTTTGATAGACCCAGAGTGTCAAGACCAGTTTGCTATGGTGTGGGACGGCCGCCAGTACACTTTCACTGTCCTTCCGCAAGGCTGTCTTCATTCTCCAACGATTTGTCATGAACTGATTGCCCGAGATTTAAGTACCCTGAATTTGAAAGTCTCTGTGTTTCACTACATTGATGACATCATGATCTCTGAGACAAAAGAAGATGTAACTGAAGCACTGCACCTGCTGATAGAGCACATGGAGAACAGAAGGTAGGCTATCGACAAAGACAAAGTCCAAGGACCTGCCACAGAAGTGAAATTCCTGGGAATGATGTGGACTGGGCTGCAGAGGAAAATTCCAGAGACAATTGTGCAAACTATCCAGGCTCTGTCGCCCCCTACTACCAAAGAGGAGGCACAGAAGTTCATTGGAGTTGTGGGGTTCTGGAGATCGTTCCTCCCACATCTTGGACTGATTCTGAGGCCTATATATAATGTCACCAGAAAAAAGACTGAGTTCTCATGGGGTTCAGAGCAGCTGACTGCATTCCTGTCTGCTAAAGAAGCTATTTTGCAGCATCAGGGATTAGGACCTGTGAGACAAGGAGTACCATTTCAGCTAGATGTAGTGGAGCAGAATGGTACCATATCTTGGTACCATATCTATGGCAGCCAAATGAAAAGAAAGGACTGAGAGCAATACCCATTGGATTTTGGTCCAAACAACTGACAGGGGCACAAAAGAGATACACGCCCCCAGAGAAGTACCTGTTTGGGGCCTACACAGCACTTCAACATGTAGAGACCATTACAGGAAAGGACACAGTCACCATCCATACTGCATTGCCAATAGCAGGATGGGTGAGAGATAATGGACTGACACTGATGAAATGGAAGTGGTACCTTCAAGAAAGAGGGGGTATTGCAGCTGGGGATGTTAGAGACATTTCAAAACAGTTGGCTGGGCTTGTTACTTTTACCAGCACCCGGCCAAAAGAAAAAATTTCTGTGCTGCAGTCATCCCACATTCAAGAGGCTCCACCCTTTGAGTCTCTGTCAGAAGACATGAAGGAGTTAGCGTGGTTCACTGATGGTTCAGCCATAGTCACCTCGTCTGGACGTAAATAGCAGCAGCCTACAACCCAAGAACAGACACAGTCCTGCAGGAGACCGGAATTGGAGGGTCCAGTCAGAGTTGAAAGCGGTGGTGATGACTCTTCAGGAGGATCCTTCTTCCCATGTCACTATCTACACAGACAGCTGGGCAGTTTTTAAAGGACTGACAACTTGGATGCCCACGTGGAAGTCCAACGAATGGATGATTCATGGAAAGGTGGTGTGGGGAGGCAAGGAAGTCTGTAACTACATCTGGAAGGAAGCTCACTCCCGCACCATAAAATTGGGGCATGTTGATGCACATGTGCCCCTAGTCCCAAACTTTGAGAATTTTAACAGAGTTGCAGATGAAATCGCCAAAGTGAAGGCAGTTGTGCCAATTGATCCTGTCTTGATGAACTTGGCCAACTGGGCCCACAAGCAATCTGGACAATTGGGGCAGAAAGCAACATAAGAATGGGCACAGCAGAGAGGATTGCCTATATCCATGGACATGATAAAGACTGTAATAGGGAACTGTACAGTGTGTGGAGAAGTGCGACAATGGCCATTGCAAAAGTACTCCACCGGGTCAATTAAGAGGGGTGAGAGGCCTGCAGAGATCTGGCAGATTGACTTCATCAGTCCCCTGCCCCGGGGAAACAATGGACTGAGATATTGTCGCACTGCAGTGGACACCTATTCAGGACTTATGCTTGTTCATCCTTGCAAACGTGCAGATCAAGCCGCAACGCTTCAACTGCTCCAGAAACTTGTCATGCTTATGGTTGTCCCAAACAAGTGCAAAGTGATAACGGCTCACACTTCACCGGATCAACAGTACAGCAGTGGGCCAAAGATTCTGGAGTGTACTGGTTGTGCCACATCCCATACCATCCAAAGGCAGCTGGTTTGATTGAAAGATACAACGGGCTATTGAAGGACTAGATACGCAAACTTACACCCACACATACACTAAGGGGGTGGGATCGGGTCCTCACACAGGCAGTCATGTTGTTAAATTCTAGGCCAATAGCCAAAAGTACACCATATGAGAGGATGGTAGGGGCTGGGGCACACATTCCACAGCTGGAGTGCAGAGTTCAGTATTTATGTAAGGTTCCTGAAAGAACAGGGCTTAACAGATACCATGTTACTGCTTCCCATGACATAGAAACCAAGAGTGACGTATCTGAAGCTGAAGCCTATCTAGGAATGAGAGGGAATCTGGCAGAAAGGTTTGAAGTTACATTTGCATTGACAGATGAGCTTCAAGACAGTGGCTGGGACTCTGACTTGCTAGTGGATACTTCCCAGCAAGAGTGGAAAGTGAGGCTACATAACAGCAAACCTTCCAAAATAAACAGCAGTGATCTTCTGGGAAATATCAGTATATTTCCTCTCCTCCCTATTGATGTTCTTTGGGAGGGTCAGAAGTGGGTACAGGCAGGGGGCAAAGTGTTAGTCAGATATTGAGGCAAGAAGCCATTTAGAGGAGAGATTTTAGCTGAAGGGCCTGGATCTACTGTTTATGTATTATTAGAAGGAACAGATAATCCGCTTTGTTTTCCACTTCACAGGCTGTCTCCGATTTGATCCATAGGAAGACCAGAGAAAAGTGGTTACATGATGGAAAGAATGCCGGAAGATCGCAAGAGCTGTGGAGAGCAAGGCCTTTGATGTATTACAAGCCTGGACTTGTTTCTAAAGAACATTAGCATTGACTTTCTAATGAACTTTTTAGTTAAAAACTGAAACACCTTCTCAGTGACAGAAATGGGAGGTGTTGCATTCAAGGGAAATTAATGTTTAGAATGAGTTTAGTAATGAAGAGATTTTGTGTGTAGTCTGAGAAAAAAAAAAATCTAGGGCAGAATGTATTGCGTTTGTTACAATATGATTTTTTTTTTTATCAGACTTACGATACATGGGACATAACATTACACAATAGTGGTTGGTCATAGAGATTTCGTCAGTTTTTGGCTTGAGTAGATTTCTCAAACAAATGCTGTTTTATACAATGGGGGTAAATATCATTGTTGTATTCAATTGACAGTTCAATTAACAGGCTATTGTCTCTATTGGTACAGTACACAAGAAAGAGATTTAGTTGTTCGAGGTCTTTTTCAGCTCTCAAACTGAAAGAATGACTGTTAGATTACTGTCAGGTGTTGGTTTGATTAGAAAATGGGTACGTAGATGCAGTTTTCAACAGTCCATTGTTTCTACAGCTACAGTAAACAAGTATGTTTTCTGTCATTTTGTAACTATGGTAAACAGCCTGACACATAAAAGGGGTGAGTAGAGACAGGGACACACACACACCATCATGCTATAACATCAGAAGCCACCCATGATAGAAGAACAGTGCCTGACGCTCCAGAAAAAATCGTTGCCAATGGAGATCACGAACATACAGTAACAGAAGATAAGTAACCTTTAAGTGTATTTGTACTATTATAGACCATAGGCTGTTCATTTGCTAGGCATTTTTGCTTGTTATAGATATCTGTCAGTCTTGTATTGTATTCCTAAGATTGTAATAGTTTTGTATGTACAGCATCTTTGTATAGTAAAATCACAATTTACACACTGCAGAAATCTCAGCTTCCTTGCTTATACCACAGAGTAACCTTGCTAGACGCAAGCAAAACAAGAATACAAGGCATCAAGGAGAAGGATCACTATTGGTTGGCAACCCTTCTTGACCACCGTTACAAGAGGAAAGTTTCCAAACTCATCCCATCCCCACAGAGGGAACAAAAAGATGAAATCTCTATAGGAGTTTATGTTTATGTAACGCTTTTCCTGACTCTGGTAGGTTACAGCCTGGTGGAAAAAGTTGTTTTGAGGCTTCTGTTGGTCAAGAGAGGAGCAGTGGAAAAGGGGGCCGCCTCAGTGATGCCTTTAAAGTAAAAGTCCTCTACGCTGAGGGCTGTCAGCTTCCACATCCCATCAGCAGCATCTTCATCACATGGTGGAAGATTACCTAGGGCAAAAACAGATATGGAGTGCTTTCCAGTTGACGATCCACTGGGTTACTGGGTCATGAGAATAGACCACTGGCCAGAACTTGCCCAGTGTGCAATAGAGGTGCTGGGCTGCCCTGCATCCAGTGGGCTTTCCGAACGGGCATTCAGTGCTGCCAGAGTTTTGTGACAGATAAGAGAGCGTGTCTGTCCACAGACTCCGTGAACTGGCTGACATTTATCAAAACAAATCAGTCCTGTATTAGCAACAGCTATCAACCCCCTGATGGCGATGTTGATGATTAAGTGCTTTCTGAATCTTGAACCTCTGAAAGACTGTCTAGGCTATCTAGCTTTGTGGGTGTGGATTTCATCTGGAAGAATTTTTTTGTTTGGTGTAGATTTCATGGGCACAACACCCAAAGACCAATTTTTCTCCACCGGTTTGACAGGTGCATATCATTGCAATTTTTTACAGCAAGGCCAATTTTTGCTTTCATCAAGAGTACCTCGATAGGTTTACAGTGTGAAGGCACCACCAACACCTACAGCCCAATTTCTTGTTACATCTATCCAAAGTCTGCGAAAGAGACACCAGAATTTATCCAAAATCTCTAATCTTGTTCCAAGTGCACTAACTTGTGGCCTCATCATACAGACTGGTCCCCCAAGCCATTGTTTATAGAATAAAGAAAGCTTGAATGGAAAATGTAATTTTTTGGCTTTATAAATGTAGGTATTGCTGCAACAAGCTCTATACATGGTACAGATGTGTCACATTACAGACAGACTAAGGGGACCCTCCAGGCACTAAATTTAAAGAAAATTTTCACTTTCATTGTTATTTCTCATTTTCATGGTTTCACTTTAAGCATCAGTAAATCACTGCTCATTTAAAAATTATGTTTTTTGACAACTTTTTTGGGATTGATACATGTCCCTTAGGGCAGTACTTGGACCCCCATAACCATTGTATGCCCAATTATTGCATATAAGCCTTCAAAATAGTCACTTTTGATTTTTCAAGTTCGGGTCCCATAGACTTTAATAGAATTCGTTATTCGGTTCAAAACTTTTGCGATGTTTGAAAGTTCTGTGACAAACCGAACAGGGAGTCGTTCGGCCCATCTCTTGTAATGATAGTATTTAGTAGATTAATTTCTATATTTCTATCTGTTCGGTATGTTGCTGTAGCTGATGAAGCTCTCCTGTCACTGTCACAATTGCTTCACAACTTCTGATGTTAACTGTGGATAAAAATATAAATAAAAACAGGTGAGAATCTGCCAGGGCCAGTTCGCAACATGAATCGGACAGTGCGGTCTAAATGCAGTGTGATTTCAGCCCATTCATTTGAATGGACTGAAATTGTGCTGGACTGCACTGCATGCACTACCATATAAAACGCACAGGAACTGGATCGCATGGTATTACTGTACCAGTAGGTGGTAAATGCACTGCATATGTGACCTGCATTTGGGGTGTTGTTGTGTTAACATTAAAAATTCTGGATGAGCCCTCTGCACACTGCAATGCACCCTCTCTAGAAAAATTTACAATAAAAAATGGGGATTTTTAGTTCACGTACATTGCAATACATGATTAACCCTTTTGCACCTGGGTAAAACAAATGTTAATGCCTAAGCACAATTTTGAAACTTTGTTCTACTTTGTGCATGCAGGCAAGTGCATTATATCATGTTTTTTTAGGACAAATTGGGCTTTAATTTGGTGGTAAATGCTAACAGATATTGCCTGTTTTTTTTATTATTACAGGAAAAATAGCTGAAAATAGTAAAAAATATTTAATTTAGCTCTAGATTTCTTGTTACTACCATAACATACCACCAAAGAACAACCCAGAATACATTCTCATGCTCCAGATGATTGCAGCAATACCACATATGTGTATGTTGTTGTATGTACCCGTAGTACAGCTCAGAAACCAAAACTTTTTTTTTCAAAATCCTGCCCAAAATATACTGACTATGACCTTTGACCCTGACCCTGATCAACACTAACCCTGGCACACTGTTGTTTAGTTTTCTCTCTGCAAGGTTAGAGAGAGATACAATGTATCTTTCCTCTCTATTCACAGAGAGAGAAACACAGGGGTGGGCTTCACAGTGACTGATCACTGTGATAGTCAGTCATAGGCTATCACAGCGATCAGGTGACCTGGACCCGATCGTTAGTACAGGACCCGGGGCTCCCGTTGAGACCCCGGTCACTGTGCTGGAAATGCGCTGTACAGCACGCTCCCAGTACAAAGACAGATATGTATATATGCTGCCCCACAGAAAAAAGCCCAGTCCAGTAGGGACGCATATATGCATACTGTCAATGCAAAGGAGTTAAAGGAGAAGTACAGTCAAAGCTCATTTGGCTGTACTTCCCTTGCGGATCACTGGAGTGTAGTTCGTTCTGCACTCCTGTGACCTGTTTTCAGCCCACAGCAGGCTAAATCTCGCTGTTGGCTGATGTCACACAGCCGGTTCAAGCTGGGGAAAGATTGTGACCATATGGTCAGGATCCACCCAGGAGCCATGACCGGCACCTGGCTCAGTCTCTCAGCAAGCCGCCGAGAGCCTGAACCAGCTGCTCCCACCCCCTCCACAGCTCAGTGCTCCAGTGAGCGCGGGGGGGGGCAGAGTGCCGGAGACTGACAGTCATGGCTCTCTGCTCGGAGCAGCGGGGAAAACCGAGTGATCAGTGGTGTTTGATCGCTTAGTTCTCAGCTTTAGTTCTCAGCTTTAGAGACGGTGGGGGACAGATGCAGCATTGATGCTTCATCCACCTAGGTAAGTATGATTTAAAAAAAATAAAAGCCATACTTCTCTTTTAAGCTGGCCAACTGCATCATAGTAATCCCTCTCTGGCCAGTCCTATTCTGCTCTGCAAAATGCAAATTTTACATTGGATACAGTACCAGTATGGGGTAGATACAAGTCATAGGAGGGCTGCAAGTCCCAGGTCTGGTCACTATCCTGCATTGCAATAGAAGAAAGATATACATGTGCTCAAATCCCAATAGCTTCTACATGTATAAAATCTAGCAGGTGCTAAAGGGGTGTGACCACATGATAACACTAAAAGTTCTGGATGAACCCCCGCTTTGCAATACAAAAAATGGTGATTTTTAGTCCACATCCATTGTAATACATGATTTTGCGCCTAAGAGTAAAATAAATGCTAATGCCTAAGCACAATTTTGCAACTTTGACATGTGTTAGTAGAACCGTACATATCATCACAACTGCTTGTGTAGGCAGGTGCACTAGACCTTTATACCTTGTTTTTTTTAGGACAAATTGGGCTTTCATTTGGTGTTAAATGGTAACAGATATTTTCCATGTTTTTTTTATTATTAAAGGAAAACTAGCTAAAAATAGTATGGGGATTTTCAATTCACATACATTGCAATAGATTTTTAATCTGGACAATTGTATCAAAGTAATCCCTTTCTGGCAGTTAATGTTGACACCCACAGCAGATCGCAACTGCAGAGCATTTTGAGGGCAGTGCAGGTAACTGGCCCTTAACCTTAAATGTTACTCAGGCTCAGAATTCTATGTTCATATTTGTTTGTAAGCAGTGCAGGGGGGACAACAGGTGGCCAATAGACCCCTGATGTCTCCATAAAAAGGCCTTGTCACAAAAAATGTACCACTACATAGAGGCTTCTCAACTCCCCTGTAATAATAATAAAGATAACTGAAAAAATTAAAAAAACAAAGGACAGGCATACATAATGTACAGTGACAGATAACATACAGTGATCAGGTAAAACATATTTCTTTATCGTACATCATGGGACATAGAGCCTAAGTAATTACCTAATGGGTTATGGGCCACCTTCAGGTGTTGACACTAGTATACCCAATCAAGGAAGTTCACTCCCTATATAACCCCTCCTCCTTCCAGGAGCACATCAGTTTTTTCGCCAGTATCTAAGGTGTTGGTCACGAGTGAAGATGTGCTCTGAGGAGCTCCAGGAGGGATCCATGCTGAATTTAAAAAACCTCCACAACTGGATCCATCCACACCACTAAGGCCACAGGATGGTACCCAGGCCTTGCATAGAAAAACAAGGTTTTGCCTGTAACGCTTCTCTTTGAGGGCTGGACCCTAGGAATCAGGACTCTTTTTAGTCTTGCTACATTACCTAAAGTTGTTCCTGAGGGGTGCTATAAAGGTCCAAAGGAGTGGAACCCCTATTAAAAGGGACCCGGTCTTTGAAGGTTTACTAACGCAGCCCGCCGTGATGGGTGGAGTTTGGATCTGTCTGTTTCAGTAGTATCCTGCAGCGAGGATAAGGTAAGGGAAGAAGCTTAGGAACTGTAAAAAGTCCACCTATGCCTTTCTTCCATATATTAAACATTGTAATGCCTTAAAATCTCCTTCTAGAGGGAGTAAAGATACACATACCTTATTACGTTGTTTCTCAGCAGCTCTGTCCAGCTACAACAGCTTGTATGGTCCCAGTTGCACGAGGGGGTTTGAATTGAACAAAATGTCCCTCCCCGCCCAAATTGGGGAAACTAAGGGGCTGGGGGTACAGCAATGTAAAAGCTGTACTACATCGTTTGGGTAGTATTGCATATTTGGCAATGTGTCAGCGCTAAACTGATTTATACTTAACGAGAATATAAGTTTCAACTGCTAAATATATATATATATATATATATATATATATATATATATATATATATATATATATATAGATATATAAAAAAATACCCCCCCCCCCGAGGGGTGCGGGGCGGCGCCAATTTTTTTATATATCAAGCAAAGCTTTGTTCTGGTTTGGGAGGTTTAGTAGCAGCCAGCAGCAGTTTAATAACATTTTATTATGTTTTACTTGCCTGTTTAAAGCTTGTTGCGCCCATACAGTGAAACTGCTAGGAGCACCAGATGGAGGCGGCAGCCTCCTCCTTCAGGTCTGCATTACAGTCGCGAATGCGGGCTAAAGTTAATTTGAAAGGGGGAGGGCAGGTCACTGAAAGGGGGCGTGGTCTAAGACAGGCGGTGCCATGTGCAGGACTCAGTGGATGAGGTTTTACCCTCAGGCGATCACATAGAAAAACAAGACGATTTTTCCTCTGCGAAGGAAACAACAGTTGATGAACCTTATGCAACCTCGCAATCTGAGAGATTATTGGTACAAACTCTTATGTAGGTGGTTGTTCCACTTTCATGCTACCCCTAACAGAGTCAGCTGAAAGTTCGGTCCCTTCCTTGGGTTCTTTAAAACCTTTACAGCCTTTTCATGCATTACTAGAAAAGCTTATTTATGCTGAATTGCATCATCCGGATAAGCATTTTCTCCCTCCAAGGAGTTTCTCAGTTCTCTATCCCATGGAGGAGAAATTCACAAAAGATGGAAAGTACCAGCAGTAGACGCTGCGATTTCCAGCATCAATAAAAATGTAACTTGTCCAGTAGACAATGCACAAATGCTTAAGGATCCAACAGATAAGAAGTTGGTATTTTTGTTAAAATCCTCTTTTTCCTGGCAGGTGCTGTTTCTCAGCCTGCAGTCGCTACAATAGGCATCTGTCAGTCCCTAAAGGACCAGTTCAAAGAGACCCTTAGGGAGGTCCCTGCACAACAGGACCGTGAGTTAGCCGAACTACCAAAGGTGCTATGTTTTGCCATAGATGCCATAAAAGACTCTATCCATCAAGTGTCCCGCCTTGCACTTGTGCTAAAACACATGCTTAGGACCCTGTGGTTAAAAAGTTGGTCAGCCAAAGCATCTTGCAAAAAAGCTTCTGACTAGTTTCCCTTTTCATGGGGAGCGACTATTTGGGGAGGATTTGGTCAAATACATCCAAATGATTTCTAGCAGGAAAGGTACTCTTTTGCCCAATAGAAGGTATAAACGTCCTTTTATTTAAACAGACTCCTTCCTCTGCGCCAGGGGCAGCTGCCTCTAAGCAGTGGCGACGGCCTCCCCTGTCTCTACAGGAGAAAACATTCAGCCACTGTATACATGATTGAAAATGTGTTTTTCCTCCGCTCTGCAGGACCTAGAAGGAAAATTAGCGACTTTATCCGCATCCGCTATCCAAGAGGATAGGAAGCATGTTAGATCCCCCTTCCCCACCTAGACCCCTTATCAAGGGAACAGTGGGTAGAGGATGAGGGGTTACCCTCAGGTGATCAGGAAGAAAGGCAAACCGATTACTTCTCTGTGGAGGAAACAACTGAAGTTGAACCTTTTTCCAGCCTCGCAATCTGAGAGATTGCTGGTAGAAATCTCTTACAGAGATGGTTTGTGCCTCTTTCAAGCTACCTCTAGTAGAGTCAGCTGATAGTTCTGTTTCTACTTAGGTTCCTTAAAACCTTCACTGCCTTTTTCATGCGTTTCCTGTACATGTACAGATCCACGCAGAAATTCAACAGATCCATTCTAGATCTAAAAGAATCGAAATCAGTTCCTGAAGATCCGCTGCTTACTATGGAGTCGATCAGGTCAGTAGTTTCTATCCTACAAGGAGGAAAACTCCTGGCGTCTGTCGGCATCAGGGATGCATATCTGCATGTCCATATATTTCCTGCTCACCAACGGTTTCTGCGGTTTGAAGTAGAACAACAGCATTTCAGTTTGTAGCCTTGCCCTTCAGGCCAGCTACAACATCCGAGTGTTCACAAAAGTGCTAGCCCCACCTCTAGCAAGGTTAAGGGCACAGGGCATAAACGGTCTTGGCATACCTAGACGATCTATTGCTAATAGACCAATCGGTGTTCGGATTCGCCTTTGCATGAGGTTGTTAGGAAAGATGATGGCTTCATTCAAAGCAGTTCCCTATGCCCAGTTCCATTTGAGACTGTTGTAAAACAGTATTCTATTTGCTTGGAACAAAATGATCCAAGTTTTGGACTTGCCAATGTGGCTGTCCCCAAGGGTGTCCCAAAGCCTTATTTGGTGGTTACTAAAGAATCTGCTAAAAGGTAAATCCTTCAGACCAGTTATCTGGAAAGTGGTAATGACAGAGAAGACAACTGTCCAAGGACAGTGTTCAAGAACCGAAAGAGCCTTGCCTATCAACATCCTAGAGATTCGGGCAGTGCATCTCGCTCTGAAAGCCTGGACTTCCAGGTTAAGGGATTGTCCTGTCAGGATCCAATCCGTCAATGCCACGGCTGTGGCCTATATCAATCACCAAAGGGTGCACCAAGAGTCTCTCAGCGCAGAGAGAGGTGAACCATATTCTAACTTGGGCAGAAAGAAATATTCCGTGCCTATCGGCAGTCTTCATTCCGGGAATAGAGAATTGGCAGGCGGACTACATAAGTCGCCAGCAGATTATTCCCAGGGGAGTGATTTCTTCACCCCGACATATTTTCGGGCTGTTTGTCAAAGATGGGGGACTCCGGACGTAGATCTTCTAGTGTCTCCACTGAGGCCAGACCTGTTCTCACAGGGACCGATATTCCATCCTACTTTACGAACGCTAAATTTACCGGCCTGGCTATTGAAACCCACACTCTGAAAAAATGTGGGTTTCCGAGTCAGTTGTCTCTACTTTGATTAATGCAAGGAAACCAGCTTCCAGAACTATACATTATAGAGTGTGGAAGGCTTATGTTTCCTGGTGTGAATCCAAGGGTTGGCTCCCTCAGAGATATGTCATAGGTAGAATTCTTGCCTTTCTACAATTAGGCGTAGAGATGAAGTTGGCCTTGAGTACTATTAAGGGCCAAGTCTCAGCCTTATTAATTTTATTTCAAAAACCGCTTGCTATGCATTCTTAGTCCGGGTTTTATGCAAGGGGTGATGCGGATTAATCCGCCAGTTAAATCACCTTTAAGCCCTTGGGACTTGAATTTAGTTTTGTCACTGTTACAAAAACAGCCATTTGAACAGATACAGCATATTCCCTTAGTCCTTCTGATAAGGAAGCTGGTATTTTTGGTTGCTATATCCTCAGCAAGGAAGGTTTTGGAATTGGCTTCTCTTTCTTGTAAAGAGTCATATTTGATTATTCATGAGGACAGAGTGGTATTACGCCCTTGTCCAGGCTTTTTGCCAAAAGTGGTTTCAGGTTTTCACCTGAACCAAGATATTGTCCTGCCATCTTTTTTTTTCTAAAACCATGTTCCAGGGAAGAAAAGTCACTACATTGTCTTGATGTGGTGAGAGCAGTGAGAATCTATTTAACCACTTCCCTACCCAGCCATAGACATATGACGTCCACAGATGGGATCTCCCATCCTGGGTGGACGTCATATGACGGCCTGGGATTCCCGGCCGTCTAGGGGGCGCGCGCGCGGCGGCCGCGTTGCTCGGGACCCGGTGCGTGTGCCCGGCGGCCGCGATGTCCGCCAGGCACCCGTGATTGCCCGTTAACCGGGCCGGACCGTGGATCTGTGTGTGTAAACACACAGATCCACGTCCTGTCAGTTGTGAGGAGTGAGGATCTGTGTTCCTAGTACAGCGGAACACTGATCGGTCTCCTCCCCTTGTACGTCCCCGCCCCCTACAGTTAGAAACACTCCCTTAGGAAACATATTTAACCCCTTGTGTCCCCCTAGTGGTTAACCCCTTCACTGCCTGTCACATTTACACAGTAATCAATGCAATTTTATAGCATTGATCGCTGTATAAATGTGAATGGTCCCAAAAATGTGTCAAAAGTGTCCGATGTGTCCGCCATAATGTCGCAGTCACCAAAAAAAATCGCGATCGCCGCTAAAAAAAAAATAAATATTTTTTTTTTTAAAATGCCATAAATCTATCCCGTATTTTGTAGACGCTATAACTTTTGTGCAAACCAATCAATATACGCTTATTGCGATTTTTTTTACCAAAGATATGTAGAAGAATACGTATCGGCCGAAACTGAGGAAAAAATTTTTTTTTTTTTTTTTTAAATTGGGATATTTATTATAGCAAAAAGTAAAAAATATTGTGTTTTTTTCAAAATTGTCGCTCTTCTTTTGTTTATAGCGCAAAAAATAAAAACCGCAGAGGTGATCAAATACCACAAAAAGAAAGCTCTATTTGTGGGGAAAAAGGGACGTCAATTTTTTTTGGGTACAACGTTGCACAACTGCGCAATTGTCGTTTAAATTGCGACAGCGCTGAAAACTAAAAATTGGCCTGGGAAGGAAGGGGGTGAAAATGCCCTGTATTGAACCGGTTAAAGACAACTGCTCAGATTCTTAAGACTGATGTCTTATTTATTCAGGCAGATTCGAAATCCACTGTCGCTAAGTGGATTGGGCAAGTTATAATTCAAACTTATAATTAAGGGGTAAGATTTCCCCTTTTCAAGTTAAGGCGCACTCTACCAGGGCGGTTAGTGCTTCTTGGGCAGTGTGTCACCAGGCCTCCATGGCTCAGATCTGTAAGCCCGTAACTTGGTCTTCAGTGCATACATTCACAAAAATTTTATAAGGTGGATGTAAGGAGGTATGAGAATATCGCTTTTGGGTGCAGTGTGCTGTAGGCAGCAGTATAAGTCCTCAAGTCTGGGGATACCCTGCGGGTTGTCTCTCCCCCCCTCAAGTAGCATTGCTATGGGATGTCCCATTAAGGATTTACTTAGGCTCTGTGTCCCATGATGTACGATAAAGAAAATAGGATTTTTATTACAGCTTACCTGTAAAATCCTTTTCTTGGAGTACATCATGGGACACAGAGGTCCCTCCCCTCTTTTGGGATTTAAGTATATTGCTTTGCTACAAAAACTGATGTGCTCCTGGAAAGAGGAGGGGTTATATAGGGAGTGAACTTCCTTGATTGGGTATACCAGTGTCAACACCTGAAGGTGGCCCATAACCCATTAAGTAATTACTTAGGCTCTGTGTCCCATGATGTAGTCCAAGAAAAGGATTTTACAGGTAAGCTGTAATAAATATAAATTACAAAAATAGGATTTTTAACAATAAACTAATGGGTTGTAAAGCTTTTTAAAAGCAGTGCCAATTTGAGTATCATAGCTTTTTGCGGTTTCAGAGGGAAACTATTTTTTAGGCATAACTTATTGGGTGTCTACTTACTTAACAATGTCTTCTTCCTGTAATGTAAAAAAAAAAAGAAAATGGGAATAATATTGTGTTTACTAAAATTCATTTTAATGTATTACATTCACTAAAAATATAAATTTGCAAAAACAGTTGAATAAATATCCTGCAGCATTTTCAACTAAAATCTTTTTATGCTACAGGTTCTCTAGTTTCAGAAAATGTATAATATTTAGAGCTTTTGCAAATTTTAAAGCCTAAAATGTGCATTTAACACTTGTTTTTCCTGGGGTAAGCATAATACTAATGAGGTTACCAAACACAGTATGCTTCATGATAGTTGTCTTTTAATACCTTCATGCCTGCCCTATAGTAAAATGACAGCCAAGAATGTGCCTCACGCTCGCCCCATGGGCCACGCTGAACTCCTGTAATCATTTCTGAGGTAGATAAGCAATTACCCTTTAGTGGATGTTAAGAAAGTTTATGGCATTACACTACATATTTATAAGACACCCCACAAGAACTGAGTTGATATCTTATGTACAAGGTACAGATATCCGATATACCACAAACATATTTGACATTAACATCTTTGGTCAACCCTTTGTATAACACTCAGCAGTTGATGAAAAAACTGAGAGAGGTAAACATGACCCTATTACATCATGAGGGACGGACAGTAATGACCAAAGGAAAACAGTTATAGATGTAAGCTAAGATTTTTGCTTATACACATCATAGGTTTTGGGACTTTTTACAGGCTGGTCCACCACAGGTACTCAGGCTTTGCAAAGTATTTTATATCCTATTATTGTTATGTATTATTGCTATTCTTGCTTTGGAACTGCTATTTAGCTTGCACATTCCGTATAAGAGTACTGTACATAGACTCACACAGAGGTTGGAGAGTAACGAGATGTTACTCATGTAAGTTGTCCCATTGTATATAGTAAGAGTTATGCCATAATGTTCTGCTTTAACTATTGCTCAGCATGTGCCCTAACAGAACAATGCTTAGATGTTACTTATTTAACATTCTTCGTAATGAGCGGTGCCTGGTTTCCTCCAGACATGACGCTTGCCATTCGGGCCAAAGAGTTTAATCTTTATTTCATCAGACAAGAGAATTTTATTTCTCATGGTCTGAGAGTCCTTCAGGTGCCTTTTGGCAAACTCCAGACAGCTGTCATGTGCCTTTTACTGAGGAGGGGCTTCCGTCTGACCACTCTACCATACTGGCCTGATTGGTGGAGTGCTGCAGAGATGGTTGTTCTTCTGGAAGGTTCTCCTTTCTCCACAGAGAAATGCTAGAGCTCTGTCAGAGTTCACCTCCCTGACTAAGGCCCTTCTCCCCTGATCGCTCAGTTTGGCCAGGGATCTCACTCTAGGAAGAGACCTGGTGGTTCCAAATGTCTTCCATTTACAAATGATGGAGGCCACTGTGCTCATTAGGACCTTCAATGCAGAAATTTTTCTATACACTTCCTAAGATCTGTGCCTCAATACAATCCTGTCTTGGACGTCTTCAGACAATTCCTTGCATGGCTTTGTTTGTGGTCTAACATGCACTGTAAACTGTGGAGCCTTATATAGACAGATGTGTGCCTTTCCAAATCATGTCAAATCAACTGGAGGTGGACTCAAACCAAGTTGAAGAAACATCGCAAGAATGATCAGTGCAAACAGAATGCACCAGAGCTCAATTTTGAATGCCATGGGAAAGGCTGTGAATACTTATGTGCATGTGTTTTTTTAATTTTTATATATAGTAACATTTATTGGGACTGAACCTCCTTTGTAAACACTTGATCTTGTAAAGAGAATCCAGTATATTACACATTTATATACAGTTTTATTATTATTATACAGGATTTATATAGCGCCAACAGTTTGCGCAGCGCTTTACAACATGAATTATGCATTCTTTTGCTATGGACCTTTGCAGGTATATACTGTAAAAATATAGCTGCATATTTTATGTAGAACTACTTAACTGAAATCACCTAATGAACACATTTTACAATAATAATAATTTTAGCACTGATGATACAGTCACTTTTATCTAAAAGGATGGATTTTCTATGTGGATGCCTGTAAATCAGTAATTCAATTCAATGCAGTCTGTAAGTTGCTTCTGTGGGTCTTTGAGCCCTTCCAAGTTTTTTAGACAATGCTTTATTTATATGTATTTTTTTTTAAATTGTGTAACAGTGCATTGGTTATTCCCTATCTGCAGTATAGTTGGTTCTGCAAAAAAGATTTCAGTGCGACTGTCATAGTATATATTCATGTTCTTTAAGTCTCTGTGCTTCTTTTTATATATTTGTCTCTGCCAAGTGTATTATTTACACATTTCTGGAAGTATAAAAAAAAAGTAGTCTTGCGTTGATGATATAAATCATGAAGTGAAGTAAATTGTATTTCTGATTGTCTCATGCACTAACTTTTTTTTTTTTATACTTTCATGTAGTAGAATGAAAGAACCGAATATTATGGCTGTTTCTAGATTTATTACCATCAGACCTTCTATCTTGTTAGAAATAATCCAACAGATAGTATATATTACTCTTGTACAGCGTTGCACTGTTTTGGCACTTCGACATATTGATGTCAGGTAATGTAACTAAAAACGTCCGTCTGTCGGTCCGTCCGTCTGTCTATCTGTCCCGCAGGTCAGGTTTATGCAAGCATTTTGGCTCAATTTGTTTCAGCACTAAATATCTGGGAACATATTTTCAAAACTCTGGTTAATCTGTGCACATTCACCATGCTGGGTTTACTGATATTTGCCTTCTTTTACAAGCAACATTTATCATGCGAATGTTGTGTTAGTGAATGAACAATCATGATTTTTTCAAGTGTACCTGTATCTAAAACCTTTTTTTTTAAGCTTTGTATAGAGCAAGGGTAGACAACCTTGGCACTCCAGTCAGTGGCTTACCTAGCACATCTGGCACCCAAGGCTAATAATTATTTTTGCACTTCCCCCAGAAAAAATTGGTAAGATGAAATAAAGCAGCTGTAAGCAAGCTGCGCCAGATTGTGGATGTGGCCAAATTGCCTATAAGCAAGCATCCTAATAAGATGAATCGGTTCCATTACGTATGCTTTTCTAGACACACCTTACAGAAAAAAAGTTCAGGGGTAATGTATCTAGAGTACAATAGTCAGGAGTATGGAATGTAAAACACAGGTAGGGGAATTTTTAAAAACTGGAGCAAACAGAATCTGGAGCAGCTGTACATGGCAATCAATCAGCTTCTATCTTCAGCTGGTTCAGTTAAACTTTGAAAATGAAAGATAGAAATGATTGTTGCCATGCATAGCTGCTCCAGATTCTGGCTGCTCCAGTTTTGATACATTTCCCTAAGTATCTTTAGTGCAGGGGTCAGAAGTGCCAAACGCACAGGACACTTTAAAGAGTACAACCAAAATGACCCCCTCTTCACTATACAAATCACCCCCACAGTACTAGAGATCAAACCATACAGTACAGATTCTCTTTCTAGCACAAACGGACCCCCCAACAGAGAATGCTCAGAACAGACTAATTTCCTCAGCACAAACCAACCCGCCCCCAGTACAGACTGCCCGCCCTGCACAGACCCCCTCAATACAGATGCCCCTCCCAGCACAAACCCCTCAGTACAGATACGCCCATAACCCCCACATCCAAAGCATAACCCTCAGTACAGACACCCCCATCATCCCCTCCATCCCACACAGAATCCTCAGTACAGACACCCCCCCTAATTCCTTCCTATGCCATATAGTTTTCTCAGTATAGACATTTCCCCGTCCCTTACAAAGTCCTCAGTACAGAGACCACCCATACATTCCATTACATATAGCATCCTCAGTACAGACACCCCCATCCCATATAGAGTTCTCAGTAAAGACACCTTCATATACTCTGATCCCATATACAGTCCTCAGTAGAGTACACAGCGTGGCCACATACAGAGGCCCAACATGCACGGAGCACCTTCAGGCATTCTGGAGTGCCCAGGCCAATTCTGACATTTCTCTCCTACATGTAAAAATCATCATTTATTTGCTAGAAAATTACACTGAACCCCAAAATATTATATATATTTTTTTTAGCAAAGACCCTAGAGAATACAATGGCGGTCGTTGCAACTTTTTATCTCACACGGTATTTGCGCAGCAATTTTTTTAACGCGTTTTTTTTTTGGAAAAAAACAGTTTTGTGCTTAAAAAAACAAACAAAACAGTAAAGCTAGCCCAATGTTTTTGCATAATGTGAAAGATGAAGTTATGCCGAGTAAGAAGATACCTAACATGTCACCCTTCAAAACTGCACACACTCGTGAAATGGTGCCAAACTTCTCAACTTAAAAATCCCCATAGGCGACACTTTAAAAATTTTTACTGGTTAAATTTTTTGAGTTACAGAGGAGGTCTAGGGCCAAAATTATTGCTCTCGCTCTACCGATCGCAGCGATACCTCACATGTGTGGTTTGAACACCATTTTTATATGTGGGCGGGACTTACATATGCGTTTGCTTCTGCATGTGAGCACACGGAGACACGGGGAAAAAAAAAATATATATTTTTTTATTGTTCATTTTACTTTATTTATTTTAGTTTGATGCTTTTGTCC
This sequence comes from Aquarana catesbeiana, assembly GCF_042186555.1. Lineage (NCBI taxonomy): Eukaryota > Metazoa > Chordata > Amphibia > Anura > Ranidae > Aquarana > Aquarana catesbeiana. The sequence goes on from NC_133328.1 coordinate 319,091,521, forward strand.
AAAAAATACATTTTTTGATCACTTTTATTCCTATTACAAGGAATGTAAACATCCTTGTAATAGGAATATGGCATGACAGGTCCTCTTTACAGTGAGATATGGGGTCAATAAGACCCCACATCTCACCTCTAGGCTGGGAAGCCCGAAATAAAATAAAAAAACAAAACAAAACAATCCTGGCTTCGATCGTAGCGGTGAGTCGGTAGAAGCACCTGAGGGCAGCAGGAGGAGGGACGTCCCCTCTCACCTCCCGTAAGAATGATCAAGCAGTGGAACAGCCGCTATGATCATTCTTATGGTGTAGGGAATCGCCGGCTGAAAAAGCTGATATCTGAATGATGCCTGTAGCTTCAGGCATCATTCAGATATCCCTGCACAAAGTCAAGGATGTCGTATGACGGCCGGCGGGCGGGAAGTGGTTAAAAATGCATTTTTTTTTTAACGCAAAGTTGTCCATTTATACAATATTTCTAACACATAGCATGTACATACCAAAAATGACACCCGAAAAAAAGATTCTCCTACTCCTCCTGAGTATGGCGATACCACATGTGTGAGACTTCCACAGCCTGGCCACATACAGAGGCTCAGTACAGCCGAGTATGGCTGAGCACGGCAGAATATGGCTGAGCATGGATGAGCATGGCTGGGTATGGCTGGGTATGGCAAAGTATGGCTGGGTATCACCGAGTATTGCAGAGTATGGCTGGGTATGGCAGAGTATGGCTGGGTATGGCAGAGTATGGCTGTGTATTGCAGAGTATGGCTGGGTATGGCTGAGTATGGCTGGGTATGGCAGAGTATGGCTGGGTATGGTAGATTATTGCAGGGTATTGCGGGGTATTGCGGGGTATTGCAGGGTATTGCAGGGTATTGCAGGGCATTGCAGAGTATTGCAGGGCATTGCAGAGTATTGCAGAGTATTGTGGGGTATTGCAGAGTATTGCAGGGTATTGCAGAGTATTGCGGGATATTGCAGAGTATTGCGGGGTATTGCAGAGTATTGCGGGGTATTGCAGAGTATTGCAAAGTATTGCGGGGTATTGTAGAGTATTGCAGGGTATTGCAGGGTATTGCAGAGTATTGCAGAGTATTGCGGGGCATTGCAGAGTATTGCAGAGCATGGAGGGATGGCTGAGCATGGATGGATGGATCCATGGATGTGACTGCACATGTCACGGAGCAGCGATGTGGGCACTACACTTCCAGCCCACAGCGCTGCTGACATCTGATCCCTCCCCCTCTGTACAGATCGGTACAGAGAGGGGAGAGAGGAACCGGCGTCATGACATGCCGCCGGTTTGTTTACAAGTGATCGCTCCGTCATTGGATGGAGCGATCACATGGTAAACGGCCGCGATCTTAATCTGTCATTCACTGACACTGCTGAGAACAGCTCCATGTGATCCATGTGATCTTTAATAGACATCTGCCTACTTTATTCTCGGACGATATTTGTTCTGAGATATTAAAGGGGGGTGTCAACATTGTCTCACGTGGAGCCCCCTCTCTGGGGTGTTCGCTGTCACCTAGCTTTTTTCGCACCAAAGCCCCTGGATCGGTTACTTGGTTACACTGTAATGCCCCGTACACACGGTCGGACTTTGTTCGAACATTCCGACAACAAAATCATAGAATTTTTTCCGACGGATGTTGGCTCAAACTTGTTTTGCGTACACACGGTCGCACAAAGTTGGAATTTCAGATCGCCAACAACGCGGTGACGTCAAGCACGTACGACGAGACTAGAAAAGGCCAGTTCAGAACCAAGCGCGGCACCCTTTGGGCTCCTTTTGCTAATCTCGTGTTAGTAAAAGTTTCGTGAGAGACGATTCGCACTTTTTCAGACTCGTGGCTTTCAGATCGTTTTCTGCGGTTCAGTTTGTGCTTGTGGTTTTTCTAGCCATGCTTCGTATACGTACTCCTCGTAGAGTTCATGCTGTGCGGGGGCTTGGTGTTGGGGTCCTGACCTTGACACAAGTCCAGTCCATGAACAGGGTGGGGAGGAGTTCATGGACCAAGAATTGGTTGCTTCAGCGTGACCAGTTCTCTCATATGCCTTTGCTCCGTGAGATCCGTGAGAATAATCCTGACGATTTCAGGAACTTTCTCAGGATGACGGACCCCGTATTTCACCGTCTGCTGGCTTTGCTGACCCCCTATATCAGCATGCAGGATACCTGCATGAGGCAAGCCATCACTCCGGAGCAGAGGCTCGTCGCTACCCTGCGGTATTTGGCGACAGGGAGAAGCCTGCAGGACCTCAAGTTCTCGACAGGCATCTCCCCCCAGGCTCTGGGTATCATTATCCCAGAGACCTGTTCTGCCATCATCCAGGTCCTGCAGAAGGAGTATATGAAGGTAAGATTTTTATCCTTTAATATCACATTTTATTGTATTGAATGATTGATAATATATTGTATTTCTTTCCTCATTCCCTAATTACCATGATTGTAATATGCTGTGAATGTCCCCTTTGTCCTCACGCAAGCAGGATTTTTATGTAATTATTTTTTTAGTCCTTCATACAGATTGGCCTTCAATAACCTCCCCAGCATGCTCTCCTGCCCTATATTCACCTCATGTAGTCAATTAACAATGTATTTTGTCAGCTCCATAGTAGTGCTTTACCCCAAACACCCCCTAAAATGTTTTTAAATGTGATTTGTGCTTTAAATTCAGGCAGAGTGCCAAAGGCTTTTTTTTGTGGTGTCCCCAAATCATTTTTAGTAACCCTCCCTCCCCCCAACTGCTAAGTCAGCTGATCCCAATTATCTATCTATCCTCAATCATCTATCTGCTGAATTTGCCAAACCCATACACACTATACTCACCTCTTTTGTGGTCAGATGTATGGATGAATTCCCCAAAGCATGTAGTGCAAGGGCCTGCCTGAATACTTTCAAATGGTACTGTTTAAACTTTTTATATCCTATTATTATCTTCTTACCTGTCCAGTGCGCTGCCAATAGTGTAACTAAGGAGGGGCTGTTCCAAGTAATACCCGTTATTTAGGCATTCATCTCTCAATGAAGTGGAGAGGGTTACCTGTCCAAGATTTCCTCACCCCCCATAATGTTAGAAATGGCCCATGAGAGGGGGAGGGGGGAGGGGTAATATGATAGGTGTACCTTATACTTTGGTGTTGTTAAATTCCCCTTAATAAATGCTATCTGGAGGTTGGCCAAGAATGTTTGTGTCTAATCTGCTTGCCATGTTTATGTGCAAAAATATTAACTTATTTTTGTTTTCCTCAACAGTTTCCTTCCACGCCACAGGAATGGCAGACTGTGGCCTCCCACTTTGCCGAGCGGAGGGACTTTCCTAACCGCGGAGGGGCAATTGATGAGAAACAAGTCCACATCGTCCCACCACCCAACTCGGGGTCGTACTATTTCAACTATAAGGGGTTCAATAGTATTGTGATGTTGGTGGTGGTGTCGGCTAATTACGACTTCTTGTATGTGGACGTGGGGAAGAATGGCTGGATGTCCGATGGTGGAGTCATCGCCCAGACGGAGTTCTACAGGTGTCTCCAGAATAGTACCTTGGACTTGCCACCTCCAGAGGACAATGTGGAAGGACTCCCATTCGTGTTCATTGCTGATGAAGCCTTTGCACTGGGGGACCATCTTATGCGGCCATTCCCTATGAGGACCCTCACCCCAGAACAGAGGGTTTTTAATTACCGGCTGGCCAGAGCCAGAAGAGTGGTGGAGAACACATTTGGAATCCTGGCCAGCCGGTTCCGCCTATTTCTGACACCCATCCATATGGCGGAGTATAAACTTAATCATATAATCCTAGCTTGCTGTATTCTCCATAACTTTTTACACAAACATTCGGCCAACTATGCTGGCTCAGTTGGGCCTGAGGCCGGAATGATCCATGAAACAACACTGACAGCGCTTGAAAGTGGCCGTCCTGGCTTGCCCTCCCTGAGTGCCCGTGATGTCCGGTTACGATACCTGGAGTTCTTTGCGGGTAGGGGGGCCATCAATATGCCAGCAAATTTGTGAAGCTTTTATCAAATAAAAAAGCAAAAAAAAGACAATCTTTGTGGACATTTACTGCTTGTGTTTGTTTTAGCTGAGCGTGACAGAAATGTGTTGAGTTCAGAAAATGGCATGATCGTGTAACCTTATACAAAGCACTGTTGGGTGTTATTTACTAAAGGCAAAGACACTTTGCAATACAAGTGAAACTGCACTTGTAGTGCAAAGAGGATTTGCCCTTAGGAAATAACACCCATTTTCACAGAAAACAGCAGTGACATCACCAACAAAGTGTTTTAGCGTTGACACAATAATCCACATATTATTGCTTAACAATCTCTTTAATACCTGCACAATCACATGTGCATTTAGAAAAGTTTTTTCAAACAAAACAACATGTTTGTGGTATAACAATGTTTGGGGTAGCATTATCAAACAGATAAATGTCCATTTAAGCTAAAACAGGCCTGTGTAAAACCAACAAGAAAGCCACGAATCTTGAACTTACAAAGTTCACATTTGGTAGAACTTGAAGGCAATATCAGACATGAGTTAGGAACTGTGTTTGATATTGCGTTCAGCTGGGGTGAAGTCACCCCAGGAAAAGCCAAATTTGGAAGATGCACACAAATTTCCCAATGTCAACATGTGGTAGCTGCCATCACGGGGTATCAAGGGACGTGTTTTGGGGGAGCAACCCCTTCCTCTCAGCTACTTTATTATTGAGGAAGAGGTTGCACCTCCAAAACGCGTCCATTGATCTCCCGTGATGGCAGATAGCACATGTTGGCACACTGTGTGCATCCTCCAAATTAGGCTTTTCGACAAATCTTTCAAACATTTTGAACATTGGAGCACACAAAAAAAAAACAAAGGGATTGGGAGGGGTTTTAAACCCGCCCCAAAACATCAATGATGTTTTTATTTTTTTGAATCACATCATTGATGTTTTTATTGAGGTTTACCAATTCTAAATTACACCCCATGATCTCCCCGATCAGGATCTGGGCACTTTCTGATGTGAAAAGATCTGGATCCACAACATCACGATCACCTAAAAAGAGAGAAACCCAAAAAAAAAGGTATCAAAAATCTGCCAGCATCCATCTCTTACCTGAGCCTGTGGTCGCAGACACTCACCTGTTGTGGTGACTAGTTCCACCACGTCTTCTTCCTCCTGCTCTTCTTGGGTTGGTGGGATTTCACCTTCTTCCAGAGGTGGGGGGTCTGTGTTCTCCTTGGATGAGGGGTGTCCTCCGAGTCTTTTCTCCCCTATGTAAAACAAAAATGCTATACTTAGCACACAGATATTTGATGGCAGAACTATAAATAGGAAACATTGTTTGGAAGTGGGGTACAATTGTCTATTTTGGCAGAGTTCCAAAATGTAGCATTTTCAGTGTCCTTTGTCAAGCTTCAATACTTTACCTGTTTGGTACAAGCTTCACAGATGGAGCACCCCCTATACTATACACTGGAGCACCTGTGTGGCCCCCTAATAAAAATGGTGTTCTTGTGTCCCACACTAGTGCTCCAGTGTCCAGATGTGAAAACAGCTGCTGAGTGTCCTCTCCTTACACAGAATCTAGTTTGCATTTCATTCTAGTAACAAAGCCATCTACCCAGCCAAAATAGTTTCTGACAAGTAGGGCATAAAAATTGTGGCCAAACGCATATGGCCTAAACAATGGTGTTTTATAGGCCGAAAGAAAAATGTTTGATACGAACGAATAATGTACCCATGAACATGAAATTTGTCATGTAAAAATGTAGACTTGTAAGAAAAGCATATGGAGCAGCACGAAACAAGAAACATAAAGAATAGGAACACAGGACAACTTCTTACCTTTTTGCAGCACTCTCCGGATCTTTCTGTACTGCTCATGTTCTCGTAATTTGAGGTCCGACCACCGCTTCCTGAGCTGATCTTTCGATCGTCGTACCCCGAAATGCCGGTGCAGACTCTTGACCACTTTCGCCATGATCTTGGCCTTTCTGACATTGGGGTTGGGGTAAGGTCCATACTTCCCCTCATAGTCGGCCCTCTTCAGTATGTCCACCATCTCCAACATCTCCCCAAAGGACATATTTGATGCCTTAAATCTTCTTCTGGATCGGGACGTTTCAGGCTCCGGGCTTTCTTCCTCCTCCTACTCGTTGCTATAATTAGCACGCACCTGCTGTGTATCCACCATGTGCTCTTCCCCCACTGCGCCGAAAGAAAAGGGGCGGGGAATAGACTAGAAAGAATGGCAGGGGCGGGCGGAGTTACACGCATGCGCAGTGTGTATAAAGCGTAACACGCGTGCGTATTACGTACGTTCTGTGAGCGGAGGAAGGAGCATCGAAAGCGCCGATCGTGATAACGAAGGTAAGATCTAAACTTGGGCCTATACTGCTTCGAAATTGAAGCCTATATTGTAACAAGATTAGGAGAGTTTGGCCTGACCTTAGGGTTTGTCTTGTGTTGTGTCTTGCAGAGAAAATGGATGGGTTCAACAACCACAACTTCCTCCCCCTGTTCATAGATAAATACAGGGAGCTGCCTTGTCTGTGGCAGGTGAGACACTCCCATTATAACAATAAACAAAAGAGGCAGGCAGTGCTGGAGAAACTGCTGGAGTTGGTGAAGCCGGTGGTCCCCACAGCAACCATCCCCTATTTAAAAACCAAAATTGGTGGCCTGAGGAGCACTTATCTTAGGGAGCGCAAGAAGGTCACAGATTCCCAGCGGTCCGGAGCTGCAGCAGATGACATTTATGTCCCCAGGCTGTGGTACTATGAGAGACTGCGATTTCTGTCAGACCACACTGAAGTCAGGGAATCCCTCTCCACTCTTCCTTCCACTCTTCTTTCCACCCCAGCTGAGGCTTCCGATGTCCAACCTGGGCCTTCCAGCCAGGAAGAAGTGGAGGAGCCCAGCTGGAGTCAGGTATAGCATTCTTCTCCGGATTTCTGGTCAATAAATAAATTATGTTTATTAGATGTTATTACTGATCACTAATTGCTGATTGAAAAAAGTGTTTTACATATCAATAGACAGTAGTGGGCAAAAATAATTGGGACAAGAATTAAAAATCCTGGGCTCAGAAGGATAGTCTGTTATATTTGGTAACAGTCAATTTGCAACAGTCATAAGGGTGAAAATTGTGTGTGATTGATGAATAAAAAAATAAAACTATGTCCCTTTTTCATACACAGGAAGACCTCAGCCAGGAGGAAGTTGTGGAATGTGGCAGTCAGGAGGAGGCGGGGATTAGTGGCAGCAAGGAGGGGGCGGGGCTAAGTGTCAGCCAAGAGAAGCCTGGGACCAGTCGCAGCCTGACTGAATCACAGGTTCCTCCCCTCCGCCTTCCATATAAAAGAGTGCGGAAGATGACTCCCATGCAGGATTCAGCACTCAGGCTCATTCAGGAGGCTTCTGCGTTCCTCCGAGCCTTACCCACTCCTGAAGAGGCCTTTGCCTGCATGGCTGCCACAAAACTGCAGGGCATACTGGAGGGTCAATGCAAGCTGTGTGAAGACCTGCTTTATAAATTCCTAAGTAAGGGGGTGAGTGGGGAACTAACACCCAAGACCGACGTGATTGAGTTGGACCATCCTCCTCCTCCTGCTGCCACAACTCCACCACCAGAGCCACCTCGTGGAAGCAAGCGTGGAAGGAAGACCAAAGAGTGATGACCCTGGGTTCAGTCTGGTGTGAAAAAAGCTACAGTCTCTTGTATGACCACAGCCTGGGGACACAGATGTCATCTGCTGCTTTCCGGATCTCTGGGACTTCTGGACCAGACTGCACTCCCTTAGATAAGGACTCCTCAGGCCACCAATTTTGCTTGAAAATAGTTGAAATGTGCCCTGTGGGTCCAAGGCTTCACCCATTTCTGCAGTTTCTCCAGCGTTGCCTCCCTCTTTGTTTAGTTGTGAGCCCTTAATAAATGTTTTTTTTTTTTTAATTTATACTCTCCTACGTGTGTTTTCATCCAAAAAGGATAGTTTGTTGTTGACGATTCAGGTACATTTCTAACATAAAATGTGAAATTAACAAGGGACAACAACACCAAACAATCTCCTACAGATTAAATAGAACAACATATCAATGGTGTTGTGGTAACTTGACACAAAAAACACACACAAAAATTTTCAGGAGTACAAATCAAAATCCCAAAAACAAAAAATAAGCCTTGAAAAAAATACAAACCAAAAACAAAAAAATCGGCCTTACAAACCAAAAAAACAAAAACAAAATAATGTTGTCAGATGTGACAAATCAAAATGTATTGAGGAAATCCCGATAAATAGTAAAGAAATACGTTTGTGAGAAGTGTGTGTGAATATGAGCAGCAAAACTACTTAATTCTTGTCACATTATAAAGAAGAAGAGAGTGCGCTGTATTAAACTATTTTTAACATTGCAGCGTGACGAAAATGCTGTATCCATTGCGAACGCTAAGTTTACCAGACCGAGCTGTTCCGTGTCGGAATTTCTTCTGAGCATGCGTGGCACTTTGTGCGTCGGAACAGGCCACACACGGTCGGAATTGACGTGATCGGACTTTGTTGTCGGAAAATTTTATATCCTGCTCTCAAACTTTGTGTGTCGGAAAATCCGATGGAAAATGTCCGATGGAGCCCACACACGATCGGAATTTCCGACAACACGCTCCGATCGGACATTTTCCATCGGAAAATCCGACCGTGTGTACGGGGCATAAGGGTAACTACATATGTGGTGCAGTGGGATACAACTGCTGCAGTCACATCCAGGGTGGTAACACCTTCAGCTCTACTGTTAATCACAAAATATACAACATTGGGTCCTTTTTCAACTGCAATACTAGCAACATAGTTTATTTAATCACATGTGCGATTTGTAACATGCACTAATATGGCCAAACATTTTAACAGGTGTCACCATGGGGACAAAACAGCTATGCGGGTTCAGGTTATAGAAAAGGTTAAAGTATCAAGACAAGAGGGTGATGCATTCCTGTCCCTTTGTCAGTGAAAAGTTTTCTGGATTTTTCACCTCCAGACTCGCATCCCACTCGGGTTCAACTTTGAGTGGGATGTTAGTAATTTTTATGAGTGATTTATTTATACTTCTCTCCATACATCGAAACCGACAGCCTGCTTTGTTTATTTATTTATTTACTTGATTTGTTATATATTTTTCAATATATGTCCCCATATTCCATTATTTGCCTTGTCAGCTTTTTATTGTGCCAAGTACCCTCTATCTTTATGATCCCCATGTGAGATATACATTGACCCTCTCATACATAACACAGCGTGGTTATTGTGCTATCGTGCGATCGCTCTGCGATTGCTATTGGCCTATGTATGGACTCTGTCGGATGGTTGTTAGGCTGTTTGGGGTCCGCTTTACTTTGGTTTGCCAACTTTATAGTGGACTCCATGCTTTGGTTGGGTTCTACTTTCGAGATGGCACATGTATATACTATTACACTTTTTATATATATATAAAAAAAATCATTTTTATATATGATAATTATTATTATTGCATTATGCATTTTATACACACGAGCGGACTTTTCGACTGGACTGATCCGACGGACCGAGTCCGGCGGACAATTCGACCGTGTGAGGGCTTCATAGGACCTGCAGCGGACTTTTTCGGTCGAAAATCTGACGGACTTTAGATTTGGAACATGCTTCAAATCTTTCCGATGGACTCGAGTCCGGTCGAAAAATCCGCTTGTCTGTATGCTAGTCTGACGGACAAAAACCGACGCTAGGGCAGCTATTGGCTACTGGCTATCAACTTCCTTATTTTAGTCCGGTCGTACATCATGACGTACGAATCCGTTGGACTTTGGTGTGATTGTGTGTAGGCAAGTGCAGTCATTAGAAAGTGCGTCGAAAGTCTGTCAGAAAGACCGTCTGACTTTTGTTGTTGAAAAGTCCGACCGTATGTACGCGGCATTAGAGTAGTCCTCACCATTTCCTATTGCAAGTGTTTTTATGTAGATGCATTGTATCTGGATTCATCTTGGTAAACGCATGTCACATATGTATGGATCCAACAGTCGGGTGTCGCACTTTGTCTGCATTTATCCTGGGATATGGTGCATTTTTATGGATCCTATAATGGTGTATATATGCTTGCTTTTATATATGGACACACATGCATTTCTTTGTGGATTTTTCATTGGTCCAGTATGGATTAGCAAATGATTTTATGTGCACGTCCCTTGTGTGCATGTGTGGGGGCACATAGATATGTGCGCCTGCACATGCATACATGTCTATATGAGACGATTGGTTTACTGTTATATATGTGCATATGTGTATATCATTATTTTTCATTAAATCAATCGTTTTTCACGTTTTATGTATGTATATTTATTTGTTGTTTTTTTTCCTTTTCAAATGTTTTCATTGGTTTATTGGTTTACGGTATTATTTATAAATGTTTACATGCAACTGTTGGTCCATGTTCCTATGTGTATGCAGGATTCTTTGGTATGCATGGAAACATGGACCTTCAGTTTGAGCTTACCCAAGTTTCTAGCCGAATGCTCTTTGAGGCTGAGGTTTGGTGATTGATCGAGTTCTCATCACTGATCATCACCGTCCCTAGAACACCTGTAGCTATTGGGGTGGTCTATTTAAAGAGGAGGGCCACTAAAAAAAAAAAAAAAAATTTTAAGTCAGCAGCTACAAATACTGCAGCTGCTGACTTTTAATTGGACACTTACCTGTCCCTGGGTCCAGCTATGTGGGGGATCGAAGCCCCGCTCGTCTTCCCCTCCGTTCGGCGGCGCCGGCATTGCAACTGTGGGCGCCGGGCTGTGGCTTCACAGCCTGGCACCCACTGCGCATGCACAAGCGGCGCCGAGCGCCATGATTGGCCGCTCAGTCACATGGGACCTGTAATGGGTCCCAGATGATTGACAGGAGGGAGGGAGCAGAGCTGAGCCCTTCCTGTGCAGAGACGGAAGTGATGTCACCAGCCAGGCACTGAAAGAGGCAGACTACGAGGGACCCCCTAGCAACAGGCATTTAGAGGTGAGTAAAAAAAAAAAATAATATCCAAATATTTTTTTGTATTTCTTTTTAGGATTTTTCATGTAGTTTTTTTTTTTTTTGGGTGGAACACCACTTTAAGATCTATCGGTTGTCTCAGTCATTGTAATGATTAAGCACAAGATGTATATGTGAAACGCATCTACGTGACCACAGTTTGGTGTCTTTGTTGTTATCTTTGTGAAATAAAGTAAAACGCAATCGGAAGTTCTGGATGTGCAGCCATTTCTTTCTTCTTTCCAAGTTTCCCAGGAGGCTAGCCAAGGCTAGACGGGGCTAGCACTCTGCAAGATACTCCAATCAGCCTTATTTTTATACACCTGAAGCAGCGGTTCTTTTTCTTGTACACTAGCCAATCTATTTATGGCCAAATGGGAGGAGGATGTCTTCTATACCCATAAGAGACCTAAGTTCGTCCTCTGGGCATGCTATATAGACGACATCCTCTTCATTTGGAATGGTAGTCTTAATTCACTTCATCTGTTCATGACTGCCTTCGATAACAATGGCAGAGGTATTGTGCTATCCTTTGAGACCAGTCTATCAGAAGTTAACTTTCTGCACTTGGTCATTAAAGTTGAGGAAAAACAAATTGGTCACTAGTACCTACTTTAACCGCTTCAGCCCCGGAAGATTTTACCCCCTTCCTGACCAAAGCACTTTTTGCGATTTAATTTAACTGACAATTGCGCAGTTATGCGGCGTTACAACCAAACAAAATTGAAGTCCTTTTTTTCCCACAAATAGAGCTTTCTTTTGGTGGTATTTGATCACCTCTGCGGTTTTTATTTTTTGCACTAGAGCGACAATTTTGAAAAAAAACTAATTATTTTTTACTCTTTGCTTTAATAAATATCCCCCAAAAATATATAAAAATATTTTTCCTCAGTTTAGGCCAATATGTATTCTTCTACATATTTTTGGTAAAAAAAAAAAAAAAAAATCGCAATAAGCGTATATTGATTGGTTTGCGCAAAAGTTATAGCATCTATAAAATAGGGAATAGTTTTATGGCATTTTTATTATTAATTTTTTTTTACTAGTAATAGTGGCGATCTGCGGGACTGCGTCATTTTGGCGGACACGTCAGACAATTTTGACACATTTTTGGGACCATTGGCATTAATACAGCGATCAATGCTGTAAAAATGCATTGATTGCTGTAAAAATGTCACTGGCAGTGAAGGGATTAACACTAGGGGGCGGTCAAGGGGTTAATGTGTTCCCTAGTGTGTGAAGGGGGAGGGGACTGTGCAGGGGAGATGACAGATCACTGTTCATACTCTGTATGAACAGACGATCTGTCTGTTCTCCCCACAGAGATCCAGAAACTGTGTGTTTACACACACAGATCCCGGTTCTCAGTGTGCCCCGAGTGATCGCGACCGCCGGGCACTCGCATCGGCTCTGTGGGTGAGCAGGGGGGGCGCACACGCCCCCTAGTGGCTGTATATGTTACCGACGTAACATGGCGGTGATTCGTGCAGCCGAGCCATGTTGCCGCAATACAACTGTGGCGGCTGGTCGGCAAGCGGGTAAACCAACTGATAGGAACTCATACATTCCGGTTGACAATTGACACCATCAGAATTGGTTATGCTATGTTCCACGTAGCCAATTTTTAATTGCGACGCAACTGCACTAATCTTCATGATTTTGAGACACAAGCAACCATAGTAAAGAAAAAAAATCTTAGAAAAAGGATACCCCCAACTAGATCTCAATTCAGAAATCAACAAAATACGTGAACTAGATAGAAGTGAATTGTCTCAGAGCAATTCACAGCATACAGTAAAAAAAAACAAATCCAAAGATCCTAACTGGTCCCTTTTTACATCTTTCTCAATTCAGCACCGTGAAATCAAACATATCTTCAAAAGGAATTGGAGAGTTTTAACCACTTCCCGCTCACCATATAGCAAAATGACGGCGGCAAAGTGGTTTCAATATCCTGACCGGACGCCATATGACGTCACCAGGATATCAAGCCGCTGCGCACCATTGGGGGCGTGCATCACGGTGATCGTTGTTGCGGTGTGTCAGTCTGACACACCGCAACACCGATCTAGGCAAAGAGTCTCTGACGGAGACGCTTTACCACGTGATCAGCCGTGTCCAATCACGGCTGATCACAGTATAAACAGGAAGAGCCGTTGATTGGCTTTTCCTCACTCTCGTCTTTCAGACGGGGGGGGGGGCTGTGCTGATTGATTATCAGTGCAGCCCCCCCAAGGGTGCCCACACTGGACCACCAGGGATGTCACCACCAGGTATGCCACCCTAGACCACCAGGGATACTAATCAGTGCCCACAATGGATGCCAATCAGTGCCCACAATGGGCATCACTGATTGGCAGGCATTATTGTTTGTCACTGATTGGCATCCATCCGTACCAATGTATCAATTAGTGTACATCAGTGCTCATCTGTGGCACCTATTAGTGCCCATCTGTACCGCCTATCAGTGCCCATCGGTGCCGCCTATTAGTGCCCACCCTTGCCGCCTTTCAGTGCCCAGTGCCACCTATGTGTACCCAGCAGTGTTGCATATCAGTGCCACCTATCAGTGCCCATCAGTGCCGCCTATCAGTGCTGCATATTAAAACCCATCATCAGTGCCCATCAGTGCCGCCTTATCAGTGCCCATTGGTGCAGCCCCATCAGTGCCTATCAGTGAAGGAGAAAACTTACTTATTTACAAAGTTTTGTAAAAGAAACAAAAAAACATTTTTTTTCAAAATTTTCAGTCTCTTTTTTATTTGTTTAGCAAAAAATAAAAATCCCAGAGGTGATCAAATACCAAAAGAAAGCTCTATTTGTGGAACAAAATGATAAAAACTTAGTTTGGGTACAGTGTTGTATGACCGCGCAACTGTCATTCAAAGTGCGACAGCGCTGAAAGCTGAAAATTGGTCTGGGCAGGAAGGTGTATAAGTGCCCTGTATTGAAGTGGTTAAAGAATGATTATGTCATAGGGCCACTATTGCCTGACAAGGTGGATGTTATATACAGAGGTGCTTCATCACTCCAGATGAAAATTGTGCCTAATATCATTATTCCCCCTTCTAGGCCTACATTTTTTCATAACCTAACAGGGTACTACCCTTGTAAAAAATTTAACGTATGCCTACATAATACTCACAGAAGGGAGAAAACTGAATTGTTTATATCAAACGTCACCCATCTTCCTTATCCAATCAAACCGTTTATTACGTGCGCTACAACAAATGTAGTCTATTTAATAACTTGATCAATATGTGCAAAATAATTCTGCGCTGCTCACAAAAGAAACAAAAAGCAGCTAACACAACCAACAAAGTATATATAAGGAGAAACAACAAAAAAGTGTAGCGCTAAACAATATCATAAACGACAATAGATTGGTCGGTATGCAGTGAAGGGGATCACCTATGCATAAAACTATTCATAAGTAGGTAGTCCTGATATGGATGTTATGACTAAAAAATGACAGTAGTTAGTTCTTATGTAGACATATTATAGACAGGTAATTCCAACCTCCCAAAAATGCAGATCAGCTCACTCCCACCGAGAGAAGAAAAGGCTTACCAGATGAGATGGACCCAACAGGGCATACGCCGAATTGGGTCAGATAAGGCTTGGGTGGTAAGTGGCTGTGGATGCCTGTGATCTCACGGATTGCTGGATTCCTCCAAGTAGCACCCGGGTCCTGAAAGGTGTGGGGAGTCACAAGGATGTAGATGATCCTGTGGATCCTAGAAGGGATGGGGTATTCCGTGGATGGATCCCTCAAAACAGCATTCCATGGATTGGGTGATGATGTTGTTTATGGAGAAAAGAAAGGAAGGGCCACATAGTGTAAATCCGAATACGAAACTCTTTATTTAAAATAAAAGGATATACACTCACGTATAAATCCAAGGTGTAAAACAGCGCTGTAACCAAATGGCGACAGTGGGGTCCTACCCGACGCGTTTCGTCCTAAAAGACGTCATCTGGGGGGTTACCCCCACTGTAGCCACGCTAATATATATATAGGGGATGCATCAGTAATCATGGGAATCAGCTCCACATTGAAAAAACTTCACTTCCGGTATCGGCCAAAATGGCCGTCCGGCGTGCGTTCCAGGCATGCGTGACACACCTCACTTCCGGGTTAGATGGTGAGCCGGAAGTGGGGGAACGATCTGAAGCAAAAAGAAAAAAGAGAGATAAAGCTACATGAATTATGTCTTGTCAGACAAAGTCTGACAAGAAGCCTTGTGTTTTACAAAGTGAATTGATGCAGCGTAGTGAGCGCAGATCGAGAAAACTCCCGATACTGCGCGTGCATATCCCTTTAGCACACATGCACAATATCAGGCAGTCTCTGCACTGTTTCCACATCCGCTTACAGCATGATTGCGTTAGCTGTTTTCTCCTTAAGTACCCCTTTGTCTTCACTGCGCATGTTATCACGTCCGCTGACAGCGTGATCGTATCACTAGTTTCTAAGTATCTCTCTGTCCTCACTGCACATGGTCAACCACAGTGCCTTTGCGGCGCCTATTTTACCTATTCTCCTCCCAGCTACGTCACTTCCCTGTTTACGTTCACACACTGGAGACATTTCCCCTTCCTGCGTACACATACTGCGCACGCGCAGTATCGGGAGTTTTCTTGATCTGCGCTCACTACGCTGCATCAATTCACTTTGTAAAACACAAGGCTTCTTGTCAGACTTTGTCTGACAAGACATAATTCATGTAGCTTTATCTCTCTTTTTTCTTTTTGCTTCAGATCGTTCCCCCACTTCCGGCTCACCATCTAACCCGGAAGTGAGGTGTGGCACGCATGCCTGGAACGCACGCCGGACGGCCATTTTGGCCATTTTGATTGATTATCAGTGCAGCCCCCCCAAGGGTGCCCACACTGGACCACCAGGGATGTCACCACCAGGTATGCCACCCTAGACCACCAGGGATACTAATCAGTGCCCACAATGGATGCCAATCAGGACGAAACGCGTCGGGTAGGACCCCACTGTCGCCACTTTGTTACAGCGCTGTTTTACACCTTGGATTTATACGTGAGTGTATATCCTTTTATTTTAAATAAAGAGTTTCGTATTCGGATTTACACTATGTGGCCCTTCCTTTCTTTTCTCCATAAACAACATCATCACCCAATCCATGGAATGCTGTTTTGAGGGATCCATCCACGAAATACCCCATCCCTTCTAGGATCCACAGGATCATCTACATCCTTGTGACTCCCCACACCTTTCAGGACCCGGGTGCTACTTGGAGGAATCCAGCAATCCGTGAGATCACAGGCATCCACAGCCACTTACCACCCAAGCCTTATCTGACCCAATTCGGCGTATGCCCTGTTGGGTCCATCTCATCTGGTAAGCCTTTTCTTCTCTCGATGGGAGTGAGCTGATCTGCATTTTTGGGAGGTTGGAATTACCTGTCTATAATATGTCTATATAAGGACTAACTACTGTCATTTTTTAGTCATAACATCCATATCAGGACTACCTACTTATGAATAGTTTTATGCATAGGTGATCCCCTTCAGTGCATACCGACCAATCTATTGTCGTTTATGATATTGTTTAGCGCTACACTTTTTTGTTATTTAATAACTTGTCCTTATGGCAAATGTTATGTAGGCAGGATCACACGGAGCTTTTCCACTAGAGTTAATGAGCACATTTCAAACATAAAAAATGGAAAAAAAGAAACATAGCGTTGTCAATCACTATGCTCGATTCCATCATAGAGATTCAATGGGTACCCAGTTTTTGGCAATAGATCGTTATTTTCCTCCTTGGCGTGGGGGTTCTGCTAAATTGTCTCAATTGTAGTCTTATTGGATATATGAGCTTAAATCTTATTTTCCACATGGTATGAACGTGAAATGGGACATTAATGCCTTTATAAATAGAACTTGATGCTCCCACTCCGCCTCTACCTATTTGCCCTTTTTCATTTTTCTTCCTTTTTTTCGTTCAATTATTTTTGATTTCCCAACCGATCTGATACATGTTTTTTATATTTTGATATTTCTCACTTTCCTACATTTAATACAGTTGTTCATATTCTGCCACTTTAGTAGGGGACCATTGGGTCCCTTTATTGGGGGAGCCTATGGGTATTGGTATTCCATTTCAATTTCGGTAAATGTCCACTAGATAATGTATTATTATTATTATTATTATTATTATACAGGATTTATATAGCGCCGACAGTTTACGTAGCGCTTTACAACTTGAGGGTAGACAGTACCAATACAATACACTTTAATACAGTAGGAATCAGAGGGTCCTGCTCCTTGGAGCTTACAATCTAAGAGGGAAGGTCAAGAGATACAAGAGGTAATAACTGTGGGTGATGTGCTGATTGAGAAGATAAATGTACAGTTGTTAGGTGGGGGCCAGATAGGCTTCTCTGAAGAGATGAGTTTTCAGGGAACGTTTGAAAGTGGATAAAGTAGGAGAAAATCTGACGGATTGGGGTAGAGCATTCCAGAGGATTGGAGAGGCTCTGGAAAAGTCCTGAAGGTGAGCATGGGATGAGGTGACAAGGGAGTTTGAGAGCAGGAGGTCTTGGGAGGAGCGAAGAGAACGATTAGTTTGGTATTTTGTGACTAGATTAGAGATGTAGCTGGGGTCCAGGTTGTGGATGGCTTTGTAAGTTATAGTTAGTATCTTGAATTTAATTCAGTGACTGAGTGACAGCCAATGGAGGGATTGGCAGAGGGGTGTAGCAGACGC
This sequence comes from Aquarana catesbeiana, assembly GCF_042186555.1. NCBI lineage: Eukaryota > Metazoa > Chordata > Amphibia > Anura > Ranidae > Aquarana > Aquarana catesbeiana. The sequence goes on from NC_133328.1 coordinate 319,109,302, forward strand.
TGAGCGGTTTGTGAGGTGGATGAGCCTGGCAGCAGCGTTCATGATGGACTGAAGTGGGGATAGCCTATTTAGAGGTAAACCAACGAGGAGGGAGTTGCAGTAGTTGAGGCGGGAGATGACCAGGGAGTGGATTAGAAGCTTTGTGGTGACATTGGTTAGGAAGGGGCGTATCTTGGAGATGTTGTGGAGATTGAGGCGGGAAGTTTTGGATAGTGATAGAATGTGGGGTCGAAAGGTTAGTTCAGAGTCCAGGATTACACCTAGGACCTTGGCGTGGGGAGATGGGTTGATAGTTGAGCCGCTGATATTGACAGAGAAATCAGGGGAAGTGGCACCTGAGGGAGGAAATATCATGAGCTCGGTTTTGGATAGGTTGAGTTTGAGGAAGTGATGTGACATCCAGGCTGATATGTCTGCTAGTAAGTTGGTAATGCGTGAGGAGACAGATGGAGAGAGCTGGGGGGTGGAGAGATAGATTTGGGTGTCATCAGCGTAGAGATGATATTTAACTGACCCAAGGAGGTGGTGTAGATTGAGAAAAGGAGAGGTCCAAGAGCAGAACCTTGGGGGACCCCAACAGAGAAAGATAGAGGAGAGGAGGAAGTAGAGTTGTAAGTGACACTGAAGGAGCGGTGGGATAGGTAGGATGAGAACCAGCGAAGAGTACAGTCACGGAGACCAAAGGAGTGGAGTTTTTTGAGGAGGAGGGGGTGGTCCACTGTGTCAAAGGCAGCAGAGAGATCCAGAAGTAGTACAGAATAGTGTCCACTGGTTTTAGCCATTAGTAGGTCATTTGAGAGTTTAAGGAGAGCAGTTTCCGTGGAGTGTTGAGGGAGAAAAGCGGACTGAAGGAGATCAAGAAGTTTATTCATGGTCAGATGGTCGCTTAGTCGGTTGTAGACCAGTCATTCAAGAAGTTTGGAGGAGAAGGAGAGTAAGGAGATGGGACGTAAGTTGTTGAGATTGGTGGGGTCCAGTGAGGGCTTTTTAAGTATGGGGGTGACTAGCGCATGTTTTAGAGAGTTTGGGAAGATGCCACAAGAGAGGGAGAGGTTGAAAATATGAGTTAGAGAGTGTAGAATCGAGTCAGAGGGTGAGCTTAACATTTGCGAGGGAGCAGGATCCAGGGGGCAGGTGGTTAGATGAGTGTTAGATAAAAGTTTTGCAACCTCAGTAATAGTAGCAGGGTTGAATGAGGGAAGTAATGATTGTATCTGTGAACATGGGGTGTTGCATGGGGGAGGTTTTTGCGCATTGGTGATCTCCTCATGAATTGTATCAATCTTAGTTTTGAAGTGATTGGCAATCTCCTGGGCAGTGAGTGAGTTGGTGGGTGGAGGCAGTGGAAGACAGAGTAGAGTGTTAAAGGTAGAGAAGAGTTGACGTGGACTGGATGAGAAGGTGTTAATGAGTGTGATCAAGTAGGTCTGTTTGGCAGTGTGAAGGCAGGAATAGTATTTTAGGAGGGCAGATTTATATTGTGTGAAGTCTTCCTGGATCTTAGTCTTATGCCACAGACGCTCAAGAGCGTAGCTACGTTTTCTGAGACTTCTGGTGTCATCTGTTTGCCAGGGTTGTAGCAGTCGGGGCCTAATTCTGCGTGTAGTGAGGGGGGAAAGCTTGTCTAGGGAGGAAGACAGTGAGCTGTTGTAGATGAAAGTGGCTAGGTTGGGGCAGGACAGAGGTGAGATTTTGTCATAGAGATGATCAGTAGCAGAGTAGAGAAGAGAAGGGTTGAGGTGGCGAAGGTTTCTACGTGTAACTGTTAGGCGGTTGGAGGGAGAAGAGGTGGAAGACAGGGAGAGAGCAAAACTGATAAGGTGGTGATCAGAGAGTGGGAGTGGATTGTTGGAAAGGTTGCACGGAGTGCACAGATAGGAGAAGACAAGGTCAAGGGTGTTGCCGTTGGAGTGGGTAGGAGCCTGTATCCATTGCTTCAGGTCAATCGATGAGGTTAGACTGAGAAGTATAGAAGTAATAGTAGTGTTAGTGTTAACAGGGATGTTGAAGTCCCTGAGAATAATTGTGGGGATTTCAGAAGAGAGAAAGTAGGGTAGCCAGGCAGAGAAGTCATCAAGGAAGGCTGATACTGGTCCAGGGGGCCGGTAGATGACAGCAATTCTTAGAGAAATGGGAGAGAATAGATGAATGCAATGTGCCTCAAAAGAGGAGAGTGTCAGAGAGGGAGGTGGGTGAAGTACCTGATAGGTACTGCATGGGGCTAGAAGGAATCCCACTCCACCTCCCTTCCGTCCACTTGGTCTGGGGGAGTGAGTCCAGAGAAGGCCCCCATGGGAGAGGGAAGCAGGAGAAGTAGTATTTGATTCATGAAGCCAGGTTTCAGTAATGGCAAGTAGGTTAAAGGAATTTGTGATAAAGAGGTCGTGAAGGGCGGTGAGTTTGTTGCAGACAAAATGTGCATTCCAAAGGGCACAGGAAAAGGGGGGGCTGGTTTTGGAAAGAGGGATAGAGACCAAGTTCTGTGGGTTGCGGCTCCTGCTAGAGGGTGTAGGGGGATGGGAGCGTTGGGCAAAGACAAATGATGGTGGCCCAGGGTTTGGGGATATGTCACCAGAGATTAGGAGAAGCAGGAGGGTGAGGGAGGTAATGTGGGAATGTGATTTATGTGAAGGGGCATATCTCAGAGTACTGGAGGTTTTATCAGTATATGGATGTAGAATGAGCAAGAGTTGGTAGGAGCAGTAGTAGGGAGAGGACAGAAGGCAGGGTGAAGTCCAGAGATTGAAGTGCATATCACTTGTAGAAAGAATCACTTAGAGATAGAAGCCTTAAGGATAGAAGCCACTGCAATGTGCTCCCCCAGCAATGTGCTGACCCCTTAAGGATGCTCAAATTTATACTGTTATAAGGGTGGGGTTGAAGTTCGTTAATTAATCATGAGTGAATATAAGAATGCCTAACAATCAAAGTGGACTTTTTGCTTTTAAAGTCAGAATAGCAAGAGGCCAGAGGCCTGAATGGATAAGATCAACACATAAAACTTAGGTAAGATAGTCCAGAGCAACAAAAAACAATGTCATGGTTATGCACACAGGGCAACAGATAGAGAGGGCCACATACCAAAGACACACACACAGAGACAGCAAGCAGATCCCAATTTCATTTAACGGTGGAAGATGTGGTTGAGCTGACACATACCAAAGACACACACACAGAGACAGCAAGCAGATCCCAACTTCATTTAACGGTGGAAGATGTGGTTGAGTTGACACATACCAAAGACACACACACAGAGACAGCAAGCAGATCCCAATTTCATTTAACGGTGGAAGATGTGGTTGAGCTGACACATACCAAAGACACACACACAGAGACAGCAAGCAGATCCCAATTTCATTTAACGGTGGAAGATGTGGTTGAGCTGACACATACCAAAGACACACACACAGAGACAGCAATGTATGTAAAATTCTTTAAGTCATGTTTAACCAATTATTGGTATTGATTTCAATTTTATTAAATGTCCACTAGATGGTGTATGTTGAATACCCTAGGCCTTGTTTTATCCTTTTATTTATCCCAATTTATTTATTTACCTTATCCATCATGGGTATTTTGTGTATGTATTTCATTTTAGATCATGCCCGGCTGTTATATCCATTTATGTGTTTGGGTTTCCAAGCCTATAATTAGGCTTGGTCGTACCTATAACCCTTACCCTCATTTATTGAAGCGGCGTGTAATTCGTTTTTGATCACATGCCCCTTCAGGTTGTTATTTATTATGAGGCATGGAGTGCATGGTGTTCTACAGTGTCTAATTTCTGAGGTCCGGGAATGGATGGCGTGGCATGTGGTACGCGCTGTCACTGTGCTGGAGCTTCTCGACTCAGAGTGAGACTTGGACCGCACTGCGTCACATTTCCTTTTCTACCTGCCTTCTGCCTTCAGCTCAGAACAAGGCTTGAGTCACACTGCATCATATCCTCATTTTCTTATCCATTCACAGTGATATTTTGAAGGTGAAGAGTGGAATGCACGCCGGCACCATATTGGAACACCATGAGTGTGAAATCCAGGTGTCCCCTGTTGCCAGTTTTGATGCGATTTCTTATTGGCAGACACATTTATATATATTGGAATGATCACACACGATCCTCACACCCCAGATGATGTCCGATAGGACGAAACGCGCCAGATGACGCTCGTGGAATCATTGCATTTGCCTATTTTTTATTGACAAGTTTGTTTTTATCGGATTTGCTGTAAGGGCAAACCCCCTTTTTTACTATTAAACTTATCATACAGAGTCATATTATGTGCAGTTATCTGTTTTTCATGCATACTACCATGGATCACCACAACATCTAATGTGATTCATAAGTTTGGGCTGAACTTTGTTTGTTCGAATGTTCTGCAGAACACCGAACAATATGCAGTGTTCGGGGCAAATTCGAAAGCCGCCGGAACACCATTAAAGTCTATGGGACATTAACATGAAAAATCAAAAGTGTTCATTTTAAAGGCTTATACAGTGGGGACGGAAAGTATTCAGACCCCCTTAAATTTTTCACTCTTTGTTATATTGCAGCCATTTGCTAAAATCATTTAAGTTAATTTTTTTCCTCATTAATGTACACAAAGCAGCATATTGACAGAAAAACACAGAACTGTGGAGATTTTTGCATATTTAGTAAAAAAGAAAAACTGAAACTGGGGGTCCTGCCAAAAATCCATACAAGACCCTTATCTGAGCACGCAACCTGGCAGGCCACAGGAAAAGAGGGGGGATGAGAGAGCACCCCCCTCCTGAACCGTACCAGGCCACATGCCCTCAACATGGGGAGGGTGCTTTGGGGTAACCCCCCAAAGCACATTTTCCCCCATGTTGATGGGGACAAGGGCCTCATCCCCACAGCCCTTGCCCGGTGGTTGTGGAGGTCTGCGGGCAGGGGGCTTATCAGAATCTGGAAGCCCCCTTTAACAAGGGGACCCCCAGATCCCAGCCTCCCCCCTGTGTAAAATGTACAAATGTACCCCTACCGTTTCACCAAAAAAAGTGTCAAAATGGTACAAAAGACAAGACACATCTTGGGACAAGTCCTTTATTAAAAAATAAAAAAATAAAAATGTCCCACGAAGTCCATATATCTTCTTCTCTCTTCATCTCTTCGCTCCGCCGATGGTCACCCGGGAACGTCACCATGTGGCCCCGCCCTCAGTTATATAAGAACTGTCAAAGCGAAGACACGTCATACGGCGGGTGCCTCACCGGGCAAGGGTTGTGGGGATGAGGCCCTTGTCCCCATCAACATGGGAACAAGGTGCTTTGGGGGGCTACCCCAAAGCACCCTCATCATGTTGAGGGCATGTGGCCTGGTACGTTTCAGGAGGGGGGGTGCTCTCTCGTCCCCCCCATCTTTTCCCACAGCCTGCCAGGTTGTGTGCTTAGATAAGGGTCTTGTATGAATTTTTGGCGGGATCCCGCTATTTTTTTTTTAAATTTGTGCGGGGTTCCCTTTAAAATCCATACCAGACCTGAAGGGTCTGGTATGGATTTTGAGGAGGGCCCCCACGCCTTTTTTAAAAAAATTTTGGTGTGGGGTTCCCCTTAAAATCCATACCAGACCTGAAGGGCCTGGTATGGAATTTGGGGGGACCCCCACGCAATTTTTTTAAAAATTTTGGTTCAGGGTTCCCCTTAATATTCATACCAGACCCAAAGGGCCTTGTAATGGACTGGGGGGGATCCCGTGCCATTTTTTCAATGACTTCTTTTATCTGTATTGCTGGGACCGACAATTCATTATAGCCGCGAGCAGTTTTAAATGACTTTTTTTCCTTTGGAAATGTCACTTTGTGCAGGGACTGTTCTAAACACGGAAAAATGAGCCCCTTTACAGGCTTACTATAGACACCCCCCAGGTACGAAATTTAAATGAATATTACACTTTTATTGTTTCACTTTAAGCATTATTAAAATCACTGCTCCCGAAAAAAACGGACGTTTTTAAACCTTTTTTTTGTATTGATACATGTCCCCTGGGGCAGGACCCAGGTCCCCAAATACTTTTTATGACAATAACTTGCATCTAAGCCTTTAAAATGAGCACTTTTGATTATTCATGTTCGTGTCCCATAGACTTTAACGGTGTTCGTGTGTTCTGCCCAATTTTTCGCCTGTTGTATGTTCTGGTGCGAACCGAACCAGGGGGTGTTCGGCCCATCCCTATTGGCAAGGTGCAATAACTAATATATTTTTGTTTTTGGGTGAAGAAGCTCTCTAGTATGGACCTTTATCTTCAGCTTTCGTTTAAATGTACAGTAGGATAAGTATTGCGGTTGAAAGTTTAATGGCTGTATGAGGTTTTGTTCCCTTTGTCAAGATCACAGACATCAAAATAGATATGACAGTAGCTGACCGAAGCAAAACAAAGGTATGCCTAAAGTACAAGCCAAAATACAATGCACTTATTCATAAGCCAGTGTTCTAGCATCTCAACTTGATACCACTTGCTAAAAGGCTTAGAAATGATTCATGTCAACTTTTGCAAAGAGTCAAGTTTATTCTTCTAATGTGCAGATAGGAGTTCCACACCGCTATCATGCATGTGTACAAATTGCAATATTAAAGTGATACTAAATGAAACATAATAATAAAACAACATGTTATACTTAGCTGCTCTGTACAATGATTTTGCACAGAGCAGCCCCGATCCTCCTCTTCTTGGGTCCCCCACCGGTGTTCTGTACAAAATATTTTACAGCGTGCACATTCAAGAATGACATTTCCTGCAAGGTTAGTTAAAAACACCTGAACATATTCAAAAAATACGGGGGTTTGGTCACACTATATGGTCATATAGTGCTAAGCGCACTTACTACGACAAAGTACCCTGAATTAGTGGGTCCTACTCTAGTAATAGAATGGAAGATCCTTTGTCTCAACCATGGGAGCTGAACTCCTCTATGTGGAAGAACTGAAGGGGATACATCCTATGCACTGGTGGCCACTAAATAAGAGGTAATGAGGAGGGGGAGGGGTGCTCCAGCCCAAAAAACCTGGTCAAGAGCTATTACAATAAACAAAAACATATTTGGGGGGCACACCCTACAATGCGTTTAAATTCAAGATGGTGCTGCTATAAGACCTACAAACAGTACAAAATTCTAGGCTCATCCCCCTATCGAGTGTCCCCATAGCAAGCCACTTGCTAAAGGGGCACTTTTACACGCTCCCTCCCGAGTCCACTGACACATAGTGGACTCAGCTCTACACCCTGTCAATGGCTCCCACTGCTGTGTCTGATCCAAAAACATTTGTTCAGCACAGGTGATATCCTAATAATATTTTTTGCCCCATTCACAGAGAAAAATGTACATTTTCACTTAGGGGTGTACTCACTTTTGTTGCCAGTGGTTTAGACATTAATAGCTGTGTGTTGAGTTATTTTGAGGGGACAGCAAATTTACACTTATACAAGCTGTGCACTCACTACTTTATATTGTAGCAAAGTGTCATTTATTTAGTATTGTCACATGACAAGATATAATAAAATATTTACAAAAATATGAGGGAGTACACCCCTCATATTTTTGTAAATATTTTATTATATCTTTTCATGTGACAATACTAAAGAAATGACACTTTGCTACAATATAAAGTAGTGAGTGCACAGCTTGTATAAGTGTAAATTTGCTGTCTTCTCGAAATAACTCAACACACAGCCATTAATGTCTAAACCGCTAGCAACAAAAGTGAGTACACCCCTAAGTGAAAATGTCCAAATTGGGCCCAATTAGCCATTTTCCCTCCCCGGTGTCATGTGACCAGTTAGTGTTATAAGGTCTCAGGTGTGAATGGGGAGCAGGTGTGTTAAATTTGGTGTTATCGCTCTCACTCTCTCATACTGGTCACTGGAAGTTCAACATGGCACCTCATGGCAAAGAACTCTCTGAAAAAGAGAATTATTGCTCTACATAAAGATGGCCTAGGCTATAAGAAGATTGCCAAGACCCTGAAACGGAAACTGAGCTGCAGCACAGTGGCAAAGACCATACAGTGGTTTAACAGGACAGGTCCCACTCAGAACAGGCCTTGTCATGGTCGGCCAAAAAAGTGCTTGTGCTCAGCATCATATACAGAGGTTGTCTTTGGGAAATAGATGTATGCGTGGTGCCAGAATTGCTGCAGAGGTTGAAAGGGTGGGGGGTCAGCTTGTCAGTGCTCAGACCATACACCGCACACTGCATTACATTGGTCTGCATGGCTGTTTTCCCAGAAGGATGCCTCTTCTAAAGATGATGCACAAGAAAGCCCGCAGTTTGCTGAAGACAAGCAAACTAAGGACATGGATTACTGGAACCATGTCCTGTGGTCTGATGAAACCAAGATAAACGTATTTGGTTCAGATGGTGTCAAGCATGTGTGGCGGCAACCAGGTGAGGAGTACAAAGACAAGTGTGTTATGCCTACTGTCAAGCATGGTGGTGGGAGTGTCTTGGTCTGGGGATGCATGAGTGCTGCCGACACTGGAGAGCTACAGTTCATTAAGGGAAACATGAATGCCAACATGTACTGTGACATACTGAAGCAGAGCATATCCCCTCCCTTTGGAGACTGGGCCACAGGGCAGTATTCCAACATAATAATGACCCCAAACACACCTCCAAGACGACTATTGCCTTGCTAAAGAAGCTGAGGGTAAAGGTGGTGGACTGGCCAAGCATGTCTCCAGACCTAAACCCTATTGAGCATCTGTGGGACATCCTCAAACAGAAGGTGGAGGAGCGCAAGGTCTCTAACATCCACCAGCTCTGTGATGTCATCATGAAGAAGTGGAAGAGGACTACAGTGGCAACCTGTGAAGCTCTGGTGAACTTCATGCCCAAGAGGGTTAAGGCAGTGCTGGAAAATAATGGTGGCCACACAAAATATTGACACTTTGAGCCCAATTAGGACATTTTCACATAGGAGTGTACTCACTTTTGTTGCCAGCGGTTTAGACATTAATGGCTGTGTGTGGAGTTATTTTGAGGGGACAGCAAATTTACACTGTTATACAAGCTGTACACTCACTACTTTACATTGTAGCTAAGTGTCATTTCTTTAGTGTTGTCACATGACAAGATATAATAAAATATTTACAAAAATATGAGGGGTGTACTCACTTTTGAGAGATACTGTGAATACACTGGGCTCATCACTATGCATTGTTTTTTTTTATTCTCAATTCACCAGAGCTGAGAGAACAAGTATTCAAGGGTAATGTTATGTCAAGCACCACTTCCCATTGAAGAACAGATTGTTGGCAGCCAACCAAACTCCAAGGGGGCCCATGTGCACTTCAGCACTGTTTATTTTAAGACATTTCAGCTTTGCAAATCTTTAGAATTTCTTTCAGAATAAGGTCAGCAATGCAATCCTTCCCATTTCTCTTGGTACAGGTACATTTGAGGTAACCAAACGATTGTACACAATATGCATGCAGATCTGCTGGGAGCGTTATTTCCATATAATCTGTCACCATTACATTTCTATTTTGCAAATACACTTTTTTTGTTCAGCGAGAAAAAAATTGCTATTTACCGTATATAATTGATATTTATTCAAAATGTTACACAAATGATACACATACGTTTTATCCACTTAGGATACTCAAAGGTAAATTGAATTACCAGTACTACTGATTGAGATTTAGACCTTTTAATCACTCTAGATTTAGGCAAACCAGCTTCAACCACTGCCTGTATAATATACTAAGGTACGTGAAGCACTTTACACAAAAAGTAACTGTGTGCACTGATGCACCTAGAGCTGGGCCATGAATCCACTTGGTTCTAGGTACAACAATTGACAGGTTGCAGGTGCAATCTGAGTGCAAGCACCATCTGGTGGCAAGCAGGCAACATCTGTATTACTCTGGTGCTGATATCACTTGGCAGTGCCCATGGTACGCAGAAAGGAGGAACCTGCTGTTCTCAGGGAAGTAACATTGCCAGTGCCAACAGTGATTTTTTTTAAACTGCCTATATAAGGAAAAAAATTCTACTTACCAGTAACATAAAAAATGCCCATTACATTGGTGGTCAGTAGAAGGAAGAGTGTCACATGTTGATAATCAGAGAAGGAGGCAATCTTCCTCTCACTGATAACCCAATTAAGAGATATCTTTTCTTTAACTTACAGCCAATGTAAGGGGAATCCTAAATGTCCCATACATTGTAAGTCAGTGAGAGGAAGAATGCTCCTCACATTGGTAGTAACTTAGTACTTAGTTGAAAGGATATCCCTACCTTGGTGGTCAGTTGGAGCAAGAATGCCATTTACTTTGTGAAGAAAACATAGTTCTTTCTACTAAACACCAGTGTAAGGAACATTTTTTCACTTACTACAGATGTGAGAGATGTTCACCAATCCAATGAAAAAGAAGAATTCTGAATGCTGCTTACATGTGGTGGTCAGTACAAGTGTCAAAACTGATAAATGCGACAATCTGCTGCACGGTCTCAGCACTAGGGATGAGCTGAACAACCCCCCCCCCCCCCCTCGGTTTGGTTCACAGCAGAACATGCAAACAGGCAAAAAATTTGTTTGAACACCGTTAAAGTCTATAGGACATGAATGTGAAAAATGAAAAGTGCTAATTTTAAAGGCTTATTTGCAAGTTATTGCCATAAAAAGTGTTTGGGGACCCAGGTCCTGCCCCAAGAGACATGTATCAATGCAAAAAAAGTTTTAAAAATGGCAGTTTTTTTGGGAGCAGTGATTTTAATAATGCTTAAAGTGAAACAATAAAAATGAAATATTCATTTAAATATTGTGCCTGGGGGCTGTCCTTAGTATGCCTGTAAAGTAGTGCATCTTTCCCGTGTCTAGAACAATACCACAGCAAAATTACATTTCTAAAAGAAAAAATGTAATTTAAAATTACTCGCGGCTGTAATGTATTGTCAGGTCCTGGCAATACAGAAGAAAATCATTGAAAAAAACGGCATGGGTCCCCCCAGTCCATTACCAGGCCCTTTGGGTCTGGTATGGAGATTAAGGGGAACCCCACACCCAAATTTAAAAAAAAATGGCGTGGGGTTTCCCCAGGTACTGTAACAGCAGTATATATATAGACTATACGGCCTGCCCTTCATACTCTGCAGAAAATTGGGCCTTAGGTGTTGGTTATACCAGAACACTGTAAGCCCTCACAGTTACTCTTGGTGGGCGCAGGAACAGGCTCCACTGTGAAATACTATATCAAGAATTGTAATTACATGCCCCTGTTAAACAGGGGCAGAAAAATTGGGCCTTTGGTGGTGGTGGTGCCACAACACTGTAAGCCCTTACAGTTACTCTTGTTGGGCGCAGGAACGGGCCCTGCTGTGAAATAGTATATCAAGAATTGTAATTACATGCCCCTGTTAAACAGGGGCAGAAAAATTGGGCATTGGGTGGTGGTGCCACAACACTGTAACCTCTCACAGATACTCTTGTTGGGCGCAGGAACGGGATGGCACGTACCTTGGAGGTGAACCTGACATGCAGAGGGAGACCTCTTGTACAGCCCTGGCTCCAGAGTCACTGGAGTTGGGACAGTTACCGTAGGAGCACAGTGAAGTATGAGTGCCTGCAGAGTTCTCATGGCTGGAGATGATGACAGCTGGCAGAGACAGGAATCGGCTTGGGTGCTGTGGATGCAGGTCCGCAGGAGCAGGTGCACTGAGGGGCAGCAGATGCAGATGCACACAGATGCAAGACAGCAGGCAGGAGCAAGTTAAGACTAGCCAGGTAATACACAGAGGATCAGTCAGGCAGAAACGGCAGGCAGAGAATGGTCAAAGTTCAGGCTGGGTTAGTAACGGGAGATCAGGCAGACAGGTAAACAGAGCAGGGACAGAGAAGCCAAAGGTCAGGACTGGAGACAGCAACGAGGTCAGGAAGCTGGGTCAGATTTGGATCAGATGCGGGTTCAGGATAAGGTCACAGGGTAAAGCTGCAGATAAAACAGCAAAGGACTAATGCAGTTGGAGCCCTTTTAAAGGCCACTGGGTGCCAAGGCAACGTCACTGTGCGCGCATGCACAATCTCCGTGATCTGCGCTCGTACATGTGTATTGGCGCTTGTCTGTTCACCACTGGATGCCTGTTAGCCGGACTGCGCCTCTCCGAACCTGTGCACCTGAGACCTGTTGCAGAACTATGCGCAGTGTGTCCATGACACGGCCCTGCGTTGAAATATTATATCAAAAATTGTAATTACATGCCCCTGTTAAACAGGGACAGAAAAATTGGGCCTTGGGTGGTGGTGGTGCCCTAAACCAAAAATATTTTAGGAAGCTAGAATCACCAAGATTGAGGAGGAATAGAATAGTCAGCATGGGCAGTCTTCAAGGGATCCCACATCCATAGCAAATTCAATCAGTTTCATTAGTATCAGGTACTTGCTAGCTGCTGATCCATGAATGATCTATGAATGTGAGCCTATCAACGGAGTCTGTGGACAGGAGCAAACCCTCCAGCAGCACTGAATGAGTGTTCAGAAAGCATGCTGGATGCAGGACAGGCCAGTATCTCAATTGCATATTGAGCTAGTGCTGGCCAGTGGTCCATCCTCAAGACCCAGTAACCCAGCGGATGCTCTGTTGGAAAAGTCTCCAAGTCTGCTCTTGCCCCTGGATATTCCTGCACCATGTAATGCAGACTCTGGAGATGGTTGCTTGAACCAATCAGACCTTAGTGCTGAGGACTGAAAAATTGTTTAAAGGCATTGGTCAGCTGGCCACCTTCTCCACCGCTTTTCCTCTGACTGAATGAAGCTTGAGCAACACGTTGTCCAGTACCAGGAGATTGTAACCTCCAAGGATCTGGAAATGCCTTTCTTCAAGGCCTCTTGAAGATGTATCATCCTCTGCTCCCTCTGAGAAGGCAGGATGAGTTCTGCAACCTTACCCTTGTAACGTGGATCAAGAGGGGTTGCCAGCCAGTAAATATCCCTCTCCTTGATACCACAAATCCTAGGGTCCTTTCACAGGCTCTGCAGAATCAGGGAGGCCATGCAGCATAAGTTTGCAGAGGCATTCAATTCTGAGTCCTCTGGGTCACTAAGGATCACATGATCTGTAACTACCTCCTTCCAGCCACGTACAACTCCTTGGGTTTCTGGGGACTGAAAACCATCCCTTGAAGACTGCTGCTGAGTCTTATCCTCTACATCCATGCTGACACAATCCTCCTCCTCCTCTTCTTCCTGTGTTTTGGGCGGGCCCGCAGGAATGTTATCTGGATAAAGGGGGCCTTGAGAGGTAAGGAAGTCCTCCTCTTCCTCGCTGTTCTGCCATAAGTGCCCTGTCCATGATTCCAGCAAGCGTATGCTCCAACAGGAAGACTAGAGGGACAGTGTCACTGATGCATGCATTGTCACTGCTCACCATCCTTGTGGCCTCCTCAAATGTTGATCAATAGCCACTGGCATGGCGAAAAGAGGCCAAGCTCCCCTGACCCTGTCCTGGTGCCATACTCGCACAGGTACTCATTGATGGCCCTTTGATGTGTGTGCAACCGCTGAAGCATTGCCAACATTGAGTTCCACCTTGTGGGCATGTCAAAAAGGAGGCGGTTGGTGGGCAGATTGCATTTCCTTTGAATGTCAGCCAGCCAAGCACTGGCATTGTATGACTGGCGGAAATGACCACAGACTTTTCTGGCCTGCCTCAGGGAATCCTGTGAGCCTGGGTGAGCTCAAGAACCGCTGCACCACCAAATTCAGGACATGTGCCAAACATGGAACATTGGTCTAGTGTCCCTGTCGGAGGGCGGAGAGAAGGTTGGTGCCATTGTTGCATACAACCATTCCTGGCTGAAGCTGGCATGGAATCAACCACCTATGAGCCTGCCCCTGCAGAGCTGACATAATTTCTTCCCCAGTGTGACTCCTGTCCCCTAGGCAGACCAACTCAAGCACCGCATGGCATCTTTTAGCCTGACTGCTTGCGTAGCCCCTTGAATGCTCATGGAGCACCTCTGGTTCAGAGAACAAATCTGCAGAAGAGGCCATAGAGGAAGAAGAAGAGGAGGGGGTGGAGGAGAGAGCTGTGGCAGAATCACCACTAGCATTTTGGTGGTGTGGTTACGGAACAAGCTCCGACAACACTGAACCCTATCCTGCATCCTTCCCAGCTGCCAGCAGAGTTACCCAGTGTGCCGTGAAGGAAAGGTAATGTCCCTGCCCATTCCTGCTATACCATGAGTCAGTAGGAATATGCACATTACTGCTGACCGCCTTGTCCAACGAGGCCAAAACATTGCCTTCCACATGCCGGTAGAGAGCCAGAATGGCCCTCCGTGAAAAGAAATGGTGTTTTGGAACCTGCCACTGAGATACAGCACATTCCACAAATTCACGAAAGGGGGCAGAGACTACCAGCTGAAAAGGCAGCAGTTGCAGTGCTAGCAATTTGGCTAAGCTGGCATTTAGACGCTGAGCATGTAGATGGCTGGGACCAAATTTCTTTTTATGGTTCAGCAACTGGGGTAGGGAAATTTGCCTGCTAAAATCAGATGGTGGTGTACTGCTAGCAGATTGGTTGCAAGTACTCGGGACACCTATTGCTTTACCTTCATTCCTCTCAGTGCAGGTTTTTGAGAGGACTGGAGGTATAGTAGGGTTGGAGATCCCAGATGAGGAGCAAGGAGAAGTCTGCCTTTTTCTTTGATGTGCGTCTTTCAAGTGCTGTTGCCAAAGGACTGCATGGCAGGTCGTCATAGGTCTGGTCAAGCATGTGGTGCCCAAGCAGCTGCTAGTCTGGCCACGCTTGATCCACTTCAGACATAGGTTGCAAACAGCAATGGTGCGATCTGCTTCACACGTGTCGAAAAAGGCCCACACCAAGGAACTTTTAAAAGTCAGCGGGGAGTCAGCAGCGCCCTGCACCTGCGGAGCTCTGCGGTGTGATGCAATAGGGTGGCTGCCCTTAAGCTGCCCCCTAGAGCAGTGGTCATCAACCCTATCCTCAGGGCCCACTAACAGGCCAGGTTTGCAAGATAACTGAAATACATCACAGGTGATATAATTTGCTGCTCAGTGATTGCAGTATTCTAGTCTGCATCTCCCCAAGGTAATACATAAAACCTGGCCTGTTAGTAGGCCCTGAGGACAGGGTTGATGACCACTGCCCTAGAGGACTTCCTGCCTCATTGGAGTTGTGCCTCCTCCTCCTCTCTTCTCTCAGGCACCCAAGTACAGTCAGTGACCTCATCATCCCCTCCCTCCTCTTCACTGGAGCAAACTTGGCAGTAAGCTGCAGCTGGGGGAACATGACTGCCAGTTTCTTGTCCTTATTCTAGGCTCATGTTACTCCCTTCCTTAACCTGGAAACCAACATTGAAGCCTTCAAATCACTGCACATCCTGCAGCAGCATGTACCCAACACTGTGGTCGAATAATTCTGGGGACTCCTCCGTGCATGATGGTTGGGCTACGGAAGTAGTGACTGTGGATAAGGAGCCGGTGGAATAGGCCGCTTTGGCAGCTGCGTTGGAAGGCAAACTACTCTGAGCCTGGGTGACAGAGGATGAGGAGGATGAGGACTGCTTTGTTATCCACTCCACCAACTCTTCTGCATGCTCTGACTCAATAGCACAGCCAGCAGCAGAAAAAAAGGACAAGCGTGCCCCACGGCCACCCACTGAGGATGCAGCATGACCAGCACTGTTGACTGTAGACACAGAGGCTGCTTGCCCTCTTTTATTGGCCTGCCTTTCCTTTGTGGCCTTCCGGACATGATGTATATTTTGCAACACCACACTACACTGTATTAGATACTGTGTTAGCAACTATACTACAGCTGCACTGTATTGTGTACTGTGTACACCACCAGAAATGTAGTAGAAACTGTACACACTGTATTAGATACTGTGTACACCGCCTGCACTGTATTAGCAACTGTACTACGGCTGCACTGTATTGTGTACTGTGTACACAACCAAAAGTGTAGTAGAAACTGTGCACACTGTATACGCCTGCACTGTATTAGCAACTGTACTAAGGTTGCACTGTATTGTGTACTGCGTACACCACCAGAAGTGTAGTAGAATCTGTACACACTGTATTAGATACTATGTACACCGCCTGAAGTGTATTAGAAACAGTACACCATGAAAAGCACTGTAGATATAGGTTACACTGGATGCAGAGTATATATATATATATATTGATATTGGGGGTTGTTTAGCTCAAGCGTAGATGCATTTTTTATGCAGTCAGTCCACATCAGACAGGCATTATAGTTAAGGGCCTGGTAGCCCATGTTTATTAAATGGAAAAACAAAAGCAAAAGGTCCATTCAGGGTTCCCACGTAGGGGTTAAAACTTCGTTTAGCACTCAAATGAAAAACATACATCACCTGGCTCTCTATTGTCAGCAGTTTCTCTGCTTGCTCTCAACAGACTTGATTCTTTCCAGCCTCCAGGACTCACTGGCTTCCGTAGTCTTCCTGACTGTCAAGGCTGGCCAGCCTTTCCTAGTCCCTGGGAAAAGAATCCCCCTTACACAGGCTGCAGTCTCCCATAGGGCAGACAGATTTCCAGACACAGATCTGTCTTCATGCAGCAATAGCAAGCTGCTCACACTCCACCTTCCTTCCCCCACTGCTCTCACCAGTCCCTCCTTATATGGACTGTGTGCACTTGTGCACACAACCTGCTGGCTATCCACAAGACCTGGACACAGGGTTGGAGATCCCTTCCCACCCAAAACTCTTAGGGGTCTCCAAACTATAGAGTCCCATACAGAACTAGCAAAACCTGGAGAAAGCTGCTAGAGCAGATTTCTCCTCTCAAAATAACTGCTCTGTAGCCTTGCAGTCACCTGACATGCAAACTCTGTGTCCTTATTCCATCCCTTTCCATATTGACAGAGCCTCGTTCTGTCACAATATATATATGAGACTGTATATATATATATATTAATACATTGCCTGCACTGACTAAATATACTGTAGAGTAAACACTGAATATATAGTCTATGCTAAATGCAGAGTATATATATATATATATATATTCCAATACCACCTCTATGCTGACAACACCCAAATCTATTTCTCTACCCCTCAGCTCACTCCCTCTCTTCTCCTCACGTATCACTAATTTAATATCAGATCTATCAGTCTGGATGTCACAGCACTTCCTCAAACTCAATCTATCCAAAACCTAACTTATAATTTTTCCTCCCCCATATGCCCCTTCCCCTGATCTCTCTGTCAAAATCGATGGCACAACTATAAGCCCATCCCCACATGCCAAGGTTCTAGGTGTAGTCCTAGACTGTGAACTCTCCTTCAAGCAACACATCCAATCACTGTCCAAATCCTGCCGCCTCAACCTCCGCAACATCTCCAAAATATGCCCCTTTCTAACCAATGACACAATAAAGCTCTTAATTCACTCGCTGGTCATTCTCGCCTCGACTACTGCAACTCCCTTCTCATTGGCTTACCTCTATATAGTCTATCACCTCTTCAATCATCATGAATGCCGCTGCCTAACTCATCCACCTTACCAATTGCTCTTTGTCTGCCACTCCTCTCTGTCAATCCCTCCACTGGCTTCCGCTCAGCCAAAGAATTAAATTCAAAATTCTAACAACTACGTACAAAGCCATCCACAATTTCGCCCCCAACTACATCACTAGCTTAGTCTCTAAATACCAACCTACTCATTCTCTTCGTTCCTCTCAAGACCTCCTGCTCTCTAACTCCCTCGTCACCTCCTCCCATGCTCGCCTCCAGGACTTTTCCAAAGCTTCTCCAATCCTATGGAATGCCCTACCCCAATCTGTCCGCTTAGCTCCTACTCTATTAGCTTTTAGACGATCCCTGAAAACCCTTCTCTTCAGAGAAGCCTATCTTACCCACACTTAACTGTATTTTCATTTTTTCCATCAGCTCATCCCCCACAGTTATTACCTTTTGTTTCCACTTGACCCTTCCTTCTAGATTGTAAGCTCTAATGAGCAGGGCCCTCTGATCCCTCCTGTATTGATTTGTATTATAAGTGTACTGTCTGCCCTCATGTTGTAAAGCGTTGCGCAAACTGTTGGCGCTATATAAATCCTGTATAATAATAGTAATAAAATTATATATATATATATATATATATATATATATATATATATATATATATATACATATATATATATATACATATATATATATATATATATATATATATATATATATATATATATATATATATACATATATATATATATATATATACATATATACATATACATATATACATATATATATATATATATATATATATACATATATACATATATATATATATATATATATATATATATATATATACATATATATATATATATATATATATATATACATATATATATATATATATATATATACATACATATATATATATATATATATATATATATATATATATATATATATATATATATATATATATATATATATATACATATATACATATATATATATATATATATATATATATATATATATATATATATATATATATATATATATATATACATATACATACATATACATACATATATATATATACATATATATATATACATACTTATATATATATATATATATATATATATATATATATATATATATATATATATATATATATAGACATACATATATATATATATATATAAATATAGACATACATACATACATACACACACACACACACACACACACACATTCTAATCTTCTCATCTTTTTGGCGCTGTACACCACCACAATGGATTTAAAATGAAACGAACAAGATGTGCTTTAACTGCAGACTTTCAGCTTTAATTTGAGGGTATTTACATCCAAATCAGGTGAACGGTGTAGGAATTACAACAGTTTGTATATGTGCCTCACACTTTTTAAGGGACCAAAAGTAATGGGACAGATTAACAATCATCCATCAAACTTTCACTTTTTAATACTTGGTTGCAAATCCTTTGCAGTCAATTACAGCCTGAAGTCTGGAATGCATATACATCACCAGAGGCTGGGTTTCATCCCTGGTGATGCTCTGCCAGGCCTCTACTGCAACTGTCTTCAGTTCCTGCTTGTTCTTGGGGCATTTTCCCTTCAGTTTTGTCTTCAGCAAGTGAAATGCATGCTCAATCGGATTCAGGTCAGGTGATTGACTTGGCCATTGCATAACATTCCACTTCTTTCCCTTAAAAAACTCTTTGGTTGCTTTCGCAGTATGCTTCGGGTCATTGTCCATCTGCACTGTGAAGCGCCGTCTGATGAGTTCTGAAGCATTTTGCTGAATATGAGCAGATAATATTGCCCAAAACACTTCAGAATTCATCCTGCTGCTTTTGTCAGCAGTCACATCATCAATAAATACAAGAGAACCAGTTCCATTGGCAGCCATACATGCCCACGCCATGACACTACCACCACCATGCTTCACTGATGAGGTGGTATGCTTTGGATTATGAGCAGTTTCTTTCCTTCTCCATACTATTCTCTTCCCATCACTCTGGTACAAGTTGATCTTGGTCTCATCTGTCCATAGGATGTTGTTCCAGAACTGTGAAGGCTTTTTTAGATATTGTTTGGCAAACTCTAATCTGGCCTTCCTGTTTTTGAGGCTCACCAATGGTTTACATCTTGTGGTGAACCCTCTGTATTCACTCTGGTGAAGTCTTCTCTTGATTGTTGACTTTGACACACATACACCTACCTCCTGGAGAGTGTTCGTTATCTGGCCAACTGTTGTAAAGGGTGTTTTCTTCACCAAGGAAAGAATTCTTCAGTCATCCACAGTTGTTTTCTGTGGTCTTCCGGGTCTTTTGGTGTTGTTGAGCTCACCGGTGCGTTCTTTCTTTTTAAGGATGTTTCAAACAGTTGATTTGGCCACACCTAATGTTTTTGCTATCTCTCTGATGGGATTGTTTTGTTTTTTCAGCCTAATGATGGCTTGCTTCACTGATAGTGACAGATCTTTGGATCTCATATTGAGAGTTGACAGCAACAGATTCCAAATGCAAATAGCACACTTGAAATGAACTCTGGACCTTTTATCTGCTCCTTGTAAATGGGATAATGAGGGAATAACACACATCTGGCCATGGAACAGCTGAGCAGCCAATTGTCCCATTACATTACTTATATATATATATATATATATATATATATATATATATATATATTAGGGATGAGCCGAACACCCCCCTGTTCGGTTCGCACCAGAACATGCGAACAGGAAAAAAGTTCGCGCAAACATCGTTAAAGTCTATGGGATACGAACATGAATAATCAAAAATGCTAATTTTAAAGGCTTATATGCAAGTTATTGTCATAAAAAGTGTTTGGGGACCCGGGTCCTGCCCCAGGGGACATGGATCAATGCAAAAAAAAGTTTTAAAAACGTCCGTTTTTTCAGGAGCAGTGATTTTAATAATGCTTAAAGTCAAACAATAAAAGTGTAATATCCCTTTAAATTTCGTACCTGGGGGGTGTCTATAGTATGCCTGTAAAGGGGCGCATGTTTCCTGTGTTTAGAACAGTCTGACAGCAAAATGACATTTCGAAGGAAAAAACCCATTTAAAAGTACTCGCGGCTATTGCATTGCCGACAATACACATAGAAGTTCATTGATAAAAACGGCATGGGAATTCCCCACAGGGAAACCCCGAACCAAAATTTAAAAAAAAAAATGACGTGGGAGTCCCCCTAAATTCCATACCAGGCCCTTCAGGTCTGGTATGGATATTAAGGGGAACCCCGGCCAAAATTAAAAAAAAAAATAACATGGGGTTCCCCCTAAATTCCATCCCAGACCCTTCAGGTCTGGTATGGATTTTAAGGGGAACCTCGCGCCAAAACAAAAAAAAAAACGGCGTGGGGTCCCCCCAAAAATCCATACCAGACCCTTATCCGAGCACGCAACCTGGCAGGCCGCAGGAAAAGAGGGGGGGACGAGAGTGCGCCCCCCCTCCTGAACCGTACCAGGCCACATGCCCTCAACATTGGGAGGGTGCTTTGGGGTAGCCCCCCAAAACACCTTGTCCCCATGTTGATGAGGACAAGGGCCTCATCCCCACAACCCTGGCCGGTGGTTGTGGGGGTCTGCGGGCGGGGGGCTTATCGGAATCTGCAAGCCCCCTTTAACAAGGGGACCCCCAGATCCTGGCCCCCCCCTGTGTGAAATGGTAAGGGGGTACTTACCCCTACCATTTCACTAAAAAACTGTCAAAAATGTTAAAAATTACAAGAGACAGTTTTTGACAATTCCTTTATTTAAATGCTTCTTCTTTCTTCTATCTTCCTTCATCTTCTTCTTCTTCTGGTTCTTCTGGCTCTTCTGGTTCTTCCTCCGGCGTTCTCGTCCAGCATCTACTCCGCGGCGTCTTCTATCTTCTTCTCCTCGGGCCGCTCCGCACCCATGGCATGGGGGGAGGCTCCCGCTCTTCTCTTCATCTTCTTCTTCATCCTCTTCTCTTCTTCCTTCTTCTCTTCTTCATTTTCTTCTCCGGGCCGCTCCGCGCCCATGCTGGCATGGAGGGAGGCTCCCGCTGTGTGACGGTGTTTCCTCGTCTGACGGTTCTTAAATAACGGGGGGCGGGGCCCCTCTGACGCACGGTGACTTGTCGGGACTTCCCTGTGACGTGAAAAAACGGCCAATTTTAAAACTTTTTTTTGCATTGATCCATGTCCCCTGGGGCAGGACCCGGGTCCCCAAACACTTTTTATGACAATAACTTGCATGTAAGCCTTTAAAATTAGCACTTTTGATTTCTCCCATAGACTTTTAAAGGGTGTTCTGCGGCATTTGAATTTGCCGTGAACACCCCAAATTGTTCGCTGTTCGGCGAACTTGTGAACAGCCAATGTTCGAGTCGAACATGAGTTCGACTCGAACTCGAAGCTCATCCCTAATATATATACATATATCAAATACACTGCCAATAACTGAATAACCTGCCTGCTTAATCTAAATCAAGCCATCTCTCTGTCCACACCAACAACACTACACACGGCCGCCGTGTAGGCAGCCATATATAGTGTGGGGCGTGGACTTAGTCCCCCTAAGCCATGATTGGCCAAAGGCACCCTGCCTTTGGCCAATTATGGCTCTGTGGTCAGGCTCCAAAGCACCCCATCCCATGTTGAGGGCATGTGGCCTGGTACAGTTCAGGAGGGGGGGTGCTCTCTCATCCCCCCTCTTTTCTGGCGGCCTTCCCGGTTGTGTGATCGGATAAGGGTCTGATATGGATTTTGGGGGGACTCCTACACCATTTTTTTTATTATTGACCCTTCGGGCCTGGTATGGATTTTGGATGGGGCCTGCGCCATTTTTTAAAAATTTGGCGCAGGTTTCCCCTTAATTTCCATACCAGACCTGAAGGACCTGGTATGGATTTTTGGGGGACCCCCACGCAATTATTTAAAACATTTTTGGTTCGGGGTTCCCCTTAATATTCATACCAGACCCAAAGGGCCTGATAATGGACTGGGGGGGAACCCATGCCATTTTTTTTTAAATGAGTTTTATTTATATTGCCAAAACCCGACAATTCATTACATCCGCAATCAGTTTTAAATGACTTTTTTCCTTTAGAAATGTCATTTTGCTGCAGTACTGTTCTAAACACGGGAAAACTGCACCACTTTACAGGTATACTATAGACACCCCCCAGGCATATTTAAAGGAATATTTCATTTTTATTGTTAAACTTTAAGCATTATTAAAATCACTGCTCCCGAAAAAACTGACATTTTTAAAACTTTTTTTGCATTGATACATGTCCCCTGGGGCAGGACCCGGCTCCTCAAACACTTTTTATGACGATAACTTGCATATAAGCCTTTAAAATGAGCACTTTTGGTTTTCCATGTTAGTGTTCCATAGACTTTAACGGTGTTCTGTGGCTTTCGAATTTGCCCCTAACGCCGCATATTGTTTGGTGTTCTTCGAACAGCCAAACAACCAAAGTTCGGGCCAAACTTATGCTCGGGCTGAACCAATCACCCATCCTTACTCCCAAGAAGAGGTTATAGCTGAACTCCAGGTAAATGTCTAAATACATAGATGAATTTCATACTGCATATGAGAGCCATTTTGCTTGCTAAACAATTGTATTTCTATCATTCCAGTTCTCAGATTTAACTAAAAAGTTATTCAAGTCTGAATACTATTAAAGTAAGGTTACACCCACCAAGCAAGCTCAGGTTCCTAGAAAAAAATCCCTGCCTCCAAATGTGGTTGGAAATGACAGTGAAAATGATTCAGATGTGTACTGAATGGAGTTTGTCCTAAAGCACCACACAGGCCCACCGCCCAGTATATCAAGGCCGGACGCCAGACCTCCCGTAAAGGGGAGTAATGGGCCACACAACTATAAAGTAAACAAAAATATAAATCATATGTTCACAATGAGTGTGTGAGGAAATACATGCTCAACAGTTAACTAATATAGTGTATATTCATTACTTACTTAGGTTAAGTGTGCTAATGGTATAGGTAGCTTATTAATCCTCTGGATGGTATTGTGGTGCCTGGATTTTTTCCAAATGCTGTAAAATGGCATACATATGCACACAAATTAGAAGGATCCCAAATGCCCCAGAAATATAAATAGATGTAATTAAATGTAATTAAAATACTAATCAGGTTGTCCACTGCACTCAAAAATATCACTATGCCCATTATACAAAAAGTAACACCCATTGATTAAATTATACCTTTAAGGAATCTAATGAAGATGTGCAGATTCTAGGCAGCCATACTGGGGCAAATGGCATGAGTCTGTGTAAAGAAAGAGTCACACCATCACCAGGACGTACACTAAGGCTAATGAAGCAAGAAGCAAAGGACTCATGTTTGACAAATTGGACCGACATCTGGCATCTGGCCTCCTATATACCTCCCTCCATCCCACCGGTGTATGGCATAATGGTGGGATGAGGATGAGAGGCAGGGAACCATGCATGCAAGGCAGAGCCCCCTCCCTTGTGTCAACATCAGATTATCTAGTCTAGTAATCTAGTAATGGCGGTGATCAGTGATTTTTATCGGGACTGCGGCATTATGGCGGACAGATCGGACACTTTTGACACATTTTTGGGACCATTGACAATTATACAGCGATCATTGCTATAAAGATGCACTGATTACTGTGTAAATGTCACTGGCAGGCAAGGGGTTAACACTAGGGGGAGATCAAGAGGTTATCTGTGTTCCCTAGTGTGTATTCTAACTGTAGGGGGATGGGAGTGACTGGCGGAAATGACAGATCGTTGTTCCTAGCTAGTAGGAACTCACGATCTGTCTCTCCTCTCCTCACAGAACAGGGATTTGTGTGTTTACACACACACGTCCCTGTTCTGGCTCTCGTGCCTGCGATCGCGCTTGGCCGGTGGTCATCGCGACCGCTGGCCATGTGCATTGGCACCCCCGCAGTGCAGCGGGCACGCGCCTGCTATCCAACTTAAAGGGAACGATGTACAGCTACGACGGTTCGCGGGATCGTGCTGACCTGCCACAGTAAAATGACGGTGGCTGGTCAGCAAGAGGTGGCGTCAGTGGCAGGAATAATGCCCCAAGGGCCAGAAAAAAGGCAAGCAAATCCAGCCCCAAGGCCACAGTTTGGAGACCTCGGGTATAGGGGATTAGAACAGATTTATCTGAACTCATATACAGTAGCATCCCTGTGAAAAAAAAAAAAACACCATTAAAAATGCAAAAATACCCTCTCTCAAATGTTTTGGATTCCTGGAACTAGGCTTTTGTGCTTACTGCATGGCTATCAAACAATCACAAATTTATTTTAATGTTACAACAACAATTTATACAAACTAATTTTTTCCTCTGTGCATTGCAATGTAACAGTTCTACTAACTAAAAAAGTGACTTTGAGATTTACCATTTAGCCCTCTCTGTCTGGCAGAAAAATGTATAATATGTTATATTATACATTATGTTATATTATATATTATATATACACACTGCCACAGCTGCAGAGGCTTCTATCTGCACTTGGTCTTCCTTTGTGGGCTGCCGTGGCTTGAATGGCTGAGCCGCGATAATGTCACTCCCGCACATGTGCACAGGACTCTTAGACATGGTATACAGCTCCGAAGGCATGACACGGGTATGCCGTTCCTTTAGAGCGCATGTGCTGGTGACTTCACTTGCTGCTGTTCACTAGAATATCTCCTAAACAGTGCAAGTTTAGGAGATATTCATTTAACCTACAGGTAAGCTTTATTATAAGTTCTAATATTCAAGTGGTTAAGGCCAGCTGATAAGCTTGACAAATTCTAATTAGCAAAAAGTGATAAGACACCTATCACAACTAAAAATTGCATCATGTTTACTATTGTTTACCATTGTTTTACAATCAAACTATTTATGACCTGCCTTAGGTCTGACTTTGAATTTAGTTTAAAGGAGAAGTCCAGCCTAAGCTCGTTTGGCTGAGCTTCTCCTGTGGATCACAGGAGTGCAATTCGCTTTGCACTCCTGTGACCCGTTAAAGTCCGCTCTCTGCTGACGTCACAGGAATCAGTCCAGGCACTGCGTCATCACGACAATAAAGTCTGGATCCTCCAGGTGCCTGGACTGATACACGTCTCAGTGAGCCGCTGAGAGCCTGAGACGGCCACTCCCTGCCCCTCCACAGCTCAGCGGTCCAGTGAGCATGGGGGGGGCAGAGTGGAGAGCTGCTGACTGACAGTCAGCAGCTCTCTGCTCGGGGAGCCGTGAGAACTGAGCCATCAGCGGTGTTCTCAGTGCAGAGGCGCCGGGGAACAGATGCTGCATCCACCTAGGTAAGTATGAAACTGCAAAAAAAAACAAAAAAACGTACTTCTCTTTTAATGCAGAATTAGTCCATTCCTAGTAAAATGTCAGAGTGGCCATAAATGGTACTGAAGCAATATCAGCATAAGGTTAACATCAAAGTGTTAGGGGAATGACTTGTCACCTTTAATTGCTGTGAGTGTATTTTACGCAATGCCAGTCAAGTTCCCCACAGCCCAAACTGGATGAGTGAGTTTGGGGTGGAGGAACTTGACTGGCCTGCATAGAGTTCTGACCTCAACCCGATAGAACACCTTTGGGGTGAATTAGAGCTGAGACTGCAAGCCAGGCCTCCTCGTCCATATCAGTGCCTGACCTCACCAATGCGCTTCTGGAAGAATGGTCAAACATTCCCATAGACACACTTGTAACCTTGTGGACAGCCTTCCCAGAAGAGTTGAAGCTGTTATAGCTGCAAAGGGTGGGCCAACTCAATATTGAACCCTACGCACTAAGACTGGAATGCCATTAAAGTTCATGTGAGTGTAAGGGCAGGGGTCCCAATATATATATATTTATATAGATATATATCTATATAAAATATATATGCATATACAAACACTCATTGTGTTTGTCTGATGGAATTACATGTTTTCATATTAGGAAATACCCATTACATGCCCAGGCTCTTCCTTTTTCCCATCATTTTTTCACATAGTGAACCACTAAATAGCTTTTTTTTCTACATTAAATGCTTTTAAATACATGGTACATGAAAAATTAATCATGTGTCATTTTGTTCCTAGTACTAGTAGAGAGAGTGCCAGTTACAATGAATCATAATAAGAATGAAGAAGCAAAAATAGAAGGAACTTCTTCTGGCGTGTACTTCTTACTTGCCAAGAAATACAGGGGTTGATTTACTAAAACAGGTGAGTGCAAAATCTGGTGCAGCTGTGCATGGTAGCCAATCAACTTCTGACTTCAGCTTGTTCAATTAGGCTTTGACAAAAAAAAAAAAAAACTGTAAGCTGATTGGTTTATATGCAGAGCTGTGCCAGATTTTGCACTCTAGTTCTAGTAAATCAACCCCACATTCCGGTCTTAGTAATTGTTCTAGCAACTAAGTAGTTATATCTATTGTCAGGAGTGTAACTACAGGTCATGTGGAAAATTTTGATGGTTGCCCTCTGTCAGACTTTCTTTATGGCACCTGGTAATGCCACTGATCTCAAACATTAGGTATGCAAAGGGAAGGTCTTTGTGGCCTTAGACGTTCTTTTAGACCCAAGGCCAGAAACAGCCCTGATAGAAGTGACAGGCTGATCTCCTAGCATCAGTGTGGTGCACACTGCACCAATAAGAGGCAAACCAGTCTTCTCTAACTTGGGAGTATTAGCAATGGCCTGTGACTCCTCATGGGAAACATCATAAGTTAAAGACTTAGCCTACTGCAAATCCACCAAAATCATTGTGGCCCTTCGTTCAGAAGCTTCTAAGGGCGCAGGCAAATCCAATATACAGAGAATGTGCAAGAGATGGCTCAGTATTGCACTTGCACCCTCTGTGCTCAGAGTTGAAGAGCAACTAGGTACTCTGGGTCATAAAGTCCTTCATGACTATAATAACATTTTCAGCCAAAAGGGCAGAGGACTCAGTCACACCCAATAGGGCAATTTGATAAAGGAAGAGAAGCTAAAAACAGAGGGCAGCATGATTCCTGGTAACACATGTTGTCTCTATAGGAGGGTGCACGGCAAGCAGTCGCGACCAGTTAGTGGAAAGTGTACTGGGGGCACCTAATACAAGACTTTTGCCTCCATGTATAGAATCAGACAACAAAGCATGTTACAGGCACAGTGTTGTAAACAATGCACAGGCTCAGGGTCAGAAGCAAGGCCTCTAGTACTTATGAAACCTGGACAGGAAGTACTCATGAAGCCTGGTCACTTTTGCTGGACAGCTTGATATGTTAAATTAATTGTAAAGATAAAATGAAAAAACATGGTATACTTACCTGCTCTATGCAATGGTTTTACCCTGTCATGTACATCACTGAAGCAACATCCAGCTCAGGTAAGTATAGGTTAGGCTGGAGGTGGGAGGGGGGCTGCATACCAAAGATATCTTATCTTCTGCCTTTAGAACCACTTTAAAGTAAGCTGAAAAATAATAGACTTACTGGCATAAAATAATAAAAACCTACAAAAGAAAACAAAAGGAACCATGAAATGTAAAGATTGGTAAGCTGCAACATAAAACATTTTTGCTTTTGGGGTAAGATCAGTTTAATTTTACAGCTAACTGTTCTTGTTCTCAGTAACTTATCAGCCTTTCAACAGCATATATAGATTAGACGTAAAAGATATCAGGATGCACCACCACTTCAAGAATGTGCTAAATGTCATAGCTTAATAGTCAGTAAAGAAAAAAAAAGAGTAGCATTAACCAGTTGCCGACCACTTCACGCCGATATACGTCGGCAGAATGGCACGGGCAGGCAGAATCACGTACCTGTACGTGATCTGCCTCCCGCGGGCGGGGGGTCCGACCGGACCCCTCCAGTGCCCGAGGCAGTTGGCATTTCTCCCCCGGCGATCAGAGGTGAGGGGGAGGCCATCCATTCGTGGCCCCCCCTCCCGATCGCTCCCAGCCAATGGAATCATTCCTCTGCTGCTGTATAGTAAACAGCAGCAGAGGAAATAATGTCATCTCTCTTCGGCTCGGTATTTTCCGTTCCGGCTCCTAGGAGAGAAGACATCCGAGTGAGTGCACAACACACACACAGTAGAACATGCCCGGCATACATTACACCCCCCATCACCCCCCGATCACCCCCTAATCACCCCTCCCCCCCCCGTCACACTGACACTAAGCAGTTTTTTTTTTTTTCTGATTACTGCATTGGTGTCAGTTTGTGACAGTTAGTGTGGTAGGGCAGTTAGTGTTAGCCCCCTTTAGGTCTAGGGTACCCCCCTAACCTCCCCTAATAAAGTTTTAACCCCTTGATCACCCCCCGTCGCCATTGTCACTAAGCGATCATTTTTCTGATCGCTGTATTAGTGTCACTGGTGACGCTAGTTAGGGAGGTAAATATTTAGGTTCGCCGTCAGCGTTTTATAGCGTCAGGGACCCCCATATACTACCTAATAAAGGTTTTAACCCCTTGATTGCCCCCTAGTTAACCCTTCCACCAGTGATCACCGTATAACTGTTACGGGTGACGTTGGTTAGTTAGTTTATTTTTTATAGTGTCAGGACACCCGCCGTTTATTACCGAATAAAGGTTTAGCACCCTGATCACCCAGCGGTGATATGCGTCACCCCAGGCAGCGTCAGGTTAGCGCCAGTACAGCTAACACCCACGCACGCAGCATACGCCTCCCTTAGTGGTATAGTATCTGAACGGATCAATATCTGATCCGATCAGATCTATACTAGTGTCCCCAGCAGTTTAGGGTTCCGAAAAACGTAGTGTTAGGGAGATCAGCCCAGATACCTGCTAGCACCTGCATTTTTCCCCTCCGCCCGGCCCAGCCCAGCCCACCCAAGTGCAGTATCGATCGATCACTGTCACAAAACACTAAACGCATAACTGCAGCGTATGCAGAGTCAGGCCTGATCCCTGCGATCGCTAACAGTTTTTTTGGTAGCGTTTTGGTGAACTGGCAAGCACCAGCCCCAGGCAGCGTCAGGTTAGCGCCAGTACCGCTAACACCCACGCACGCACCGTACACCTCCCTTAGTGGTATAGTATCTGAACGGATCAATATCTGATCCGATCAGATCTATACTAGCGTCCCCAGCAGTTTAGGGTTCCCAAAAACGCAGTGTTAGCGGGATCAGCCTAGATACCTGCTAGCACCTGCGTTTTGCCCCTCCGCCCGGCCCGGCCCAGCCAAGTGCAGTATCGATCGATCACTGTCACTTACAAAACACTAAATGCATAATTGCAGCGTTCGCAGAGTCAGGTCTGATCCCTGCGATCGCTAACAGTTTTTTTGGTAGCGTTTTGGTGAACTGGCAAGCACCAGCGGCCTAGTACACCCCGGTCGTAGTCAAACCAGCACTGCAGTAACACTTGGTGACGTGGCGAGTTCCATAAGTGCAGTTCAAGCTGGAGAGGTGGCAAGCACAAGTAGTGTCTCGCTGCCACCAAGAAGAAGACAAACACAGGCCCGTTGTGCCCATAATGCCCTTCCTGCTGCATTCGCCAATCCTAAAAATTGGGAACCCACCACTTCTGCAGCGCCCGTACTTCCCCCATTCACATCCCCAACCAAATGCAGTCGGCTGCATGAGAGGCATTTTCTTTATGTCCTCCCGAGTACCCCTACTCAACGAACCCCCCAAAAAAGATGTTGTGTCTGCAGCAAGCGCGGATATAGACGTGACACCCGCTATTATTGTCCCTCCTGTCCTGACAATCCTGGTCTTTGCATTGGTGAATGTTCTGAACACTACCATTCACTAGTTGAGTATTAGCATAGCGTACAGCATTGCACAGACTAGGCACACTTTCACAGGGTCTCCCAAGATGCCATTGCATTTTGAGAGACCCGAACCTGGAACCGGTTACAGTTATAAAAGTTACAGTTACAAAAAAAACACAAAAAAAATATAAAAAAAAAAAAATAGTTGTCATTTTATTGTTCTCTCGCTCTCTATTCTCTCTCTATTGTTCTGCTCTTTTTTACTGTATTCTATTCTGCAATGTTTTATTGTTATTATGTTTTATCATGTTTGCTTTTCAGGTAATTTTTTTACACTTTACCGTTTACTGTGTTTTATTGTTAACCATTTTTTTGTCTTCAGGTACGCCATTCATGACTTTGAGTTGTTATACCAGAATGATGCCTGCAGGTTTAGGTATCATCTTGGTATCATTCTTTTCAGCCAGCGGTCGGCTTTCATGTAAAAGCAATCCTAGCAGCTAATTAGCCTCTAGACTGCTTTTACAAGCAGTGGGAGGGAATGCCCCCTCCCACCATCTTCCGTGTTTTTCTCTGGCTCTCCTGTCTCAACAGGGAACCTGAGAATGCAGCCGCTGATTCAGCCAGCTGACCATAGAGCTGATCAGAGACCAGAGTGGCTCCAAACATCTCTATGGCCTAAGAAACCGGAAGCTACAAGCATTTCATGATTTAGATTTCGCCGGATGTAAACAGCGCCATTGGGAAATTGGGAAAGCATTTTATCACACTGATCTTGGTGTGGTCAGATGCTTTGAGGGCAGAGGAGAGATCTAGAGTCTAATAGACCCCAATTTTTTCAAAACAGAGTACCTATCACTACCTATTGCTATCATAGGGGATATTTACATTCCCTGAGATAACAATAAAAATGATAAAAAAAAAAATAAAAAAAAGGAACAGTTTAAAAATAAGATAAAAAAGCAAAAAAATAATAAATAAAAAAAAAAGCACCCCTGTCCCCCCTGCTCTCGCGCTAAGGCGAACACAAGCGTCAGTCTGGCGTCAAATGTAAACAGCAATTGCACCATGCATGTAAGGTATCACCGCGAAGGTCAGATCGAGGGTAGTAATTTTAGCAGTAGACCTCCTCTGTAAATCTAAAGTGGTAACCTGAAAAGGCTTTTAAAGGCTTTTAAAAATGTATTTAGTTTGTCGCCACTGCACGTTTGTGTGCAATTTTAAAGCATGTCATGTTTGGTAGCCATGTACTCGGCCTAAGATCATCTTTTTTGTTTCAAACATTTGGGCAATATAGTGTGTTTTAGTGCATTAAAATTTAAAGAAGTGTGTTTTTTCCCAAAAAAATGCATTTGAAAAATTGCTGCGCAAATACTGCGTGAAAAAAAAATGAAACACCCACCATTTTAATCTGTAGGACATTTGCGTTAAAAATATATATATATAATGTTTGGGGGTTCAAAGTATTTTTTTTGCAAAAAAAAATTTTTTTTCATGTAAACAAAAAGTGTCAGAAAGGGCTTTGTCTTCAAGTGGTTAGAAGAGTGGGTAATGTGTGACATAAGCTTCTAAATGTTGTGCATAAAATGCCAGGACAGTTCAAAACCCCCCCAAATGACCTCATTTTGGAAAGTAGACACCCCAAGCTATTTGCTGAGAGGCATGTCGAATCCATGGAATATTTTGTATTGTGACACAAGTTGCGGGAAAAAGACAATTTTTTTTTTTTTTGCACAAAGTTGTCACTAAATGATATATTGCTCAAACATGCCATGGGAATATGTGAAATTACACCTCAAAATACATTCTGTTGCTTCTCCTGAGTACATGGAATGCCCAGGTGGCACAAACCCCCCCAAATGACCCTATTTTGGAAAGTAGACACCCCTAAATATTTGCTGAGAGGTATAGTGAGTATTTTTCAGACCTCACTTTTTGTCACAAAGTTTTGAAAATTGAAAAAAGAAAAAGAAACATTTTTTTCTTGACTTTCTTCATTTTCAAAAACAAATGAGAGCTGCAAAATACTAACCATGCCTCTCAGCAAATTGCTTGGGGTGTCTACTTTCAAAAATGGGGTCATCTGGGGGGGGGGGGTTGTGCCACCTGAGCATTCCATGGCCTCCGAAACTGTGATAGGCAGTGAAGAGTGAAATAAAAAATTTACGCCCTTAGAAATCCTGAAGGCGGTGCTTGGTTTTCGGGGCCCCGTACGCGGTTAGGCTCCCAAAAAGTCCCACACATGTGGTATCCCCATACTCAGGAGAAGCAGCTAAATGTATTTTGGGGTGCAATTCCACATATGCCCATGACCTGTGTGAGCAATATATCATTTAGTGACAACTTTGTGCAAAAAAAAAAAAAATTGTCACTTTCCCGCAACTTGTGTCAAAATATAAAATATTTCATGGACTCAACATGCCTCTCAGCAAATAGCGTGGGGTGTCTACTTTCCAAAATGGGGTCCTTTGGGGGGGTTTGTGCCATCTGGGCATTTTATGGCCTTCAAAACTGTGATAGGTAGTGAGGAGTGAAATCAAAAATTTACGCCCTTAGAAATCCTGAAGGCAGTGATTGGTTTTCGGGGCCCCGTATGCGGCTAGGCTTCCAAAAAGTCCCACACATGTGGTATCCCTGTACTCAGGAGAAGCAGCTGAACATATTTTGGGGTACAATTCCACATATGCCCATGCCCTGTGTGAGCAATATATCATTTAGTGACAACTTTTTGTAAATTTTTTTTTTTTGTCATTATTCAATCACTTGGGACAAAAAAAAAATTAATATTCAATGGGCTCCACATGCCTTTCAGCAATTTCCTTGGGGTGTCTACTTTCCAAAATGGGGTCATTTGGGGGGGTTTGTACTGCCCTGCCTTTTTAGCACCTCAAGAAATGACATAGGCAGTCATAAACTAAAGGCTGTGTAAATTCCAGAAAATGTACCCTAGTTTGTAGACGCTATAACTTTTGCGCAAACCAATAAATATACGCTTATTGACATTTTTTTTACTAAAGATATGTGGCCGAATACATTTTGGCCTAAATGTATGACTAAAATTGAGTTTATTGGATTTTTTTTATAACAAAAATTAGAAAATATCATTTTTTTTCAAAATTTTTGGCATTTTTCCGTTTATAGCGCAAAAAATAAAAAACGCAGAGGTGATCAAATACCATCAAAAGAAAGCTCTATTTGTGGGAAGAAAAGGAAGCAAATTTTGTTTGGGTACAGCATTGCATGACTGCGCAATTAGCAGTTAAAGAAGCTACGCAGTGCCAAATTGTAAAAAGTGCTCTGGTCAGGAAGGAGGTAAATCCTTCCGGGGCTGAAGTAGTTAATAATAATAATAATATTTTATATTAGGGCATGATTGTTATTGCTAAGGTATACAATAACCCTAAAATATAATAAAAATGTAAAACTGAATCCTACAAAAAATTAAAACGTGTGAATAGGACAACAAACCTCATGTTTTGCTGTGCAAAGAAAAGAGGTAAAGCTGTGACTAGTGATAATCTTGAAGATTCCTCAATTTTCTGTCATTAGTTTTTGACTATGCTCCTCAAAGAGGGTTAGGGCCTGTTTCAACTGCAATCTCTCCAATACAAAATAATACATAATGCACTGGATATGGACTGTCTTTACATCTCTCAGTTATTCTATGACTATTTCCTCAACAGCCTTTTAGCTGGGCCCTCTCTCCCACACCTAGGCCCTTTAACAGCTGTGTGGACTGCTATGGATATAGTGACGCCACTCACTGTTATCACAAAGCATATTTTTTATCCTAAATGTGTAAAAAAAGAGAGTGTTGCAGTAGTTTAATATATTTTATTACCTACAATTATGTTTCCTGGCCAGGTGATAGGACATTGAAGAGCTGGCTCTATGAAGAATCTACTCTCTCCTCTCCCAGGGACCTTGCTGATGTTCCTATAGGGAATGTGTGCAATTAATACATGAATAATGTGGAAGGAGAGTAGAGACAGTAAAGAATGGATGATGGATTACAATTTGGAGGCTATACATATAGGGAATGTTTTTCACGTGCTATTAGTATAGCGACTGTTACTGACTTCAAAAAGCCAGTAAAAGCTGTTAAACTTCTGAATTAAAATAGACTTTTGACCTTAATATAACATCTCTGTCTATTGATCTTTACATATTTGTATAAATATGCATACCCATAGTATTCTGTTTAGGGTTTCATGTAGATGGCTTTTAAGAGTCCGTTCAAACCTTTTCTGTATTGAGCTATGCACAGGTTATTTTTCATCAACTATTGTGCAAAGCACCTGATCAGTTTCTGTTTATATGCATTTTGTGGCATTTGGCAAAATAGCATACATGCTCGCAATTGGACTGCGGTTCATAGGTTCAAGGAACCCTGAAATCGGGGGGCATAGAGGCACTCCGGCTGTCTTAAATATAATTGTATACAGGACTTGGCTGTCCTTTTAAATGATCATGAAAAAAACAATATGGCCCTGTATACTTATCTTCCACTGTTTCAAGAGAATATACCACTGTCCTAAATTGAAATGTGAAAATGTACCTCCAAGCCACTTTTTTTCTTTTCTTTTGGGATATAATGTGGAAAGTTTAGAACCTCTGCCAGATTTTTCTGGCTCGTTGTCTATCTGTAACAACTGCCAATTTCCCTATTGATGGCACAGAAAGCAATACGTTCCAAAAAGGTAGTCCAGTCTTTCCCAACTAAACTAACATTTTTGAATGCAGTTTGTTCCATGTTGAATAGTCTTTTCCTGTCCCCAGAAAACTGGAAATACCCCTTTGTGGTCATAAATGGCATTAAACCTGATTGAGGTCCTAACTTATACCCACTCAGTCCAAAACAAAAGAAATATGGTTCCATCCTCAAAATATTTTTTGTTTGTACCAATACATGTGAAATGACTTTAATGCTAAAGGCAGTATATGTCTTTCAGTTTGTTCATTTAAGATATCTAAGCCAATATTTTTTGTTTTACTTTCTCAGCCTTTTAATTAAATTGTCAAATTTAATCACATACTTTTCATGCTGCATTATCAAACCCTGTATAACTTCCCTTCTCCTCTAATTCACACCTGCAGTTAACAAACATCCTCCTTTGAAAAGGACCCCTAGGCTGCTTGTCTCCTCATGATTGTTTGCACATGGTTATTATCTAGTCTAGTCTAGAGACAAATGCATAGGTCGCTAGTCATATCTGTCAGGCCTGGATTTTAATTGAACAATTTATATACAAACGTTTGTGTGTTTACCCAAATAAAAAAAATGGTTTACATGGTTTTATAAAATGGTCTATTTATGAAATAAAGTTTTAGCTACCATATTCTTAAATTAGACCTGTGCCCAAGCTTGTAATACTTATTAAAGGCATCTAGAGCTCTATGTATAGTATACAACAGGAACCCTGAAAAAATAATATCAAAATTGATAGACCAATTTTTTCTATCAGACTAAGAAATATGCAATAGTGAATATGTAGAGAATAAATAGCTGAGTTAAAGAGAAAATATGCATGTATTGGATAGCAAACCCCAGGGAGGCAAAATAAGTATTAGGCAGTTAAAAATCTAGGTAAACCATGTGGCAGAGCCACTTCATCAGAAGACAGGTTAAAGGCTAGTTATTTCATAAACCTGTGTGCCATGGGAAAAGCTATCAATACCAAAAATATCAATAAATACAAATAATTAATAAATAAAAACCATGCTGCCACCCATAAAGTGTATAAAAACTGAAAATAATAATGAATGTGAAATATAGGGGGCGCTAGTGATTGTCAATTAAACACAACCAATAGACTAACTGTATATACAGTAGTATAGTTAATGTGCTAAATAAAATATATAAAAAATGACACTTCATAAATATATAAACTTTCAGTTCATAAAGTATGTGATCCAGACAAGTGTAAACAAAATATGTGAACAAAATTAATAAAAAATGTATGTAATATCAAGTCCTTCTAATTATACCTAGACATGAAAAACCGTGACATAAAGACAGTGAATACTACCAAAATTGTGCAAAAAAAATGTTTAAAAAAATTATCAAGAGGACTAAAATTGTCTGTGAATTAAATCCAGCTTCCTCTCCACACCGTGCTATGAAACCCAGTGATCAGTGTGCATCCTAAAAACTCTCCAGTAGTCAATGCGCGCTTGTTCCCACTCCTCATGTCTCATAGTGTTGAAAATTTATTTAAAATTAGTGACAAAAAACAACAGCAAAAAATAGATGGCCTCTTACATAAAATGGTGTCCAATCAGCACTAATACAGCCCGCAAGTAGACTAAGAACTTGAACCACTGCTCTGT
Source organism: Aquarana catesbeiana (assembly GCF_042186555.1). Lineage (NCBI taxonomy): Eukaryota > Metazoa > Chordata > Amphibia > Anura > Ranidae > Aquarana > Aquarana catesbeiana. The sequence goes on from NC_133328.1 coordinate 319,145,836, forward strand.
TTTGTGTCACAATGAAGCCTTCAGGATCCTCTCCCAATAGACTATCAAAGCAAATGATAGCCGCCTGACCAGCTGCTGAATTTCAACAACTGGCCCACTGACGCCATTGACCAAATATGGCTATGACCATATTTCATCAATGACGTCACCCTGGATGACTGACGGCTTGTTTACAATTTGAAACAAGCTGGTGTGCAGGTGGAAAGTGTCAATTAGTGGTTGTAGTAATACAGGTAGGGTTCAGGTGGGTGAAATTAACAAATCTGTCTATTTAATTCAATGAACTACTAATTTCTCAGGTTCAGGTTGACCTCATGGTCGACCCAAACCTGAAGCTCATCCCAAGTTCAATAATCTCATGCAAGTCACCCAATTTAAAAATTAATTCACTCAATGTAAGAAGTGGATTCCTTTCCTGCACTCATTCTTTTTTATGCTTCCTTTTTAGGCTCTTAGGAGGACCAGGTAGGTAGGAGAAAGGGTGAGTAACACCCCAAATTTGTTTTTTGAGGGTATCTATGGATAGCAAGGTTTCAGACAATACTCTGTGTTTGCAGGTTTTCCTAAAGTGCCTAGAAGGTCATGTATAAGGCACTATATTTGCCATATTGACTATATATCTCCATGTTTGTGATTTGGTTTATAATATAATAATGTGAAGCAATCATCTCATGTATACCTAAGTTTTAAATAGAATGCATAATCTTTTAAATTTTTTTCTGAACTTATAAAAGATCAGTTTAATGTGAATACCTACATCAGTTTGTGTTTATTCTGTTTCTACATAACATTTGTAATTATAAGGAAGCAATGTTTGCATTACATATGCAAGATATGCTTTCTGTCTTGCAGTACTATACAATACTTGTGCTTAATGCACCTTATCTGATTGCAAGTGTATGAGCTGGCCAATTCACTGAAGGCAACACGCTGCCCATGTGCCTGATAATTTATCTCAGCAGTAGTTAAGAGAGAATAAATAATCAAATATCTGCTCACTCCTTGGCTCGGTCCCCCTCCCAATACAGTTGACATACACATGCAGAAATGTATAGTACCGTATGTATTTTAAAAAGAAAAAAACATTTTGTTCATCAAAAAACTTGTACGTGGCAAGTGAAAATGCGTATTTCCATGCAACTCTATGGACTGACTCTCACAAGGGAGGGACACTGAGATTGGGCACATGCTTGTTATTTCTTGAGTCACCTTTGACTAACCTTAAACTAGGCTTAGACAGGCAGATGTCCCATTGAGAGCTGTAAGTTTAAGATATCAGTTTGTCCTCCAACCAGTTATTGTGCTGGGAATTGCTGTGATTTCTTCTGTGATATGGACAATGAGTGTTGGCAGAATGCACAGGGATGCTTTTCTACTCATTTTCCATTGCTACCCACTTTCATAGAATTTTTACTAACAAGCACTTTATCTCCAAAATGCATTAGTCTATGTTATCAAGTTCTGCACAGCCTCAATATAGGTAAGTATACACAATGTGGTTGATTTACTAATGGACTTTGCAAGGACATTTTCACCTACCTTACTACCTAATAAATGTGTAATGCTCAAGGGAAAAAAATAAATAAAACCTAAACTTTGATTGTACATCATTACACAATATCAATTAGTTCAGCTTCTCCCTATGCACCCAGCTAAGTGGAAATTCCCTATGCAAAGTAAACATGCTTTACCCCTTTAGTAAATTATCCATAATATTTTAGATAAAATGTGTAAGCAATGTTATATGTTTTACATTAAGCATCTTACTACCCAATAAATAAGTTGATTAGACTGTAGCTGCATAATATAGATTTTGACTTATAAGCTAATTAGCTTGGTAATTGATTTACTTTACTGGAAAGCTACCAAGCTATTTGTATAGCCTTCTGATGGCCTTTGATTATCTTTGATGTTAATATTGTGTCTGTGAGGTTGTGTTCACATACAGTACATACAGTAACTAACTGTAACATGAGAAGTCTGAATTTTCATTAAATTCGATTTTCCCAAACTTCTAAAACAAGCGCATATATAAATTCTATGTATATGTTACCGTTTTGCCAGTAGCTTGTGCATTGCAATGAACCATTCATCTTACAAGGGGTAGTTTGATATAGACAGACTATTTTAAAAGTTTATTTATCCTTGACAGCTACTACTTACATTGTGTTTTGTTTATTTCTGAGTTCACTAAGGTGTAAGAAAAACTTTAGCTCTCTTGGCTTTCCAGTAAATCTAAACCAAAAAAGCCTACAAAAGATTTATTTTTATATTACATAGTTACATAATTGGTGAGGTTGAAAAGAGACAAGTCCAACCTGTGTAGGCGTTTTTATGTTAATAGTACATTGTATACCCCTGTATGTTGTGGTCGTTTAGGTGCCCATCTAATAGTTTTTTGAAATTATCAATGCTCCCCGCTGAAACCACTGCTTGTGGAAGAGAATTCCACATCCTTACCGCTCTTACGGTAAAGAACCCTCTACGCAGTTTAAGGTTAAACCGTTTCTCTTCTAATTTTCGTGAATGTCTGTGTGTCTTATTAAATTCCCTTGCGCGGAAAAAATTTCTCCCTATTGTGGGGTCACTAGTACGGTATTTGTACATTTAAATCATATCCCTTTCAAGCGTCTCTTCTCCAGAGAGAATAAGTTCAATGCTTGCAGTCTTTCCCCATAGCTGAGATCCTCTAGTCCCTTTATTAGCTTTGTTGCCCTTCTCTGGACCCACTCCAGTTCCAGCACATCCTTCCTGAGTACTGGTGCCCAGAACTGGACGGCATACTCTAGGTGCGGCCGTACCAGAGTCTTGTAGAGTGGGAGAATTATTGTTTTATCTCTGGAGTTAATCCCTTTTTTAATGCATGCCAATATTCTGTTGCGTCATATTTTAATGCATGCCAATATTCTCTTGCAGCAGCCTGGCATTCCATGCCATTGCTGATACTGTCATCTACTAGGACTCCCAGGTCCTTTTTCATCCTAGATTCCCCCCAGAGGTTCTCCCCCTAGCGAGTAAATTGCATTCATATGTTTCGCACCCAAATGCATTATTTTACATTTTTCAACATTAAACCTCATTTGCCATGTGGTTGCCTACCCCATTAATTGTTTATATTCAGAATGTATAATGCGCTAATATTAACCTCCCAATATAACACGGTGTAACCTCCTAATGGTTAATCAGTGAATCATGTGCAAAAATAAGCAAATGGAACCTATTATAAATAACATAACATCCTTCACCATAATAAATCCTATAACTAAATATCAATGTGATAATAAATTATTAAACATAATAAAAAAGGAAGAAAAATTAGATATATTAATGTGATGAACCACAGTGCACAAATATCTCAATAGGACAGCATACCACTGTGAAGAAATGCATTTGGTGATTGATGAATTTGGACAGGTTTCAATGAGTAACCCCAGTGATAGATGGCTTGCTCATATATTCAGCTGCTCATTAGCATGGGCTGGCTTCTGGCTTTCAAAGAACTTCCGCAGTATGGAACAACAATGAAAGAGTATATTAAATATTCCCTATAAGCTAAACTTCACTCACACTTTCCAGCAGAATGAATCACATATGGTAAGGTCAGTTGCATACAGCTAACAGCTGGCATCTCCTCACACGCCAACAGTGCACACACAGCACTGCTCGTCACTGGCTCCTACTGACCGGTTTCATCACTAGACAAGTGACTTTTTCAAGGGTGACCATGTGACGACCTTGCTTAACATTTATAGTGTGCATGCCGGTTGCCATAGTAACCAGGGAGTGTAATGCATCATCATGCCGCTATATGCGTTCTGCACTACATTCAAACAACATAATATCCATACAAAGCAACAATTTAATACATACAGATACATAATCTTTACAATAAAACATATTTAAAAACATAACTGCAACTCTAACCTAAGACCCATTAAAAATACATGAAGTAAGCAGATATAGCCTAGGAACTCCCTCCAGTGGTGAACCAATGGAATTACATCTCTACATAATCATCCTCTAATGAACTAAGGATAAATGGATGTGTATGAGGTTTTTTTGACAAAAATATTTTAAAAATATATAATAAAATTATTAAAAATATTTTAAAATATTAGAACTTGTTTTGAAGGAGCAAATGTCAAGAGATAAATTAAAAATCCGAAATAAAACAATTTATATCAAAATCTATATTTAAGCCCAATGGTGCAAGAGTCCTCATTTCAAAAATCCATTTTGATTCATTTTTACTTAATTCTCTCACTTTATTACTACCCCACCAGTAGTTATGAGCTTCGACTCGAACATCGGCTGTTCACCGAACAGCGAACAATTTGGGGTGTTCGCGGCAAATTCGAAAGCCGCGGAACACCCTTTAAAAGTCTATGGGAGAAATCAAAAGTGCTAATTTTAAAGGCATATATGCATGGTATTGTCATAAAAAGTGTTTGGGGACCTGGGTCCTGCCCCAGGGGACATGGATCAATGCAAAAAAAAGTTTTAAAAATGGCCGTTTTTTCGGGAGCAGTGATTTTAATTGTCATGGTTATGCAATAGAGTTTGTTTGTCAGCTTACCTGTCTCCACGTGTTCATCTCCAAAGACCAGCTGTCTCTCACCTGACTGCTTTATTTAACTCTCCTCTAGCATGGCTCCACCCCAGCTCCTATCAGAGAACTCTATATTAACCTCTGCACTGCAGGTCAGCCCTGCTGATCAACCTTTGTGTGTTTGGCTTCCTGTTCCTGCCTGCCGTGTGCTCTATGTTTATTTCTGTTACCGACCTTGGCGTGTTCTATACTATTCCTGTCTGCTCGTGACCCTGACCTTTGGCGTGTCCCCGACTATCCCTGTTTGCCTGTGACCCTGAACCTTGGCGTGTACTCTGTTGTCCTTGTCTGCTTGTGGCTCTGACCTTGGCTTATTCCTTTACTATCCCTATCCTTCTGTTACCTACTGTGGGTGTGAGCTGGGAGACTCTGGGGGTCGCGACCTGAGCCAGTTGCAGCCCAGTCCATCCTCACCACTAGAGGCTCTGGTGAACACCTGCTGGCTCTTAGACTCCACACCCCAGGGAGTCCTACGCTCTAATCCTGGTGGGATCCGTGTTGGTGTTCCAGCGGCCCTGCCTTCCTTATACCCGGACTCCCATCCACAGCAGTCAGCCGTATGATCCACTGCCTTGCGGTGCACTCCTGATCCCAATGGTGTGCATCTGTCACCTAGCCTCAAGGTGACCTGACATTAATAATGCTTAAAGTGAAACAATAAAAGTGTAATATTCCTTTAAATTTCGTACCTGGGGGGTGTCTATAGTATGCCTGTAAAGGGGCGCATGTTTCCCGTGTTTAGAACAGTCTGACAGCAAAAGGACATTTCAAAGGAAAAAAAGTCATTTAAAAGTACTCGCGGCTTTATGAATTGGCGGTCCGACAATACACATAAAAGTTCATTGATAAAAACAGCATGGGATTCCTCCACAGGGGAACCCCGAACCAAAATTAAAAAAAAAAGGCGTGGGGGTCCCCCTAAATTCCATACCAGGCCCTTCAGGTCTGGTATAGATATTAAGGGGAACCCTGCGCCAAAAAAAAAAAGGCGTGGGGGGTCCCCCTCAAAATCCATACCTGACCCGATTTTAAGGGGAACCCCGCGTCAAAATTAAAAAAGAAAATGACGTGGGGTCCCCCCAAAAATCTATACCAGATCCTTATTCGAGCGCGCAACCTGGCAGGCCACAGGAAAAGAGGGGGGGACGAGAGAGCGCCTCCCTCCTGAACCATACCAGGCCACATGCCCTCAACTTGTTGATGAGGACAAGGGCCTCATCCCCACAAACCTTGCCCGGTGGTTGTGGGGGTCTGTGGGCAGGGGGCTTATCAGAATCTGGAAAGCCCCTTTAACAAGGGGACCCCCAGATCCCGCCCCCACGTGTGAAATGGTATGGGGGTACAAAAGTACCCCTACCATTTCACAAAAAAAGTGTCAAAAATGTTAAAAATGACAAGAGAGTTTTTGACAATTCCTTTATTTAAATGCTTCTTCTTTCCATCTTCTTTCTTCTTTCTTCTATCTTCTATCTGCCTTCGGTTTCTTCCTCCATCTTCTTCTTCTTCCTCCGATCCTCTGCTTCTTGCTCCGGTGTTCTCGTCCGGCATCTTCCTCTGCGCGCCGTCTTCCCTTCTTTATTCTCGGGCCGCTCCGCATCCATGATGGGAGGCTCCCGCTGTGTGACGCTTCTCATCTTCTGACGGTTCTTAAATAACGGAGGGTGGGGCCACCCGGTGACCCCGCCCCCTCTGACACATAGGGACTTGACGGGGACTTCCCTGTCTGCCCCTCTGACATCAGAGGGAAAGCCTCGGGGAAGTCCTCATGCATCAGAGGGGGGCAGGGTCACTGGGTGGCCCCACCCTCCGTTATTTAAGAACCGTCAGAAGACGAGAAGCGTCACACAGCGGGAGCCTCCCATCATGGATGCGGAGGGGCCCGAGAACGAAGAAGGGAAGAAGACGCCGCGGAGGAAGATGCTGGAGGAGAACACCGAAGGAAGATAAAAGAAAGAAGAAAAAAGAAAGAAGAAAGAAGAAAGAAGATAGAAGATAGAAGATAGAAGAAAGAAGATAGAAGAAGCATTTAAATAAAGGAATTGTCAAAAACTGTCTCTTGTCATTTTTAACATTTTTGACACTTTTTTTGTGAAATGGTAGGGGTACCCCCTTACCATTTCATACAGGGGGCCGGGATCTGGGGGATCCCTTGTTAAAGGGGCTTCCAGATTCCGATTAGCCCCCCGCCTGCAAACCCCCACAACCACTGGGCAAGGGTTGTGGGGATGAGGCCCTTGTCCTCATCAACATGGGGACAAGGTGCTTTGGGGGGACCCCAAAGCACCCTCCCAATGTTGAGGGCATGTGGCCTGGTACAGTTCAGGAGGGATAAGGGTCTGGTATGGATTTTTGGGGGGACCCCACATCATTTCTTAAAAAAAAAAAAAATTTGGTTCAGGGTTCCCCTGTGGGGAAATCCCATGCCGTTTTTATCAATGAACTTTTACGTGGACCGACAATCCATATAGCAGCGAGTAGTTTTAAATGACCTTTTTTCCTTTGAAATGTCATTTTGCTGTCAGACTGTTCTAAACACGGGAAACATGCGCCCCTTTACAGGCATACCATAGACACCCCCCAGGTATGAAATTTAAAGGAATATTACACTTTTATTGTTTCACTTTAAGCATTATTTAAATCACTGCTCTCAAAAAAAGTAAGTTTTTAAAACTTTTTTTTGCATTGATCCATGTCCCCTGGGGCAGGACCCAGGTCCCCAAACACTTTTTATGACAATAACTTGCATTTAAGCCTTTAAAATTAGCACTTTGATTATTCATGTTCGAGTCCCATAGACTTTAACGGTGTTCGAACAAATTTTTGCCTGTTCGCATGTTCTGGTGCGAACCGAACAGGGGGGTGTTCGGCTCATCCCTGCCCGCCAGTGCGGTTTATATTTTTCAATTGCCCAAAATTTCAACAACACCTGGTTTTTATCATGATATAAAGCCATATGGCGTGATACACTGTGTTTTGAAAAACCTTTTGTGGTTGCCCACCCCATTAATTGGTTTAGATCTTCTTGTTAGGTTTCTACATCCTGCGTAGAAGTTATTGCCCTGCTTAGCTTAGTATCGTCCGCAAATACTGAGATTAAGCTGTTTATCCCATCCTCCAGATTATTTATGAATATATTAAATAGGATTGGTCCCAGGACAGAACCCTGGGGGTTATTTTACAAAAAGCAGTTGGTAAAAATGTTAAAATTATATATATATATATATATATATATATATATATATATATATATATATATATATATATATAGTTCAATCACCACCCTACTAAAATCCCTAGTGATTAATCACTGCTAGTCTATTTGTAAAACAATTGCATAGCTATTCAACAAGCAAAACTGTAGGTGCATTTGTTGTGTGTGAATTTTAACCAGAATTCAGCATTTTCTCATTCGCTTTAGTGATTTTAAATAAATTTACAAACAATGGGACAAAATCAAATGTTCTTAGATATTTTTGTGGCTCATTTTGATTAAATGTTGTTGGGTTATTGTTTTAGGTTATCTACTCCTTTGGTTGAATGTTCTTAAGATACTGTTTTAGACTATTTTTGGTCAAATGTTATTAGGCTTTTGTTTTAGGCTAGTTTCTCCTTGGTTGAATGCTCTTGGTCTATTGTTAGGGCTATTTTCTTATCTGGTTTAAAGCTATTAGACTATTGTTTTAGGCCATTTTCTCTTGTTGTCAAATATTCATACACTATATTTTCCCTCAGGATTGAATGTTCTTAAAGTATGCCTGATTTACTAAAAATCACCTAAGTAATTCTAACCTTAGACTTCTTAGAGCAGCTCATTTCCAATGTATGCTTTAGAAGCTTCCATTTACTGTGCTGCCATTCTATACTGTGAGCATAGGCGTGCGCACTGGGTGTGCCAGGTTTGCCTGGGCACACCTTAATCACCTTGTGTGCTGTGGATGCCCCCTGTTTAGACCCGTGATATTTTACCAAAGCCCACCTACTGGGGCTCCAAAAAAAAATTGGAAAAAAAACGAATTAACAAAAATAAAATTGTTAAAATAATAGTAAAAAAATGTTAAAAAAAAAAAATTTAAAAATAAAATTTAAAAAATAATGAAATAATAAAAATAAAAACTACTGACACCTACCTCTGCCCTACTGACATTGTCCATGGCTCTTCTGACACCGGCAGTATATACACACACACGTATATGTGTTGGGGTGCACACCCTAATGCAATAGGCTGCGCACACCTATGGCTGTGAGACATCATATGTTATAAATAATAAAAAAAAATCCATTGATTCTAGAACTAAAATTATTCATAATGGTTGATAAAGTGAAAACACTAGTCTATAGATTTCTAACAATAACAGCAAAAGAAAGAAAACACACTGTACATTTTAAGAAATGTAAATGACGGCTGGTCAATTCTTTCCTACAGATTATGATACAGATAAATCATTTTTTTTTTTCTTGAAATATACAATTTTATCATAAGAATGTTCACCTGCCTCCTAATAGTGCCTCTAAATTGAGTGACTAACAATTCCATTAAACATTGTTAAGGCAGTATTGATTCGGCTGCTGATTAATTAGGTTGCTTTCTGCTCTCTGTTTAGCATAGTTGTTTTCCTTGAATAATTTCCTGGTTTTACAGTAAAGCTAAAGGGAATGACAATGGTTTATACACTTTTCATAGGTCTGGGATTCAACATGTTTCAGATTCTATTTCTGTTTTATTCACTAACTTCTAACAGAAGAAATATTGATAGGAAGCAGGTGGCCTGGTAAAATGAAAAGCTATTAAGTTCCAATTCTCTTGTGATGAATTCAGTAGAAAATACATGTATTATCCATGTTGTGTGAAATCCATGAGATCCCTGGAAGACTCAATTAATGCATTGTCCAGCCACACAACAAAAATATTTGTAAAGATGATAACATAGATATGGGGATAAATATTTCAGCTTGAATTTTACTATAAAGGTACTGCAAATATGATTTCCCCTCTATAGCAACCCTGTACGAAATCTGCTTTATCTACACCAGTCTTCTATACCATTCTAGTCCGGTTCTAGAGCCCTGATGCAGGCGTGGTATTTCTGAGTATTAGGCATATATGGACATTCCTAACAGTTCAGCACAGCCCTTTGCATTTGTCACATATCAGTTTGTGTCCAAGTGAAAGCCAGCTTTGCATAGAAATGTGTGTTCTGTGGGCATGGTAGAGGGTTACTTTAAGGCCTCAAGCACACTGGGCATTTGCATAGCTCTTCTAAACACGTTTCTCACAGAAGGAGAAAAGCAGTGTCAAAAATGTGCCTAAAGCTGTGTTTTTGCAAACGTGTTTAAGCGCGTCAAGTGCTTGGGGATTTTTTAATTTCATTGGCCAGAATATTAATTTACTCTGCCCTTGGAAATGAATGAACACCCAAGCGCTTGATGGTCTAGCACTTAAGCATGTTTAGATATGTTTAGACATGTTTACTCACCTCAAGCGCTTTTTTTCTACCAAAACACTGCTGCTCCTGAATGAGCTTGTAGTGTTTTCTTTTTTTTCCTGCCTCTGAATGCCCCTGCCTTTAATTGCCTGTAAACACATAGGCTAAAATTTAGCGGCATTTAGAGAACAAAATGCAAGGTGCCTTTAAAAGTGGCTTTTAAAACATCCAGTGTGCATGAGGTCTTAAGTGGAACTCTTGCCAAAAGTTTTTCACTTTTTGATAGAGTAGGAAACAGTTGGAGCCTCCAGAAAGTTTTTATTGCCATCTGTGTCTCTATTGAAGATACCTGGTTTTGCCAGGCTCAGTAGATTGCTTTAAAAAGACCTGGATTCTTTCCTAAATGTACACAATATAACTGGATACCAACATCCAGGGAAAATCCGATTGCCTCTTGGGGGATCAGGAAGGAGTATTTTCCCCTTCTGGCGCAAATTGGAGCATACTTTGCTGGTTTTTTTTTGCCTTCCTCTGGATCAATTGTGGATATAGGATTGTGTATATAAGATTGCATGATTTTTTCCCCCTTTTATTGGCTGAACTAGATGGACTTGTGTCTTTTTGCAACCTGACTAACTATGTAACTATGTAAATTCCTGTAAAAAATGTAAAAGTCACAGAAACAGGTTTGCAGGAAAAAAAATTGTCAAAAGCATAATAATAATGTGCAAAAATGTACCATCAGTTTGCAGAGGGGATCTTGTGTTAATTCCCGTTGTGTTGGTGGGATAGAAAGATTTGCAAAAATCATCTAAATGTGCACGCAGAGAACAATATACCAGTTGGACAATAGGATATAGGTTTCAACTCTTACCTATTATATGCAAAAGTAGGAAAAACAGGGGGGGAGATTTACAAAAACTGGAGCCCAGAGAATTTGGTGAATCTGTTTAATAAATATATTAATTGGAGTTGCGCTACACTGTTCATTTGTGTTTTTTATTTCAATACTCAGTGTGGTGAAAATAGGATTTTTTTGTCATACTTACCTATAAAATCCTTTTCTTTGAGTACATCATGGGACACAGTCAGGCTAATATTCATTACCTGCTGGGCAGGGGCGTTGCTAGATCTGCAAAAGATCTGGGGCTAGAGCCCATAGCAGCGATCACCAACTTTTTTGCATGCCCGCGGGGGTGGGGGATTGGGGGGAGACCTAAGCAATTTTTCACGGGCGATGGGTGGTATTGGCGCTTCAATCATCATGGCACCATGGTTGATATGGTGTCAGGGTGATTAAAGTGCATTATTTCTATTGTTACATTCTAATATATAATGAAGTGGTTCAACTCACCATACTGCAGAATCAGTGGGAGCCCTGGGCGTGTCACTTACCACATCTCCTGCTACCATTTGCAGATTGACACATCTCCTGCCACCATTTGCCGATTGTCACTTGCCACGTCTCCTACCACCATTTGCAGATTGTCACTTGCCACATCTCTTGCCACCATTTGCAGATTGTCACATCACCTGCCACCATTTGCAGATTGTCACTTGCCATGTCTCTTGGCTCAATTTGCAGATTGCCACATCTCCTGCCACCATTTGCAGATTGTCACTTGCCACGTCTCCTACCACCATTTGCAGATTGTCACTTGCCACAACTCTTGCCACCATTTGCAGATTGTCATTTGCCACGTCACCTGCCACCATTTGCAGATTGTCACTTGCCATGTCTCCTGGCTCAATTTGCAGATTGCATCTCCTGCCACCATTTGCAGATTGTCACTTGCCACCTGATGTGGATTGTAACTTGCCATGCCAGCCAGTGCTACCAAATGTGCATTGACGCTGCATTGGTGGCAGGCTGACAGCACTGGTCCATTTAGTGAGAGCAGGAGAGCGGTGATGCAGGGCGGGCAGTGAGAGATGATGTCATCTCGCTGCTCCCCGCTGCACCTCCGACATTGAAGCAACGGGGTCTGGCTGCAAAGTGGAGCTCCACGATGACAGGAAGCACGTGACCTCCACTCCACCATGCTGTGAGGGTGGAAGAGCGCTGATGTGTCATGGGCATTGAGAGATGATGTCATCTCTCTGCTGCTCACCGCACCTTACTCCCAAATTGAAGAGGCCCGGCTGTGAAGAGCGCTGATGTGGAGCAGGCAAAGAGAGATGTCATCTCTGCTCGTCCACCCGCTCGCTTCTCTCTTCTCCTTCAGCCTCTCTCATGCAGCCAGCCTGCCCGCCGCAGCACCCTCAAACCGCTGGTTAGGCAGGGACCCTGCAGCAAGAGACTCTGGGCTATGGGCAACAGATCCGGGGCTATAGCCCCAATGGCCACCCCGTAGCAACGCCCCTGCTGCTGGGTTATACTCCATCTCCAGGTGAATGGACACTGGTAGACCAAAGGTCTTTAGACAGAAAGTGATTCTCTGTGTAACCCCTCCCACACAGGAAGCACTTCTGTTTTGTAGCAAGCACTGAATCCTCAAAAAAGAGGGGAGGGTGTCAGGACTGGGCTCAGCCCTTCCTTCCCTGAGCTGGCTGCTCAGCTGTTGGCTAATTGCCAGCTCCCATCTCTCTCCACAGTTACCCAGCTGTTGATGATATCCTGCTTGTCAGTCTTGCCTACTTAAGCCGTCCAGTCCAGAGGAGCTCTGCGTTCGCCTTGGTCAACATCACAGTGACGATCTCCTGTCTTCCTGTTTAAAGACTTGCTTTGCTGACATCCCTTCTGGCTCCAGATCCTGCTTGCTGTTTCTCTATGTTGATCCCTGACTTCTGCCTTGGCTGACTATCCATTCCGGTTACTGAACTTTGGCTATGTTTTGACTACATTTGTTATTTTTACTTTTATTATTAAATAAGTGTGATTTAACTGTACTTCTGTCTCGGTATGATTTCATGGTTTCTGACAGAGATCTCTGTGTCCCATGATGTACTCAAAGAAAAGGATTTCACAGGTAAGTATGCTGAAAAAATTCTATTTTCTTTTTCATAAATCATTGGACACAGAGTCGGGCTAATATTCATTACCTGCTGGGACGTCCCAGAGCAATAGCCTTGAGGGGAGGGAGACACCCTGCCAAACAATAGTCATCAGTGCTTATGTACACTGTACCGTACACCACACCACTACCAGAGCATCTGCTCCGATTGCCAGAGGATCTCTTGTTCAGGACACAAACTGCTGTAGCTTGTTGTTGAACCTGGATGCCAGTAGGTTGACCTCTGGTCATGAAAGACAAAAACAGAACATTCCATAGCTCAACTTACCAACCAGTCTGCCAACCAACCAAATTAACCTGTCCAACAGTCTGCGTTAAAAACAGGGGTTTAGTTAGCACGCATTTGCAAACGCATACATAAGCTGCAAGGCCTCTTCACGGCACCCTGTGTATGCTTGCAGTCCTAATACTACTGAATTTATAAGTGTCTCCACAATGGAAGCACATGCATTAAATGGATAGATGAGAGCAGGTGGGCCTGGAGGCAGCCCAATCCCCCTTAAAGGAACAGGAGCACACTGGACACCCAGAAAGAGCACAATGGCAGCAAAGGAGCACAGTGCGTCCCTGGACCAATATACATCAAAAACAAACAAATGGCCCCTGCCCCCACCTATAACTGGCCTTCACAGCAAGGATCACATGGAAGGGCTATCACATGAAAGACAAAAACAGAACATTCCATAGCTCAACTTACGAACCAGTCTGCCAACCAACCAAATTAACTCTGGTCATCAATGTTGGCAAATTTCCTGGAACACCCCTGGGCGTAGGGACCAATCCCCTGGGCAGATCTGCTGGCGGCTGAGATAATCTGCCTTCCAGTTCTCTACTCCCAGGATATGGACTGATGATAGAATCCGCACATGTCCCTCTGCCCAGGCTAGTATGTGGTTCACCTCCTTCAGAGCCGAACGACTCCTGGTACCACCTTAGTGGTTTATATAGGCCACTGCAGTGGCATTGTTGGACTGAACCCTGATAGGGCAGTCCTGAAGTGCCACCATCCATGACCGTAGGGCCAGTCGTACTGCCGTAATTCTAGGATGTTGATGGGCAGGATCTGTCCCATCCTTGACCATTTCCCTTGAGCTGTGAGCCCCTCTAGGGTCGCTCCCCAGCCTGATAGACTGGCATCTGTAGTCAGTACTCTCCAAGTTACCGGGAGGAAGGATCTTCCCTTTCGCAGGTTCTGATCCTGGAACCACCAGTTTAAGCTTAAGTGTGCCCGAGGAGATAAGAACAATGGATAATCCAGGGCTTGTGCTCTCCTGTTCCAAGCCAACAAGATGTCTTGTTCTAGAGGCCTGGAATGGAACTGAGCATAGGGCATCACCTCGAAGGAGGATACCGTCCTCCCTAGAAGACTCATACAGAGCCGAATGGAGGGATGTCTGGTGCCACTTAACTGACGCACCTGATTCTTCAGAGCACAGATCCTTGAGGGTGGCAAGAATTCTCTTGCTTGGACCATATCTAGGATCAGACCTAAATACCTTAGACCCTGAGCTGGTTTCAAGGCTGACTTTTTGGTATGTCTGATCCAGCCTAAGCTTTTAAAATACCACACTGTTAATGTTATGCTCTGTTCTAGAGCCTGTAATGAGTGATCTTTGAGCAGGAGGTCATCCAGATACCCAAGCACCAGGATCCCTTGGGCCCTTAAAAGACCCGGTACTGGTGCTAGGACCTTTGTGAACACCTGTGGAGCTGTAGCAAGCCCAAAGGGTAGAGCCACAAACAGAAAATTACACTCTCTACTGCAAATCGCAGGAACCTCTCATGAAGCTGAAAGATAGGTACGTGTAAATACAAATCTTTTATAGGCTAAAAAGTCTTCCATCTGGAGTGAGGCTACAACTGAGCGGACAGACTTCATCCGAAAGGACTGGATTAGTAGATACTGGTTCAGGGATTTTAGGTCCAAAAATGGGCTTTGTGACCCCGTTTGGTTTTTAAACCATAAAACAGGTTCGCTCTTTCGGATACAGGAACCTGTACAATCACTCCCTGATGCACTAAATGATGTAGTGCCTGAAGCAGTAAGTCTCTTTTTGGAGGATCCGAGGGAACGCTAGATCTTAAAAACCTCTGAGGAGGAACCCCCCGTAACTCCAGCTTGAGGTGACCCACTCGTCCTAAATTATCGTTCTCCAAATGTCCGCAAAATGCAGCAGCCTTCCCCTCACCCGATGGAGTGGGGGCGTCCCCTCAAAAGAAGGGCCTGGTGCTGGGTTTAGAAGAATTTTGGACCCAGTACTTTTTCTGGCCCTAGCGCCCTGTTGGCGGCGGAACTGTCTTGGCGCTGAGACATTTGAAGAAGCAGTCCCTGAAGTGTTAAACGAGGGACGCTTGGTGCTTTTCTTCACAGGAAGTAGCAAACTCTTCCCTCAAATCTTTTGGATATATTTTTCCAAATGATCACCAAATAAACGTTTCCCATGAAAAGGGAAACCTGCCAATAACTTTTCACAAGGAAACTCGGCTGACCAGTTCTTAAGCCAAAAAAGTCTGAGCATACGTACAGACAAGAGAGCCAAATGATAAACCTGATGTATTGAATCCTTTTAAGAATTCAATACAGCAAAACACAGCGCTCAAAGAATATCTGTCTTATTTTGAGACAGATCATCCTCCTGGTCAGGCCTATCAGGCCGTCTGACCTGATCCTTTACTGACTGGCAGATACAAATTGCTCCAACAGCTGGCTGAATAGCTGAACTGGCCAAAGAAAAGCCTTTAATAATGACTCCCAATTTCTTGTCAACAGCCCTGTGCGTTATCTACCGGACAAGTTAAGCTCTTGTTTAAGGAAGAGACTGCTGCATCTACGGCTGCATCTACGGCTGGCATGCTCTATTTTTTTAACAAACCTTTCATGCATGGAATATAAAAGGGAAAACCTCTTAAGAGGAACAAAATCCTGTCAGAATGTTCCCAATCAGCATACACCACCTGTTCCAGCAGGGGGTGTAGGGGGAAAGCCTGTGCAGCCTGAAGAGGCCTCAGGGGTCCCAAGAGGACCAGGGTGGCTCAGTCACCTCTGCAAGAGGCAACTTAAAGGCAGAACAAACAATTTCGGTCAGAGTCAGGATGAAAAGCCTCTACGACTGAGAGGCAGACATCAACTGCATACCTTTTTGTCCAGATTGCTCGGAAGCAGCCTCTTCCGCCAGGCCCCCCACAGAATTCTGAGCTTTTAGCTCTTCACCATTCTCAACCAATTCGTGCTCCAAACTAGGAGGCTCCAGGGAGGGGGATCTGTCACGCTTCTTGCCACCGTGTGGGATGGAGGCAATCCTGCCAGCAATCCTGTGTTCTAACCCGGCTAGGGCCGAGGACAGTTCATCCTTGGTGATAAAGGGTGAAGCAGCAGCATTGACTATAGGCACAATACCAGATAGGCGCAGCGGCTCAGATTGCCCAGAAGCCTCTGTTCCTTCAGGGGATACAACACTAGGGATACAACAAGGTTCATCAGGAACTTCTGATGACATAGGTGTGCCCTTCCCTGTAGTGTTAGTCCCACTCCTTTTTTGAGACATATAATAGCCACAAAAAGAGTACTTGAGTGTAGTATTAAAACACCTCAGAAGGGAGACCCTTTAATAGGGCTCACCAAGCCCCTATGCAACAATCCTGCTAAGCACCTTAGTCTGCCAAGTAACACTTGGTGACTCACGTGACCCTGGTAAGGAGAAATAAACCGCTGCAAGTGCCTGTTCAGAGTCTGCTCTGTGTCCCACAGCTGCCTTCTGGAAGCACCACATGCTTGGCATATACAGCTTAAATAAGCTGGCTGTGCGCCGGAACATTCTGTGCATGCATGCGCATGGTCCCGGAGAATGGGTGTGGCTGTATTCGCATGTGACGCAAATCTTCGTACGCCCAGATAAAGGCTACTGTGCATGTGCGGCAAGTCCAGTGGCGCTTTTGCGAATGCATGTGCGCCATGGCCGCCAAACAACAACTGCTGAGCACAGCGGCACTCTTGTGAATGCACATGGGCCCTGGTGAACCAAGGCAAAATTGCACACTGTCCTGCACCATCATACAGGTAAAAAACATCCAGACACAAGCAATAAAGGTAGACTTTGCAAACACTCACAGCTAGCCCAAAACTCCCCCGTATGGTCACCGCACACAGGTGTCCAGCCTCTAGCTAGTTTGACTGATTGTTACAATCACTGGGACACCCCACAATAATAAGTAAAGGGGTTTCACTTACCCGTCCAGGCGCAGGGCAGCTTAGAAACTAAGAGCCCAAACTTCACCCATAATGGCTGGTTCCTGTCACTTGAGGACCTTCAAGGACTGGGTACCCTTTTAATGTTTGGGGTCCACTCCCTTGGACCTGTACAGCACCCCGCAGGAATGCCTTAGTGCTGTAGTGTCCAGGATTCCACTTCACAGGGTCCAGTGCCCGGAGGCCGCTCAGGTACCATTTATCTGAGCATTTGAAGCCTGTGTCAAATGGATCCGATCGGTCAATCCCTCAATTCATTTAAGAACCGTTTGTGGGATTTGAGACCTGGAGCTCAGAGAGCTCAAGCAAACCATGCCATCCACCTTGCAGACACTGGTAAAAAACTGAAGTGCTTCCTGTGTGGGAGGGGTTATATAGGGGATCACTTCCTGTCTAAAGACCTTTGGTCTACCAGTGTCTATTCATCTGGAGATGGAGTATAATCCAGCAGGTAATGAATATTAGCCTGACTCTGTGTCCCATGATGTATGAAAAAGAAACAGAAAATTTGGGAGCAAGGACCCCAACTCCGAGCTCTCCAGTGGAAAAGTGAAAGCGGACTATCTCGGTACAAGTAAAAGGGGGTAAACAGCAGAAATAAGAAAAATGTATATAAAACACAATTTTATTTGTACAAAAGTCAAGGGAATATATAATACAAACTATATAAAAATATGCATAGATGACATGGAATTTCGACTAGTTTCGCGGAAAACCTGCTTCATCAGGAAATGTATCTGTGAATAAAATACAATACAATAAAATATATATATTTTTCACAATGAAGGGGTATGAGAGGTAATGCCAAAACATGAAAAAGAGGGGGGGGGGTTGGGGGTTGAAAAAGATTTGTAAACAGGTATGGGGGGCTGCTTACCCATGTCGAGGTGCATACAGAGCTCTCCTCTGATCACATCATCTTCTTTTTCCCTCTAGTTTGGTCCCTTGGTATTGGATCCTTTTGTATCCGTTCATGGTCTATTTCATCATTGTTTTCTGGTGTTCCGCTCACTCATTCTCACTGTTTGGACCATAGACATATAATGTATTTGTTATACTTATATATACCCCTTCATTACCCATGTAGACGCTTGTCTCCCTGCGGCCTTATATGTGTCTCCCCCCAGTCGCCGCGGGAGACCCCGCCGGGTCTGGCCTGAACTCTGTATGCAACTCGGCATGGGTAAGCAGCCCCCCATACCTGTTTACAAATCTTTTTCACCCCCCCAACCTCCCTCTTTTTCATGTTTTGGCATTACCTCTCATACCACTTCATTGTGAAAAATATATATATTTTGTTGTATTGTATTTTATTCACAGATACATTTCCTGATGAAGCGGGTTTCCCGCAAAACTAGTCGAAATTCCATGTCATCTGTGCATATTTTTATATAGTTTGTATTATATATTCCCTTGACTTTTGTATAAATAAAATTGTGTTTTATAAACATTTTTCTTATTTTTGCTGTTTACCCCCTTTTACTTGTACCGAGATAGTCAGCTTGCACTTTTCCCCTGCAGAGCTCGGAGTTGGGGTCCTTGCTCCCAAATTTTCTGTTTCAATTAAACTCGGATGATGGTACTTTTTCATATAACTTTCCTTGATATGTGAGGCCAGCAAATCCCCCCCATATATGAAAAAGACATCCCTTTTTGAGGTGTGAGCAGCAATTCCCTTATTTGTTCACTGTTAGGCTACGCTAATTGATATTATTTGTAATCTGGTGAAGCTGTTCATAGTAACCAATCAGCTTCTAAATTTAGCTTGTTTAATGAAATTTTGACAATAAAACCTAGTAGCTGATTGGTTGATTGAACTCGAGTAACATCGGCATTGGGTTTACTGAGTGACATATCAGTATGGATGCCACATCATTTCCTCCAACTCAATCTGTCTAAAATTCAGCTTGAAATATTTCCCCCTCCCCGATCCCCCCCTCATGACTTCACCATTTAGATCAACAGCACAATTATTGATCCCTCCTCACATGCCAGGGTGTTAAGTGCTAATCCTATACTCTGATCTCTCCTTTGGTCCCACATCCAATTACTGGCTAAATCTTGCTGTCAGAGAACTCACAGTTCCCGTCTCCGTGCAGCAGTGACTAACGGCCATGCGCGGTGTCCCCGACAGAGGCGAGCAAGTTCCGGATCGAACGTGCACACCCATGCACCCGTACGAACCCGCACACCCATACGAGCGGGTGTACGTTCTCATGCACGCACGTTCATGTCCACCAATCCTGGCGCTCAGCGCCATATATAAACATGGTCTTTGCCTGACACTAATGCTGGATCATCTTCAGCTAGTTCCTAAGTTCTTGATTCCTGTGTGACCTGTTACCTGGCTCCTGACTACCCGGCTCCCTTGACTACTCTCCTGGATCTCCCTTGCCTGTACCTACCTTTGCTGATTATACCGACCCTGGCTTGGACTCTCTGCTACGGCTCTGACTTTGTACCTCGCTGCCTGCCCATTGCCGACCTCTGCCTGACCTTGACCACGAACTTGCCTCCTGTTTAGGATACCTCGTTGTCAGCCAGTTGCCAACCTTTCTGGTGATCAGTCTTCCCATTTTCTCCTAGAGGATCCTGAATCTCCTAGTTCCAGTTTCCAGCTGCAGGCACCTGCACCCTTCTGTGCCCCGGCACTCCCTGTCCTCACTACCAGGGGTGTCAGGACCGGAACCATGCGAGAGGCCACCCTCAGCATTTCAGACTCTGCTGTAAGGTATGTGACAGTACTGTCACGGAACGTCCCACACTCCGCTTGAGTGCTTCCGTCAGTATACCGCTTCCTAAGTTCTGGAACACAAGCCCAATGGATCTGGCTATAGGAACCCCCAAGAACTAGACAACACCAGTCTTGGAGTACATCAGAACTGTTTTATTATGAATCAAAGTTACAAGACTTTATATGCCGTTGGAACCTCCTCTAACAATACAACTGTAACCTAATTAACATAATTAACATGAGCTAATTAACTAAAAAATTTACCCAGACCAGATGACAGACTTGTGGGCACCGAGCTTCACACAGGAGTATAAACACAATAGCTGCAGCTCCAATAGCAGTCGTCCAGTCTCCTACATTGTATAGAGGACAATGTGATCAGCTCCTTTAATTAACATAAACACAGGTAGTTGGAATTGATGACACCAGCATCTCCTCACAGGATGTGTCCCAACAGTATGAATCATTCTTATCAGCAGGGGGCTGCTGGAGGAATCCCCCCTCTCTCTTCAGGGACACAAATCTACAGTAAGGAGTCCCCAACAGAATCAAACAACATACAATATATACATATATACACGACGGAGTCCGATTAGTACAATTCAGACTGGATTTCTAATTCACTTCACAAAGAGTATTGTTCCATTGAAAATCCAGGGCCCATAATCAAAAGGCAACAGGCTTGCATTCAGTCCTCTCCAACAGCCTCTGTCCCGGCTAGGTTTGTCACATTTCTCCCCTTTCGGCAGGAGACTAACACAGGAGGAGACCCCAGACGGGTTGACTCCGAAGTTAGTCCATAGTTCCAGTCCTCTACTGCCTGTACCCACACAATACCCCAAATAAATTATTCCAAACAGAGTATTATTCACCCAGCCATCCTCTGCCTCTCTCAGAGAACATATCTGCCGCTGGGGAGAGGCCCGGACTGGCCCTTCTCCCTGGAGTCCTTTCTGCCGCTGGAGAGAAGACAGGGGGACTGGGCTCACTCCATCCTGCTGTTGGGGATCTGGGCCGACTGCCCAGCATCCCTGGGGTATACAGGTGGGGACTGAAGCCCCATCAACCGACACCAGATCAAGCTGCAGTTGTGAGGTGATGACTGCATTCTCTCCTTGGATCCTGATCTGCAGCTCGCGATAGACTGCCACCTCCTCAACTTGGGCCTCCACAATTGCTGCAGGTGTGGGGCAGAGGTCTTGGACCCTCTGTCCGGTTGCCAGCACTTCTGCTGGGGGTTTGCCAGGTGGCTCCTCCTCTACGGAAACGTCTATTAAATCCCCAGTCTCTGGAATTGGTAAAAGTGTGGGACAGAGGTCTTGGACCCTCTGTTCATTTACCAGATCTTCAGCTGGAGAAGTTTGTTTTAACTCCATAGATGCTGCTGGCAGAAAATCACATGTCCCTGTCAGTGTTGTGGGAGAAAGGCCGACTACCTCTTCTCTCAAGAAGGCCGAAGCCACTGTTGGTGCTGGGCAGAGCACAGTGAACTTTGGCCCTGATAGCAGCTCTTCTGCTGGAGGCTCATCAGGTTGTTCTTCCTCAGCAGAAAAGTCTATCAAATCCCATGTCTCTGCAACTGCTGTCTGGGGATAGAGGTTTACCATCTCCTGTCCATGGAACCCAGAAGATGCTATCATTTCTGGGCAGAGGTTAGCAGAGCTCTGCCCTGTTGTCAGCACTTCAGGTTTGGGGACGGCAATCTCCAGATTTTCCACTGCCGATTCTCTGGCATGCTGCTGAACTTGTTCTAGCAGTTTCCTGTATGCCCTTTCCAGATGCTGTTCCTTCCTTAGCTAATGGTCCAGATCAGGTTTGAGCTCTGAGACCCCTGCAAGACCGAGCATAGACTCTCTATATTCTCTCAGGTCCTCAAGGTCAGGTTCCCCTTCATCGCCAAACATAAAAAGATCTGTAAGGCTCTCCCACAGCAATCCAGGGCCTCCAAAGTCATATCCCTCCGGAGAGCATTCTGTTGTCTCCCCTAAATATCCCTCCTCTGCGTGTCATTGCAGAGCCCGATAACGATTGTCCAGCTCTATCTCCTGCTGGACCAGCCTGTCCAACTCAGTCACCCATTGCTCCTGGGGCCGCTCTCCCAGGAATGCCATCCGCAATGCCCGTTGGTCACTGGCCCATTGCTCTTGGGTTGGAAAGCACTTGCCCTGTTTTATACCAGCGAGCTGGAGGGCTCCGATCCAGAGCCCCACCCGAATCTGCTGCCTGAGCTCCAGGTATTCATCCTTAGACACAGTCCTGGTGTATGTTGAAAGGATGATCCGCAGCAGCCCCGGGAATTCTGATGCCAGGTCCATATCTCCGCTGGGGTGACTGAAGTCTGCTATGCTGATCTTGGATCCAGTTGGAGGTTTGGATGTCCCAGACTGCAAGAAGCTTTCCCGCTGCTTGCCACAAATGTCACGGAACGTCCCACACTCCGCTTGAGTGCTTCCGTCAGTATACCGCTTCCTAAGTTCTGGAACACGAGCCCAATGGATCTGGCTATAGGAAACCCCAAGAACTAGACAACACCAGTCTTGGAGTACATCAGAACTGTTTTATTATGAATCAAAGTTACAAGACTTTATATGCCGTTGGAACCTCCTCTAACAATACAACTGTAACCTAATTAACATAATTAACATGAGCTAATTAACTAAAAAATTTACCCAGACCAGATGACAGACTTGTGGGCACCGAGTATAAACACAATAGCTGCAGCTCCTACGTTGTATAGAGGACAATGTGATCAGCTCCTTTAATTAACATAAACACAGGTAGTTGGAATTGATGACACCAGCATCTCCTCACAGGATGTGTCCCAACAGTATGAATCATTCTTATCAGCAGGGGGCTGCTGGAGGAATCCCCCCTCTCTCTTCAGGGACACAAATCTACAGTAAGGAGTCCCCAACAGAATCAAACAACATACAATATATACATATATACACGACGGAGTCCGATTAGTACAATTCAGACTGGATTTCTAATTCACTTCACAAAGAGTATTGTTCCATTGAAAATCCAGGGCCCATAATCAAAAGGCAACAGGCTTGCATTCAGTCCTCTCCAACAGCCTCTGTCCCGGCTAGGTTTGTCACATTTCTCCCCTTTCGGCAGGAGACTAACACAGGAGGAGACCCCAGACGGGTTGACTCCGAAGTTAGTCCATAGTTCCAGTCCTCTACTGCCTGTACCCACACAATACCCCAAATAAATTATTCCAAACAGAGTATTATTCACCCAGCCATCCTCTGCCTCTCTCAGAGAACATATCTGCCGCTGGGGAGAGGCCCGGACTGGCCCTTCTCCCTGGAGTCCTTTCTGCCGCTGGAGAGAAGACAGGGGGACTGGGCTCACTCCATCCTGCTGTTGGGGATCTGGGCCGACTGCCCAGCATCCCTGGGGTATACAGGTGGGGACTGAAGCCCCATCAACCGACACCAGATCAAGCTGCAGTTGTGAGGTGATGACTGCATTCTCTCCTTGGATCCTGATCTGCAGCTCGCGATAGACTGCCACCTCCTCAACTTGGGCCTCCACAATTGCTGCAGGTGTGGGGCAGAGGTCTTGGACCCTCTGTCCGGTTGCCAGCACTTCTGCTGGGGGTTTGCCAGGTGGCTCCTCCTCTACGGAAACGTCTATTAAATCCCCAGTCTCTGGAATTGGTAAAAGTGTGGGACAGAGGTCTTGGACCCTCTGTTCATTTACCAGATCTTCAGCTGGAGAAGTTTGTTTTAACTCCATAGATGCTGCTGGCAGAAAATCACATGTCCCTGTCAGTGTTGTGGGAGAAAGGCCGACTACCTCTTCTCTCAAGAAGGCCGAAGCCACTGTTGGTGCTGGGCAGAGCACAGTGAACTTTGGCCCTGATAGCAGCTCTTCTGCTGGAGGCTCATCAGGTTGTTCTTCCTCAGCAGAAAAGTCTATCAAATCCCATGTCTCTGCAACTGCTGTCTGGGGATAGAGGTTTACCATCTCCTGTCCATGGAACCCAGAAGATGCTATCATTTCTGGGCAGAGGTTAGCAGAGCTCTGCCCTGTTGTCAGCACTTCAGGTTTGGGGACGGCAATCTCCAGATTTTCCACTGCCGATTCTCTGGCATGCTGCTGAACTTGTTCTAGCAGTTTCCTGTATGCCCTTTCCAGATGCTGTTCCTTCCTTAGCTAATGGTCCAGATCAGGTTTGAGCTCTGAGACCCCTGCAAGACCGAGCATAGACTCTCTATATTCTCTCAGGTCCTCAAGGTCAGGTTCCCCTTCATCGCCAAACATAAAAAGATCTGTAAGGCTCTCCCACAGCAATCCAGGGCCTCCAAAGTCATATCCCTCCGGAGAGCATTCTGTTGTCTCCCCTAAATATCCCTCCTCTGCGTGTCATTGCAGAGCCCGATAACGATTGTCCAGCTCTATCTCCTGCTGGACCAGCCTGTCCAACTCAGTCACCCATTGCTCCTGGGGCCGCTCTCCCAGGAATGCCATCCGCAATGCCCGTTGGTCACTGGCCCATTGCTCTTGGGTTGGAAAGCACTTGCCCTGTTTTATACCAGCGAGCTGGAGGGCTCCGATCCAGAGCCCCACCCGAATCTGCTGCCTGAGCTCCAGGTATTCATCCTTAGACACAGTCCTGGTGTATGTTGAAAGGATGATCCGCAGCAGCCCCGGGAATTCTGATGCCAGGTCCATATCTCCGCTGGGGTGACTGAAGTCTGCTATGCTGATCTTGGATCCAGTTGGAGGTTTGGATGTCCCAGACTGCAAGAAGCTTTCCCGCTGCTTGCCACAAATGTCACGGAACGTCCCACACTCCGCTTGAGTGCTTCCGTCAGTATACCGCTTCCTAAGTTCTGGAACACGAGCCCAATGGATCTGGCTATAGGAAACCCCAAGAACTAGACAACACCAGTCTTGGAGTACATCAGAACTGTTTTATTATGAATCAAAGTTACAAGACTTTATATGCCGTTGGAACCTCCTCTAACAATACAACTGTAACCTAATTAACATAATTAACATGAGCTAATTAACTAAAAAATTTACCCAGACCAGATGACAGACTTGTGGGCACCGAGTATAAACACAATAGCTGCAGCTCCTACGTTGTATAGAGGACAATGTGATCAGCTCCTTTAATTAACATAAACACAGGTAGTTGGAATTGATGACACCAGCATCTCCTCACAGGATGTGTCCCAACAGTATGAATCATTCTTATCAGCAGGGGGCTGCTGGAGGAATCCCCCCTCTCTCTTCAGGGACACAAATCTACAGTAAGGAGTCCCCAACAGAATCAAACAACATACAATATATACATATATACACGACGGAGTCCGATTAGTACAATTCAGACTGGATTTCTAATTCACTTCACAAAGAGTATTGTTCCATTGAAAATCCAGGGCCCATAATCAAAAGGCAACAGGCTTGCATTCAGTCCTCTCCAACAGCCTCTGTCCCGGCTAGGTTTGTCACATTTCTCCCCTTTCGGCAGGAGACTAACACAGGAGGAGACCCCAGACGGGTTGACTCCGAAGTTAGTCCATAGTTCCAGTCCTCTACTGCCTGTACCCACACAATACCCCAAATAAATTATTCCAAACAGAGTATTATTCACCCAGCCATCCTCTGCCTCTCTCAGAGAACATATCTGCCGCTGGGGAGAGGCCCGGACTGGCCCTTCTCCCTGGAGTCCTTTCTGCCGCTGGAGAGAAGACAGGGGGACTGGGCTCACTCCATCCTGCTGTTGGGGATCTGGGCCGACTGCCCAGCATCCCTGGGGTATACAGGTGGGGACTGAAGCCCCATCAACCGACACCAGATCAAGCTGCAGTTGTGAGGTGATGACTGCATTCTCTCCTTGGATCCTGATCTGCAGCTCGCGATAGACTGCCACCTCCTCAACTTGGGCCTCCACAATTGCTGCAGGTGTGGGGCAGAGGTCTTGGACCCTCTGTCCGGTTGCCAGCACTTCTGCTGGGGGTTTGCCAGGTGGCTCCTCCTCTACGGAAACGTCTATTAAATCCCCAGTCTCTGGAATTGGTAAAAGTGTGGGACAGAGGTCTTGGACCCTCTGTTCATTTACCAGATCTTCAGCTGGAGAAGTTTGTTTTAACTCCATAGATGCTGCTGGCAGAAAATCACATGTCCCTGTCAGTGTTGTGGGAGAAAGGCCGACTACCTCTTCTCTCAAGAAGGCCGAAGCCACTGTTGGTGCTGGGCAGAGCACAGTGAACTTTGGCCCTGATAGCAGCTCTTCTGCTGGAGGCTCATCAGGTTGTTCTTCCTCAGCAGAAAAGTCTATCAAATCCCATGTCTCTGCAACTGCTGTCTGGGGATAGAGGTTTACCATCTCCTGTCCATGGAACCCAGAAGATGCTATCATTTCTGGGCAGAGGTTAGCAGAGCTCTGCCCTGTTGTCAGCACTTCAGGTTTGGGGACGGCAATCTCCAGATTTTCCACTGCCGATTCTCTGGCATGCTGCTGAACTTGTTCTAGCAGTTTCCTGTATGCCCTTTCCAGATGCTGTTCCTTCCTTAGCTAATGGTCCAGATCAGGTTTGAGCTCTGAGACCCCTGCAAGACCGAGCATAGACTCTCTATATTCTCTCAGGTCCTCAAGGTCAGGTTCCCCTTCATCGCCAAACATAAAAAGATCTGTAAGGCTCTCCCACAGCAATCCAGGGCCTCCAAAGTCATATCCCTCCGGAGAGCATTCTGTTGTCTCCCCTAAATATCCCTCCTCTGCGTGTCATTGCAGAGCCCGATAACGATTGTCCAGCTCTATCTCCTGCTGGACCAGCCTGTCCAACTCAGTCACCCATTGCTCCTGGGGCCGCTCTCCCAGGAATGCCATCCGCAATGCCCGTTGGTCACTGGCCCATTGCTCTTGGGTTGGAAAGCACTTGCCCTGTTTTATACCAGCGAGCTGGAGGGCTCCGATCCAGAGCCCCACCCGAATCTGCTGCCTGAGCTCCAGGTATTCATCCTTAGACACAGTCCTGGTGTATGTTGAAAGGATGATCCGCAGCAGCCCCGGGAATTCTGATGCCAGGTCCATATCTCCGCTGGGGTGACTGAAGTCTGCTATGCTGATCTTGGATCCAGTTGGAGGTTTGGATGTCCCAGACTGCAAGAAGCTTTCCCGCTGCTTGCCACAAATGTCACGGAACGTCCCACACTCCGCTTGAGTGCTTCCGTCAGTATACCGCTTCCTAAGTTCTGGAACACGAGCCCAATGGATCTGGCTATAGGAAACCCCAAGAACTAGACAACACCAGTCTTGGAGTACATCAGAACTGTTTTATTATGAATCAAAGTTACAAGACTTTATATGCCGTTGGAACCTCCTCTAACAATACAACTGTAACCTAATTAACATAATTAACATGAGCTAATTAACTAAAAAATTTACCCAGACCAGATGACAGACTTGTGGGCACCGAGTATAAACACAATAGCTGCAGCTCCTACGTTGTATAGAGGACAATGTGATCAGCTCCTTTAATTAACATAAACACAGGTAGTTGGAATTGATGACACCAGCATCTCCTCACAGGATGTGTCCCAACAGTAAGAATCATTCTTATCAGCAGGGGGCTGCTGGAGGAATCCCCCCTCTCTCTTCAGGGACACAAATCTACAGTAAGGAGTCCCCAACAGAATCAAACAACATACAATATATACATATATACACGACGGAGTCCGATTAGTACAGTTCAGACTGGATTTCTAATTCACTTCACAAAGAGTATTGTTCCATTGAAAATCCAGGGCCCATAATCAAAAGGCAACAGGCTTGCATTCAGTCCTCTCCAACAGCCTCTGTCCCGGCTAGGTTTGTCACAAGTACGATCCAGCCAAGATGGAGTCTGAAAGGGGGACCTCACCTTTGGACACTCTATGCCAACAGATTTCGGCCCTATAAGAGAAAGAGAGAGCTCCCAAAGAGTCATGCGAAAAGATTGCCAACATCCCTCAATCTATAAAAAAAGGGTAAACCTCAATAGTGGGATTTTAAGGGCAATAGAAGAAAAAGTGGAAAGAATCTTTTTATAGAAAAATAGATAAAATAAATGTATTGATATACAAAATTTAAAAGCATATAACAAAAGGAATCATACAAAAAAAGGACAATTATACAGTATCATCAAAAATGATCATAATCAACCATAGTGGCAAACAGATCCCACTGCACATCATCCATGAGTGAGAGTCCGGCGCGTTTCGAGAATATACATAATTACAGTCTTCATTCATCAGGGACAATTTGCCATCTGTGTCAAAAAGAGGTTGCTGTATACCATCCGACATCTACAGAGTCCATGTAGGCCCTTACACATGCAAAGGAACCCCCAGATATTTAACAATCCAATCAAGGTGCCAAAAAAGAGTATAATTGCCACTTGGAAAAACCAAGATGACAAGGAATGGGAATCAGTGGCATTGAAATCTCCAGGATCCCCAGAAAAAGAAAAGATCACTGCAGGGGGCAAAGAAGTTAATCCTCCATCCTGCCTGTCACAGCATCAAACAAACCGAATACCATCATGGATAGCAGTGGATTCTTTCCACTTTTTCTTCTATTGCCCTTAAAATCCCACTATTGAGGTTTACCCTTTTTTTACAGATTTCGGCCCTTACCCAGGCAGTCCAGGGCCTACAAGATGGCTACCGGCAACTCGAGCAAAGAGTGGAGTCATTGTCTCCAAATCCCTCAACTCACCAGGCGGCTACAGCATCTCGGCTTCCCGGCCCAGCGGCCACAGCATCAGCACGTGCAATACTGGTGCCACCCCCAGAGCCTCGAGTCCCCACTCCAGAGAGGTTTTCGGGAGATCGCAGCAAGTTCCGTGCCTTCAAAAATGCCTGCCAGCTATACTTCCTGCTACAGCTCCGTACCTTCTCTTTGGAGAGCACCAAGGTGGGGTTCATTGTCTCACTACTCTAGGGGGAACCCCAAACCTGGGCTCACCGCTTACTGGAGCAGGCTTGTCCGCTATTAGACACTATGGACTCTTTTCTGAATGAAATGGCAAAATTGTATGACAACCCTCAACGTGCCACCACTGCAGAGGCCAGTCTTCATGTCCTCCAGCAAGGACGTAGGCCAGTGGAAGACTACGTAACAGACTTTAGGCGGTGGAGTTCCAATACCCAGTGGAACGATGCCGCCCTCCGCTATCAGTTCCGCATCGGACTCTCTGAGACACTGAAAGATGAGTTGGCCCGTGTTGGACTTCCAGACTCTTTGGAGGACCTGATCCAATTGTCCATACAGATAGACCTTCGTCCAAGAGAGCGGCCCATGTGGATGTTGCCTAAAGTTCCTAGCAATCCTCCTATGTCCGCCTCCCATGTACCTGCTGCCACCTCCGAAGCTCCGGGGCCAATGCAGATTGGTCTGCTCTGTTCACCACTGCCACCCGAAGAAAAACAGCATCAACACCAGAACAACCTCTGCCTCTATTGTGGGGAAGCTGGCCACTATGCAAATATGTGCCCAAATAAGACCCGTAAGTTTAACTCTCTGCCTCCACATGAACCTAGTGCACTACCTGTAACAAGATCTGCTCATATTGCTGTCCCTGTTTCCTTGCAGCTTCCAGAAGAAACACTTTGGTTCCGGGCCATAATTGATTCTGGCGCCTGCAGCTGCTTCGTAGATCGTGCCTTTGCCCTGCAACATAACATTCCGTTAACACCCAAGCAACAACAACTCTCCATACGGCTAGCAGATGGGTCAAATATTAAATCCGGGCCAATTACTTACGAAACCCAACCACTGCCCGCTAACATACTACCCAACCATCAGGAACTACTATGCCTGGACGTCATCTCATCCCCATTATTTCCAATTATTCTGCAAGCCCATAATCCTCAAATCAATTGGGTTATGGGTGAAGTAGTGTTCCAGTCTATCTATTGTCTCCAGAACTGCCTTAAGGTCCTCCACCATGTAACCCCAGTCATTGGCTGTTTAAAATCTACATCAGAATCCCAAAAACTGGTCCCATCTGTGTACCATAGCTTCCTGGATGTGTTTGACAAACAGAAAGCGGACACTCTTCCTCCCCACCGGGTTTATGATTGCCCAATCGAACTATTACCGGGAGCAGAAATTCCATTTGGAAGGATCTTTCCTATGTCGGAACCCGAACTCTTGGTCCTTAAGGAGTACATTGAGGAAAACCTCAAAAAAGGTTTCATCCGACATTCCTCTTCTCCAGCCGGTGCTGGAATATTCCCTCCGCCCATGTGTGGACTACAGAGACTTAAATAAAATAACGGTTAAGAATCGCTATCCTCTCCCATTGATCCCAGAACTGTTTCAGAGACTTCGCTCGGATATTCACAAAGCCGGATTTGCGAGGTGCCTATAATTTGATTTGAATCCGTGAGGGGGATGAGTGGAAGACAGCTTTCCGGACACGCTTCGGCCACTTCGAGTACCTAGTTATGCCATTTGGACTCTGTAATGCACCGGCTACTTTCCAACATTTTGTAAACAACATTTTTAGAGACTTTTTGGGCTCATTCATAATTGTCTACTTTGATGATATTCTGTTATTCTCAACCTCCCTAGAAGCACATCATGACCATGTGAGACAAGTTCTTCAGAGATTGAGACAAAACGGAATTTTCGCCAAAGCCGAGAAATGTGAGTTTGAACGCCAGACCATTCACTCTCTCGGCTTGGTAATATCAACTGGGGGTGTGGCAATGGATCCTCAGAAGGTCTCAGCCATCATGTCCTGGCCACCCCCAACCGATAAAAAAGGAGTGCAATGTTTTATTGGATTCTCTAATTTTTACAGAAAATTTATTAAAAATTTCTCCAGTATTATAGCACCCATCACACAGCTCACAAGGAAGCAAAGCCGTTTTCAATGGATCACAGCAGCCCAAGCTGCGTTTGACAAATTAAAAGAGCTATTTACCTCCGCCCCAGTGTTGAAACACCCTGATCCTGCCTTGCCTTATACCCTGGAAGTGGATGCATCGGAGAGCGCTGTGGGGGCCATCCTGTCCCAGCGCCCAGGGCCCAAATCCTTAATGCACCCTGTGGATTTCTTTTCCAAGAAATTAGCTGTATCAGAGAGAAATTATGACGTTGGGGACCGAGAGCTCTTGGCGATAAAAGCAGCCTTGGAAGAATGGCGGTATCTCCTGGAGGGAGCAGTGCATCCAATATTGATCTTCACAGATCATAAAAACCTAGAGTATCTCAGGACTGCCAAGCGTCTCAGACCCAGACAGACAAGATGGGCTCTTTTCTTTCAATTTTCACCTTACCTACCGGCCAGGGTCTAAAAACATCAAACCCGATGCGTTATCCCGCATGTTCACGGAGGCTGAGGTTTCTTCACCACCAGATACGATCCTGCTAGCTGGAAATTTATTATTAACCCAATCTAGCTTTATATCACAAATCCGTCAGGCATCTCTAAGAACATCGATACCCCCAAGAACTAACCTCCAAGAAAAAGACAGGCTCTTCTGGCAAGGAAATAAAATTTTTGTCCCTCAAGATCTATGTACCACCACCCTACAGGTCTGCCATGATTATCCCTTAGCGGGCCACTTTGGGGGTCAGAAGACCATAGACCTAATTCAAAGGCATTTTTGGTGGCCCAACCTTGCAAAGGACTGTAGGAATTATGTAAATTCTTGCTTGACCTGCCTTAGGAATAAGAGTAGCAAGAATAAAGCATGGGGACTATTGAGACCACTGCCCATCCCTGAAAGACCTTGGGATAAAATTGCAATGGACTTCATTGTCGAGCTCCCCCCTTCTGAAGGATTTTCATCCGTCTTCGTGGTAGTTGACCGTTTTTCCAAAATGGCACATTTTATTCCCATGAAAGGGACTCCGTCAGCAATCGAGACTGCCAGGATTTTTATTAAGGAAATCGTTAGTGACATTGTTTCAGATCATGGAGTACAATTCACATCTAAATTTTGGAAATCATTGTGTGAGGCACTAGGCATCAAACTTAGCTTTACTTCAGCATATCACCCCTAGACCAACGGGCAGA
This sequence comes from Aquarana catesbeiana, assembly GCF_042186555.1. Taxonomy (NCBI): domain Eukaryota; kingdom Metazoa; phylum Chordata; class Amphibia; order Anura; family Ranidae; genus Aquarana; species Aquarana catesbeiana. The sequence goes on from NC_133328.1 coordinate 319,177,897, forward strand.
CTGAACGCACTAATCAAACGTTGGAACAGTACCTACGTTGCTTCTCTTCTTTTTCTCA